>NC_138357.1:43528578-44173078 GCF_046562875.1 Panthera onca | reverse complement strand
GCATAATGACACTATATAATGAAATTTTTAAATAGACCTTTTTCCCCCATGAAGGCCCTTAATGGTCAGACATCTACAAACCTTTTCTTAGATTCCTTGTTTTAATCTTTGAGCTCAATATTTTCTTTTGTTCTTTTTATTTTTCCCTGCAGGCACTCCATTGATGATAACTGTAGGAAATACATTTAAGAAAATGATACTTTTCTATTACCACTGTAGTCAAAGAATCATTTGTTTCTTTTTCTGCTGTTGATTTATTTTTTGGTGAGCTGTTTTGTGTGATAAAAGATTATTAGTAAGAAAATACTTGTTTATTACAAATATTTTGTGTTTTTATTCCCTCCAGTGGGAGTATCAACATAAATGCCAAGCAATCTGAATTAAATAGCTTAAGTGACAGTAATGCTACTCCAATTGCTTGTCATTACACAGGAGATATGGCTGACTATACGGCACTACCTGAGCCATACATTTTACATTCGCAATCAGCCTATTATAGATGAACTGTGAAAATTGGAGAGGGCTTTTTATGATAATTGGAAGTTGTTTTCCTTGAAGTATGTAAGGCCCTTGAGAAAGCTTGAATTACTTGTCTGTAATTTTGTTATAAGCTTTAATGCTATTTATTTAACTTGAAGTTTATTGCTCCTGAATATATTTTCCTGTGTCTTTTGATTGAGTGACATGCATGCTACAGTCTCAATAGCATTTTAATTTTGAATACAATTATAAATTTTCTTTTGCTTGTTGTTCTCAACTTCAAAGAGTTATCTTCCCTTAGGGCATGATTCTTAGAAAAATGAAGCTAACCTCTGGATTTTAAATTAAGTGTGTGAAAGGAAATACAAAAGACAGTCTCTCTTTGATTCCACCTTGTTCTTTGTGTATTCTGAGTAAAACTAACCCAGTTCAGATATTGACTCAATCTGTAAGAAATGTGTCCAACATTTTCTGTCATACAATTATGTGTTCTTATAGTTTTCTTCCTTACCCTTACAATCTTTCTCTCATCTGACTGGTCTTTTCTCTGCTCACTGAATAATTAATGTTCATTACTTGTGTAGGCAATTTTGTCTTCCTACAATATCTTTCCTCTTCCTCAGAATTTATTCAAATCCCCTAATACCTCCTTTTGACAAGATGGTTCAGCTTATGTTATACTGCCTCTGTGAATATTTACATGATTACTCACCAGTTGAAACTGATCTCATCATCTGCCTGCTCTTAGCACTTATTTTCTAGACCTCTATGTTGGTCTAACCATATGTAATGGCACCTTGCTTCTCTAGAGACCAGAAGTATGGGAAAGCCCACCTGAAGTAGTGATCACAAAGCTACTGTATTCAGGTGAAAATTTTACTAAGAGCCTTAATACATAATTTAATTCCACTTCTTAGTGAACTTAATTATCTGATTTCTAAGTCCTCCAATGAAAAAGACACAATCAACCAAACTTCATTTTCCTTATCTGCTAGATTGAAATTATAGCTATATTCCATCACATCTAAGATTCCATTGCTTTAAGACACACCACTAGTTTATGTACCACTAAGAAAGAAAAGCTGCCCAGAAAACTATGTCACAAGGGTTTGCTATTATCTAGAATTCATATTTTATACTTATTAAAAGAACTCTTTTTATCATTACTTAAATATGGTTTTTGGTTATCATATCAACGTATATGCTTGGCATGTGGAATGAAATAAAGTAATGCATTTTCAACATTTTTTATTGAATTACAATTGACATACAATGTTATATTAGTTTCATGTATACAACATATTAATTAAACAATTCTATACATTCCTCAGGTTTTTTTTTTTTTTTTTTATCTCTGGAAGCTTCTCTTCATGGTCATGCTTCTGCATCATAGTATGATAATACTAGTCAGACCTGGGAACAAACTTCTGTCTGCCAATCACTGGCTTTATAATCTTGAACACATCACTTAAAATTTTGGAGCCTTACTTTCTTTACCTATAAAATGGGGAAAATAATTCCTAGTTCTCATCATTATTTGAAGCAAATGAGATAATAGAAGTGATGTGCAAGTGATTTACATGACTCTACACATTTAGCCTCCCAGAACTTGGCTCATTTTTTTTAAACCTTAGTTTTCTTTAAAATATCTAATATAGTTGGCTAAAACTGCATGTTTATACATATTGGCTTGCGATTGGAAAATTCATTATGATTCAGTTTTTGTGCTTTAGAAAATTAAATATTCTTCTATTTTATATGATTGTATATGGTTTCAAATTTATTTAAATTTACTCAAACTAAGGAATACTAGCTATCCAATATATTTGTTTATAGTTATAGAGCTCAATAGCATGTCAAGAATACCTCAAGTAAATCACAAGCATCTCTATATGGTACAAGGTGTACTTGTTATGTCTTCTATTTGCCACATTGAATATTACTCAGAATTCTCTGATGATTCCATTAATGTCTTGTAATCCCCCAAATTGTTTCTATTATTGCTACCAATGTAAAATGTTTGGGATTGCCGTTTTCCTTGAAAACAAATCAGATTAAGAATGTTTATTTGTCTGGAAAATAAGGAAATATGGGTATTTGCTTTTCTAGTAACTGAACTCAAAACATTTCATGAAGAGCAGCAAAAAATTAGTCAATTGTTAAACACAATTTTAACAGAGGACAGCCTTTTAAAGTTACCATCATTATATTTAACTGTAGATGTAATGATTGAACTGGTTCTTTCTCTTTAGGTTTCTCACCTGGCAGTAGCTGGAGGCCAGTTTGGAATTGGAAAAAATAAGAACAGACCAGTTTATGTCTGTGTCTCTTTAAATTTCTCTTCTTACCTATCTCTCTGTCTTCCTTCATCCTGAACTTTCTTCTGTATTTATTGGGTGACTGGAAATACAAAAATAAATAAAACATTTTCCCCTGGAGGAGCTGAATTTTCCCACTTTCCAGAGGCCCAGAGAGGCTAAGTGATTTGCCTAAAGTCAAACAGTTGGAGGTGACAGAGTTCATTTAGCATCCATTTCAGTTTTCTACTAATTAAATTTCATAAATATTAATCAGGCATCTAAGTGCAATGGACTCTGCCAAACCCTACCTTGCTTTGTCCATTTTGTTTTCTTCCTTCCTAGAAAGGAACATAAACCAGAAATGGAGTTTTCTCAGTCATATATCTTGAAATATGTTGCAGTAATGTTCATATAAACATTGTTCATATGGAATGAGGTTGAAGTATCATACTAAATTTTCAGCAACCAAAAACATAGCAGATAGTATTATTTACTATACCTCAAGATAAATACTGCACTTTGCCTAGAGGCAGCCTTCGTAATTTAGGTGCCCTGCTTTCAGAGACCCAGGTGTCAAAAATTCAAGCTTACCAAAGAGATAAATAATAAGATAGCTCCCATTACAGAAGGATTCTTCCACTTACAAATGGGTTCACTGTAGGGTTCCCTTAAAGAGATTCTCCCTTCATACTTTTAAATATATGCTTGTTGGAGAGAGTGCCGGAAGATGGCGGCGTAGGAGGACGCGGGGCTCACAGCGCGTCCTGCCGATCACTTAGATTCCACCTACACCTGCCTAAAGAACCCAGAAAACCGCCAGAGGATTAGCAGAAGGGAGTCTCCGGAGTCAAGCGCAGACGAGAGGCCCACGGAAGAGGGTAGGAAGGGCGGCGAGGCGGTGCGCGCTCCACGGACTGGCGGGAGGGAGCCGGGGCGGAGGGGCAGCTCGCCGGCCAAGCGGAGCCCCTGAGTCTGGCTGGCAAAAGCGGAGGGGCCGGACGGACTGTGTTCCGACAGCAAGCGCGACTTAGCATCTGGGAGGTCAGAAGTTAACAGCTCTGCTCGGAAAGCGGGAAGGCTGGAGGACAAAGGGAGGGAGAGCTGCTGAGCCCCCGGACGGCAGAGCTCAGCTTGGCGGGGAACAAAGGCGCTCGCCAGCGCCATCTCCCCCGCCCATCCCCCAGCCAAAATCCCAAAGGGAACCAGTTCCTGCCAGGGAACTTGCTCGCTCCGCGCAAACACCCAACTCTGTGCTTCTGCGGAGCCAAACCGCCGGCAGCGGATCTGACTCCCTCCCGCTGCCACAGGGCTCCTCCTGAAGTGGATCACCTAAGGAGAAGCGAGCTAAGCCTGCCCCTCCAGCCCCCGTGCACCTTGCCTACCCACTCCAGCTAATACGCCAGATCCCCAGCAACACAAGCCTGGCAGTGTGCAAGTAGCCCAGACGGGCCACGCCACCCCACAGTGAATCCCGCCCCTAGGAGAGGGGAAGAGAAGGCACACACCAGTCTGACTGTGGCCCCAGCAGTGGGCTGGTGGCAGACATCGGGTTGGACTGCGGCCCCGCCCACTAACTCCAGTTATACACCACAGCACAGGGGAAGTGCACTGCAGGTCCTCACCACGCCAGGGACTCTCCAAAATGACCAAACGGAAGAATTCCCCTCAGAAGAATCTCCAGGAAATAACAACAGCTAATGAACTGATCAAAAAGGATTTAAATAATATAACAGAAAGTGAATTTAGAATAATAGTCATAAAATTAATCGCTGGGCTTGAAAACAGTATACAGGACAGCAGAGAATCTCTTGCCACAAAGATCGAGGGACTAAGGAACAGTCACGAGGAATTGAAAAACGCTTTAAACGAATTGCAAAACAAAATGGAATCCACGATGGCTCGGCTTGAAGAGGCAGAGGAGAGAATAGGTGAACTAGAAGATAAAGTTATGGAGAAAGAGGAAGCTGAAAGAAAGAGGGATAAAAAAATCCAGGAGTATGAGGGGAAAATTAGAGAACTAAGTGATACACTAAAAAAAAATAATATACGCATAATTGGTATCCCAGAGGAGGAAGAGAGAGGGAAGGGTGCTGAAGGGGTACTTGAAGAAATTATAGCTGAGAACTTCCCTGAACTGGGGAAGGAAAAAGGCATTGAAATCCAAGAGGCACAGAGAACTCCCTTCAGACGTCACTTGAATCGATCTTCTGCACGACATATCATAGTGAAACTGGCAAAATACAAGGATAAAGAGAAAATTCTGAAAGCAGCAAGGGATAAACGTGCCCTCACATATAAAGGGAGACCTATAAGACTCGTGACTGATCTCTCCTTTGAAACTTGGCAGGCCAGAAAGGCTTGGCACGATATCTACAGTGTGCTAAACAGAAAAAATATGCAGCCGAGAATCCTTTATCCAGCAAGTCTGTCATTTAGGATAGAAGGAGAGATAAAGGTCTTCCCAAACAAACAAAAACTGAAGGAATTTGTCACCACGAAACCAGCCCTACAAGAGATCCTAAGGGGGATCCTGTGAGACAAAGTACCAGAGACATCACTACAAGCATAAAACATACAGACATCACAATGACTCGAAACCCGTATCTTTCTATAAAACACTGAATGTAAATGGATTAAATGCGCCAACTAAAAGACATAGGGTATCAGAATGGATAAAAAAACAAGACCCATCTATTTGCTGTCTACAAGAGACTCATTTTAGATCTGAGGACACCTTTAGATTGAGAGTGAGGGGATGGAGAACTATTTATCATGCTCCTGGAAGCCAAAAGAAAGCTGGAGTAGCCATACTTATATCAGACAAACTAGACTTTAAATTAAAGGCTGTAACAAGAGATGAAGAAGGGCATTATATAATAATCACAGAGTCTATCCACCAGGAAGAGCTAACTATTATAAATGTCTATGCGCCAAATACCCGAGCCCCCAGATATATAAAACAATTACTCATAAACATAAGCAACCTCATTGATAAGAATGTGGTCATTGCAGGGGACTTTAACACCCCACTTACAGAAATGGATAGATCATCTAGACACACAGTCAATAAAGAAACAAGGGCCCTGAATGATACATTGGATCAGATGGACTTGACAGATATATTTAGAACTCTGCATCCCAAAGCAACAGAATATACTTTCTTCTCGAGTGCACATGGAACATTCTCCAAGATAGATCATATACTGGGTCACAAAACAGCCCTTCATAAGTTTACAAGAATTGAAATTATACCATGCATACTTTCAGACCACAATGCTATGAAGCTTGAAATCAACCACAGGAAAAAGTCTGGAAAACCTCCAAAAGCATGGAGGTTAAAGAACACCCTACTAACGAATGAGTGGGTCAACCAGGCAATTAGAGAAGAAATTAAAACATATATGGAAACAAACAAAAATGAAAATACAACAATCCAAACGCTCTGGGATGCAGCGAAGGCAGTCCTGAGAGGAAAATACATTGCAATCCAGGCCTATCTCAAGAAACAAGAAAAATCCCAAATACAAAATCTAACAGCACACCTAAAGGAAATAGAAGCAGAACAGCAAAGGCAGCCTAAATCCAGCAGAAGAAGAGAAATAATAAAGATCAGAGCAGAAATAAACAATATAGAATCTAAAAAAAACTGTAGAGCAGATCAACGAAACCAAGAGTTGGTTTTTTGAAAAAATAAACAAAATTGACAAACCTCTAGCCAGGCTTCTCAAAAAGAAAAGGGAGATGACCCAAATAGATAAAATCATGAATGAAAATGGAATTATTACAACCAATCCCTCAGAGATACAAACAATTATCAGGGAATACTATGAAAAATTATATGCCAGCAAATTGGACAACCTGGAAGAAATGGACAAATTTCTAAACACCCACACTCTTCCAAAACTCAATCAGGAGGAAATAGAAAGCTTGAACAGACCCATAACCAGCAAAGAAATTGAATCGGTTATCAAAAATCTCCCAACAAATAAGAGTCCAGGACCAGATGGCTTCCCAGGGGAGTTCTACCAGACATTTAAAGCAGAGATAATACCTATCCTTCTCAAGCTATTCCAAGAAATAGAAAGGGAAGGAAAACTTCCAGACTCATTCTATGAAGCCAGTATTACTTTGATTCCTAAACCAGACAGAGACCCAGTAAAAAAAGAGAACTACAGGCCAATATCCCTGATGAATATGGATGCAAAAATTCTTAATAAGATACTAGCAAATCGAATTCAACAGCATATAAAAAGAAGTATTCACCATGATCAAGTGGGATTCATTCCTGGGATGCAGGGCTGGTTCAACATTCGCAAATCGATCAACGTGATACATCACATTAACAAAAAAAAAGAGAAGAACCATATGATCCTGTCAATCGATGCAGAAAAGGCCTTTGACAAAATCCAGCACCCTTTCTTAATAAAAACCCTTGAGAAAGTCGGGATAGAAGGAACATACTTAAAGATCATAAAGGCCATTTATGAAAAGCCCACAGCTAACATCATCCTCAACGGGGAAAAACTGAGAGCTTTTTCCCTGAGATCAGGAACACGACAGGGATGCCCACTCTCACCGCTGTTGTTTAACATAGTGCTGGAAGTTCTAGCATCAGCAATCAGACAACAAAAGGAAATCAAAGGCATCCAAATTGGCAAAGATGAAGTCAAGCTTTCGCTTTTTGCAGATGACATGATATTATACATGGAAAATCCGATAGACTCCACCAAAAGTCTGCTAGAACTGATACATGAATTCAGCAAAGTTGCAGGATACAAAATCAATGTGCAGAAATCAGTTGCATTCTTATACACTAACAATGAAGCAACAGAAAGACAAATGAAGAAACTGATCCCATTCACAATTGCACCAAGAAGCATAAAATACCTAGGAATAAATCTAACCAAAGATGTAAAAGATCTGTATGCTGAAAACTATAGAAAGCTTATGCAGGTAATTGAAGAAGATATAAAGAAATGGAAAGACATTCCCTGCTCATGGATTGGAAGAATAAATATTGTCAAAATGTCAATACTACCCAAAGCTATCTACACATTCAATGCAATCCCTATCAAAATTGCACCAGCATTCTTCTCGAAACTAGAACAAGCAATCCTAAAATTCATATGGAACCACAAAAGGCCCCGAATAGCCAAAGTAATTTTGAAGAAGAAGACCAAAGCAGGAGGCATCACAATCCCAGACTTTAGCCTCTACTACAAAGCTGTCATCATCAAGACAGCATGGTATTGGCATAAAAACAGACACATAGACCAATGGAATAGAATAGAAACCCCAGAACTAGACCCACAAACGTATGGCCAACTCATCTTTGACAAAGCAGGAAAGAACATCCAATGGAAAAAAGACAGTCTCTTCAACAAATGGTGCTGGGAGAACTGGACAGCAACATGCAGAAGGTTGAAACTAGACCACTTTCTCACACCATTCACAAAAATAAACTCAAAATGGATAAAGGACCTGAATGTGAGACAGGAAACCATCAAAACCTTAGAGGAGAAAGCAGGAAAAGACCTCTCTGACCTCAGCCGTAGCAATCTCTTACTCGGCACATCCCCAAAGGCAAGGGAATTAAAAGCAAAAGTGAATTACTGGGACCTTATGAAGATAAAAAGCTTCTGCACAGCAAAGGAAACAACCAACAAAACTAAAAGGCAACCAACGGAATGGGAAAAGATATTTGCAAATGACACATCGGACAAAGGGCTAGTATCCAAAATCTATAAAGAGCTCATCAAACTCCACACCCGAAAAACAAATAACCCAGTGAAGAAATGGGCAGAAAACATGAATAGACACTTCTCTAAAGAAGACATCCGGATGGCCAACAGGCACATGAAAAGATGTTCAACGTCGCTCCTTATCAGGGAAATACAAATCAAAACCACACTCAGATACCACCTCACGCCAGTCAGAGTGGCCAAAATGAAGAAATCAGGAGACTATAGATGCTGGAGAGGATGTGGAGAAACAGGAACCCTCTTGCACTGTTGGTGGGAATGCAAATTGGTGCAGCCACTCTGGAAAGCAGTGTGGAGGTTCCTCAGAAAATTAAAAATAGACCTACCCTATGACCCAGCAATAGCACTGCTAGGAATTTATCCAAGGGATACAGGAGTACTGATGCATAGGGGCACCTGTACCCCAATGTTTATAGCGGCACTCTCAACAATAGCCAAATTATGGAAAGAGCCTAAATGTCCATCAACTGATGAATGGATAAAGAAATTGTGGTTTATATACACAATGGAATACTACGTGGCAATGAGAAAAAATGAAATTTGGCCTTTTGTAGCAACATGGATGGAACTGGAGAGTGTGATGCTAAGTGAAATAAGCCATACAGAGAAAGACAGATACCATATGGTTTCACTCTTATGTGGATCCTGAGAAACATAACAGAAACCCATGGGGGAGGGGAAGGAAAAAAAAAAAAAAAAAAAAAAAGAGGTTAGAGTGGGAGAGAGCCAAAGCATTAGAGACTGTTAAAAACTGAGAACAAACTGAGGGTTGATGGGGGGTGGGAGGGAGGGCAGGGTGGGTGATGGGTATTGAGGAGGGCACCTTTTGGGATGTGCACTGGGTGTTGTATGGAAACCAATTTGACAGTAAATTTCATATATTAAAAAATTAAAAAAAAAATAAATTAAAAAAAAATAATAAATAAATAAATAAACGTTAAAAAAAAAATAAATAAATATATGCTTGTTGATTATTGACTACTTGTCAGAAAAAACTGAGGAGGAGACAAATAGCTAACATGTTAGAAATTAATGCCAGGTGACAATCACTGAAACGAAAATTAAACACCTCAAATATTATAATGTAAATTGGTGGGGAAACATAGCATTTGATTTATGTAAAATGGAATTCATAAACTAATTTTCAAAAATATGTGTATAGTATAAAGAAGCACACTGAACTTACATAGTAAAACATTCTAGAGCTGAGGTTCTTTCCATATGTAGACTCTTGAGGGGGAGAAGTTCTGTGAATGGATGTAACGGTCAACTATTGCTGCAATAATGCTCCATTAAAAACCACCCCAAAACTCACTGGCTTAAAAATAACAATTATTTTTTTCTCATTTATATATTTGTAATTCAGCTGGAGGTTGAATGATCTAAGCTGAACTTAGCTGGGCTGAGCTTCATGCCGCAGGTTGAGCCCAGGTGTATTCTATATGTCTCTCATCTTTCTTGGACCAAAAGGTTACATGGAGCATTTTTTTCTCATGGTAATGACAGAAATGCAAGAGGGATGAGCAGAAACATGCAATAGCTCTTAAAGACTAAGATTGAAACAGGCATTATGTCACTTACATTGGCCAAAGCAAATTGTTGGCTAAGGCCAACATCACTGGGGCAAGGAGTATTCTCTGCCTCTAGTGGAGTAGTTACAAATTCCTATGGCAAAGGACATGAGTATAAGGAAAGGAGGATTAGGAGCAATGATGTAGTCTACCACAATGGGCTTCAAGGATACCAAAATCCACTGAAATTGTTTACTAAAATGTTATATCGTATAGGGCTATTTGTCTAAGAAACAAAGTTCCTACTGTTTTGAGATTCCATTCATTTTCATTTAAGAATCACTTACTCTGGGGTCTTTTGTTATTCATTTGTTAGTTCAGTCAACTATATTAATATACCCCAGTTAATGACCCAGGATTTATTTGAGTGTTTTCTGAATTTTAGGTGATTGAGGAGTTGGTTGTTTTCCATCAGGCTCTGTATTTTGAGAGCCCAACTGATTTGGCAGGGCTCTGTTCAGCACCTGGTAACCGTTCTGTGCCCAAAACTTAGTTGACACTCTCTTGCATAGTGATATGTTAAAAAATCCCTTATGGAAAAACACAGCTGGAGAGGAGACGTTGAAACAAGAAAGACCTAGTTGCAAATTCTACCAAATTCTAGCTCTGCCATTCACTACCTATATGATAGCTACAGCTCCCCAACAATTCTGGTTCCGCCCAAGATAAGAAGTTATTAAAAAAACTTTTGAAGGTAAATCTCCATTAGGCTTTCAATGGAAATGAACTCTGGAAACACTTAGAAATGTAAATACCGGGGCGCCTGGGTGGCGCAGTCGGTTAAGCGTCCGACTTCAGCCAGGTCACGATCTCGCGGTCCGTGAGTTCGAGCCCCGCGTGGGGCTCTGGGCTGATGGCTCGGAGCCTGGAGCCTGTTTCCGATTCTGTGTCGCCCTCTCTCTCTGCCCTTCCCCCGTTAATGCTCTGTCTCTCTCTGTCCCAAAAATAAATAAAAAACGTTGAAAAAAAAATTAAAAAAAAAAAAGAAATGTAAATACCACAATAAATCCAAAGAACAAACTCCATTAGCAGGTGATTGAGCTAGCTTGTAACCAAGGGAAAATAATGGGTGTCCTCTACAATTCCCCAGAACTTTAAAGTCTGTTATAGTATCCCTATTTTACAGATAATAATAATGGAACACAGAAGGGATAAGTGGTGTCCTGTCATACAACTAGTATCTAAGTCAGGGTTAAAACTGAGAGCATTCTGGCTCTTAACTTTCATCTATAGTTTGGATTGTTGAGTCCAAGGAGAGGAAGATTATTGGGTCAAAAAGGTACTTAAAATTGCCTATGTATTCTTGTATTCTACTTGCAAATGTTGTCTTCATATTTGTGTACTATTCTATCACCAACTAATGGCTATTGTCGACAGTTACTGGGTTAATTGTTCCTCTCTTGACAGCTCTGCACTAAGTTGAAAAGTACACCTCCTAATGTGTGTGTGTGTATGTGTGTGTGTGTGTGTGTGTGTGTGTGTGTGTGTGTTTTAATTCTAGCTGTACACATCCCATCATGTTTCTTATTCCCCCCCTTGACTCTAATAGGTTAGAGTGAGATTTGGCTTAGAGAATACTATCCTGGTCCAGTTTCCCATACTATATATAAGTAGTTGAGGAGGTCATAGTAACAGGTATTGTAATGTAGATATAGCCAAAGATCTAGTAGCAATAAAAGTATTTTGGTTCCATTCCACAAATGTATCTTTAGAAACATGTTTTCTTTCTATCATAAAGAGTCTTTCTGATTACTATACGGTCCACTCTCCCTTTTGATATTGGGGAACTACCAAAGGTGGTAATGCAATGTAATGTTTCTTCATTTAAGTGCCAGTATTCTCATTTCACAGTTGCCCAAGGAACACAGCCATTAGGATGTGTGGTATCTATTTACCTCTAGTTACGTTGTGTCTTATCTCAGATGAATGATAGTGCTTCTAGATTATAGGTGGTCTAAGAGTGTTCCACATATTAGGGTGCCTGGGTGACTCAGTAGATGAGCGTCTGACTTTCAGTTTCAGTTCAGGTTGTGATCCCAGGGTCACAGGATTGAGCCCCTTGTCGCACTGAGTGTGGAGCCTAGTAAGGAATTGTCTCTCCCTATGCCCCTCTTCCCTGCTCATATTCTGTCTCTCTCAAATAAAAAAAAAAAAGAGTATTCCACGTATCAGCCAATCCTAACTGCAACAACTGTCAGTCTCTAGTTTGTGAAACATCTTTTATGCTGTTTTATAGTATTTTTAGTGTTTTGTTTTCCCAACTTCTTTATGTTGAATCTCCATTGTTCTGTTTACTTCTGTCTCACTTATGTTTTGAAATATATTGATTGCTAACCTTATCCATCTGTGTACCCAAAGATGATAAAACTGCCATGGCATGTCTGTTAAATTAAAGTTGCTTGGTTTCAAAATTTATAAAATTGAATGTATTTTAAATACTTGAATTTCCTCTTTGAATGTGGTTGGCATGGCAGACTTGCATTTTTAGAACCTAATAAAATGACATCTTGGGGGTTTTGTCTCTATCTTTTTCCTAATGTTTTTTTTTTAATTGTATAACTCCCACTCTCACAGCATCCCATCCTACATACCCCCACACACATCTAATTTATGAGCCCTCTACACAAGAAGAAACAATAGGTATGACTGGGGGATGTGCTATTAAAATGATACATTTTGAGATCTTCTGTAAATCATTTTCCTTATAGCCTTCTACTTCTAAAACTCTATCATGAGCCTTATTGACATACAGAAAGGGAAAAACGGAGAAAGTCACATACAAGTAAATTAGGAATGAGAATAGCAATATAGTGATAGATAAAATGAAGATTTGAAAAAAGCAAAAGAGAATATTATGTAGCAACTTTATGCCAATAAATTGAAAACAAATTAAATGGACATATTAATAGAATACATAGTTTATTGCAGTGCCTGGGTAGCTCAGTTGGTTAAGTATCTGACTTCAGCTCAGGTCATGATCCTGCAGTTCGCAAGTTCAAGCCCTGTGTTGGTCTCTGTGCTGACAGCTCAGAGCCTGAAACCTGCTTCAGATTCTGTGTCTCCCTCTCTCTCTGCCCCTCCCCTACTCATTCTCTCTCTCTCTCTCTCTCTCTCTCTCTCTCAAAAATAAGTATTAATTTTTTCTTTAATTTTTTTTTAAATTTTATATTGGGAAGAGAGAGAGAGAGAGCATGAGCAGGGGAGGGGCAGAGAGACGGAGACAGAATGTGAAGCAGGCTCCAGGCTCCAACACAGGGCTCAAACTCAGGAGCAGTGAGATCATGACCTGAACCGAAGTCTGACACTTAACTGACTGAGCCACCCAGGAACCCCTAAAAAGTTTTTTTTAAGAATATATAATTTATCAAAATTGACTCAAGAAAAATTAGAAAACTTTCATAAACTAATATGCTTAAACACATTTTGAATTGGTAATAAATATTAATGCCCATCTAAAAATAAAATCTCAGGTCCAGGTGATTAGATAATTTTACCGGCAAATTTCCCCTTTCAAGGATAAAATGATCCAAATCACATTAACAATTTCAAAAAATAAAAAAATAAAGAAAGAAAGGTACTCAACTTACATTATGAGACTAGTATAACTTTGATTAAAAAAACAGGAAAGGACAGACTCAACTAAAGAATAATCCAATCTCATCTATGAACATAGTTGAAATGTCTGAAACAAGAACCATGAGATAATTATTGTTCAGGTCCAAATGCCACGAGCCATCTTTAATTCCTCTTTTCCCTTTCATATCCCACATCTAATGAATCAGTTTGAAATTTCTGTTGATTATGCCTTTTAATCAGATTATATCATTCCTGGATCAAATCTTTCTAAAGACATTCCATGATGCATGGAATAAAATCCAAACCTTTTACCATGATCTACAAGTCCCTGCATGATCCAGCCTCTGCCTACCTCGTCAACCCCATCTCCTACTACTCTCCTTCTGCCTCATTCTACTCTAGAAGTACTGAACTTATTCCTGTTATTTTAAAAGTCCAAGCTTGTTTTCACCAAAGAGGTTTTACATTTTCTTTTCCTTCTGCTTTCACTTTTCCTCCAGCTGTTTGTATAGTCATCTTTTCATCATTCAAGCCTCTGTTCAAATATCGCCTCAAAGAAGTTTTCCCCAATCTCTTGTCATTTCTTCATTCTCCCTGCCTCTGTATCCCTTTGGCCATCTTCATTTTTCTTCATATCACTTGTCCGTAAGTATCTAAAACTACCATTTTTCTAAATGTTCATTGTCTTTCTCCTTCACTAGAAAGTAAGCTCAAGAGGATAGGGATTTTTCTTGTCCTCTGCTCTGTTCCTAAGACCTAGAAAAGGGCTTGTAGGCATTAAATATATATGGAGTAAATGAATCTAGTCCAACATTTTTCATTTCACATAAGAGAAAACTAAAGCCCAGGGAAGGAATATGGCTTGTTCAAGGTACTGTCCATCTGAGAATGAAACCCTTTCTTTTGAGTCATAGTCCAGTGCTCTTTCTACTATACCACTTTTCTCTATTTGCCTCCACCCCCATAATTATACTTTAAAAAAGAGAATCCTGTCTTCACCGTGGCAGACTAGGATAAGTATTAATTTGTGGAAATATTTATGAAGCTTGATGCAAGCAAATCAGTATGATGAGACATATATGGATACTCTCATACTTTGTGGCTTTCCAATACTGGTTACATTTCATTTTAGGAGTGCCTTCCTTTCAGAAGTAGGGAAATGTTTATCTTCTGTGTGTGTCTACTAGCAAATATGATAAAGCATATTAGGGCCAAGCATCAGGGCTGATGATATTAACTTACCCCAACAAGTCCTGAGTCCATTGGCTCTGATAAAGTCCCATTATTCACCATGCAAAGTAATTTTAAATAAACTCTATGCCCAATGTGGGGCTCAAACACATGGCCCCAAGATCAAGAATCCCATACTGTACTGACTGAACCCTCCAGGTACTCCATGCAAAGTAATTTACAGTCTGAAAAAACAGACAAGGTCACAGAGCAAGGGTGTGTATACGTACCTGTGTATGTGGTACAATTTCATTAGTTCATTATGCAAATACCATGTGCCTGTGACTGTGCCAGTGGAGATACAAAAGAAAAGAAGTGGCAGACATAATTCTTACAATTGGAAATCTTAATATACTCTTGAAAGACCAGGAAAATAATTCTGACATATTATATAAGCAATGAAAAACAGTAAGACTGTATCTACCAGGGCTGGTGAAATTCAGAATAAGAGAAAAATCACTATGAGGTTGTCTTCATCTGAAAAAGCAACACAGAGACTATGTGATACAAGACTATGTGTGGCCTTTCTCTCTGCTTTTTGTAGCAAGGCTCAAAGTATATTGATATATCATTAAAAATAGTTTTGTTTTGTTTTGTTTTGTTATGTTTTGCATTCAGGATGAAAGCCACTGACCACAGGAGACAGAGTTTTCTAAGGTTTTAAAATAATTCTTGGAAGATAATAAGGTCTGGTATTAGCCTTTGCTTTTCTAGGCAGATGCACAGTGTTCAAGTATCCTTTGTTTCCTTTCAGAAGTGGGAGCAGGGATGTTATTCTGCCACTGTGGAACATTTCACAAGGTTTCATTAAAGTTTCAGAATATCAGTTTCTTCGTGGCTTATCACTTCAATCCCCTGAACAAACTGGAAGGGATATGTTCTATTTTGTTTGCTCTGGGCAGCCTATATCTCTGGATCATCTACGTTCTGTCAACTGCCACTAGAGAGAGGCTGATTAACTGCATTTGATTTGTGGATAGAATTTTAAGCAACATTAAGAGATTCTAACTGAAACTGCTTAGCCCTTTCAGGCATAATCCTACAAACTCCAACTCTGAGTAATGCCCACTAAAGGTAATGGACACTATGATGAGAGCATTTCAGTCAACTGAGCAGTCTGTGATGGTGGCTAGAGAGGTTATTCAGACCTTTGCAAATGCCATCCATGTCTGTGGGAAATTAGGCTTTTACATCAGCTGCAAAGTAGAGCCCTCTATTTACAACATGTAAAACACTAACCACATTTCTCTTTAAAAAATGTATTAAAGAAGAAATTATGTATTAGAATATTAGGTTTCTTATAATAAGAACTATAGGGACTTTAAAAATAGATTTTTTTCGGGGCGCCTGGGTGGCGCAGTCGGTTAAGCGTCCGACTTCAGCCAGGCCACGATCTCGCGGTCTGTGAGTTCGAGCCCCGCGTCAGGCTCTGGGCTGATGGCTCGGAGCCTGGAGCCTGTTTCCGATTCTGTGTCTCCCTCTCTCTCTGACCCTCCCCCGTTCATGCTCTGTCTCTCTCTGTCCCAAAAATAAAATAAAAAACGTTGAAAAAAAAATTTAAAAATAGGTTTTTTCTACTGGGAGTAGAAATTTGGTTAAGAGTGATAAATTTTCTACATTTATTTATTTCGGGGCATTTCCTTGAGAAGTATGTACAGGTAAATGAAAAATACTATTGAATTTATTTTAAATGTGACATAAGGACCAGAGCAGTGTTTCTCAAGATAGGGACTGCCTGCAATAGAATCACTCAGGGAACTTGTTGTAAATGCAGAACCCTAGGCACCACACAAGTCCTGCTGAATCAGACTCTAAAGTTAGAGCCTATGGATCTTCATTAAAAACATACAAACATGCAAAACTGACCTGGTATTTCTGATACACTCTAAAGTTTCAAAACACAGCAAGTTAAAGTTGGAGAGTAATTGCTTAGGACTGAGAGTTGCTAGTAAGGGATCACCAGGATCCTGTGTGTAGGGAATGCTAGTCAAATTTCTGACAGCTTTTTATCTCATTTGCATCCCAATGTCATTTACAAGAATAAAAATGCTAAATGTCCAATAAAAGTAGACTAGAGATATTGGGACATGCCCATACAATACTACATAGCCATTTAAACTGATTTTATAGAATAATACATGAATGCATGGAAAGTTACTCATTCTAGGTTGTTAATTGAGAAAAGCAAGTCACAAAACATTATGTACATTGCAGTTGCCTTAAAAAATACTAGCAAGGAGGGGCACCTGGGTGGCTCAGTCAGTTAAGCATCCGACTTCAGCTCAGGCCATGATCTCATGGTCCGTGAGTTCGAGCTCTGAGTTGGACTCTGTGCTGACAGCTCAGAGCCTGGAGTCTGCTTCGGATTCTGTGTCTCCCTCTCTCTCTGACCCTCCCCCATTCATGCTCTGTCTCTCTCTGTCTCAAAAATAAATTTAAAAAAACATTAAAAAATTAAAAAAATACTGGCAAGGAAAATATCTGGACATATAAAACGAATTAATGGTATAAGAGTACAGATAATATTTATAGTATTTTTGTTTATCTGTATTTTCTCGGTTTTCGGTAATGAATATCTACCATAAAAGTAATTATAAAAATTATTTAAAAAGTTGTTATAACAAGAAGAAAGTATCCACTTCCTATGGCATAATATAATTTCTGACATTTTAATTGAAGGCATCTCATCAGGTCCATACTAATTAGTACTTTAGAACCTCAGATGCTGCTGTTATTCAAATAAAAGTGGTTATTTGTTATATAGTAACATATTTTTACAAAATATAAATCTATGGAAGAAGTTGTATGTGATTTGCATTTTGGTCATTGAATGCTATTTTTTTTAATGTTTATTTTTGAGAAAGAGAGAGAGAGAGTCAGTGCATGAGAGGGGTAGGGGCAGAGAGAGAGGGAGACACAATCTGAAGCAGGCTCCAGACTCTGAGCTGTCACCACAAACCCCAACGTGGGGCTCCAACCCATGAACCCTGAGATCATGACCTGAGCTGAAGTCAGACACTTAACGGGCTGAGTCACCCAGGTGCCCCCCCCCATTGAGTGCTACTTTTAATGGAATGGAGGAAAATATGATTTTTACTTTGGCCTACCTTAACTTCCTTGAAAAGTATCTCTTTCTACCATTGTGTGTGCCTATTTTAAATATTTTTATTGAAGACCAAGATAAATTAAAATCTCTTGCTTTTTAAAAGCAAAAGATAGAGAGCTGGTCTCTATGGCTGTGATATCCAGTATGGTAGTTACTAGCTGCATAGGGCTATTGAACATTTGATACCTGGCTAGTACAATTTCACATGTACTGGAAGTGTAAAATACACAACTTTTTAAAAGACTTACTAGGAAAAAATGTAAAATGTCTCAATGATATTGAAATTGCTTGCATATTGAAATGGTAATATTTTGTATATAAAGGGTTAAATAAAATATATTATTAAAATTAACTTTACCAGCTTCTTTTTATTTTTTTTTTAAATATGATTACTAGACAATTTTAAATTATATATGTGGCTTCCATTAGTTGCCTATTAGAGAGTGCTCTTTCAGTCTACACATCATGTTCTTGACGGAAATCTTATGGATGTCCCACCTTACCCGGGAAACAAATGGTGTTATAGAGACTGGGACCAGATTTGGTTTACACAAGTGCTTCTCAAGGTGTCGTCCCTGGACCAGCAGCATCAGCATGACCTGACAACTGGTTGTAGATGCAAATTATTGGACCCCATGCCAGACCTACTGAGTCAAAAACTTAGGAGCAAGGCCCAGCAATAACAAGCCCCACTTAGGTGATTCTGATGCAAACTAAATTTGAGAAGTGCTAATTTCAATAATCCTGTGGTGAATCTTATTGTAAATGCAAGAATACTTGTGTCTAGTCTGTTTTGAAAAATCTTTTGTTATTTGCTTAAGTAATCACCTATTTGCCTTAAGATAGAGAATAAAATGGTGATGATAATTATTTATGATAATTATTGAGTTATGATATAGTTATCTGTGTTTTAGATTTAGTGTTTTAGATTTAGATTTAGGAAAATATATGAATGATATCTATTCATTATATCATTTCATTAGGAAAATATATGAATGATATCTATTTGCAACTCCCTCAGGGGTTTAAATGTGTATTAAATAAAAATAACATCTGTATGTTTATTATTTCTCCTGATTGCACATAAAGGGTAATGCCTGGTGAGAAAAGGAAGAAGTGGAATCTGTTCTATTCATTCATCCAGTCATTCATTCATTCATTCATTCACTAAACAAATATCTATTGAACATCAATAGAAAGAGATACCTCTTGATTCTGATTTAGGATCCCTTTTCCTGCCTCTGCGTGTGCAGTTCCACTAGGGAGTTAACAGAATCTAGAGTATTAGTTCTAATCAACAGAATTAGTTAATCCAGAGAATTAGGTACTGCAAGCTAGAGTAGCTCAGGAAAGATGAGGAAATAGCATTCCTCACAGCCAAGGAGTGATCTCAGGTTTCTCACAATGCAGGTGTGGATTTATTAAGAAGGAAATAATTTTCAGCATCAGATTTATATAATAATCATAATAATAACATCTTTTTGCAATGAGCATCTTTTGTAACTGTTTTTAAAAAGTCATGAATGTCCATAGTGAGTGTATTTTTCTTTTGAAATGTGATGTGGCTTTTAAAAGCAAATGGAATATTTTTAGATGTCATCCTCTGCCAACAAATGAACCTCACAGCATCTACTATATATATTGTAGTTGATGTTTGGAAGCCTTTAGTTTACACTGGAATGTTGTTATAATAATATTCACTTCTGAGCATTTGACATAAAGTAGATGTCTTTCATCTAAAAGGAGCTCCATTTAAAAATATTGTTTCCAAGTTGTGCCAGGTTCTAAAGTAAAAGGGAAAAATAAAATCGTTTAGTTTTTAGGAACTCACATTTACAGTCAGCTCTGGTTGTACTTAAGAATCACCTACAGAGCTTTTGAGAAAATATCAGAGCTCAGGCCCCATCCAATTCAATAAAAGTTGTTAGGATTAGGAAGTGAGTATAGAGTTAACTACTGGTAGAGCTGCTGATACAAATTACAAACAGAGCTAAACTAAAGTATAAATAAAATAGTATAAGAATACAACTACATTTTTCAGAGAGAAGTTGTCAATGTTCAGAGATTTCACCAATAAAGTAATCAGATAGGAATCAGTAAGTTATCACCACTGGTTGGCCTGATTTTTCTCAGATGTCTGTTTTCTCTTCTACTTTTTAGGATCAATGGTAGTTAGTACTTTTTTCTAGATTCCTAGGTGGATTTCTTCTTCTGTTGAGTTCTTTCCTCCCCACTACATATATTTAATGATTTTGGAGAATTCTTTTCTGAGGAACTTTTGGTGAACCAGAGAGAGATCCATTTTGTTTGTTTGCATTGCAATGAGAATTACTTGCATTCCAAGTTGTTACTTTCTTTGGTTTTGCTGCACTCCTGTATAGCCCATTGATTTCTCTTCAGATTGCTTTGAAGTGGATAGATATCCTCTCGGTCATTAAATTCATTTTTTTAATTCATGGGTTTTAAATTATTTCTCAAATTTATTACTTCTTCCTGTTTTGTCCAAATATTTTATTGTGGTAAATGGAATACATTCTCTCCCCAACACTGCTGCAGTATAGTCAATGAGGCCCTTACTCTGGTTTACCAGTGTGAAGTCTCGTTAAATTTCACACAATTTTCCCAATCTGGAATATCTAATTAAAGATTAAAGGAGGGAATGGGGTTCATCTAGAACAGTTTTTTTAATAGACTTTCCACCAATCATCTTTTTGACACCCCCCCCACCAAAACTTAGCTTCAGAGGTAGCTGATGTCTTCAGTGTCTGTGTTTCAAGACTTGTGTGGGAAGAATAGGCTTGTTTCTTTTTGTTTCCTGACATGGTTTAAGTTTTCACTTTCTTCAGTATGCTAAGTTAGTTACTACTCATTTATTTGTTTTCTAGCTTCCAAAATTTTGTTGACATTTTTTTGTTTGCTATTATTTCCTATTGTGCATGTTTATTTACTTAATGTCAGTTTTGTAGGGTTTTGGAAAGGAGATGAGGGAAAATGTGTGTGTTCAATCTGTCATGGTTATTGAGAAGTATCTATTTGCATTTAATAAGTATGTTTCAACTTCATATCAGTGAGCCAAGTTTATCAATTCTTTCATATACTAATGACCAAAACATAAATCATGCCTTAAATCACCATATAAGCTACACATGTATAAAAGTATTCTGTGAATGTGTTCATTGTTTCTCTGTCATAATGCACATTCTGGCCTAAGACTGTCCCCTTGAACTCAAAATTGGCAAGTTGGTGCAAATGTTTACACAAAAGCTGTATAAATGTTTGGGAGTGGTTAAGGAATCCAAAGAATAATTTATTTGCTATTCTAGGACTTTTATCCTTTTCAACTCTCTTTCCCATTTCCTCTGATAAATTCCTCAGAAGGTTAATCAAGATGTTTATGTCATCTCCAAGAAACAGACTAAAGAATTAAAAGATTCAATAGAATAGATCATACTAGCCTGACTGAGCACTTAGAATTTTTGATCTATAGTTCTCAGTTAAATTCTAAAGAGATAAAATGGAAATTTGTCTTTTTTGATCTTTTGACTTTTTCCTAGCTCAATTAGTGAAACAGGGTTGAAAAAGGAAATACACAATTGTAGGATTTCCCTAATGTCATTTTGTGAATGCTTGATATTTAAACAAGTTGCTTTTAAGTCAACTGCTTTGAAGCCACTTAAATGCCCTCTCGGTGAAAGAGGACTGCAAGAGAAGATATCATCTTGTTGGTGGAGACTTATCAAGCACTTAAAGAATATGAATATGAAGAGCTAGGAGAACAAATTTTGGTCTGTAACCTTTTATTGTTAGGAATTACCTAATTTTTGAAGATACAAAATATAATTGGAACAGCTAGGAAACATGTGAACAAGAAGACAATACCTTTTTAGAAAGAAAAGCCAAAGGCTGAAAGACAGAGACAGAGAGAGAGAGAATATGATTATACATAAAATTATGAAGGAGGTAGAGTAGAAGATTATAATTTTCCCCCAAATCTATTGATCACACTCCCAGTCCCAAATGTATACTCTCAAATCTCAAAAGCATACATTTTCAACAAATGGCAAATCAAATATGGTACTATATTGAGGAAGGAGCTAGCTATAAATCGTCAAGAAGAATCAATGCAATAACCAAATGTAAATCCATTAATTTAACAAACTTTTATTGAGTCTCTAATACAGTTAGGTATTAAATTAGGCCAGGTTGGTAATATAAAAATGAATTATATCCGTTGACCTTATGGAATGGATAAATGAGTAAGGTGTGTAAGGAGCTGAGTGGAATACAGTATGGTAGGTGGTAGGGAAGTGTTAAAAAATATCTTTAGTGGTGGCACAAAGGATGTCAAATCGATCATGAAGTCTTAATAACAGAGTAGAAGCTTGAGCTGTATAATAAAGTATGAGCGTAACTTTTACAGACAAAGTTAAGGAAGAATATTTAATGGAAAAGGAACAATATTTATAAACATATGAGTATGTAAAATAGCATATCAAAGTCAGAGCACTACTAGTACTTTTCATTGGCTAGTACATGGTGTTTGAGGCAACAAGTGGTATATTGTTTTCTATTGCTGCATATGAAAATGGCACAAAGTTAGCAGCTTAAAACAATGTGAATTTAGTAAATCACAGCTTCTGGAGGGCAGAAGTCTAAGCATAGCCTGACTGGGTTCTCTGCTCAGGGTCTCACAAAACTATAATCAAGTTGTTGACCAGATGCATTCTCATGTGGATCTCAGATTGTTGGCAGAGTTAATTCCCTTGTGGGCGTAGAATTTATGGTATCTTGATTTTTCAAAGCCATCAACAAGGAGTCACAGCTGCTTCAAGTCTCTTACTTTAGGGAAGGCTTACATCTTCTTTCAACAGTTCCACCTGATTAAGCCAGGCCCTTTCAGGATAGGTACTCTCTTTTGAGTAATTCAAGGCCAGCTGATTAGGGGCCTTAATTATATATCTGCAAAATTCCTTCACTTTGGCCATACAATGTAACATAGTCATGGCAGTGGTATCTCTCATCTTTGCTATATTATATTTGTGAGAAGCAGGTTGCACTTTCTACCTACAGTCAAGGGGAAGAGATTACAGGGAGGAGATTTCACAAGTGCTTGACTCATTAGAGATTATTGTAGGGTGTGTCTGTCAGAAGTGGAAAGACCAAAGAGTAGAGGTTATGTTTATCATGCTAAAGAGGTTGACATTTTTTTTTTAATTTTTTAACGTTTATTTATTTTTGAGACAGAGAGAGACAGAGCATGAACAGGGGAGGGTCAGAGAGAGAGGGAGACACAGAATCTGAAACAGGCGCCAGGCTCTGAGCTGTCAGCACAGAGCCCGATGCGGGGCTCGAACTCATGGACCATGAGATCATGACCTGAGCTGAAGTCGGAAGCTTAACCGACTGAGCCACCCAGGTGCCCCGACATTTTTTTTTTTTAACCAGATGCCTATGAGAAGGCACTGGAGTTCTTTTTAATTGAAGTATAATTACCATATAATGTTTTATTAGTTTCAGGTTTACAACATATTGATTTAACAATTCTATACATTACTCATTGATCACTATGATAAGTGTAGTCATCCATTACCATATAACACTATTATATTATTATTGATTATATTCTTATGCTAAACTTTTCATCTATGTAACTTATTTATTTTATAAACGGAGGTTTATACCTCTTAATCCCCTTTATCTATTTCACCCTTTCCCCCATCCATCTCCCCTCTAGCAGCCACCAGTTCTCTGTATTAAAGAGTCTGATTTTTTGTTGTTTCTTTGTTTCTTTGCTTGTTCATTTGTGGGGTTTTTTGATGCTATTTATAAGTGAAGCCATACAGCATTAGTCTTTCTCTGACTTATTTCACTTAGTATAATACTCTCTAGGTCCATCCATGTAGTTACAAATGGCAAGATCTCATTCTTTTTTATAGCTGAGTAATACTCCATCACACACAGATACCATATCTAATTATCCACTCATCTATCAATGGACACTGGGTTTCTTCCACATCTTGGCTATTGTAAATAATGCTGCAATAAACATAGGAGTGCCTATATTGTTTTGAATTAGTGTTTTTGTTGTCCTTGGGTAAATAGCCAGTAGTGGGATTATTGGATCATATGGTGGTTTAATTTTTAATTTTTTGAAGAACTTCCATACTTCCATGGTGGTTTACCAACTTACATTCCCACCAACAGTGCACGAGGATTCCCTTTTCTCCATATTCTTGCTAACACTTGATATTTTTTGTCTTTTTGATACTAGCCATTCTGAGAGGTGTGAGGTGATATCTCATTGTAGTTTTTACTTGCATTTCCCTGATGTTGAGAATTTTTAATGTGTCTGTTGGCCATCTGGATGTCTTCTTTGGAAAAATGTCTATTCAGGTCCTCTGCCCACTTTTAATTAGATTTTGGGGGGTGTTGAGTTGTGTAAGTCCTTTATATATTCTATATATTAACCCTGTATTGGCTATATGATTTGCAAATATCTTCCCACTCAATGGATTGCCTTTTTGTTTTGTTGATAGTTTACTTTGCTGTGCAAAACCTTTGGTATAGTCCTAATAGTTTAATTTTGCTTTTGTTTCCCTTGTCTGAGGAGACATATTCCTAAATATGTTCCTAAGAGCTATGTCCAAGAGATTACTGCCTATGTTTTCTTCTGGAAGTTTTATGGTTTCAGGTCTCACATTTAGATCTTTAATCCATGTTGAGTTTGTTTTTGTGTATGGTATAAGAAAGAGTTTTTCTATTAGTATTTAACCAGTAGTGGAAACTTAAGGAGTATTTGAACTGAGGAAATTACATTATCCCTACATACAGGTAGTTTATGACTTAGGAAATACCTCAAGGAGAAATTGAGTACAGAATTTCTGGCTTACTTCTTTCTTGGATCATGACTGCCACTTTGGCAGCCCCAAACTCCATCTTCTGTCTTCTTATTACAGTGAGACTATGATGAGGCCCAGACTGATGCTTCTGCTCTCTCTTCTTTACATTGTTAGTAGGTGAATGCCCCAGGGATAAAAGAAGAGATGAAAGTGTAGCTTACCTCAGTGTAATTCCCTTACATCCAGAATCGTGGACCCTTTGAATAATGGTTTCCTTGGTTGGTATCTGATACCTTCAAATCATATATAATCATATATTTAAAAAATTTTATACAGCTTTTATAGTTGATCTCATTCTGAGGTAAGCTACTCCATCATGGCCAGAAGTAAAAAGCAGTCTTGAAATTTTTAGTTTGTTGGTGAACCAATTGTTTTAAACCAATATCTTATCTTGGTTTCTTATCTTGACTTTTTTTCTCAGGATTATGAACAAAAGATCCACCCTTGTTCTCAGGGAGATACTTATTGGTCTCCCAGCTCTGAAAAACCTGGTAGGCCATTATTACATACTCTCCAGAGGAGGCAGCATGGTTTCAATGACAGAAAACACAACTCTACTTACAGTGTTCTGAGTTGTCTGTAGGAGAGAATCATCTATATACTTTTACAATGCCAGACCAAAAACCATAATGTCATAGGGTTCTCCTAAATATCTCCTAAATGTCATAGGGTTCTCCTAAAATAAGGTGCAAGCCTTTCATCTGCAGTAGGTAGCTCAGAATAACTTCACTCCCACCACAGGTTGGCCATAGCCTTCTGACAGTGGCCCAGTGGCATTCTCTTTGTACATGAAAGCTAACAGCTTACTAAGAAGAAACAAGGCAAAGGCCAGATATTAAGAATTTTGATAGAAACTTGGCACAAAATCAGCAATATAAATAGCTTCCTATTTGATTGTTGACCCACTCATGTGTCCCACTGAGAGATTTCAAAGACAATTTGCAACTAGACTTTTGGCATACTTTTCATTTCAAATCTTGTAGTATTTGTTACTTTGTTTGCCACATTGAATAATTACATTTCAAGGCTTGGTTAGTCTGGAAATCTTCTAGTTGGGTTTTAACCTTGAATACTCTGCCATGCAACAATGTAGTAATATTTTCTTTATGCTAATATGTGTGTATTCATGAGAGTTTATAAATAAAATGTGTTTTTCAAAGACTAAATATGACTAGTTCATTCATTCAGAATGTATTTTTGAAAGAAGCAAAACTAATAATCGCTGCTATCAACACTTGCAGTATGTAACCAAAAAGATGCACAAATCACATTTTGCTGGTTTACCTTATTTGATTTACACCTTTCCTTTTTATCTGCTATAATTAGAAATGTTCACTTAATAAACTTTAAATTTTTCTCTCTCAAATAATTGCTTCCTGACTAAAAAAAATTATTCAGTTAGTTAAATTGAACAAAGCTATGCAACACTCTGGGATTTAGGAGTTCTTTTGCCCATAAATTGAAAATAAATTCAACAAAACTTAAACTTATTTTCTAATCTCTCTTCCTCCTTCCCTCATTTCCTTCTTTCTTTTTCTTCTTTTATTTCTTTTGTTGTACTAATTTCAAAGGCCACTGCAGAAAACATGACTAGACTGGCCCAAAATCTCTTGACAAATTCAGAGTCAGTTGGATCCTATTTGAGAATTGATTATATATAGAACATTGTTGCAAATTGTGTGACATCAATTGACAGTTATCACCTGCTTGCTGAAGGCAACCAACTGGAGCACATTGAAAGCAAAGTACTGAAATAATAAGTGAACTTGTTCAAATGTATGAGGAACACATGAATAGACTGGGTCTGTCTATTCTGGAGAAAATACTGAAAGGGAAGAAAGAATATGATAGTTATATTTAAATGTTTTAAGAGTTGTCACATTGAAGAGAGATTAAACTCACTATAGAAGGTCACAAATAGTAGAAATAGGATGAACCATAAGAAGCTAAAGGAAGAAAGATTTCAGCTTAAATATAAGGATAAACTTGATAATATCCCTAAAAAAATAGCAATATGTTTTCAATTTAAGAGAAAATGTTTTCATACATCTCCAAGTGTTCCTTAGGTTTTTTTTCTGTTGTTAGCTACATAAATAAAATTCCTATATAAAAACAATTATTTGAGAACTAATTATTGAAAGTCATTAAGTGATATCTTTAATTTCTTTAATCTTTATTTATTTTTGAGAGAGAGAGAGAGAGCAAGCAAGCGGGGGAACAGAGAGAGAAGGAGACACAGGATCCAAAACAGGCTTCAGGCTCTGAGCTGTCAGCAAAGAGCCCGATACAGGGCTTGAACTCACGATCTGTGAGTTCATGACCTAAGCCAAAGTCAGACGCTCAACTGACTGAGCCACGCAGGTGCCCCAGAAAGTCATTAAGTGACATCTTTAAAGTACTGAAAGAAAATAGGATTTAACCTAGAATTATTTACTCAGTGAAAACATCCTCCATAAAAGCAGGAAAATTACATTTCAGTAAGTTTATTTTTAAAAAGATGTGAAATAAACACATTTCGACAAAATATATAAGACTTTGGCACCTTCTTACCTACACTGAAAGAAATGAAGGGGAGTTACTTAGGCAGGAGGAAAATAATCCAAGATGGAAGGATGGGAAGGCAGAAGGAATGAAGAGCACAAGAAAAGATAAATATGTGAAGGAATATGAAGGGATATTATAAAAGAATATTGCTTGTTTTAAATAACGTCTTGTGAGGTTTAAAAATATGTACAGAATAAAATTCATATCAAAAATAGCATAAATTAAAGGAAAATAAGAAGGGTTAAAGTATTTGAAAACCTTTGCAATGTCTAGGAAGTGGTAGAAATGTTATAGGAGAATATAATAGGTCAAGTGTGCATTTCCAGGGTGATCACTGAAAAATATTAACTACAAAGGTAAAAAAATGAATAATCACAATTTAAGAGTTGGAGGAAATGAAATAATAAATAATAATGAAAAACACTCAACTGTTCCAGAAGAAAGAAGAGAGAAAGATAAAAATTAAAAAAAAAAAAAAAAAAAAACAGGACAAGCAGAAAGGAGATTTAAACCAAAATATATCATAATTGCATTAAATGTAAGTAGACTACTCCAAATAAATTCAAAAAGATTATCAAACCATATTTTAAAAACCTATATACTGTTTACAAGAGACACAACTTAAATAAAAGAGAGAAAGATGGAAAGTAAAGGTCCAGAAAAAAAATACCAGCAAAAGAAAGCTAGTAAAATTATACTAATATCAGACCAAGTCAACTCTAAGCTATATTACTATGAAACAAAATGGGATATTTCATAAGGATAGAAAAAGAAGTCAACCTAGTAGGAAGAACAAAGAAACTATCTTAAATTTAGTTACCCCAATATCCTCAATAGGTGTAAAGCAAAAACTGGCAGAAGTATAACCACATAGTTTATTTTATAGATAAAACAATATACTTTATTTTATTTTTTATATAATTTATTGTCAAATTGGTTTCCATACAACACCCAGTGCTCATCCCAACAAGTACCCTCCTCAATGCCCATCACCAACTTTCCCATCTCCCCCCATCTGCCATCTACTCTTGCTTTGTTCTCAGTCCTTAAGAGTCTCTTTTGGTTTGCTTCCCTCCCTCTCTGTAACTTTTTTCCCCCTTCCTCTCCCCATGGTCTTATGCTACATTTCTCAAGATCCACATATGAGTGAAAACATATGGTATCTGTCTTTCTCTGCCTGACTTATTTCACCTAGGATAATACCCTCCAGTTCCATCCATGTTGCCACAAAAGGCTGTATTTCATTCTAATTGCCACATAGTATTCCATTGTATAAATACCACATCTTCTTTATCTATTCATCAGTTGATGGACATTTAGACTCTTTCCATAATTTGGCTATTGTTGAAAGTGCTGCTATAAACATTGGGGTACATGTGACCCTATGCATCAACACTCCTGTATCCTTTGGGTAAATTCCTAGCAGTGCTATTGCTGGGTCATAGGGTAGTTCTATTTTTGATTTTTTGAGGAACCTCCATACTGTTTTCCAGAGGGTCTGCACCAGTTTACATTCCCACCAGCAGTATAAGAGGGTTCCCGTTTCTCCACATCCTCTCCAGCATCTATAGTCTCCTGATTTGTTCATTTTAGCCCCTCAGACCAGCGTGAGGTGATATCTCATTGTAGTTTTGATTTGTATTTCTCTGATGATGAGTGACATTGAGCATCTTTTCATGTGTCTGTTGGCCATCTAGATGTCTTCTTTAGAAAAGTGTCTATTCATATCTTCTGCCCATTTCTTCACTGGATTATTTGTTTTTCAGGTATGGAGTTTGGTGAGCTCTTTATAGATTTTGGATACTAGCCCTTTGTCCGATATGTCATTTGCAAATATCTTTTCCCATTCTGTCGGATGCCTTTTAGTTTTGTTGATTGTTTCCTTTGCAGTGCAGAAGCTTTTTATCTTCATAAGGTCCCAATAGTTCATTTTTGATTTTAATTCCCTTGCTTTTGGAGATATGTCAAGTAGAAAATTGTTGCAGCTGAGAAAAAACAGGTTTTTTCCTGCCTTCTCCTCTAGGGTTTTGATGGTTTCCTGTCTCACATTCAGGTCCTTCATCCATTTTGAGTTTATTTTTATGTATGGTGTAAGAAAGTGGTCTAATTCCATTTGTCTGCATGTTGCTGTCCAGTTCTCCCAGCATCATTTGCTAAAGAGACTGTCTTTTTTCCATTGGATACTCTTTCCTGCTTTGTCAAAGATTAGTTGGCCATACTTTTGTGGGTCCAATTCTGGGGTCTCTATTCTATTCCATTGGTCTATGTGTCTGTTCTTGTGCCAATACCATACTGTCTTGATGATTATAGTTTCATAGTAGAGGCTAAAGTCTGGGATTATGATGCCTCCCGCTTTGGTTTTCTTTTTCTATTCGGGGTCTTTTGTGGTTCCATACAAATTTTAGGATTGCTCGTTCTAGCTTCGAGATGAATGCTGATGCAATTTTGATTGGGAATGCATTGAATGTGTAGATAACTTTGGGTAGTATTGACATTTTGACAATATTTATTCTTGCAATCCATGAGCATGGAATGTTTTTCCATTTCTTTGTATCTTCTTCAATTTCCTTCATAAGCTTTCTATAGTTTTCAGCATACAGATCTTTTACATCTTTGGTTAGGTTTATTCCTAGGGTTTTTATGGTTCTCGGTTCAATTGTGAATGGGATCAGTTACCTTCTTTCTCTTTCTGTTGCTTCATTATTGGTGTATAAAAATGCAACCGATTTCTGTACATTAATTTTGTACGCTGCGATTTTGCTGAATCCATGTATCAGTTCTAGCAGACTTTTGGTGGAGTCTATTGGGTTTTCCATGTAGATTATCATGTCATCTGCGAAAAGTGAAAGTTTGCCTTCATCTTTGCCAATTTTGATGCCTTTGATTTCCTTTTGTTGTCTGATTGCTGATGCTAGAATTTCTAATACTATGTTAAACAATGGTTGTGAGAGTGGACATCCCTGTTGTGTTCCTGATCTCAGGGGGAAAGCTCTCAGTTTTCCCCATTGAGGATAATATTAGCTGTGGGTTTTTCATAAATGGCTTCTATGATGTTTAAGTATGTTCTACTTACATGTCCCTACATTCTCGACGGTTTTTATTAAGAAAGGATGCTGAATTATGTCAAATGCTTTTTCTGCATTTATTGACAGGACCATATGGTTCTTATCTTTTCTTTTATTAATGTGATGCATCACATTGATTGATTTGCAAATATTGAACCAGCCCTGCAGCCCAGGAATGAATCCCACTTGATCATGCTGAATAATACTTTTTATATGCTGGTGAACTCAACTCGCTAGTATCCTGTTGAGAATTGTTGCATTCATATTCATCAGGGATATTGTCCTGTACTTCTTTTTTTTTGTTGTTGGGTCTCTGTCTGGTTTGGGAATAAAAGTAATTCTGGTTTCATAGAACCAGACCAGAAGTTTTCCTTCCATTTCTAATTTTTTGGAACAGCTTGAGAAGAATAGGTATTAACTCTGCTTTAAATGTCTAGTAGAATTCCCCAGTGAGGCCATATGGTCCAGGACTCTTATTTGTTGGGAGATTTTTGATGACTGATTCAATTTCTTCATTTTGGTAGTGTGTGGGTATTTAGGCACTTGTCCACTTCTTCCAGATTTTCCAGTTTGTTGTCATATAATTTTTCATTGTATTCCCTGATAATTGCTTGTATTTCTGAGGGATTGGTTGTGATAAATCCATTTTCATTCATGATTTTATCTATTTGGGTCCTGTCCCTTTTCTTTTTGAGAAGCCTGGCTAGAGATTTATCAATTTTGTTTATTTTTTCTAAAAAACAACTCTTGGATTCATTGATCAATTCTACTGTTTTTTTGGATTCTATATTGTTTATTTCTGCCCTGATCTTTATTATCTATCTTCTTGTGCTGGGTTTGGGGTGTCTTTTCTGTTCTGCTTCTATTTCCTTTAGGTGTGCTGTTAGAGTTTGTATTTGGGATTTTTCTTGTTTCTTGAGATAGGCCTGGATTGCAATGTATTTTCCTCTTAGGACTGTCTTTGCTGCATCCCAAAGGGTTTGGATTGTTATATTTTCATTTTCTTTTGTTTCCAAATATTTTTTAATTTCTTCTCTAATTGCCTGGTTGACTCACTCATTTTTTAGTAGGGTGTTCTTTAACCTCCGTGCTTTTGGATGTTTTCCAGAATTTTTCCTCTGGTTGATTTCAAGTTTCATAGCATTGTGATATGAAAGTGTGCATGGAATGATCTCAATTCTTTTACATTTATTTAGGGCTGTTTTGTGATCCAATATGTGATCTATCTTGGAGAATGTTCCATGTGCACTTGAGAAGAAAGTGTATTCTGCTGCTTTGGGATGTAGAGTTCTAAATACATTTGTCAAGTCCATCTGTCCAATGTATCATTCAGGGCCTTTGTTTCTTTACTGATTCTGTGTCTAGATGATTTGTCCATTGCTGTAAGTGAAATATTAAAGTCCCCTGCAATTATCACATTCTTGTCAATAAGATTTCTTATGTTTGTCAATAATTGTTTTAAATATTTGGATCCCTCCGAATTTGGTGCATGGACATTTATAATTATTAGCCCTTCCTAATGGATATACCCTGTAATTATCATATAATGCTGTTCTTTATCCCTTGTTACAACCTTTAATTTAAAGCCTTGTTTGTGTGATATAAATATGGCTACTCCACCTTTCTTTTGTCTTCCAGTAGCATGATATATAGTTCTCCATACCCTCACTTTCAATCTGAAAGTGCCCTCTGGTCTGAAGTGAGCTCTTGTAGACAGGAAATAGATGGGTCTTTTTTTTTAATCCATTCTGATACCCTATGTCTTTTGATTGGAGAATTTAGTCCATTTAGATTCAGTGTTATTATGGAAAGAGATGGGTTTAGAGTCGTTGTGATGTCTGTAGGTTTCATGTTTGTAGTGATGTCTCTGGTACTTTGTGGTCCTTGCAACATTTCACTCACAGAATCCCCCTTAGGATCTCTTGTAGGGCTGGTGATGAATTCCTTCAGTTTTTGTTTGTTTGGGAAAACCTTTATCTCTCCTTCTATTCTGAATGACAGACTTGCTAGATAAAGGATTCTTGGCTGCATATTTTTTCTGTTCATCAGATTGAAGATTTCCTGCCATTCCTTTCTGGCCTGCCAAGCTTCAGTAGGTAGGTCTGCCACTACTCTTATGGGTCTCCCTTTGTAAGTTAGAGCCTGTTTATCCCTAGCTGCTTTCAGAATTTTCTCTTTATCCTTTTATTTTGCCAGTTTCACTATGATATGTCGTGGAGAAGATTGATTCAAGTTATGTCTGAAAGGAGTTCTCTGTGCCTCTTGGATTTAAATGCCTTTTTCCTTCCCCAGATCAGGGAATTCTCAGCTGTGATTTGTTCAAGTACACCTTCAGCCCCTTTCTCTCTCTTCTTCCTCTTCTGAAATCCCCATTATACGGATATTGTTACATTTGATTGCATCACTTAGTTCTCTAATTGTCCCCTCATACTCCTGGATTTTTTTATCTCTCTTTTTCTCCACTTCCTCTTTTTCCATAATTTTATCTTCTAATTCACCTATTCTCCCCTCTGCCTCTTCAGCCATCGCTGTGGCTGCCTCCATTTAATTTTGCACCTCATTTATAGCATTTTTTAATTAATCATGACTATTTTTTAGTTTCTTGATATCTGCAGTAATAGATTCTCTGTTGTCTTCTATGCTTTTTCATGCCTAGCTATTAATTTTATGACTATTATTCTAAATTTTTGTTCAGTTATATTGCTTATGTCTATTTTGATCAACTCTTTAGCTGTCACATCTTCCTGGAATTTCTTTTGAGGGGAATTCTTCCATTTTGTCATTTTGGCTAATTTTTTGTCCCTTATGCATTTTAAAAGTTTGTTATGTGCTCTGCACCTCAAGCACTGCTATATTAAATGGGGGTCATACAATGTCCAGGTCCTAGCCCTTCAGGAGGTGTTTTTTGGAGAGTGTTACTTGCTCTCTGTTGTTGTGACTTTGGTTACTTTATTTATCTACTCGTAGTGATGTTTTGGACCCTCCACGAGATGTGCTTTGATTTGTTCCTTGATGTAGCCCCAGAACAGAAAACAAACAAACAAACAGGAAAAAAGACATGCAAACACATATACAATTAAAACAAACAAACAAAAGGACAGTGCACACACACACACAGACACACACACACACACACACACACACACACACACACATACAAACAAACAAACAAAAGCAGTCCAAAAGTAAAAAAAAATAAACAAAACAGAAATACCAGCTACAGGTAAAGAACAGGGTGTAAGCAGTGCTGATGGAAGAGTACATACGAAGAGAAATTACAGGGGCAGGGACAAAGAGAAAATAAACTGACTGGGCAGAGAGACTAAATGGCTTAATCCATACAGGGGGCGGAAATAAAGAAGGAGGCGGGGGAACGGGGTGAATGAAGATAACGTTACCCAGACAGAGAAAATATATGGCATGATTATTCCAGAGAGAGATAAAGGAAGGTGCAGAAGGAGATGTAGAACATGTATGAAGGGGATGGATTAAATATGTCTGCTTAAACAAACCAACAACCAGAGTAACCAGCCTAGAGGAGGGAAGAGATAGGAAGGGAGAATATATCTAAATAACAAGAATTGTCCTGGAATTAATCTAGGCTATCCAGCATCACTGCTCTGGATGATGGAGCCATCTGGTTGCATAGCATCTATCCAGCTCCAGTAGATACACAGTTACCTGGCACGGAGGGTCATGGTTTGGTGTAGACTGGTCCCACCTTCACTATGGACCATGGGACTTATCCCTGAGGCCCCACCTTGGTGGTGGTGGGGGGAGTGCTGATCCCCCAGTCTCCTCTCCATGACCTGGTGGACTCCTTTTGAGTCATCCTCACCATCATGGGCTCAGATAGGGTGGTCCTTCTCGCTCCACTGACTCTGCTTGCCTGGTGCTTGTCTGGGATTCAAAGTCCTGCTCCATGTGCTCTGGCACTGGAAAGTGCCTCTCTGTGCAGCTCGATATGTGGTCCTGGCTGGCTTTGTCTGTGCTGTTGCACTTTAGGGAGGACCACCTTTTCTTGCTGTGGACTATGCCGCTGACCTTGCCACGGAACCTGTGGGTAGCAGATGCAGGCAGGCTTTGTCTTTTCCCACAGCACTCCAGGGAGTGGGCCACTTTCTCCTACTGCACACTGTGCCCTCAACCCAACCACTGAGCCCAGTGGTGGTGGATGCAGGAAGGCTTTGTTCTGTCCCACAGCACTACAAGGAGGGGGCCACTTTCTCCTACTGTGGACTGCACCCTGGACCCAGCCACTGAGCCTGGGGATGGTGGACACAGGTAGGCTTTGTCCTATGGTGCAGCCTTCCAGGGAGGGACCGCTTTCTCCTACTGCTGACTGTGCCCCTGTTCTACCACCGAACCCAAGGCTGGCTCCCTTTGTCCCCAGGTGCGTGATCAGATAGCCAGCCCCAGTCCAAAGAAAACCCTGCGGTTAGAGATAGGATCGCTCTCAGTCCCAGACTGAGATTTTTCTCTTCTCCAGATACAGCCCTACACTTCCCCATCCACTCTTTCTCTTCCCTTTGTCTCTCCACAGATGGGGATCCCTCCTCTCCATGCCTACACAGCCTGTTTTATCTCCCCCAGTGCACTATCACCCACCTATGGCTTCTCAAGTTGTCTCATTTTCTTCCTGGTAGATTCAGTCTCTTTTCCTCCCAGACTCTTAGGGTTCAAAGTCCTTTGGCTTTACCCCTTTTTGTTTGAGATATGCAGGAAGTAAGGATCCCCCTACTTCTCAGCCATGTTGGTCCACCTCCCCCACAATCATAGTTTAGAGCTTTGAGAGACTTCTCAAAAATAAAAAAAAAATTAAAAATTAAAAAAAAACTAAAAAAAAAAACTCATTAAGTATATAGAGCATCTGAGTAAAAATGGCAGCTAGAATTGACACATATAGTAAACTACACCTAACAAGTACAAGATGCATCACCTTTTTATCAAATGCACATTAACATTTACCAAAATAGATCTTATAGCTGGGACATAAAGAAAAATCTAATGAATTTCTAAGGACTAAAATCATAATCATGTTCTTTTTTTAAAGCAGTAGAATTAAGCTAGAATTCCCTAAATGTTTGGAAATTAAGTGAAATATTTTAAAATAAAATATAGATTAAAATATGACATTTTAAACCTTTAAAATAAGGGTAATGTAGTATTTAAAAGGAAATATATAGCCTTAAAAATCCATCTATTAGCAAAGAAGAAAGAATAAAATAAATGCACTAATTATCTATCTCAAAGTGCTCAAGGAAGAGTAGAAATAAGAAAATTTATACAATATTAGCACTGAAGTAAATGAAATAGAAAATCATAAAATAAAGAAAACCAATAAAGCTAAAAGTTGATTATCTGAAAAGATTAATTAAATGGATACACCTCTACCAAGGCTGATAAAAAAGAAAAGGAAATAGAAATGACCAATCAAAAATAATATGCCATATAATTTAAAACATCATTAAAATGTTATGACCTTATGCCCAAGATTTTGAATATTTAGATGAAATGTAAAAATTCTTTGAAAAGCACAACCCAATAAAACTGTCCTAAGAAATTTCAAAATTGAATTTTCATATATTTATTTTAAAATAATTAACCATAATTTAAAACCTTACTTAAAAAACAAACAAACAAACAATGAAAAGAACAGGCGCAGAAGGTAACTAGGGAATCTTTTAAGCATTTAAGGACAGAATATCACTCATACAAACTCAGAAAACTGAAAAGGAAGGAACATTTCCTGATTTTTTTCATAATGTTAGCATAATCTTGACGTGAAAACCTGACACTATAAAAGAATAATAAAAGGCATTTATATCATAAGCATAAATAAGCAAAGTAATAGCAAAGTAAAAAATTAATAAGCAAAGTAATAGAAAATTCTAGTAATATATATATTGTATATTATATATATAGGGTAATATATATATTGTATATATTATATATATATAGGATAATAAATCACAAAAAATAGGTTTATTTCAAGAATGTATAATTAGCTTACAATTAAAGTAGAAAACCTCAATGATTTGAATAATTGCAAAAAAAATCAATACAGATTCATGATAATTTTAGCAAACTAAGAATTGAAGAGATTCTTAATCTAATAAAGGACAGGTGCAACAAACTACAGTAAATACCGTTAATAGTCAAATATGAAATATTTCCTCCTGTGATTGGGAATGAGATAAAGATGTCCAGTTTTCCTTTCCTTATTATACTGCTAAATTTCCTGATAAATTTGACACCATTTTGCAAGTCTTGGTCAGTAAAATAAAGCAAATAAAATAAAAATTATAAAAGTCAGAAAGGAATATGGTGTGCTTGGGTGGCTCAGTCAGTTGAGCAGCAGACTTCAGCTCAGGTCATGATCTCACGCTACGTGTTTTCGGGCCCACATCAGGCTCTGTGCTGACAGCTCAGAGCCTGGAGCCTGGTTAGGATTCTGTGTCGCCCTCTATCTCTCTCCTTCCCTTGCTCATGCTCTCTCTGTCTCTTTCAAAAATGAATAAACATTTTAAAAAATTTAAGTTAGAAAGGGATAAATAGCATGTTACTATTTGGAGGCAACATGGTTGCATACACAGAATATTTTCTAGATCTATAGATAAAATATTAGAATTAAGAAGTTAATTTAGCATGATTATTGATTACAAAGTGAAGCTACAAAATGCAATTGTATCTTAATGTACTAACAACAAATAATTAGAAAATGAAATTTTAAGGGGTGCCTGGGTGGTTCAGTTGGCTAAGCATCTGACTTGATTTTGGCTCGGGTCATGATTTCATAGCTGTGAAATTGAGCCTCACATCAGACTCTGTGCTGGATGTGGACCCTGCTTAAGATTCTCTGTCTCCCTCTGCCCCTCCTTTGCTTGCACTCATGCTTATGCACTCTCTCTCTCTCTCAAAAAAAAAAAAAAAAAAGAAATTTTAAGAAACAATAAGACTTACAGTTGTATCAAAACCCATCACATACTTATTTAAAACAACTTTTAAAATTACCTCTAGATAGAAAACTACAGAACATTATTGAGGGTAATTACAGATCTAAATAAATTAAGGGATATAACACATTTATGATTTGGAAATCTCAATGTTAAAATCCTCAAAAGAAGTTGGGACACTTTACAGTAAAGAATAGGAATATTGGGGTGACTGCGTGGCTCAGTCAGTTAAGTGTCCGACTTTGGCTTAAGTCATGATCTCATGGTTCATGGGTTCAAGCCCTGCATTGGGCTCTGTGCTGACAACTCAGAGCCTGGAGCCTGCTTCAGAATCTGTGACTCCCTATCTCTCTGCCCCTTTCTCGCTCATGCTCTGAATCTCTCTCTCTCTCTAAAAAAATAAATATTAAATTTTTTTAAAGGAATATTTATTATAAAGGTGATTAAAACATTGAGGTGTTGGTACAAAGATAGACAAAGAGATGAATTAAACAGAAGGAGCATAGAATTACACTCAAACATGTAAGGTCACCTTATTTTATTTATGATAAAGTTGGCACTAAAATGCAGAGGGGGAAGAGATGGTCTTTTTAATAAATGGATCTGTGTCAATTGACTATCCATGCTAAAAACAAATGTGTTTTGATCCCTACCTCACATTACATGCAAAAATCAATTCCAAATGGATTTTAAATTTAAATTTGAATGACAAAAATAGAGTTCTAGAAGATAATAAATTACAGGTGAATATTTTCTTGATCTTGATAAGGTCAAAGATTGCTTAAGAAGGACACAGAAAGAACTAATGATAAAATGAAATATCACAAGTTATACTTCATTAAATTTTAAAACTTTTATTTATCAGAAAACATTATTGAGTCAAAAGGCAAGCCACTGAGTAGGAAAAGATATTTGCAAATGCATGTATCTGACAAAGGACTTTTAGCATTATATGTAAAGGATATGTAACAGATTTTCTCATATCAATAAGAGAAAGAGAAAGTTCAGTTTTTAAAAGTTAGGTAAAAAAATTTGAGCACACACAAAAAATGATTTCACATAACCAATAAGTTAAAAGATGTTCAATATTAGTAGTTATTGAGGAAATGCAAATTAAAACCACAACAAACCAGAATAGATATAATTTAAAAGATTGATAACACCAAGAATTTGCAAAAATGTCGGAGAGCTTGAACTCCTGTATACTGCCAGTGGAAGTATAAATTGGCATAAACAATTTAGAAAAGCTGGTTGGCACAATTTTTGAATGCCAGCCATTCATGTATCCCATGACCCAGTGGTATTACTCCTAGCCAAGATAAATAAGTCCATATCTGCATCAAAATCAGGAACATGAAGTGGCAAGGTGGCTCAGTCGGTTAAGCATCCAACTCTTGATTTCAGCTCAGGTCACGAACTCACAGTTCATGACTTTGAGACCCTCATCAGGCCCCATCCTGACAGTGCAGAGCCTGCTTGGGATTTTCTCTCTCTCTCCCTCTCTGTTTCTCCCCTACTCATTATCTCTCTCTTTCTCTCAAGATGAATAAATAAACTTAAAAAAGTCAAGAACATAAATGCCAATAGCATCTTTGTTCATAATAGCCAAAACTTGGCTCAACAAATACTGGATAAATTGCAGTTAACCCAATGGAATACTATACAACAAATGAAAAAGAATAAACTACTTACTATTTACACACAACAACATGGATGAATCTCACAGGCATGAAATATAGAGCAAAAGAAGCAAGATAAAAAAGAGTGTATCTTGTATGATTATATGAAGTTCAAAACAGATAAAATTAATCTTGGTAATAGAAGTCAAGATATTGGGTATTTGTAGGGATAATGGCTTAAAAGGAGCACAATGGAGCTCTCTACAATGCTAGTAATATTATGTATTTTCTTTGGGGTGGTAGTTATATACATCAATTTTGATATCTGTGTACCTATTTGTTTTCTATCTGTACATTTAAGATTAGTGTACTTTTTTGAATATAGATTCTACTTCCACAAAGTGTTTACCAAAACCCCAACAGGACTCAAAAAATAGAATGAAGAGAGAAGTTCTGACAAAGATATGAAGATATAGAAAAGAAATGGGAACATTTGTCTGGATGTGTATATTCACATGGCTAGAATAAATGCTTTTTAAAATTTTTTTAATGTTTATTTATTTTTGAGAGACAGAGACAGAGCATGAGTGGGGGAGGAGCAGAGAGAGAGGGAAACACAAAATCTGAAACATGCTCCAGACTCTGAGCTGTCAGCACAGAGCCTGACACAGGGCTTGAACTCATGAACCATAAGATAATGACCTGAGCTGAAGTCGAACACTTAACCAACTGAGCCACCCAGGCACCCCTAGAATAAATGCCTTTTTAAATGAAGAATGGAATCCTGCAGACTGTTACTAGTAGAGAGTGAAAACTGTCCTTGGGTTAACTGGGAATTTGGTGACTTTATCTATGAACAGAATCTGGCTTCACATTTTAGAGTGACGTAATTGAAAACACTTTATCTCTATAATGTGGGAAACTACTGCCCTTCTGTTATTTGTTACCTTCAACGTATGCTTATCATCTTTGCTTCTTTTAAAAGAAACTTTCTTGGTTTTAAGATGGTGATGTAAGTAACCTTTTCCCTCCTCTTGGCCTGCATCACCCTATTTCTCCATTCTAATCTCTTTCCCCAGTAATCTTTCAGCTTTGTATTAAAAACAAGATTCTGTCATCTGACATCGTGAACCCTGAGAGTAGATGCAGATCCTCTAAATCACATATAAAGATTTCTCCACTTTTTTTATGTCAAATGTTCTGGAATTGTCAGCAAGAGTGCAAAAGTCTGCAGTGTATTTGAAGCAAGTCATAATAAATAAAAATGTCTCAACTGTATTATTTACTATAGAATATTGAAATTGCAGTTAAAGAGAATGAAATTGACACCTTTTATTTTTTTTACCTTTGGGATCTAAAATGTGCTTTGTTATTATTATATAGGAAAGAACCAGAATATCTGATAAAACAAACCAAGAAACTGTCCCTGATAAAAATAAGTCATTATTTCCTAGTTTATGGAAAGAAAGAGAAAGAGAAGAAGAGGAGTATAAAAATCTCAAGGCCTCTTATATTATTCAGATATCAGGAAAAACTGTTACTTTCTCATTAGATTTCTGATGTTGTAATATTCAAGAGGAGCAAGCTAACTTATTGCAAAAGAAAATCCCTTAGGTCAGATGTGATTCTGGGTGAAAATGAAGTTAGGAACTCTTTCGTTTGATTATTGTCCACAATTTGTTTTTAATCTTAGGGAAGTTCCCAAATTGGCTGTGGATTTTAAAGTGAGGCCTTTGTCAAGCCAACTCACCAACAGGCAAGAGTAAAGTAATTTCACAAGGTGGACCAGGCAAATGCAGGCCTCTCCAGTTCCCAGACCTAGAATAGGTTATCTCATTGCCCCCGGAGGAAATGCCTAATTACCCTCTGGAGCAGTCTAACTGTATTTGCAAAGTAAGAATTTAAACACCAGAATTTGCAAATGAGTGTGCCCAGTTGAGCTGAGTCAGCAGCTAAAAATTGCTTGAAAGGGTAACTGGCGTAAAGTGTTGCCTAGAAACAATTAATAGAAACCTGGATATTAAGAGTTTGTGAGTGAATTGTATATAAGATAAAGCAAGCTGCTTCTTCATTCAGAAGTGTAAGAAAGATCTATAACTGTTTAGAAAGTACCTTCTCTTTCCATGATCTATTTTAATTTGCAGTAGCAGTGACTTTTGATTTCACTTTACCAGATATATTGTTACTGCCCTAGGTAGTAATACCAGAGAAGATCATTTAGGAGTCCAAAAGACAGTTTGTGTAACAATTGTTAAAATCTAGTAATTAAGAAATTAGCAAGTTACACATTAACTACAGAATTTTCCATAGTCCAATGCTATTTCTCTAAACTGAAAATTTGAGAAGATATAACATACTAATCACTGTCAACTAATCTTTTGTTTCTGGCTGACCACCATGACAGAATAGAGCATATTCTTAATCAGGCCAATAATCTAGATTTGGCTTCCTATAATAGTAACCTTGGCTCTGTTCTATGACCATAGATTACATCCCAGCCACATAAAAAGTTCATAAAAGGAAATGAAAAAAATATGTCTGCTCTATATAACCTTATTCATACAACAAATAATGATTAAATACATACCATAGTCATGACATATTACCTGAAAATACAAAGGAAAAATAAGGGGAAGATCATTGAAAAACTATATTCTGTTTATGATGGAACAATAAGATTATATTAACATTATATTAACGTTCATTTATTTAATACTTGGAGGGGTAGCATGGAAAAGGATATAGATTTTTATACAGGATATTTGCATAGATCCCATGCCTTAGCATTTGACTTCCACTACTTATGATAATCACTTCTGTTGGCAATAACTAACTCAGACATTACTATTTAAAATATATGAAAGAGATAGCTGGGAGAGAGGCATGGGAAGATGGTAGAGTAGGAGGACCCTATGCTCAGTTCATCCCATGTTTACAACTAGATATCACTCACATCCAAGTAAATAAACTGGAGAGTGATCCAAAGACTGGTAGAACAAGCTCCACAACTAAACATAGAGAAGAAGCCACATAGGAGAGGTTAGGAAAGGCAAAAAACAGGAACTGCTCACGGGAGGGAGGGAGTAGCAGGCACAAAGAGGGAAAAACACCAGAGAGTCCACCTGGGGAAAACAATCCCCATAATATCTGGCCTTGAAAACCAGAGGGACTGAATTCCATGCGTTTGTGTAACCTGCCAGATGTGGATCTTGGATCTTTAGAATTCAGCTGACTTAGGACTGGGCAAGACATAGCCAGGTCCCTGCCCTTAAAGAGACAACAGCCTGCAAAAAGACTGCAAAGAAACAAGGGCTTACACAATGAGAGAGAGATCTGTTTATACTGATTTCAAAGCATGTTGGAGGGACTTCTCTCTGGAAACAAAGGAACTGGCAGGTGCCATTTTCCTTCCCCATCCAGCAGCATAAACACAGAGCCACTTTCAGGGGGCAGCTCTGCACAGACAATTGCTATGGAACCTGTTAAAAATGTGCCCCACCCATGAGTTCTCTGGATGACTGGCCCACTCCAAACCTGCTGGCCTGGGCCCAGAGCTCCATGCAAATTTTGCTAATTCTGCTGCCCCACCCTGGAGCCCTTCTGTAGTCATACTCCCTCAGAACCTGCCTGCCTGGATCTCACTAACATCACAAAGAACAAGCACACCCAATGGCAGGCAGAGAGTCAGTGAAGATGACTGGACTGAAAGGAAAAGTAACTCAGACACAATAGCAGGACACAAGCAACACATATAGGAGACCTCCCTGAAGTGCCAGGTTCTGGTGAACAGGGGGCACTGCACTGCAGGACACTACAGGATTTCATCTTCATAAAGCCACTTCTTTCAAGAGCAGAGAACATACCCAATTTTCCTAACACAGAAACAGACACAGAGAGGTAGAAAAAAATGAATACAAAGAGAAATATGTCCCAACTAAGAAAACAGGACAAAATCAGAGAAGACTTAAGCAAAACAGAAATAAGTAATATACCTGATATGGAATTTAAAGTAATGATTATGAAGATACTCCCTGGATATCAGAAATGTGTGGAGGACCTCAGTGAGACCCTTGACACAGAGATAAAAAATCACATATCAGAGATGAAGAATTCAACAATGAAATTAAAAATACAATAGTTGGAAGAAATGCTAGGCTCCAGGAAGCAGAGGAACCTATCAGTGACCTGGTGGATAGAGTAATGGAAAACAATCAAGCTGAACAAGTGAGAGACAAACAAATACTGCATAATGAAAACAGACTTAGGGAACTCAGTGACACCATCAAGCACAATAACATTTGCATTGTAGGGATTCCAGAAGGAGAAGAGAAAGAAAAGGGAGTAGAAGATGTATTTGAAGAAATAATTGTGAAAACTTGCCGAATCTGGGGAGGGAAACAGAGAGCAGGATTCAGGAGACACAGAGATCCCCCAACAAATTCAACCCAAGGAGGTCCACACCAAGACACATAGTAATTAAATTGGCAAATAATAGTGGTAAATAATTTTAAAGGTTGCAAAAGAAGACAGTTACATACAAAGGAAACCCCAGGCTCTCAGCTGACTTTTTCAACAGAAACTTTGCAGGTCAGGAGGGAGTGGCATGATGTACCCAAAGTGCTAAGAGGGAAAAACCTGCAGCCAAGAATACTCTAATCGGCAAGGCTATCACTCAGAATAAAAGGAGAGATAAATAGTTTCCTAGACAAACAAAAGTTAAAAGAATTCATCAGCAATAAACCAGCCATACAAGAAATGTCAAGGGGGACTCTTTGAGTGGCAAACAATAACCATAAGTGAGAGTAAGAAAAATAGGAAGCACAAATGCAAAAAAAGAAAAGTATATCTGTGAAAATCAGTCAAGAGAAGCACAAAATAAAAGGATGCAAAATATAATAGCAAATATCTGAAACATGGAGAAGAGAGGATCAAAGAATGAGTTCAACATTAAGTGACCATCAGTGTAATATAGACTGCTATGTTCAGAAGATGTTATACATAAAACGAATGGTAACCACAAATCAAAAAGTAATAGATATGCAAAAAATAAATAAGAATAAATCCAAATATATTACTAAAGAAAACCATCAAACAATGAAAACGTTTTTCTTTTCTTTCAAAAGAAAGCCGGAGTAGCCATACTTATATCAGACAAACTAGAATTTAAAACAAAGACTGAAATAAGAGATAAAAAGGGGCATTATATCATAATTAAGGGGTCTATCCATCAAGAAGAGCTAACAATTGTAAATATTTAGGCCCCAAACATGAAAGCTCCGAAATATATAATCAATTAATCACAAACATAAACAAACTCATTGATAATAACACCATTATTGTAGGAGACTTTAATATTCCATTTAAGCAATGGACAAACATCTAAGCAGAAAATCAAGGACACAAAAGGTCTGAATGACACACTGACCATATAGACTTAACAGATATATTCAGAACATTCCATCCTAAAGCAGCAGAATACACATTCTTCTTGAGTGCACATGGAACATTATCCAAAATAGGTCACATATTGGGTCACAAATCAGTCTTCGACAGGTACAAAAAGATTGAGATCATACCATGCATATTTTGAGATAACAATGCTATGAAACTTGAAATCAAACAAAGGAAAAAAATTGGAAAGCCTTCAAATACATGGAAGTTAAAGAATATCTTACTAAAGAATGAATAGGTTCCATAGGAAATTAAAGAAGAAATAAAAAAAAAAATACATGGACACCAATGACAATGAAAACATGACAGCCCAAAACCTTTGGGATGCAGCAAAGGCAGCCCTAAGAAGAAAATACATTGTAATTCAGGCCTATCTCAAGAAACAAGAAAAGTCCCAAATACAACACCTAATTGTACACCTAAAGAAACTGGAAAAGGAGCAGCAAATGAAGCCCAAAGCCAGCAGAAGAGAGGAAATAATAAAGATTAGAGCAGAAATAAATGATATAGAATTTTTAAAAAGTAGAAGAATAGATCAATGAAACTAAGGGCTGTTTTTCTTAAAAGAAAAGCAAAATTGATAACCCCCTATCCAGACTTCTCAAAAAGAAAATAGGGAGGACCCAAATAGAATGAAAGAGGAGCAATCACAATCAACACCACAGAAATACAAACAATTATAAAAGGATGCTTTGAAAAATTATATGACAACAAACAGGACAATCTGGAAAAAATGAACAAATTCCTAGACACCCACCCACTACCAAAACTGAAACAGGGAGAAGTAGAAATTTGAACACATCCAAAACCAGCAAAGAAATTGAATAAGTTATCAAAAATCCCTCCCTCCCAAAATAAGAGTCCTGGGCCAGATGGCTTCCCAGGGGAATTCTACCAGATATTTAAAGAAGAGTAAATACCTATTCTCCTCAAACTGTTCCAAAAAATAGAGATGGAAGAAAATCTTCCAAACTTATTCTATAAAGCCAGTATTAGACTGATTCCAAAACCAGACAAAGCCCACAACAAAAAGGAGAATTACAGTCCAATATCCCTGAGGAATCTGGATGCAAAAAATCTCAACAGGATACTAGCAAATAGAATTCAACAGTACACTAGAAGAATTATTCAACATGATTAAGTGAAATTTATTCCTGGGCTGCAGGGCTGGTTCAATATTCACTAATCAATCAACCTGGTACACAACATTAATAAAAGAAAGGATAAGAACCATATGATCCTTTCAATAGATGCAGAAAAAGCATTTGACAAATACAGCCTCCTTTCTTCATAAAAAACCCTCAAGAAAGTAGGGATAGAAGGAACATACCTTAACATCACAAAAGCCATATATGAAAGGCCCACAGCTGATATCATCCTCAAAGGGGAAAAACAGAGAGATTTCCCCTTGAGATCAGGAACACGACAGGGATGTCCAGTCTCACCAATGTTGTTCAACATAGTACTGGAAGCCTTTTCCTCAGCAATCAGACAACAAAAATAAATGAAATTTATCCAAATAGACAAGGAAGAAGTCAAACTTTCACTATTTCACATATGAAATATTATTCTACATAGAAAACCCAAAAGAGGGGCGCCTGGGTGGCTCAGTTGGATAAGCATCCGACTTCGGGTCAGGTCATGATCTCACAGTTCGTGGGTTCAAACCCCACGTCAGGCTCTGTGCTGACAGCTCAGAACCTGGATCCTGCTTCTGATTCTGTGTATCTCACTCTCTCTGCTCCTCTCCTGCTCATAATCTCTCTCTATATCTCTCAAAAATAAATAAACATTACAAAAAAAGAAAACCCAAAAGACTCCACCAAAAATATATCCAAAACAGTTGCAGGATATAAAATCAATGTACAGAAATTGGTTGCATTTTTATACACCAATAATGAAGCAACAGTAAGAGATATCAAGAAATCGATCCCATTTACAATTGCATCAAATACCATAAGATACCTAGAAATAAATCTAACCAAAGATGTAAAAGACCTGTACACTGAAAACTATAGAAAGCTTATGAAAGAAATTGAGGAAGACAAAAGAAATGGAAAAACATTCCACATTCATGGCTTGGAAGAACAAATTTTATTAAAATGTCTATACTACCCAAAGCAATCTATACATTCAATGCAATCCCTATCAAAATAACAACAGCATTCTTCACAGAGCTAGAACAACAATCTATACATTCAATGCAATCTCTATCAAAATAACAATAGCATTTTTCACAGAGCTAGAACAAACAATACTAAAATTTATGTGGAACCAGAAAAGACCATGAATAGCCAAAGCAATGTCGGAAAAAAAAAAACAAAAAAAAAAAAAAACAAAAAAAACTAAAGCTGGAGGCATCACAATTCCATACTTCAAGATGTATTACAAAGTTGTCATCATCAAGACACTATGGTACTGGAACAAAAACAGACACATAAATCAATGGAATAGAATAGAGAATCCAGGTATGAACCCACAAATGTATAGCCAACTAAACTTTGACAAAGCTGGAAAGAATATCCAATGGGAAAAAAGACAGTCTCTTCAGCAAATGGTGCTGGGAAAACTGGATAGTGACATGCAGAAGAATGAAACTGGACCACTTTCTTACACTGTACACAAAAATAAATTCAACATTGATGAAAGACATAAATGTGAGATAGTAAGCCATCAAAACCATACAGGAGAAAACAGGCTGCAACCTCTTTGACCTCAGCCACAGCAACTAATTACTTGACATGTTTCTGGAGGCAAGTGAAATAAAAGCAAAAATGGACTATTGCAACCTCATCAAGATAAAAAGAGGTTCTGCACAGCAAAGGAAACAACAAAACTAAAAGGCAACTGACAGAATACCAGAAGATATTTCAAAATGACATATCAGATAAAGGGTTAGTATCCAAACTTGGGTTATTTACCAAACTCAACACTCAAAAAACAAATAATCTAATGAAGAAATGGGCAGAAAAAATGAATAGACATTTTTCCAAAGAAGACATCCTGATGGCTAACAAACACATGAAAGTATGCTTGGCATCACTCATTATCAGAAAAATACAAATCAAAACCACGATGAGATGCTACCTCATACCTGGCTAAAATGAACAACTCAGGAAACAACAGATGTTGGTGAGGATGCAGAGAAAGAGGGACCCTTTTGCACTGTTGGTGGGATTGCAAACTGGTGCAGCCACTCTGGAAAACAGTATGGAGGTTCCTCAAAAAGGTTTGAGTAAACTCAAAAATAGAACTATCCTATGACCCAGTAATTGCACTAATAGGTATTAATCCAAAGGATACAAAAATGCTGATTTGAAGGGTCACATGCACCCCCATGTTTATAGTAGTGCTATCAACAATATCCAAATTATGGAAGGAGCCCAAATACCAATTGACTGATGAATGGATAAAGGTATGATATACATATATACATACATACATACAATGGAATATTACACAGCAGTGAAAAAGAATGAATCTTGCCATTTTGTGGGTTGCCTGGGAGACTCAGTTGGTTAAGTGTCCGACTTCAGCTCAGATCATAATTTTGCAGTTTGTGGGCTCAAGCCCCACATCGGGCTCTATGCTGACAGCTCAGAGCCTGAAGCCTGCTTCAGATTCTGTGTCTCCATCTCTCTGCCCCTACCCCACTTGCATTATGTCTCTCTCTTTCTCTGTCTCTCTCTCTCAAAAAAGAAACATTATAAAAATAAATCTTGCCATTTTGCAACAACATGGATGGAACTAGAGGGTATTATGGCAAGCAAAGTAAGTCAGTCAGAGAAATACAAATATCATATGATTTCACTCATATGTGGAATTTGAAAAACACAACAGATGAACATAGGGCATGGAAAGGAAAATAAGATAAAAACAGGCAGGCAAACCATAAGAAACTCTTAAATACAGAGAACAAACTGAGGGTTGCTGGAGGGAAGGTGGGGCAGATGGGTTAAATAAGTGATGGGCATTAAGGAGGGCTCTTTGGGGGATGACTATTGAATGTCATAGGAACAAATGAATCACTGGCTTCTATTCCTGAAGCCAAGACTACACTGTATGTTAACTACCTTGAATTTAAATTTAAAAATAATTAAAATTAAAATTAAAGAAAAAACTGGATAGGGCACCTGGGTGGTTTGTTGGTTAAGTGTTCAACTCTTAATTTTGGCTCAGGTCATGATCTCACGGTTCATGTGATCAAACCAGGCATCAAGCTTAGCACTGAAGGCACAAAGCCTGCTTGGGATTCCCTCTCTCCCTCTCTCTCTCTCTCTGCCCCTGCCCTGCTCTCTTGTTCTCTCTCTCTCTCAAGATAAATAAACTTAATATAAGGAAGCTGGTGTAGTAATACTTATTTTGGGCAAAACAGGCTTTTAAACAAAGTCTTAAAAGAGATAAAAAAAGAGCACTATATAATAATAAAGGGGACAATCCAACAAGAAGATATAACAATTGTAAATGTGTATGCACCCAATATGAGAACACCCAAATACATAAAACATTTAATAACAAATATAAAGGAAGTAACTTATAGTAATACAATAATAGTAAAAGACTCTAACACACCACTTACATCAATAGACAGATCATCCAAACAGAAAATCAGCAAAGAAACAGTGGTTTTGAATGACACACTGGACTGGATTAATTTAATAGCTATATTTAGAATACTTCATCCTAAAAGAGTAGGATACATATTCTTTTCTTTTTTTAATTTTTTAATGTTTATTTATTTTTGAGAGAGAGACAGATAGACAGACAGATTGCAAGCAGGGGAGGGGCAGAGAGAGAGGGAGACACAGAATCTGAAGCAGGTTGCAGGATCCGAGCTGTCAGCACAGAGCCTGATGCGGGGCTCGAACTCCTGAACTGTGAGATCATGACCCGAGCGGAGGTAGGACGATTAACCAACTGAGCCACCCAGGCACCCCAGGACACACATTCTTTTCAAGTGCACAGGAAACATTCTCCATAGTAGATCACCTATTGTGACACGAAGGAAATCTCAACATTTAAAAAAGTTCAAAGTCATACCCTACATCTTTTCTGACCATAACAATATGAAACTAGAAATCAACCACAGGAAAAAATCTGGAAAAACCACAAATATGTGCACATTAAGTAACATGCTACTAAACAACTACTGAGTCAACCAAGAAATCAAACATGAAATCAGAATGTACATAGAAACAAATGAAAATGAAAACATAATGGTCCAAAAGCTTTGGGTTGCACCAAAAGTGGTTCTAAGATGGAAGTTTTTTTTTTTTTCTAATTAAAAAAAATAATGTTTATTTTTGAGACAGAGAGAGAGACAGAGAGATACAGAATGTGAGTAGAGAAAGGAAGACACAGAATCTGAAGCAGGCTCAAGGCTATGAGTTGTCAGCACAGAGCCCGACATGGGGCTTGAACTCACAAGCCATGAGATCATGACCTGAGCCAAAGTTGGACACCCATCCAACTGAGCTACCCAGGTGCCCCCTAAGAGGGATGAACATAATTGAAAAAATTGTCAACAAAATACTAATAAAGTGAATTCAATAATACATTTAAAAAATCATTCACCACAATCAAGCGAGATTTATACCTGGGTTGCAATGTGGTTCAATATTTATAAATCAATCAACATAATACATCACATCAATAAGAGAAAGGATAAGAAGCATATGATCATTTCAATAGATGCAGAAAAAGCCTTTGACAAAGTATAACATCTATGTATGATAACAACAATCCTCAACAAAGTAAGTTTAGAGGGAATATATCTCAACATAATAAACGCCATATATGAAAACCCCACAGTTAACATCGTCCTTAATGGAGAAAATCTGAGAGCTTTTCCCCTAAGGTCAGGAACAAGACAAGGATGTCCACTCTCACCACTTTTACTCACCATAGTACTGGAAGTCCTAGCCACAGCCATCAGACAAACAAAAGAAATAAAAAGAATCCAAATCGGTAAGGAAGAAGTAAAATTTTCACTATTTGCAGATGACATGATACTATATACAGAAAATTCAAATACTCTACCAAAAATCTGCTAGAACTGATAATTTATAAAGTCACAGGATACAAAATCAATGTACAGAAATCTGCTGCATTTCTATACACCAATAATGAAGCAACAGAAAGAGAAATTAAGAAAACAATCCCATTTCCAATTGCACCCCAAATCATAAGATACCTAGGAATAAATCTAAACAAAGACGTGAAAGACCTGTACTCTGAAAAGTATAAAACGCTGATCAAAGAAATTGAAGATACAAAGAAATGGAAAAGCATTCCATGCTTATGTAGTGAAGGAACAGATATTGTTAAAATATCTATACTACCTAAAACAATCTACACATTTAATGCAATCTCTATTAAAATACCAACAGTATATTTCACAGAACTAGAATATTAGATGACTCTTATAGCACACTTCAGATCCTCTCTGCCTCACAAATCTCTGGAGCTCTTTGGCACTTTTTCTGCCCAAGCCAACCTTGTAATGACTAATTTTGTTTGGGCTCACATCGACTTTAGAAGGATACAATTTTGCTTTATGTCTGTGCTGTGTGACTCATATCTCCCACCTTGAGGTCTCCCTATTGCACTGAACCATGAGATGCTATGGGGCTCACTCAGCACCCTTGTCTACATAACTCAGAAGTGTGAGGAAAGTTATGCTCTGTGGGGAGACTTTGGCCAATGGAGATTGTTGCTGGCAAATAATTTCTACTCCTCCCCACAACCCAGATTTACTCTTCTGAGTCACAGTAGCTGATCTCAGTAAGTGCTCTCTAGAAATCAAGCAATCAGTTGTACTTTAAACCAAGTAGTGGCCAACTCAGCATCACACTCTCCTACCTCTTTTCTACCTTCTCCTTCACTTTCCTTTTCCCTTACTTCTGCTGCCCTGGGATTGCATTACCAATAGTAGTAGCAGCACGTACAATTTTGCCTCAGGCTGTGCTTTCTAGGGATACCAAACAAAGACAGAAAGCATTTATATATATTTGAAAAACACACTCATCAGTAATAAAAGTATAAAAACGCACGGTGCAATTAACAATAGTGTCAGAAAAGTGGGTACCTCTGGGAAAGAAGGGATTGGGCAATTCTTTATATAAATTCTTTAAAGAATTTATACATTTTTATATAAATATAAATCTATATTTATAGAATATAAATGTTCTATTTATACACAGGGAAAGAGAGAAATCTGAAGTAAATACAGCAAAACATTTGCAAAATCTGAGCGGTAGACACATCCCTTACTTTCATCCATATATATAATATATATTACCTAAAAAGGGAAGAATGTTAAAATTGATATATAATATACATATCACTGGGGCGCCTGGGTGGCTCAGTCGGTTGAGCGTCCGACTTCGGCTCAGGTCATGATCTCACGGCTGGTGAGTTCGAGCCCCGCATCCGGCTCCGTGCTGACAGCTCAGAGCCTGGAGCCTGTTTTGGATTCTGTGTATCCTTCTCTCTCTGCCCCTCCCCCACTTGTGCTCTGTCTCTATCTATCAAAAAATAAATAAATGTAAAAAAGTTAATAATATACATATCATAAAATTAACTTTTTAACATGTATAATTTAATGGCTTTTGATATACTTATAATGTGTAATCATCACCACTTTGTAATTCCATGATATTTTCATTACCTCAAAAATAAACAAACCTATTAGTTGTCATTCTCCACTTCCCCCACTCCTACACTTGGCCCCTGGAAACCACTAGTCTACTCTTTCTCTGTGAATTTGTCTATTCTGGGTATTCCAAATAAATGGAATCGTGTGAGATATGGGCTTTTCTGACTGCTTTTTTCACTTAGTACAATATTTTCAAGATTTATCCATGTTGTACCATGTATCAGTGCATCATTTATTCAAGGCTGAATAATATTATTTCATATGGATATGTAACACTTTTCATATCTACTTATGAGTTGATGGACACTTGGATTGTGTCTACTTCTTGGCTATCATGAATAATGCTGCCATGAACTTTCTTGTATATTTTTTTAATGTTTATTTTTGAGAGAGAGAGAGACAGAGTGTGAGCGGAGGATGGGCAGAGAGGGAGACACAGAATCCAAAGCAGGCTCCAGGCTCCAAGCTTCCAGCACAGAGCCCAATGCGGGGCTTGAACTCACAAACTGCGAGATCATGACCTGAGCCAAAATCGGACACTTAACCGACTGAGCCACCCAGGCGCCCCTTGTATATGTTTTTATATGGGCTTATGTTTTCATTTCTCTTGGGTATATACCTAGGAATGGAATTGCTAAGTCATATGGTAAGTCTATGTTTAACCATATGAAGAAATGCCAAGCTATTTTTTAATTGGCTGTGCCATTTTACATTTCTCTCAGGGATGTGTGAGTGTCCTAATTTTTCCAATGTGTTTGGTAACACAATAACAGTTTCTTGATTACAGCCAAGCTAGTGGGTTTGAAGTGATATCTCATTGTGGTTTTTATTTGCATTTCCCTGATGACTAATGATGAACATATTTTCATGTAGTTATTAGAGTGAGATCTGCTCAGATCCTTGGCCCATTTTAAAATTAGTTTGTTATTGCTGAATTCTTAAGAGTTCTTTATTCTGGATACATATCTCATCAGATAAATGATTTACATTTTTTTCCATTATGTGAGCTTTTTCACTTTCCTGGTAGTATCTTTTGAAGCACAAAATATTTTAATATTGATTATGTGCAATTTATTTTTACTTTGGTTGCTTATGCTTTTTAGAGTCATATCTAATAAACCATTGCTTAATCGAAGATCATGAGAATTTACCCCTATGGTTTCCTTTTATTGTTTTAGCTCTCACATAGAGGTTTCAGATCCATTTCAAGTTAATATTTTTGTACACGGTGTGAAGTAGTGGACAAAATTCATTCTCTTGCATGTGGATATTGAGTTATCACAGACCCATTTGTTAGAAATGTTTAATTTCTCTATTAAATGATCTTGATATCCTTGTCTGAAAGCTATTGACCCTGCCAGCAACTCCCAACGATATCTTGTTTTTCATCCAACTATTGTATTTATTGTCATTACTGCACTCAATCTTCTCTATCACTTTGTATTGCCATTTAACTTTAGCACTTTTGAGGCCAGGAATGATGAGTTATAAGCATTTATATTTCCCAAACACACTGTCCAATATTTTGTTCTAGATTTGTTGAATTAATGTTGAATGGATGGATGAAGATAGTTTAAAATACCTTCTAACACTATTGTCCTAAATTCACATTCAAACTGTGACTGAATTTTTCCCACATTTCTTCCATAACAAAAACACATAATTTTGGAAACATTTAAAGAAATATAAAATAAAATTTGGAGTTTAGCTTAAACATGAACTCCTTCCTTTCTACTTTCCAAATTTTTTCTGCTCCATGAAGTCAATAATGCTTCCTTTTTAACTTAAGTGCCCTGCCATAGAAATATTTTTTCTATATATATTCTATAGAATACAGCATTATTTAATCATAACATTATTTTATTTTACTTTCTTCAGAAGCGTGACAAATGACATTGTCACCACTCAAGGGAGTGTTCACTTGCAAGCACCAGAGTCATTTCTCTGGTACTTGGTGAAAACAGATGGTAGCATTCCAATCACAAAGTGTATTTCCAGTCTACAGATGTGGACAGGAGCAAAGTACAACTCAACATTTAGCAACATTTGATTAGATTCATTATAGATATTAACCCAGTTTATCACAGTGCCTTGAATATTTGCCAACAAGTGTCTTGTCAATTCTTTATTCTCTTTCTTAGCTTGCAAAGAGAGTGTGCTGGAACATAGTGATTAGCAACTCAAAGTTCATCTGGCCCAGGATACATGGAGAAACCTTTCAGATTTAGTCATGCCAAGGGAACTGTGTTGTTTCTCTATCAGGTTGGGAGTGTGCCACACATAGAGAAATTAATTATTCCAACAAAATGCTTTTTTTTTCTCTTTCTTTTTCTGTGCCAGAATGAGACTCCAGGGAATAAGCAAAGTTGATGTTGCTTAAAGAAATTTCATTTCCCAACTCCCAGAGCTTAAGTATCCATGCAAATAAGCACTGGCTAAAAAGGTACTTGGGCTGTACAGGAATTGGGAGCCACTTGAGGAAAGGGAGCATAAATATGTGCTATGTGATATTACTCTCTAGAATTGGAAAGACTTATGTTGATTTGATGTTTTAAGAAATAATAGAAAAGAATTTGGGCTCCTTTGTATGGGTTTGTAAGGTCGGTAATGATGGTGGTGAGAGGAATGTGTTGGCTTTGCTATACCAAGGCAGTATTTGTGGTGATCATACAGATTGCATATATTTCTGGTCAAGGATTTTTTGAAAATAAACTTGTTTTAGATTCACTCACATTTAATTTGCTTAAGGAATTAATAACCTTTCTCATTGGGATGTCAGAAAAAGATAAATTATTTGCTCTTCCTAATATTTTATTAGAAAACAAAAAGTTTGCTATGCTCCCAAATTGGCTTATATAGAAAAGCAAGGTTATCAAAAATTAATGCAACTTGTCCCGTGACCTCTTAGTCATGATATGGGGTTTCACACCGTCATAAATAGACTTAGCAAATGAAACATTAGCATAATTCCTGGAATTAATGCCATTTTTCTTTATACTTATGACCATATGAGCCCTATCAATAAAAATCCTTATTTAGTCTTTCATTTTTTCATGAGCCAACTTCTCTTAACCCAAGAGACTCAGCCTCATGTTAAGTGCCATGCTCAAGAAGACTCTGCAAACACAGTGCAGGGGGCCACTTTCTATGCCACCTGATACCATTTATATTCCATACCATTAGTGTTCACTGGCCCATTTGGACCCTCTCTAGCAACAGTAGCTCCAAGAGCTTGGCTTGCCAGTGTCAGCATGCATTCTCAGTTCCAGAATTCTGGAATTCACACTAGTGTCATTTTTGTAGTCCAGACTTTCTTATTGCAGTGTTTATTTCTGCTACTGCTTCATCATTTTTTAATTTATCTAACTCGGCTCCAGTAGCTTTTTTGAATGTCTGGCAGGTCGTTAACCAGCATGTGTGTTTGGGGCAGCAATTCATTCATCCATTTTGACATCCACACACAACATCTTCATTAATGCTCAGCACAAATTTCTCAAATTCGAGATCTGTTTCATGTCTACATATTCCTTCTCTGTACAACTATTTGCCACAAAATATATTTAATGTAAATGTCACTTTTTTTCAAATGTTTCACATGTTCTACAGTGGAACCATATGCCTTATACAAATGATGTCTTTTCAAGTTTGTATCCAAACATAGCTTGTCACTAACATCTCACAAATTCTAAGTCAACTTGTAAGCTTTCACACTTTTTCTAAAATGTTTTCTTTAGGGCTTATAAACTTCTTCCCATGTTATTGCCTATATTATGTACTCCTGTGTTCTTTTATGACATCAACTACAACCACATTACCACCTGTTGATTGCCCTTTCAATTAATCATAGTCAGCTGAGCTGCTACCTCATGAGACTATTTCCTGTTTATTGAGTTTGGGGCTATCTGTGTCACAGAAGTTCTTCTACTTGGGACTTTCTTTGTATGACTGCTTGCTAAGCTCTTAAACAATCAGTGACATTCAGTTCCCAGAAAACCTACATTGAGGAAGAAATAGTGTTGCTACTTTTAAGGAATTAATTTATGATTTATGGTCAGGTATTATGAGTTGCTTACTGAAAGATGAGAACCCCGGGAAAGCCACATTGACAGGTAAGTAGGTTGTGCCTGGGCTGTAAATGCGACTGGAGAGCTGTTGGATTTCCTTGTTTACATAATTGTCACCATTGTTGCCAAATTTTTAACATTGAGTGTTCACCATGTACTAGATACTCTGCTAAGGGCTTTATGCGAAGTATTTCATTCAGTATTCACAGTAGCCCTTCAAAGTAGGTTCTCTTATTATATCTGTTTTATAGATGAGGAAATAGAGAGTCAGGTGGATAAGTCACTAGTTTAAGGACATACAACCAGGAAGTGGTAGATTAGGTATTTGAACCTATGTAATAGAACTTCAAAATCCATATCTCTCTTAACCTTCACATTGTACAGCCTTCTTATAATGATGCCTAATATCTTTTGTACACTTATAATGATATAGGCACACAGAATTGTTAGCCTCCATGTACTGATTAGCTTATTGAATCACTCATCAGCCCTTCAAGACAGGTGGCACCATTGTTTTTTTCTTTTACAGGTGAAGAAACCGAGGCTTAGAGGAAATAAGTAGTGTCTCCAAAATGATACAGCTAGTAAGTATCAGAGACAGGATTTGAACTCATATCTGCAAACAGTATGCTATACTGTACCAGTAAAGGATTAAAAACCAACAAACAGAAAAGCTGATCTATAGGTTCCTACAGCAAAAAGTGAAAATCATACCTTTAGCGTTGCTGCCTACAGAGCCTATTAAATGGAAGATGTTGGGATATATAATCAATATCAATAATTTATATGTAGTTATTCCTGATATTAAAAATGATAAGATTTCCCAAGGAACATGGAATCAATATCTTTCTTCATTAAGAAATTTGACTTAGCTACTCGGAGGGAAGATGGTGGAGTAGGAGGACGCTGGGCTCACCGCGCCTCCTGCTGATCACTTAGATTCCACCTACACCTGCCTAAATAACCCAGAAAACCGCCAGAGGATTAGCAGAACAGAGTCTCCGGAGCCAAGCGCAGACGAGAGGCCCACAGAAGAGGGTAGGAAGGGCGGCGAGGTGGTGCACGCTCCACGGACTGGCGGGAGGGAGCCGGGGTGGAGGGGCAGCTCACCCGCCAAACAGAGCCCCCAAGTCTGGCTGACAAAAGCGGAGGGGCCTGACGGACTGTGTTCCGAGAGCAAGGGCGACTTAGTGTCTGGGAGGTCATAACTTAACACCTCTGCTCAGAAAGTGGGAAGGCTGGAGGACAAAGGGAGGGAGAGCTGCTGAGCTCCCAGATGACAGAGCTCAGTTTGGTGTGGAACAAAAGCGCTCGCCAGCGCCATCTCCCCCGCCCATCCCCCAGCCAAAATCCCAAGGGGAACCAGTTCCTGCCAGGGAACTTGCTCGCTCTGTGCAAACACCCAACTCTGTACTTCTGCGGAGCCAAACCTCTGGCAGCGGATCTGACTCACTCCTGCTGCCACAGGGCCCCTCCTGAAGTCGATCACCTAAGGAGAAGCAAGCTAAGCCTGCCCCTCCTGCCCCCGTGCACCTTGCCTACCCACCCCAGCTAATATGCCAGATCCCCAGCACCACAAGCCTGGCAGTGTGCAAGTAGCCCAGACGGGCCACACCACCCCGCAGTGAATCCCGCCCCTAGGAGAGGGGAAGAGAAGGCACACACCAGTCTGACTGTGGCCCCAGTGGTGGGCTGGGGGCAGACATCAGGTCTGACTGTGGCCCCCACCCACCAACTCCAGTTATACACCACAGCACAGGGGAAGTGCCCTGCAGGTCCTCACCACTCCAGGGACTCTCCAAAATGACCAAACGGAAGAATTCCCCTCAGAAGAATCTCCAGGAAATAACAACAGCCAATGAACTGATTAAAAAGGATTTAAATACTATAACAGAAAGTGAATTTAGAATAATAGTCATAAAATTAATCGCTGGGCTTGAAAACAGTATAGAGGACAGCAGAGAATCTCTTGCAACAGAGATCAAGGGACTAAGGAACAGTCACGAGGAGCTGAAAAGCGCTTTAAATGAAATGCAAAACAAAATGGAAACGTTCCCAGCTCGGATTGAAGAGGCAGAGGAGAGAATAGGTGAACTAGAAGATAAAGTTATGGAAAAAGAGGAAGCTGAGAGAAAGAGAGATAAAAAAATCCAGGAGTATGAGGGGAAAATTAGAGAACTAAGTGATACACTAAAAAGAAATAATATACGCATAATTGGTATCCCAGAGGAGGAAGAGAGAGGGAAAGGTGCTGAAGGGGTACTTGAAGAAATTCTAGCTGAGAACTTCCCTGAACTGGGGAAGGAAAAAGGCATTGAAATCCAAGAGGCACAGAGAACTCCCTTCAGACGTAACTTGAATCGATCTTCTGCACGACATATCATAGTGAAACTGGCAAAATACAAGGATAAAGAGAAAATTCTGAAAGCAGCAAGGGATAAACGTGCCCTCACATATAAAGGGAGACCTATAAGACTCGTGACTGATCTCTCTTTTGAAACTTGGCAGGGCAGAAAGGATTGGCACGATATCTTCAGTGTGCTAAACACAAAAAATATGCAGCCGAGAATCCTTTATCCAGCAAGTCTGTCATTTAGAATAGAAGGAGAGATAAAGGTCTTCCCAAACAAACAAAAACTGAAGGAATTTGTCACCACGAAACCAGCCCTACAAGAGATCCTAAGGGGGATCCTGTGAGACAAAGTACCAGAGACATCACTACAAGCATAAAACATACAGACATCACAATGACTCTAAACCCGAATCTTTCTATAATAACACTGAATGTAAATGGATTAAATGTGCCAACCAAAAGACATAGGGTATCAGAATGGATAAAAAAACAAGACCCATCTATTTGCTGTCTACAAGAGACTCATTTTAGATCTGAGGACACTTTTAGATTGAGAGTGAGGGGATGGAGAACTATTTATCATGCTACTGGAAGCCAAAAGAAAGCTGGAGTAGCCATACTTATATCAGACAAACTAGACTTTAAATTAAAGGCTGTAACAAGAGATGAAGAAGGGCATTATATAATAATTACAGGGTCTATCCATCAGGAAGAGCTAACAATTATAAATGTCTATGCGCCGAATACCGGAGCCCCCAAATATATAAAACAATTACTCATAAACAAAAGCAACCTTATTGATAAGAATGTGGTAATTGCAGGGGACTTTAACACCCCACTTACAGAAATGGATAGATCATTTAGACACACGGTCAATAAAGAAACAAGGGCCCTGAATGATACATTGGATCAGATGGACTTGACAGATATATTTAGAACTCTGCATCCCAAAGCACCAGAATATACTTTCTTCTTGAGTGCACATGGAACATTCTCCAAGATAGATCATATACTGGGTCACAAAACAGCCCTTCATAAGTATACAAGAATTGAAATTATACCATGCATACTTTAAGACCACAACGCCATGAAGCTTGAAATCAACCAGGGGAAAAAGTCTGGAAAACCTCCAAAAGCATGGAGGTTAAAGAATGCCCTACTAATGAATGAGTGGGTCAACCAGGCAATTAGAGAAGAAATTAAAAAATATATGGAAACAAACAAAAATGAAAATACAACAATCCAAACGCTTTGGGACGCAGCGAAGGCAGTCCTGAGAGGAAAATACATTGCAGTCCAGGCCTATCTCAAGAAGCAAGAAAAATCCCAAATACAAAATCTAACAGCACACCTAAAGGAAATAGAAGCAGAACAGCAAAGGCAGCCTAAACCCAGCAGAAGAAGAGAAATAATAAAGATCAGAGTAGAAATAAACAATATAGAATCTAAATAAACTGTAGAGCAGATCAACGAAACCAAGAGTTGTTTTTTTGAAAAAATAAACAAAATTGACAAACCTCTAGCCAGGCTTCTCAAAAAGAAAAGGGAGATGACCCAAATAGATAAAATCATGAATGAAAATGGAATTATTACAACCAATCCCTCAGAGATACAAACAATTATCAGGGAATACTATGAAAAATTATATGCCAACAAATTGGACAACCTGGAAGAAATGGACAAATTCCTTAACACCCACACTCTTCCAAAACTCAATCAGGAGGAAATAGAAAGCTTGAACAGACCCATCACCAGCAAAGAACTTGAATCGGTTATCAAAAATCTCCCAACAAATAAGAGTCCAGGACCAGATGGCTTCCCAGGGGAGTTCTACCAGACGTTTAAAGCAGAGATGATATCTATCCTTCAAAAGCTATTCCAAGAAATAGAAAGGGAAGGAAAACTTCCAGACTCATTCTATGAAGCCAGTATTACTTTGATTCCTAAACCAGACAGAGACCCAGTAAAAAAAGAGAACTACAGGCCAATATCCCTGATGAATATGGATGCAAAAATTCTCAATAAGATACTAGCAAATCGAATTCAACGGCATATAAAAAGAATTATTCACCATGATCAAGTGGGATTCATTCCTGGGATGCAGGGCTGGTTCAACATTCGCAAATCGATCAACGTGATACATCACATTAACAAAAAAAAAGAGAAGAACCATATGATCCTGTCAATTCGATGCAGAAAAGGCCTTTGACAAAATCCAGCACCCTTTCTTAATAAAAACCCTTGAGAAAGTCGGGATAGAAGGAACATACTTACACATCATAAAAGCCATTTATGAAAAGCCCACAGCTAACATGATCCTCCACGGGGAAAAACTGAGAACTTTTTCCCTGAGATCAGGAACACGACAGGGATGCCCACTCTCACCGCTGTTGTTTAACATAGTGCTGGAAGTTCTAGCATCAGCAATCAGACAACAAAAGGAAATCAAAAGCATCCAAATTGGCAAAGATGAAGTCAAGCTTTCGCTTTTTGCAGATGACATGATATTATACATGGAAAATCCGATAGACTCCACCAAAAGTCTGCTAGAACTGATCCATGAATTCAGCAAAGTTGCAGGATACAAAATCAGTGTACAGAAATCAGTTGCATTCTTATACACTAACAATGAAGCAACAGAAAGACAAATAAAGAAACTGATCCCATTCACAATTGCACCAAGAAGCATAAAATACCTAGGAATAAATCTAACCAAAGATGTAAAAGATCTGTATGCTGAAAACTATAGAAAGCTTATGAAGGCAATTGAAGAAGATATAAAGAAATGGAAAGACATTCCCTGCTCATGGATTGGAAAAATAAATATTGTCAAAATGTCAATACTACCCAAAGCTACCTACACATTCAATGCAATCCCAATCAAAATTGCACCAGCATTCTTCTCGAAACTAGAACAAGCAATCCTAAAATTCATATGGAACCACAAAAGGCCCCGAATAGCCAAAGTAATTTTGAAGAAGAAGACCAAAGCAGGAGGCATCACAATCCCAGACTTTAGCCTCTACTACAAAGCTGTCATCATCAAGACAGCATGGTATTGGCACAAAAACAGACACATAGACCAATGGAATAGAATAAAAACCCCAGAACTAGACCCACAAACGTATGGCCAACTCATCTTTGACAAAGCAGGAAAGAATATCCAATGGAAAAAAGACAGTCTCTTTAACAAATGGTGCTGGGAAAACTGGACAGCAACATGCAGAAGGTTGAAACTAGACCACTTTCTCACACCACTCACAAAAATAAATTCAAAATGGATAAAGGACCTGAATGTGAGACAGGAAACCATCAAAACCCTAGAGGAGAAAGCAGGAAAAGACCTCTCTGACCTCAGCTGTAGCAATCTCTTACTCGACACATCCCCAAAGGCAAGGGAATTAAAAGCAAAAGTGAATTACTGGGACCTTATGAAGATTAAAAGCTTCTGCACAGCAAAGGAAACAACCAACAAAACTAAAAGGCAACCAACGGAATGGGAAAAGATATTTGCAAATGACATATCGGACAAAGGGCTAGTATCCAAAATCCATAAAGAGCTCACCAAACTCCACACCCGAAAAACAAATAACCCAGTGAAGAAATGGGCAGAAAACATGAATAGACACTTCTCTAAAGAAGACATCCGGATGGCCAACAGGCACATGAAAAGATGTTCAACGTCGCTCCTTATCAGGGAAATACAAATCAAAACCATACTCATATATCACCTCACGCCAGTGAATGGCCAAAATGAACAAATCAGGAGACTATAGATGCTGGAGAGGATGTGGAGAAACGGGAACCCTCTTGCACTGTTGGTGGGAATGGAATTTGTGCAGCTGCTCTGGAAAGCAGGGTGGAGGTTCCTCAGAAAAGTAAAAATAGACCTACCCTATGACCCAGCAATAGCACTGCTAGGAATTTACCCAAAGGATACAGGAGTACTGATGCATAGGGGTACTTGTACCCCAATGTTTATAGCAGCACTCTCAACAATAGCCAAATTATGGAAAGAGCCTAAATGTCCATCAACTGATGAATGGATAAAGAAATTGTGGTTTATATACACAATGGAATACTACATGGCAATGAGAAAGAATGAAATATGGCCTTTTGTAGCAACGTGGATGGAACTGGAGAGTGTGATGCTAAGTGAAATAAGCCATACAGAGAAAGACAGATACCATATGGTTTCACTCTTATGTGGATCCTGAGAAACTTAACAGAAACCCATGGGGGAGGGGAAGGGAAAAAAAAAAAAGAGGTTAGAGTGGGAGAGAGCCAAAGCATAAGAGACTGTTAAAAACTGAGAACAAACTGAGGGTTGATGGGGGATGGCAGGGAGGGGAGGGTGGGTGATGGGTATTGAGGAGGGCACCTTTTGGGATGAGCACTGGGTGTTGTATGGAAACCAATATGACAATAAATTTCATATATTAAAAAAAAAAAAAAAAAAAAAGGAAATTTGACTTAGCAAGGAATTCCAGAACGAACTTGTCAGAAGTAGCACTAAGGACAGGTGGAGTAGGATGTGATGTGTACCTCTAGGAAAAGTGAATATATATATATATATATATATATATATATATATATATATATATATATAAATCTGTTCTGTGGAAACAGAAACATAGCAAAGAAAGCATGAGTCAGAGTATTGTGCTCTTATAATAACCCCCTTCCTCCAAAAACTACCTACCTGTGAACTTCTAGGATCTATATTTAGCTGTCTATTTGGCATGAGAGTTTAGCACATGGAAGAAAGAGGATATTTGACTGGAGAAGGTAGGAAAGATGATTTAGGAATATGAACTGCTGCCTAAGGAAGACAGGCCAGCATAGACTTCCACAGTGGGAGGGATGAAAGCCCTGGGTAATAGGGGAATGTGTGTGGTAGAAGCCCATTGAAAATTTAGAAACATACTCAGAGACATATTTCATCTACATCAGACCTTTGATCATGGCTAACCTTAATTTTAGGTATTATATTTTTCTACTTCTGAAAATCTTAAAATTATCTGAGAGAAATTTAAAGACTTTTTTTATTCTAGAGTTTGGGTTGGGAAATTTCCACTTCCTAACATACTGAGGTTAGCAGGGATTTAGAATTTGCTGCCAGCCTTCTCTTGGAATGTTTTCCCCCTGGCATAGCCCAAGAAATGCTAACTTTGAAAAATGGCATCTGGCTAGCAGCCCCTAACTCAGCCACTCTTGAATTTCCACTAAAGTGTATATGAAGACATAGAAAATGATGAGAACTCAAAACAATGCTGATAATTTGGACTGACAATCAAATTATCACCAGAACTAGTGAGAAATTTTCATTAGGTAAACATATGAAATAAATGGATTGAAAAGTGCAATCAGTGGACAATTCATACTATGCAGTTAGAAATTTGGTTAGCTAATACACTGAGACTAGGTAGAAAAAATTGTTTCACTCCTATACGGTCTAAATACTGGTTCCAAAATACAAATTTTATATTCAGAAAAAACAGGATAGTTTTATTGCATGGGAGGTACTATTTTAGAAGGCAGGCCACCACCCCTAAAACATTGTCATTCTTCCTATATATACTTGGGAACTGAAACTCCCAGAAAACAAGTAGAGAGGAAGGCAAAGGATGATAAATACTTTGGCTTTGGGAATTTGGGTATGAAGCAGTGATGAATCACATTCTTAAGAATTAGTCCACACAAACAAATTTCTGTAAGTAGGAACAGAGAAAAGAAGAATCTTGATTGGAGTGTCTTCCAGGAATTGTATTTTATATATTCTATCAGTTCAGATTATCAACAAGGCAGGCAGTTGGGTAAAAATAAGATCCAATATTTTGGAAGAAGATACATTAGATGAAATCAAGTTAGACACAGTTAGACACAGAGAACAGACAGTTGAGAATAGGAGATGTCTATATCACCCTATTATCCAGTTGTATATCTGATAAAGGAATTTCTCTAACACCCAGTTTGAGCACAGCTTATGAAACATTATTGTGTCCTAACTATTGGCAAATATAGGGCCAAGATTGATTGCAACTACTTTGAAAATAAGAAATAAAATAAAAAAACAATATGAAACATGAAAAAATGCAAAGAGGCTAAAAGACAAAATTATTCTGCTGACTTGAGGAACACTTTTCTGAAAATGAGTTTTTAAAGGAGTCAAAAAATATTAGAAAATATTATGTTATTTTAATTAAAATGCAAGATGACAACTTCTACAAAGAAAAGGCAAAGTATAAAATGGCGGGTGTTCAAAATCTTTCATGGACTACTTTGAAAATCTGATGAAAATTTTAGATTTTCCCTCCATATAAAACAAATTTATAAATATAGTCACATTTTTTTTTCCATTCAGTTTCTGGAGTTTCATATATCCTCTGAAGTCCTTTTATAAAGCTGAGTTTAAGAACCCCTGCCACAATCAAAGAAAATATGAAGATAACAGAATAAACCTATTAAAATGGGATATAAGATAAAGAAAGGTTACAAGTAATTACAACTCAGCCACAGATTTATATTGTCAATAAAGTCTTGTAGAAAGCAGAATTTACTATGTTGACAAATCAGTGAAAATGTCATACTTACTTGAAAAACATTCTCAGAAAGCAATGAAAAAGACAAAGATGAGACTAACCTATTCCAGATGATAAACTTGAAGAATGGATAACTAGTCTAATAATCTTAAGTATTCCTATGGAAAAAAAAAAAAACAACTAAAACAATAATGAGATGTATGTAGAAAAAAAGAAAACTTTCCTGAGTTGAGAAATGTAGGCCCATCACTGTCTAGGCAAAATTAGTGAAAAGAGGAAAAAGAAGACAGCCACACTTTATAAAGTTTCTTTTTTAAATCATAGGCTGCTTGGCATACAAATATAGATAGCCAAGAGGGAGTATAAATAATAATAAAAACAAAAAAATATATAGTGCAGTGCTTAAGACCTTGTGCTGTGGAGCCAGGACAATTCTGCCACTTAGCACTTATATGAATTTCGATGAGGTAAGTAACTCTTCTGAATATGTTTTCACATCTCTGAAACAAAATTATTCATAGTTACTTCACAGAATTATTGTGAAAATTAAATGATATAATTTATATAAATTGCTAAAATATTAATTAATAAAAAGTCTGGCATTCAGGAGGCACTGCCTATCTGTGACTAATCATATTTCTGCTATCATCATCTTCATCATCATTATCATTATCATTGTCATCATATTGTGGATGGTAGGATTGTAGATAATTTTTAGTTTATTTTTTTAATATTTTTTCTAATTTTATACATAGGCATATATTACTTTTGTAATCAGAAAATATGTTATTTAAAAATTAGTATACACAAATTGATATATAGAGTCCAGGACCAATATAAAGGCATAACAGGGCCTCAGAAAATATATAAATGCAAATTTTTGACTTCATTTTTCTAATTTTGGTAACAAGCATGTATTGGTTTTATAAAACTTTATTTTTTTAATTATTAAATTTTATTTTATTTTTTAAATTTACATGCAAGTTAGTTAGCATATAGTGCAATAATCATTTCAGGAGTAGATTCCTTAATGCCCCTTACCCATTTAGCCCATCCCCCCTCCAACAACCCCTCCAATAATGCTCTGTTTGTTCTCCATACTTAAGAGTCTCTTATGTTTTGTCCCCCTCCCTGTTTTTATATTTTTGCTTCCCTTCCCTTGTGTTCATCTGTTCTGTGTCTTAAAGTCCTCATATGAGTGAAGTCATATGATATTTTTCTTTCTCTGACTGACTAATTTCACTTAGAATAATACCCTCTAGTCCCATCCACGTATTTGCAAATGGCAAGATTTCATTATTTTTGATTGCCGAGTAATACTCCATTGTATATATATACACCACATTTTCTTTATCCATTCATCCATCAATGGACATTTGGGCTCTTTCCATACTTTGGCTATTGTTGATAATGCTGCTATAAACATTGGGGTGCATGTACCCTTTTGAAACAGCATACCTGTATCCTTTGGATAAATACCTAGTGTTGCAATTGCTGGGTCATGGGGTACTTCCATTTTTAATTTTTTGAGGAACGTCCATACTGTTTTCAAGAGTGGCTGCACCAGTTTGTATTCTCACCAGCAGTGAAAAAGACATCCTCTTTCTCAGCGTCCTCACCAACATCTGTTGTTGCCTGAGTTGTTAATGTCAGCCATTGTGACAGGTGTGAGGTGATATCTCATTGTAGTTTTGATTTGCATTTCCCTGATGATGACTGATGTTGAACATTTTATCATGTGTCGGTTGGCCATCTGGATGTCTTCCTTGGAGAAGTGTCTATTCATGTCTTTTGCCCATTTCTTCACTGGATTATTTGTTTTTTGGCTGTTGAGTTTGATAAGTTCTTTATAGATTTTGGATACTAACCATTTATCTGATATGTGATTTTCAAATATCTTCTCCTCTTCTGTCAGATGCCTTTTAGTTTTGCTGATTGTTTCCTTCGCTGTGCGGAAGCTTTGTATTTTGATGAGGTCCCAATAGTTCACTTTTGCTTTTGTTTCCCTTGCCTCTGGACACATGTTCAGGAAGAAGTTGCTGCAGCCAAGATCAAAGAGGTTTTTGCCTGCTTTTTCCTCGAGGATTTTGATGGCTTCCTGTCTCACATTTAGGTCTTTCATCCATTTTGAGTTTATTTTTGTTTATGGTGTAAGAAAGTGGTCCAGGTTAATTTTTCTGCATATTGCTGTCCAGTTTTCCCAGCACCACTTGCTGAAGAGACTATCTTTATTCCATTGGATATTCTTTCCTGCTTTGTCAAAGCTTAGTTGGCCATACATTTGTGGGTCCATATCTGGTTTCTGTATTATGTTCCATTGATCTGAGTGTCTGTTTATGTGCCAATACCATACTGTCTTGATGATTACAGCTTTGTAATACAGCTTGAAGTCCGTGATTGTGATGCCTCCTGCTTTGGTTTTCTTTTTCAAGATTGCTTTGGCTATTCAGCATCTTTTCCAGTTCATACAAATTTTGGGATTATTTTTTGTAGCTCTGTGAAGAATGCTGGTATTATTTTGATAAGGATTGCAATGAATATGTAGATTGCTTTGGGTAGTATTGACATTTTAACAATATTTGTTCTTCCTATCCAGGAGCATGGAGTATTTTTCCATTTTTTGTGTCTTCTCCAATTCCTTTAATAAGCTTTCTATATTTTTGAGTGTATAGATTTTTCATCTCTTTGGTTAGATTTATTCCTAGGTATTTTATGGGTTTTGGTGCAATTGTAAATGGGATCAATTCCTTGATTGCTCTTTCTGTAGCTTCATTACTGGTATATAGGAATGCAACCGATTTCTGTGCATTGATTTATATCCTGACACTTTTCTGAATTCATAAATCAGTTCTAGAAGTTTTATGCTGGAATCTTTTGGGTTTTCCATATACAGTATCAAGTCATCTGGGAAGAGTGAAAGTTTGACCTCGTCCTGGCTGATTTGGATGCCTTTTATTCCTTTGTGTTGTCTGATTGCTGAGGCTAAGACTTCCATTACTGTGTTGAATAACAGTGGCAGGAGTGGTTGTCTTTGTCTTGCACTTGACCTTAGAGGAAATCTCTCAGGTTTTCCCCACTGAGGATGATATTAACATTGCTTCTTTCACATATGACTTTTATGATCTCGAGGTATGATCCGTCTATCCCTACTTTCTTGAGGGTTTTTATCAAGAAAGGATGTGTATTTTGTCAAATGCTTTCTCTGCATCTATTGAGAGGATCATGTGGTTCTTGTTCTTTCTTTTATTGATGTGATGAATCACATTGATTTTTGTGTGGATATTGACCCAGCCCAGCATTCCAGGTGTAAATCCCACTAGGTCATTGTGAATAATTTTTTTAATGTATTGTTGGATCCAGTTGGCTAGTGTCTTGAGGATTTTTGCATCCATGTTCATCAGGGATATTGGTCTATAGTTCTCCTTTTTAGTGGGGTCTTTGTCTGGTTTTAGAATCAAGGTAATGCTGGCTTCCTAGAAGGAGTTTGGAAGTTTTCCTTCCATTTCTAATTTTTTGGAACAGCTTCAAGAGAATAGGTGTTATCTCTTCTTTAAATGTTTGGTAGAATTTTCCTGGAAAGCCATCTGGCCATGGATTCTTGTTTTTGGGGGAGATTTTTTTATTACTAATTTGATTTCCTTACTGGTTGTGGGTCTGTTCAAATTTTCTATTTTTTCCTGTTTCAATTTGGGTAGTGTATATATTTTTAGGAATTTGTCCATTTCTTCCAGATTGCCCATTTCATTGGCATATAATTCCTCATAATATTCTCTTATTATTGTTTTTATTTCTGCTGTGTTGGTTTTGATCTCTCCTCTTTCATTCTTTATTTTATTTATTTGGGTCATTTCCTTTTTCTTTTTGATCAAATTACCTAGTGGTTTATCATTTTTTTTTAATTCTTTCAAAGAACCAGCTTCTGGTTTCATTGATCTGTTCCACTGTTTTTTTTTTTGGTCTAAATAGCATTAATTTCTGCTCTAATCTTTATTATTTCCTGTCTTCTGCTGGTTTTGGGTTTTATTTGCTGTTCTTTTTCCAGCTCTTTAAAGTGTAAGCTTAGGTTGTGTACTGAGACCTTTCTTCCTTCTTTAGGAAGGCCTGGATTGCTATATACTTTCCTCTTATGACCGCCTTTGCTGCATCCAAGAGGTTTTGGGCTGTGGTGTTATCATTTTCACTGGCTTCCATGTACTTTTTAATTTCCTGTTTAACTTCTTGGTTAGCCCATTCATTTTTTAGTCAGGTGTTCTTTACTCTCCAAGCATTTGTTCCCTTACCAAATTTTTTCTTGTGGTTGATTTAGAATTTCATAGCGTTATGATCTGAAAATATGCTTGGTATGATCTCAATCTTTTTGTACTTGCTGAGGGCTGATTTATGTGCTAGTATGTGATCTATTCTGGGGAACGTTTCATGTGCACTGGAGATGAATGTATATTCTGCTGCCTTAGTATGAAATGTTCTGAATATATCTTTTAAGTCCATCTGGTCCAGTGTGTCATTCAAAGCCATTGTTTCCCTGTTGATTTTCTGATTAGATGATCTGTCTATTGCTGTAAGTGGGGTGTTGAAGTCCCCAACTATTATGGTATTGTTATCAACAAGTTTCTTTATGTTTGTGATTGATTTATATATTTGGGTTCTTCAAAATTTGGAGCATAAATGTTTATAACTGTTAGGTCTTCTTGGTGGATAGACCCCTTGATTATGATATAATGCCCTTCTTCATCTCTTGTTACAGTCTTTATTTTAAAGTCTAGATTGTCTAAGTATGGCTACTCAGGCTTTCTTTTGTCAACCATTAGCATGATAGAGAGTTCTCCATCTCCTTACTTTCAATCTGAAGGTGTCTTTAGGTCTAAAGTGGGTATTTTGTAAACAGCACATAGATGGATCTTGTTTTCTTATCCATTCTGTTACCCTATGTCTTTTGATTGGAGCATTTAGTCCATTGACATTAGAGTGAGTACTGAAAGATATGAATTTATTGCCATTATGTTGCTTGTAGAGTTGGAGCTTCTGGTGGTGTTCTCTGGTCCTTTCTAGTCTTTGTTGCTCTTGGTATTTATTCATTTATTTATTGATTGATTGTCTTTTCTTCCCTTAGAGAGTCCGTCTTAAAATATCTTGCAGGGCTGGTTTGGTGTTCATGAATTCCGTTAATTTTTGTTTGGGAAACTTAATCTCTCCTATTTTGAATGACAGCCTTGCTGGATACAGAATTCTTGGCTTTACATTTTTCTGATTCAGCATACTGAACATATCTTGCCACTCCTTTCTGGCCTGCCAAGTTTCTGTGGATAGGTCTGCTGCAAACCTGTTCCGTCTTCCCTTGTAGGTTAAGGACATTTTTCCCTTGCTCCTTTCATGATTCTTTCCTTGCCTGAGTATTTTGTGAATTTGACTATGATATGCCTTGTTGATGGTTGGTTTTTGTTGAATCTGATAGAAGTCCTCTGTGCTTCCTGGATTTTGATGTCTGTGTCTTTCCCCAGGTTAGGAAAGTTTTCCGCTATGATTTGCTCCCATAAAGTTTCTACCGCTTTTTCTCTCTCTTCATCTTCTAGGACCCCTATGATTCTGATGTTGTTCCTTTTTAATGAGTCTCTGATTTCTCTAATTCTTAAATCATGCTCTTTTGCCTTAGTCTCCTTTTTTCCTGCTTCATTATCCTCCCTACGTTTGTCCTCTATATCCCTGATTCTCTGCTCTGCCTCATCCATCCTTGCCGCCATGGCATCCATTCGAGATTGCAGCTCAGTTATACCGTTTTTTATTTCATCCTGACTAGCTTTTACTTCTTTTATCTCCGCAGAAAGGGATTCTATTCTATTTTCTACTCTGGCTAGTATTCTTATTACTGTGATTCTAAATTCTGGTTCAGACATCTTGCTTGTATCTGTGTTGGTTAAGTCCCTGGCTGTCGTTTCTTCCAGCTCTTTCTTTTGGGGTGAATTCCTTCATTTCATCATTTTGAAGGAAAAAAAGAATTGAGTTAAAAAAATTAAAATTAAAAAAATTAAAAACAACACACACAAATAAAACAAATGCAATAAATGATGCTAGATCCTAAATGTGTTTTGGTCTGGGTGTTGAAAGGAGCTTGATAGATTAGAGAAAAAAGGGTAAAGGAAAAAAAAAAAGGAAATCATTTGAAATTTTGAAAAAATGAATACCCTGAAATAGAATAAAATGAAATGATGGAAGTAAAATAAAATTTGAGAAAATTTACAAAAAAATTAAAAAATATAGTAGAAAAAAATTTAAAAAATATTTTTAATAAAAATTGAAAATAAAAATATTTTTTCTCTTTCTGCTAAATTCTGTCGTTAAGGTTGTGCAGATTGTTGTGTTAATCCTAAAATCAGTTTTCTAGGTGTGCAGGATGTTTTAATGTTGATCTGGTTGTATGTCATGGATATGAGACACAAAAAACTTCCATACTGTTCTGCCATCTTGGCTCCTCCTACCCTAAAACTTTATTTTATTTTATAAGCTTATTTTATTTAAAAGGTATATGAGCTACATATAATCACTGTAGAGCATTTGGAACCTGCAGAAGAGCACAATAGTTTGTTTACCAAGAAATGAACATTGCAGATTTTGGTGTGTACATTTGTGTATAGTTTTGGTGTGTATTTCCATTTATATGTTTATTGCACTCCTGAGATAATACCAAACATGTAGTTCCATATCCTTCTGTGTCTAACCTACTATTGTACTGGGCCAATTTACCCATGCAATTGAAATTTCTATAGACATCATTTTTAATGGTTGCTCAGATAATTCAGCTATTCTGCAATTGTGGTATATCTAGATTGTTCATGATTTTCTGTTGCGGTGTTTGATACTCTAACAAACATATGTATATGACTCTTATCCTGAATTTCTGATCGTTTCCTTAAAATTGATTCCTAGAACTAGAGATACTAGGCCAAAAATGATATATATTTCTAAGACTCTTAATGAATCTTGATGCTTCCCGGAAAAGTTGTAACAATTTGTACTCCTCTTCCACGTACTGTCTTAACACTCTAGTTTCATCATGCCTTTAGTAACATTATTTCAAAGTTTAAATATGTATCAATTTCCTAAGCAAAACATCAGTTTTAGTTGCTTTAGCTTTCATTACTTTGCTTACATATTAACTTGAACATTTATTTTCTTATGTTTATTGGCCAGTTGTAGTTCATCCTTTATGAACTATTCCTGTGTGACTTTTCTCATTTTTTTTTGTTTTGTAGTTTTAGTAATTTCTTTGTGCCTTGTAATAACCCTATCTATTCTAAAGATATACTTGCACATTAAAAAAACAAAAAGAGGGGCACCTGGGTGGCTCCGTTAGTTAAGCCTCTGACTTCAGCTCAGGTCATGATCTAATGGTCTGTGAGTTCAAGCCTCACGTCAGGCTCTGTGCTGACATCTCAGAACCTGGAACCTGCTTCAGATTCTGTGTCTCCCTCTCTCTCTGCCCCTCCCATGTTCATGCTCTGTCTCTGTCTCTCTCAAAGATAAATAAATATTAAAAACATTTCTAAAAAAATGAGCCAAAATTTTAATAGACACCTCACCAAATAAGATATACAGATGGTTGGGACACCTGGGTGGCTCAGTCAGTTAAGTGTCCAACTTTGGTTCAGGTCATGATCTCATGGTTCGTGAGTTCAAGCCCCTTGTCAGGCTCTGTGCTGACAGCTCAGAGCCTGGAGCCTGCTTTCAATTCTGTTTTTCCCTCTCTCTCTCTGCCCCTCCCCTGCTTGCAGTCTGCTTCTCTCTATCCCAAAAAATAAACATTAAAAAAATTTTAAAAAAGAAGATATACAATAGGCTTATGCAATAAGCCTATGAAAAGATTTTCCATATTATATGTACCAGGGAAATGCAAATTAAAACAAGTTAAAATGACCAAAATCCATAACACTGAAATCCCAAATACTAGCATGAATATGGAGCAACAGGAACTCTCATTCATTTCAGGTGGAAATGCAAAATACTACAGCCACTTTGGAAGACTGGTGGTTTCTTAGAAAACTAAACATACTCTTAGCATATAATGTAGTAATTGCATTCCTTGACATCTATTCAAGGAGTGGAAAATTTATGTTCATGTAAAAACCTGCTTACAGATGTTTATAGCAGTTTTCCTCATAATTTCCCAAACCTGGAAACAACCAAGATGTCCTTCAAAAGGTGAATGGATAAACTGTGGTAATTCTTACAATGAAATATTATTCAGTTCCAAAAAAGAAATGATCTATCAAGCCATGAAAAGACATGGAAAAAATCTTAAATGCAGGTTGCTAAGTGAAAGATGCCCATGTCACAAAGGTACAAACTATATGATTCTAACTATATAACTTTCTGGAAAAGATAAAAGCACAGAGGCAGTAAAAAGATCAGTCATTTCCAGGGGTTGGGAGAAGAGAGAGTAATGAATACAATTTTTAATATAATGATGGACACATGCCATTATACATTTGTCCAAACCCATAGAATATACAACACCAAGAGTAAACTCTAATGTAAACTGTGGATGTAAACTTTGGATGATTATGATGTTCCAATGTAGGCTTGTCAATTGCAACAAATGTACCACTTTGGTAGGGGATATTAGTAATTAGGGAAGCTATGCATATTATAGCAATAAGGGGTATATGGGAAATCTTTGTACCTTCCCCTCAATTTTGCTGTGAAACTAAAATTGCTCTCAAAAAATAAGATTAATAAAAAAGAAAACTTTTTTTATAAAGTGTTAATGTTTGCAACATTTTTGACCACTGTGACCAAAGACCATAATTTTTATGGCAAAAAGAAAATGGAAAGAAAGCTTCATATAGTGACATATAAATGTTCCTCTGGAAAGAATTTATGACTTCTAGCCAAGGCTTTCCTTTTTAGCATGTGAAAATTAGCATATCATCTGTTTTAATCCATAAATATACTCTTCAGCAATCATTTTCACTTGAAGAGTGTGCCACACTTACAAAGACGAAAGGTTTTTTTTTTTTCATTTCTTCTGTTCTTCTTAGTAGTTACAAAATGGACTGAACACTTTCCAAGGCTGAAATTAAATATGATCTTATAGGATCTCAGATCTTGGAAATTTTGTGAATGTGTATGTAATTATTATGACAAGGCGAGAATGTAGTATAATAAGAGCATAAAATTCTCAATTATGATGTCCCTGGCCCTTTTTTCTCAAGTTTTTTCAACATCTCTCCCTATTCAGAGCTGAAATGTCTGGCAATACTCTTAACTGGGCAACATGTTTCTGCTCTTCCACAGTTGGACTTCCCCAAACTCTATGGCTTCTGCTATAAACAGACCCCAAACTTTCCTGTTGACAATATATTCTACATTGAGCATAGCTGATGACGTACTATACATCTGTTGATATTATGTTTTCTTTCTTCCCTTTTCACAGTATCATAATTTCTTCTCCTTCTTCCCACCTTTAACCACTTTATAACTTTCTCCATTTCATTCCTTGTTTGAATTTATATCCCTTCTCCCATTCCAAAAGATAAAGTCAAATACCAATCAGAAAGGTCCATCCAAGAATGTTTTCCAAACAGCATATTATGACCCATTAGTGTATGTGAATTCATTTTAGTGGGTTGCAAATAGCACTTTAAAAGTGAAAACAAATAGAAACTATCAGAATATATCCAATATAGTAAGGCAACTACCTTTTCATGAAACAAACTTAGAAGACTACTGTGTCCAATATAGAATGTATTTTGTACTGTGGGTCAAAGTAAAAAAAAATGTTTGAGAAACACTGCTATAAAGCACAATTTAGGATGAAAACCAGATTTAAAGCCAGGTTAAGTGGTCTATCAGCTTGGCAACTTCCCTGCTATACTTCCCAATCTATACAAGCAAAACATTTCACAGGTAACATAAACAGAGAAAACTACATTTACCAGGACTCTTCAATACAAAAGTAGTATATGTGAGTAACGTAGATGAGTTTGTAGATAGAATTGTATTGCTTAGAGCAGCAGGCAGATACTGAGTCCTTTCTTCTATGTTTTGCCCCCGTATCTATAGAGTTCGATCTGTCATTTCAGTAAACATTGAACAAATATTTAAAGTAATTTGATTTGAAGGGGCACCAAATTATTCCCCTGCTGAATTTGCTCATGTTTTGACTCAAATCTGTGTATACATTAAATTCAGAGAAAAAAATTTTGTTGTAAAAAATGTATTTCTTAGGATAGTGATAGCTTCTGTAAAAAGTAAAAGTCAAAATTTCAGTTACAGCACGATAGAAGATTTATTTTTATTCATGGAATTCACATTGTAGATGTGGGCAAGTGAGTAGCATTTCTCCAAATGGGGATTCAGGAAATCAGATTTATTCCAAACTGTGGAATCCTCTCCCATAGGGCTTTCAGAGTCTTCTGCATCCATCCCAAACATAGATAAAGAAAGAGTGGAAAAAGACAGACCCACTTACTAAAAACTCCCACCTGTAAGTGATAGCCATCACTTCTATTCACAATCCATTGGCAAGAACTGGTTACTTGGCTATGCCTGGATCCAAGGAGGAAGTATGAAATGTAGTCCCTGATCAGGCAACTGCCTCCCAGCAACATCAGTACACAATGAAGAGGAGTATGCATTTTTGGTGAACAGCTAGATAGCTTTTTCAGTCATGGTACATTACAACACTCATCAAAGTGTCTTCAGAAATTTACAACACAGGTTTTTAGGATACATTTATTGCTCATCTTTTTACCATCTCTATACTCTCCTGCTGTGTGACAGGGCTGTATTGATCATTGGTGCTTATACTTTTTTGGATAAAAATAGGCTGTTTCATTTCTATGTTACTAAGGTAGTGATTTCAGTATTTTCACATTTAGCTGCATATTACTTTTATTTTAAATGAATGTAGTCAGCAAGAATGAGGTGCATAAGATAGTAAGTAAATACTAAATTGTAGGCAGCCACCTCATTTATCCAGCTGCTGATTTACATTTGGTTGACCAGACAGAACACTTTGCATTCTCTGTGATATTTGCATGCAGTAGAATAGATTTAATTTTTGATTAAACAGAAAGATTGAAAAGGTTTAAAAGGTTAAGTCAGTAATATTGAAAACATTACAATCTGGTTTAAACAATCATCTGAGGGGCACCTGGGTGACTCAGTTGGTTAAGCGTCTGACTTCAGCTCAGGTCATGTTCTCACAGTCCGTAAGTTCGAGCCCCGCGTCGGGCTCTGTGCTGACAGCTCAGAGCCTGGAGCCTGCTTCAGATTCTGTGTCTTCCTCTCTCTCTGACCCTTCCCCGTTCATGCTCTTTCTCTCTCTGTCTCAAAAATAAATAAACATTAAAAAAGTAAAATAAACAATCATCTGAGTGAATTGGATATAAACATATTTATTTGGGGCAGAAAGCACTTCTTTAAAATTTGCTCTCAGAATATGATTTTTATGTATTCTCTGAATATCAAAATAGTTCATAATTATGGATAACAATTATTGGCAAAATGCATTATTTGCTTTATTAGAATTTGTGACCAATACCTGTATGGTACTATTTGATTATCAATTTATTTTTCTTTTCTGATAATTAGAACAAAATGTTGAAATTTGGGATTTTCTAATAGCAGCTAGAGTTTTCCTCAAAATACCTGTCTATAGTGTGACTATGGAAAATTGTGTAGCCTATGTCTGAAATGCAATGTGCAAATATCTTCAAAATAATGAACGCAATAGATTTTTTGAATTACTACTGATAAAATGATTTGCCTTCAGGAAATGTTCCCAACTCTAAATTTATGTAATGAATCACTCTCTTCTTCCCTTTTTGTTTCCTGCTCAGGTTAATTAAGTGCTAATATTAAATTTGCTGGAGTATACAAGAAAGGACTAACGTCCACATTGTTGATTAAATGACAAGGTAGAAGTCTGGCCATGACGTTTAATTAGAAACATGGGAGTTGTTGGTTTCTTTGTGTAATCTGGCCATCTGAATGTCGAATCTCTTCTAACAAATGATCAGGGAAAAGACGAAAATGGTGACATGGGGAAAATAGTATTTTCTCATTTCAAAAAAAAAATGATAAATAACAATGATGATCTTAGTCATTACACCAGTGTTTTGCAATGTGTGTTCCATTGAAATATTAGTCTTGTGAAACAGTCCACAAAAAAGGGTTCTAGGAGAAAATAAGTTAGGAAAACACTGAATCCTCTCTCACAGATAATCACAATTCATGTTAGCATTTATTTTTAAAATTTATATATTTAAATTCAAGTTAGTTAACCACAGTGTACTATTGGTTTCAAGAGTAGAACCCAGTAATTCATCACTTACCTATAATACCCAGTGCTCATCCCAAGTGACCTCCTTAATGCTGATCACCAATTTTACCCATCCCCCACCCAACTCCCCTCCAGTAACCCTCTGTTTGTTCTCTGTATTTTAGAGTCTCTTAAGGTTTGCTGCCCTCCATTTTTATCTTATTTTTCTTCCCTTCCCCTATGTTCATCTGTTTGGTTTCTTAAATTCAACATATCAGTGAAATCATATGATAATTGTCTTTCTCTGATTGGATTATTTCTATTAGCATAATATACTCCAGTTCCAACCACATTCTTGCAAATGGGAAGATATCATTCTTTTTCATCACTGAGTAATATTCCAGTGTGTGTGTGTGTGTGTGTGTGTGTGTGTGTGTGTAGTTTTTATTTAGTAAGCATTAGCACTAATCTTTGGATCTTTACCCAACCCTTTTTTCTTATAAGAAAGAAGTGAAAAATAATGCTCATAGGTGTTAAAAAGCAGACATATTTTTTTGTTATTTCAAGGTAAGGTATATACACCAAAGAAGTGAAAACAGGTTTTCAAAAAAACCTGTACACAAGTGTTCCTAGCAGTTCTATTTGCAATAGATAAAAGGAGGAAACAACTCAAATTTCCATCAATAGATTAATGGATAAAGAAATGAGTTATATCCATGTAATGGAATATTATTTGGCCATAAAAGGAAATAAAGTACTGATATATACTACAACATAGATGAACTTTGAAAACATGCTAAGAAAAAGAGGCCAGTCACATAAGACTAAATGTTATATAATTTCATTTATATGAAATGTTCAGAAGAGGCAAATCTATATATAAAGAAAGCAGATTAGTGTGTGATTGCTTAGGGCTGGAGAGATGTGGGGTAGGGGAATGACAGCTAAAGGGTATAGGCTATCTCTTTGTTATGAAGAAAATGTTGTAAAATAGAGTATCTCTTTGTTATGATGAAAATGTTGTAAAAATGACCATGGTGATGGTCGCACATATCTGTGAATATACTAAAAACCATTGAATTGCACACATAAAATGAAATGTATGAAATATGAATTATATCTTAGTATGACTATTAAAAAAAACAAATTATAATCATTGTTTAGTAAATTTTAAATGCCATGGCTCCTCCTTTTAAATATAAGGGACAGTTTTTTAAATGGTGTTATCTTTAAAAAGGTGCTCACCATTTTCTGTTTTTTATTTATTTTTGAGAGAGACACAGAGAGAGAGAGCAGAGCAGGAGCAGAGAGAGAGGGACAGAGAGAGAATCCCAAGCAGGCTCCGCACTGTTAGCACAGAGCCTGACACGGGGATCGAACTCACTAACCGTGAGATCATGAATGGAGCAGACACCAAGAGTCAGATGCTTAACCGACTGAGCCATCCAGGCGCCCTGAAACAAGATTGCTGTTTTTCTCATGAAGATCACATGTTTTTTTTTCTATAAGCTTCTTCTTACCACCACCTGTAAGGAAGATACCGCCTCTTGATGTACTTAGGGTGGTATCCAAAGCCGTTAGTTTCTGGTCCAGAGTGGGCAAACGACCAACTGGAGAAGCTGCCAGAAGGCCCATGAGCACTGGGTACTGAAAGCCTTCTGTTGGACCAGCCATTAACCCTTAAGCTGTGGGCTGCGTGGAGAGTCCAAGGGTTGCAGGGGAGGGGCAGGAGCGGTAGAGGCTGCAGGGCATACTTGGGGAAGCCCGAGACAGCAACAACTTACCCGGTGGCAAGGACATATTTCAATGCTCGTGAACTGTGATATTATGACCTGAGCCGAAACCAAGAGTTGGACGTTTAACCAACTGACCTACTCAGGTGTCCTTGATTTTTTATTTAAATAATTAATATCAATATTATACACTTCAAAACATACATACATACATATATGTATGTATAATAGATATATATTAACATATTAACATATATATCATATAAACATGTATATTTTTCATATATATATACACATATATGTATAAACATACATATACATATATATACGTATATGTATATAAATAACCTAGATTGGAGTATATTACCATATATGTATATGTATATATGTATTACATACTGGAATATGTATATGTACATATATTATCAACATACCTTCAAAAAGGTCTAATAGAAATGTAAAGTAATGTAAATATGTTATCCCTGACCTGTGGCAATTAAAAGAAATTAACAACCCAATAGAAGACATTTGGGAGAATTCAGGCCTCACGATTTTATTGTTAATGTTAAAAAACTATCAATTTAGCATTTTAGGGTTTGTTTATTCTAGTTCTGATCTCACTATCTCTTCTATCTCAGTCTCATTTGCTGGTTTCTCTTCTTTTTTTTTTTATTTCTTAACATTAGAGGGCCTCAGGCCTCAGTCCTTGGACCTGTTCGTTTCTTTATCTGCACTGATTCCCCTGGTCATCTCATCCAGTTTCACAGCTTTAGATATCCTTATGTTGAGAACTCCACAATTTCTCCAAACCAGACTTCTTACCTAAACTCAACTTGAGCACCTAACTTGCCCATTTCATCTCCATTTGGATGTCTAATAGATATTTCACATTTAAAATGTCCCCAGCTTAACTGATCTTTTTCTAAATCCTGCTCCATCCAATCTTCATTTCACAGTTAATGACTAATACATTTTTCCTGTTTCTCAGGTTAAAACCTTTGGGTCACCTTGATTGATCTCTTATACTTCAGTCATGCTGCCCCTATAAAACCTTTGCACCATGTTCTCTAGGTGGAATGTTCTTTCCCTGACATCCATATGTTTGGGTCCCTTTCTTCCTTCAATCCTTTGATCATATGTTACCTTCTTTCTTTAATGAGGACCACACAAATCACACCACTTAAAATTGCAAATACTCAGCACCACTGGTTCCCTGCCTAACCTGTTTCTTCTCCATCTAACATGATATATGATTTACTTATCCTGCTAATGTTTAGCTGTCTAGCCCCAGTAGAATGTAAACTCCATGAGGGAAGAGATTTTTGTCTATTTTGTTTACTTCCTGTATCCACAGTACCAGAAACTGTAATGGACACATGGTAGCACTCAAAGAATACTTGTTCAATGAACAAATAATACTATGTTGCATACAGTCTCTGTTATTTCAATGACCCTAAACGTGGTTCTTAATGTTTGGCAATGACTGATAATCGATTTTCCAAAACCAATGTAACACTTCCTTTCATAGGACACATGATGTATGTTTTCTGACTGAAACAACATGTACTATTTATATCATTCAACAAGCAGCTATTCTTTAACCACATGCCCTCTCCACCCACAACCATCTCCAATTCAAATTAAGTGTCAAGTTGTGATCTTTATCAGCTACTGAAAATATTTCCAATTTTTGTAATTTTCCACTAGAAAGCTAGCGAGAGCTTTGATTTCTGAATTTTCCATTTTTCTTTTCTAAGCATCTCCCCTATACAGCTTCAAAAGTGAAACCAAGTATATTTTATGTGAAAGTTTTTATTATGATAACATCTAATTATCATTCATATTTCACACTGAATGTGTTTTTTTTTTAATTTCTCAAGGCTTTCTTCGTTTACCAACATTAACTTGTCTCTAAAAGCAGGTAGTTTACAGCCTAGCAAAGAAAGCAAAAGAGTATATGTGTGCAATTAGCACATATGATATGCTTTAATTTCAGACTTGGGGACTTAAATGATGCTTTTTAAAAAATTAACTAATTAATTTATTTTTAAATTTACATCCAAGTTACCATACAGTGCAACAATGATTTCAGGAGTAGATACCTTAATGCCACTTACCCATTTAGTCCATCTCCTCTCCCACAACCTCTCCAGCAACCCTCTGTTTGTTCTCTATGTTTAAGAATCTCTTATGTCTTGTTCCCGTCCTTGTTTTTATATTACTTTGCTTCCCTTCCCCTATGTTCATCTGTCTTGTATCTTAAATTTCTCCTATAACTAAAGTCATATGATATTTTTTTCTCTGACTTATTTCACTTAGAATAATACCCTCTAGTTCCATCCACGTAGTTGTAAATGGCAAGATTTCATTCTTTTTGATTGCTGAGTAATGCTCCATTGTGTGTATATACCACATACGTACCACATCTTCTTTATCCATTCATCCATCGATGGACATTTTGGCTCTTTCCATACTTTGGTTGTCAATAGCACTGCTATAAACATTGGGGTGCATGTGTCCCGTCGAAACAGCACACCTGTATCCCTTGGATAAAGTACCTAGTGGTGCAATTACTTTGTCGTAGGGTAGTTCTATTTTTAATTTTTTGAGGAACCTCCATACTGTTTTCCAGAGTGGCTGCACCAATTTGCATTCTCACCAGCAGTGAAAAAGACATCCTCTTTCTCTGCATCCTCGCCAACATCTGTTGTTGCCTAAGTTGTTAATGTTAGCCATTCTGACAGGTGTGAGGTGGTATCTCATTGTAGTTTTGATTTGTATTTCCCTGATAATGAGTGATGTTGAATATTTTATCATGTGTCGGTTGGCCATCTGGATGTCTTCCTTGGAGAAGTGTCTATTCATGTCTTTTGCCCATTTCTTCCCTGGATTGTTTGTTTTTTGGCTGTTGAGTTTGATAAGTTCATGATAGATTTTGAATACTAACCCTTTATCTTATATGTCATTTGCAAATATCTTCTCCCACTCCATTCGTTGCCTTTTAGTTTTGCTGATTGTTTCCTTCGCTGTGCAGAAGATTTTCACTTTTATGAGGTCCCAATAGTTCCTTTTGCTTTTGTTTCCCTTGATTCCAGAGACGTATTGAGTAAAAAGTTGCTGTGGCCGAGGTCAAAGAGGTTTTTGCCTGCTTTCTCCTCCAGGATTTTGATGGCTTCCTGTCTCACATTTAGGTCTTTCATCCATTTTGAGTTTATTTTTGTGTATGGTGTAAGAAAGTGATCCAGGTTAATTTTCCTGCATATTGCTGTCCAATTTTCCCAGCACTTTTTCTGAAGAGACTGTCTTTATTTCATTGGATATTCTTTCCTGCTTTGTCAAATGTTAGTTGGCCATACATTTGTGGGTCCATTTCCGGGTTCTCTATTCTGTTCCATTGATCTGAGTGTCTGTTTTTTACTCCAGTACCATACTGTCTTAATGAAAACAACTTTGTAATTACCTCAAGGTCATAAAAGCCATATATGAAATACCCACCACTATTTTCATCCTCAATGGGGAAAAACTGAGAGCTTTCCCCCTAAGGTCAGGAACAAGACAGGGATGTCCTCTGTCACCACTCTGATTCAACATAGTATTGGAAGTCTTAGCTTCTGCAATCAGACAACACAAAGAAATAAAAAGCATCCAAATCAGCCAGGAGGAGGTCAAACTTTCACTCTTCACAGATGAAATGATACACTGTATGGAAAACCCCAAAGATTCCACCAAAAACTGCTATAACTGATCCATGAATTCAGCAAAGTCTCAGGATATAAAATGAACGCACAGAAATTGGTTGCATTCCTATACACCAATAATGAAGCTACAGAAAGAGAAATCAAGGAATCGATCCCATTTACAATTGCACCAAAAAACATAAAATACCTAGGAATAAACCTTACCAAAGAGGTGAAAACTCTATACACTGAAAAGTATAGAAAAATTATGAAATAAATTGAAGAAGATACAAAAAAAATGGAAAAATATTCCATGCTCCTGGATAGGAAGAACAAATATTGTTAAAATGTCGATACTACCCAAAGCAATCTACATATTCAATGCAATTCCTATCAAAATACCACCAGCATTCTCCACAGAGCTAGAATAAACAGTCCTAAAATTTATATGGAACCAGAAAAGACCCCAAATACCCAAAGAAATTTGAAAAAGAAAACCAAAGCAGGAGGCATCACAATCCCGGACTTCAAGCTGTATTACAAAGCTGTTATCATAAATGATTCCTATATTTAAGTTGTCAACCTCAGAGTCTCATTAGTCTAAATTTTACATTTAATTGATGAGGACTGTTCTGCCTTCTTAGAACTGGCACATATATTTTATGTTACATGATGTCCAGTGGAAAATACTGCTTTAAGATTCCTTTTCCTAGGTCTTAGTTCCAGCACGTTCATTAACTTGTTATGTGATTTCAGACTACTTTTCTAATCTTTCTGTGCCCTGGGTTTTTTAAAATATAAGAATTCAGAGATGTATTCTGCTCTACATGTCTTGGAGAAAGAGACATTGATATGTGCTGAACAGAGCATAGGTTTTGGAGTCATAAAGACCTGTATTCAAATCCTTACCTCAGACACTAACTAGCTTTGTGGCTTTAGGGAAGTTGGTATCACCGATCCTTATTTCTGTCATCTCCAAAATGATGATCTCACAAGATTGTGAGAACTAGGTAAGTAATGTGAAAAGTACCTAGCATAGTGGTCAGCATGAATCTCACTTTTCCTTCTCTTATTTCTTCTTCACCTGCCTCTGTCCTAACCATAAAATGAAATTTTGAGCATTAATTTTTTTTTTAATTTTTTTAACGTTTTATTTATTTTTGAGACAGAGAGAGACAGAGCATGAACAGGGGAGGGTCAGAGAGAGGGAGACACAGAATCTGAAACAGGCTCCAGGCTCTGAGCTGTCAGCACAGAGCCCGACACGGGGCTCGAACTCACGGACTGCAAGATCATGACCTGAGCTGAAGTCGGCCGCCCAACCGACTGAGCCACCCAGGTGCCCCTTGAGCATTAAATTTTATATGTGCCTATCATGTAGAAGGTGCTTAATAAATGTTCATTCTTTTGGCTGTGCTATAAAGTAATTAAAGTTACTAAATAAGGGTGAATATTATTATTTTTACTTTTTTAATGTTCATTTTTATAGAGAGAAAGAGAGAAATAGCATGAGCAAGGGAGGGGCACAGAGAGAGGGAGAGAGAGGATCCCAAGCAAGCTTCTTGCCATCAGCACACAGCCGGATGTGGGGCTCAATCTCATGAACTGTGAGATCATGACCTGAGCCGAAATCAAGAGTTGAATGCTTGACTGAGCCACCCAGGTGCCCCATGGAGGGGTAAATATTGTAATAGTGGGAAGAAGAAGATAAATAATTAAAATTTTAAAGGAAAACATTATAACTTAGTAAATTTAATAATTATTCTATTTAAAATAACAATTTCTCATTGTTTTAAGAGTGCTCATCTTCCCAAATGTCTAAAATATCCCCAAAATAAAGTCTCTGCTGGAAAGATGAGCCTGTTAGGTGAGCCCTATATTTTTGCAAAGATTTCATAAGATATGTAATATAGATTCATAACTAAAAAAATTTAAATTATCAAATTCATCACTTTGCTCAATATGTTTAACAATCAGAGCATTATCTGCTGCTAATTAGAATCGGGTGTACAATACACAGGGAAAGAAGTATCTTTGGAAATAAGTATCTTAGGGGAATGTGTGTACCCTTATAAAAGGTTACCAGTTAATTTTAACAACTTCATATATGCCTTTTTTTATATGCTTCAAATGTGAAATGTACAATGCATGGGAATACTGAAGATGATGTTTTCTAAGGTCTTGAAAAGGTCATTTATAAGTTCATTGATTATGGTCCTATTACAATGAGTATTTGTATCACATCTTGCCTTGATTTAATTCACTATTAGTCATACATAAATATTAATGTGCTCCAATCTATATAGACCTTTTCTGATTTTCATTCAATTTACTTTCTCTTTTTTTTCAGCTTATTTTAGAATCAAATGGGTAAATACTTTTATTCTCTTATTGGATCATAAGAGTAGTGCTACTCCTCTGGGCTTTTAAAAAGAGCTATAAGTATGTCTTAATAGTAAAAAAAAAAGCTGATTTTATTATTTTAACTATATTTAAAAGTATGATGTGTAATTACATAGCATTTGCTATAATTCCAGATATGGAGGTACAGAAAAGTACAACTCACTTATGGTGAATATAGTCATTCATATTCAACCATCTGAGCTGAAGTTACCAAAAGAGAATAAAAATAGCAATTTTTTTTGGCTCTTAATGAAAAATTATAAACAAAACCTAGTTCATGAAAGGGACTTTAACTTTTTGATGTTCAGCCTAACAGTTCAGTTCAACAAACATTTACCCTGTGCAGTCTACCACAGTGCTGAAGAACATGGGCTTTGCAATCAAATGACCTGGGTTTAGTTTCCCATATCACAGTTTATTCTCTGACTCTGAGAAAGTTATTCAACTGCTAATTGTCATAGTTTCTTCAACTGTATAATTGGGCTCTCATACCTACTTTGCAAGAATATAGTGAGGATTCAACAGGAAAGTATGTATGTGTGCCTGGCTATAGAAGGCACTCAATAAATGGTAACTGCTAATACAACTACGTGCCAGACTCTATACATTGGTTATGCCAAGGTAAATAAGACATTATCTGGTATTGAACTTATAGTAAACTATAAACAGAATATATATTAAGATACAACTATAATACATATGGCTTGCAAATAACATGTACCAATCAGCCACACTATTTACCTCTCTATATTGTACATATTATAGCAAATATATACTATACAAGCAATGCTGAATGAGCTCTGTGTTTGTGTAAAAGTTGGAGAATATTTGAGTTCTCAAAACCTAATATAAAATTCCTGGTGGGGCCTAAATTGTCTATGGTTTTACAATATAAAATATGCTAGTTATAAAATGCATTTTGTGGAAATTTATTATACCCTTAACATATGTAGAGTGGGATAAACATTTAAGAAAAGCAAAGTTTGCTTTGCTCTAAAGTGACTAATTTAAAGATAAAATTGACATTTTGGAAAATAGATATTGTGTTGCTGTTGCTCAGAAGCTTCACATGAAAAACTTCTAAGGAATCCAAAAAAGCATGCTTCAAAAGAGGTTAGAGTGGGAGAGAGCCAAAGCATTAGAGACTGTTAAAAACTGAGAACAAACTGAGGGTTGATGGGGGGTGGGAGGGAGGGCAGGGTGGGTGATGGGTATTGAGGAGGGCACCTTTTGGGATGAGCACTGCGTGTTGTATGGAAACCAATTTGACAGTAAATTTCATATATTAAAAAAGAAAAAAAAATAAATAAATAAAAAAAAAAAAGAAAAAAAAAAAAACAAAAAAGCGTGCTTCAGCTATCTATAAGTTTGTTGGTCAATTTATCTAGATTGCTTTATACTTAAAAGATGGAGCACTCCAGAATGCAGTGAAAATTAATAAAACCATAAGAACACGACATAATTTATCTTCATGCAAAGATAACATTTATTTTAACAAAGGAAACATCAACACACAAAACAATGTTTTAATTATCATATTGATAGTTATGTAGTAATTTCTCAGAAGGGAAGAACTTTGGGGTGTGTCCTAGGCACTGATCATTCACCAATTAAAGGTGCCTATATAGTAGATTTGTGAAAAATGAGTAAAAGATAGGTGTTTCCCACATCATCTACTCCCATCCCTATATTCATCAGCTAATAGAGCTACAACAGTATTATTAGAATGATGCCAAATTCTTCTGATGTCCAATTTACAAAATTCAGTTTTTTAATTAATTTAGCATTTTATTTAGAAGGAGTTCTCTGCCAACTAGCAATCCATACTTGTCTAATTCTGATCAGAGGTCACAATGATGACTCCCAAAGCTCAGCATCAGAAAAAGAGATTCATTTTTGTGCAGCATAATATTTATATATGGACTATATTTTGAATTATCCTTTAGCAATTCATTATTCCTAGATAGTGTATCAGGTGTGATCATAAGTAATGTAACTTCTTTTTGGGGGGGTGGTTTGTAAATGGCTTCTGAAGGCAATTGCAAAAGAAGAGTTAAATAATGCCTTCAACAACTCCAATATATGAATATGTAGTTCCCACAGCTACCATAATGAAAAGTCACTTTCTTTATGTACTCTGTGCATGGTTGAGAGGTTACAGAGATGAGGAAGTCTTGGCCCTGTTCTCAAGGATATCGTTGGCTAGTTGAGGAGACTAACAGGTCAATAGGCATTTATATTGCAGTATGGTTATGTGCTACTATAGACAAAAACACAGGTTCTGTAGGAGCCCTGAAGAGGAGCAGATAACCAAGTTAGGAAAGCCCATGTAAATTGGAATGAAAACATACAATTTTCATACAATTGAAAATTTAGATATTTTATATGTCATATTTTGGCATTTTCTTTAGTGGCAAAATCCTTAGCAAAACACTCCACATGAAAAAGAATTACATAATTGTTTTATCTCCTCTATTACAAGGAATTCATGTACCTAGGCTCAGAAAAAAGGCTGAGAAACTTAATTCAGCTTCTTTGTTTTGCTACTCTGCAGCTAAACTAACTGGCTTAGTATAAGATGAACAATGAATCCAAAAAGTAAGGTTACATTTCTAAATGGAACAGAAGTATTCATCAATATGAGTATAAATGTTTATTTTTCTACCATAAGCTGTATCAATAGTATGTGTTTTAATGTGTTTCTGATTTTCCCATTTTCCTGGTAATGTGAATCATAGATTCACTTACCCCCAATCAACAGTCAAGCATGCCGATCTGGACACTAGCACATCCGGATTATGTTTTCTTAGCATAGCTCATAATTTAATTTCTTTTCCCTATTTCTCTTCTTTGCACTTTCTATAAAATTACTGTTTTTGTTGAACAGTGAATTGAGCAAGAGTGAGGAGGATGGGAATTAGGTCGTGTTCCAAACTGATAAAATTAGGCTGTGGAAATCAAAAGGTGTCCAGGGACAGTTACATTGAAGAAAGAGTTGAGGGGATATTCTTTCTCTCTGCCCTGGGCCAATAGGTCAAACTGAATTAATTCAACTGGCAACCTATTTAAAAAATGCTGTATGTGTAAAATAGATTCACAGAGAAATAGTGTTACCTCTAAAGCACTCTGTAGGTAAGCACGTGTTTCACATAGCAGATATTGACTCTAGAGAAGAGGAAAACCACAGTGATTTTCAACCATTAATAATAAGTCTTCAACTCATAAGTAAGCAGCATGAAGAAGTAATTTTTCCCTTCTTGCCATCATGATCCACAAAACCATAGATGTTTTGAAGCATAGATTCAATTTAATTCAATACATATTTCTTGAAGACTTGCTAGGTACTATGTGCTTGAGATGTGGTGATACACAAGACAGACGTAGTTCCTGTCCTCATGGAGTTTCCAGTCTGGCAGACAAAACAGATATTTTACAAGTAGTTATGGGTATTATGACTGTTATGAAAGAAAAGTTGATGAGGTTGGGAGTATGAAAGAGGGCTTTACTTCTCCTTGCAGCAGGTGGATATGGTCAAGTCTTACCTACACTATAGCTTGGATATGGGAAAGGCAGAGGAAAGAATAGTCACCCTCTATTATTTGTATCTTAAATATGCTTAAAATCACTGGGACACTTTCTTCAGGGGACTCGAGTGTGGGACAGTCTCTCCCTGGTTCACATGCTTTCTTATACAGGTATGCCCTCTCTATAATGGAATGCCTGTGATTCTTTACACACACGCCCCCCCCCCCCAAGATAATGGAGTCATTTCTTAAGTGCTAAACTTTCCATGCTCTGTAGCTTTTCTAGGAGGGTTACCCTTACCGATCATTTAGAAACTGTTTTAGGTGTGTTCTCCAATAATTCTATGTCATTCTAAGACCTAGAACAGTGACTTTGACCTTCTAACATTTGGCTTCAGAACCTTGTCTCCTGGTAGAAAATATAAGGAGTTAAATTTGGTTTTAGCCACTCCTATTTTTCATTCATTGAGAGTCTTCTCTGCCAAAGAGTGTACTGTGAGTAGGAGTCAGTTTTCTCTATTAGTGAAAAGCTACCAGAGGGCAAAAAAAAAAAAAAAAAAAAAAAAAATTAATAAAGTGGAAAGGCACTGTGAAATCTAACAGTATTTGTTCTTGTACTTATTTAAAGTGATTCAAAGTTGCTTTCTGGGGCAAAAGGAAGGGTATACAAAGGAGTTGGGATTCAGTACTTTTTTCTGTGCGCCACAGTATTCTACAGAAAGCATGGTAAATTGTCTTTCTGCCGGTCTGTCCTGTTGTGGGCCATAGAGGAGGGCATAGAGGAGAGAGTGCAGCTGTTTTTTCACATCCAGCTCTGGCTCATTTGGTAGATAAAAGGTACTCCTGGAATATACTGAATTGGGAGGAAAATCTGGGTTCTAATAGCCTCCCCAGTGCTACTGACTGACACTAACCCTGGGTAACTCATTTCCCTTCTCTGGGACTCAGTTTCATCATCTGTAAAAAATAATAAGGTTTTAACCATAATTCTGTGGCTTTCTTCATAGCCTTAGGCATTCAGCAGAGACAACATTAGAAGGAATTCTGGTGGCCAAGAGTTTATCACTCACATACACCCCCAACCCCTTGTTTTCAACAAGAGCAGTTCAACTTTTATCTTCTTTCACGTTTTCATCCTACATACAATTCCATTTGACCAAAGAAGTCTATATGTTTTTACAAAAATTATAAACCATTGTATCAGATAATTTATAAGAAGTATTATTTTTTTATTGCTTTAGGTATCCTGCTTCAAAAGGCCCTCATGCTACTGGATAATTCATAAAGCTAGCTAGGAGGATATAGCTGAGATGGAAAGTGCTTAAAATCCCCGAAGGTCTAAAGGAAAATAATTTATTTTTCTTGCATGTATATTTGCTGTTGCTGAGTTAGGATATGACAAAAGTGGAAGGTGGACTCTTCCTCTGAGTGTAGATAGGTAGCTAGAGGGGTTCACTTGAATGAGGTGGGTGAAGCTAATAATAGTCCAAACCAGAAAGATGTAGGTTAAAAGGTAGATGCTCCTAAGGTGTCAATTACCAGTATCCTGTAGTTCTTCAGTGAACTAGGAAGGGACTCAGGTCTGGAATTTCTTTTGAGTGAAAAGTCTCTTCGAGTAAGTGAGGAACAAGCTTTGAAATCTTTTAGTTTGTATAATTGTCACATGTGTTTAGATGGGACCAAGTGGGGAAGGAGAGACCAGTTCCAAAGAACTATCTAGGCAGGATGATGCCTAGGGATCATAGAACTGAGAGGTGATCTGGGATACGGAGGGTGGGAAGCATACAATGCTTCTCTATGAACCTATTCTCCCTAATCAAAATGTGATCATTACTATGGACTAAATATTTGCATTCCCACAAAATTCATATATTGAAATCCTAACTCCCAATATGAGATATTAGGTGTTGGGACCTTGGAAGGTAATTAGGCCATGATGGTGGAGCCCTCATTAATGGCATTAGTGCTCTTATGAAATAAAACCCAGAGAGCTCTCTCACCCTCTTTCTGCCAATTTAGGATAAAATAAGAAGAAAAAAATCTACAGAATTCTCAGAAGGCTCTAACCAGAACCTAACCATACCTGCACCCTGATCTCAGACTTCCAATTTCCAGACGTGTGACAAATTGGTTTATAAGCCACCCAGTCTATGGCACTTTGTTATAACAGCCTGAACTGGCTAAGACAATCATCTTAAGGGACTTTGAGATCTAAGTAAACACACACATTGCTTTTATTTGAGATTTTTACAATCAGAAACACACTGTAGAAATTTAACTTTACATTACTTTTATTGTAATTATTTCACTTATTTCCCCTTAATTTTGCTAAAGTTGCTTTTGAAAATTTCATGCCTTAATTATGTTCTAAAGGAAATTTATTTCTTTAGGAACATTCTTGGCAGGGCTGGCATCATGGTCATGTGACCTGTGCAGTTGCTTTGTTTACTGCTCTGTTGATTTCTTGAAATTCTTAATAACTTTGAAAACAGATCCTGCATTTTCATTTTGTACCAGGTCCCACAAATTATGTATTGTTGGTATCTATCTTAACCTAATTTCACTAAGTTATATGGTCCATGGGTGGTGGTAGGGAAGAGAGTGGACAGAAAGGGAGTATGATTTGTTGCAGACCCCAGACATCCATAGTTTGTCATCAAGCCTATCAGGTTGAACTGGTTAGAAACTGAGATGGCCCTGACTTTTGAGATTGGGAGGTGAAGTGTGAAGTTCTATGAGGTCTGGGTATAGTCATTTCTGTGTTGCTACTTAGGTAATTCACATCCATCACATATGAATCATTTTTAAGGTGTTTTGCGTGAACTCTTTTGTAAACTTGGCTACAGAGACAAGACAGAGTGCTACATTAGTATTTATTGCTGCCATAGATAAGAAAAAAAGGGACCTGCTAATAGCTGCCTACCACTCTAAAACACTGTATACAGAACAGATTAATTAGCGAATGCTGGCACATGCCTTGGGTGCTCCCACAGGAGGGGCATTGAGGCATTATTGAGACTACTTATTGTTACTGTTTATAGCATTCTCATGAAGCTGTCAGGATGAGTCCAAATATGATGGTTAACAATACAGAGCTGTAGGCATCATACAGAAAAAATGTATCTCAAGCTTAGCAACCTGAAGGTAAGCTCCAATAAACATGACAGATTAAAAACCTATTTCACTTGGATATAATGGTACCAATAGAGTTGTTAGTTACTGACCCGCAATCATTAGGATGCATACTCTGAGGGGTTCTTCATGAGAAATATTGAGCCTCCTTTTTTCCATATGATCTTCTTGGAATTAGCAACAGAGATGTGCTGGATATATGGGGGCAGACTGTGGCTGTATGGTTTAAAAAAAATTAGTTTGCTAGCCAATAACTGGAGCATTGCTGGTACCTCTTCTGAACAGGTAAAGAATCATCTCTCTCTTTTTGGTTTGTTAAAAAAAAATCTGAAGAACTCATGCATACCCTAACTTCTCTTATGTTAGGGAAAGACCTTTAAGAAGAGTACATCAGAATAATAAGACTTATTTGTATTAGCCTTTGTCATTTGCATCTTACATCCCCTCATCTGGAAGTAGGCTATCCCGTGTCTCCTCATTTTCAAGCTAGTGCTTACATTTAAGCACAGTTGTATGTGGGTCTTTTACCAGCACGTTCTCCTGGTACTCAGGGACTTATAGTGGTCCCTTGCAGTTCCTGAAATCAATTTTGTTCTGACATGGAGCCACTCATTTTGTAGCTTCTCCCTCCTACAGTCATTTAGAGTTATTGATTTGCACTGAAAGAAATGAAAATTGGAGCACATTTTTTTAATAGACTTCTTTCTAAAGACTGCCAGGAAGATTGGCCTCTTTGCCAATATGATGTAGACTTGTTTGACTTAGTGCCTCATTCTTGAGGTGTTCTCTGGCACTTGAGGGTACAAACTGAGGCATCAACTGTGCCCCATGGGCACAACTGACTAACTACCTGTGTGGGTACAGCCAGTAACTATCCACATCAAAGGACATAACTCTTCTGCTTAAGATTTTATTCCCTCTGGCCTGCTAAAATGTTGGAAGGCCCATATTATGCCTTTCCTTTACCTCTATTGCTTTCCTTGACCAGAATGCTTTCCATTGTTCTTTCTACCTGCCCAAACCCAAACTTCATCACTCTCTCATGTGCCACCATCTTCATAAAGTCTTTTCTAAGTACTTCATCACAAATCTATCATCCTGCCCTTGAAATTCAGATGGTACTTAAGCTCTTTCCCATAATATTGTATATTAGATATCCTATACATTAAGTTTCCTTTTTATTTTTTACTGTTTTAGGTCTCTTTAGCCATATAGTTCCTACAGGGCATATACTTATTTATTTGTTATACTGCAGAGCACCTGCACCATTTAATAAATACATGATTGAGTTAAATCATTGATGGCTTTATTAAGACTGCAAATATTTTATGAAAAGAGCAGCCTTCACACAAACTAGCTTGTTAGGTTAACCTAGGATACGAGGCTGGAAAATCTATTGGAGGGGGAAAAAAAGAAAGGAAGAGTACTTCAGGTGTTACTTAGAATAATCAACAAAGGGAACCTTTGGTTGAATGTCTGAATCTTGATTTTAGCTCAGGTCTTGGGGTCTTGGGATCCAGTCCCATGTCAGAGTTCTGCGCTGAGCACGGAGCCTACTTAAGATTTTCTCTCTCCCTTTCCCTCTGCTCACTCTCCTCCTCTAAAAAAAAGAATAATTATCAAAAAAGAGATTATTCACATTTTAAGATAAGGAAAGCTAGGCATAAGGATGTTAATTGAGTTGCCTAAGAATTACATATCTAGTGACAGGACCAAAACTTCAACCCCAATGCTCTGACTAAATGCTATGCTCTTCCCAAGTGTAAAACATGATATCCTGGCAACAGTGGGTAAACAAGAGTCCTTCTCTTTCTCTGTGTCTTTCTTAAAACATAGCACTCAGGGAAGTATGTGTGAGTATGGGAAAGGGGAGTAGGGGGAAAAGAATGGCTATCTACTCACTTCTTTGAATTTTGAGTGCCAGTTAATTGCAATATGTGAATCAAAACTTTAATGTTAATCTCTTTTCATCTTCACCCTCATTCTTGTAACAATTCATCCCTTCCCCCATTTCACTCCACTTTGTATTCCATCTTCCTCCACCTCCCCCCCATATCTAATTACAGTTTTGCAAGAAAAAATTACAGACTACATACTGCTATAGTCACACCTGGAAGGTACATCGATTTTACTGAATTAAGCTCTGCCACTTTGTGTTGCATTCCCATAGCAACACCAGATAGAATGGAAGAAAGAAAAAAAAGTGAAAGTTCACCAACTACAGCTTCTAGATCTTGTGCATTTTTAACTTTGCTCTTCCTCGACAAGTTTCTTATTTTCCTTTGTTTTTTAAAAATTTGTTTTTAATGTTTATTTATTTTTGAGGCAATGAGAGAGACAGAGTGCAATCAGCGGAGGGGCAGACAGAGGGAGACACAGAATCTGAAGTGGGCTCCAGGCTCTGAGCTGTCAGCCCAGAGCCAGACGCTGGGCTCAAACTCACAAACTGTGAGACCATGACCTGAGCGGAAGTTGGACACTTAACTGACTGAGCCACTCAGTTACCCCATAACTTTGTTTTTTTTTTTTAAAGGAGACACAAATTAGAATGATACCGCTTCATATTTTGATTACTTTGTATTTGGAAAATGCATAGAAGGGTATTGCTCTATAGTAACATAAATTAATGATTTTTGTTTGACAAGGGACAGAGGAGAAGGTGTAAAAAACCTTGTAAAACATGTTGAGAACTCTAATCTCTCTGACCTACTATAATAATAATCAGAGGGCCTCTGGCACATCCTTCTATGTACAGTGGCCCTGCATGTGCCTAAATGTAGGCTCAGTGTCACTTGTGCCCAAAAGAAAAAAATATTAAAAATAAAAATCAAAAGAAGCTGCCTGAGTAGGAAAAAAAATGAACAAACTAACATAGAATAGGAGCATTAAATGCCAGACTAAGGAACTTTGATTTTAGCCTTAAAACAATTGAGAACTATTACAAGTATGTCAGGAAGAGATTAAACAAAGTGTCTATTCTCTAATGACTAATTGATGTCTGAGTGAGAGCTAAACTCAAAGTCCTTTACTCCAATTCCTATGCATTGTGTTGCTTTGCTAGGTAGCAGCATTTGGGGTAGAAATATAAAAGTGCTATGGTTAAGATTGGGCTCTAGACTCAGATGTCTCTGTTCACATTTGAATTCCACCACCATGTAACTATATGAACTTGGATCCCAATTTGCACATCTGTACAAGGGGAATAAATAACAGTACTCATATCATTGGATTGTTTTAAAAGATTAAATGAGATAGTGTATAAAGATTTAGCACAATGTCTCTGGCACATAGTAAGTGCTTAATAAATGGTTGTTGACAAAAAAGAGAAAAAGGAAGGGAAGAGAGGAGAAGAAAAAAGAAAACAACAAAGAAAAGCGAAGGGAAGAGAAAAGAAAAATTAAAAACAGCCAAAGATCAAATATTGCTGCCTTGGATTCAGATCAAATCTGGGGACATGAACTAACCTGGATCCTGACTCCTTGCCTGATTTTTAATGTCTTGTTGGATCAAAAGTCTGAATTTTCCTTTCAGCTTTGCTTCAGTTGCTGAGTTTCTTGTCTCCATCCACCCTGTGAAATTATGTCTGTTTTGCTACTATCTGTATCCTGATGCTAGAGGGTACTACCGGTACCATGACTTGGCCCCCCTCACCATGGGTAATATTTTTTCAAGCCTTCTTCCAGTCTCAGCTCAATCATCACCTCATCTGAAAATTCTTCCTTGACCCACTTATATAAATTAGCAACCCCTACCCCTTTCAGAAATACTCAATCCCATTATTTTGTTTAATTTTTCCATAAAATATAGTATTAACTCAGATTACATAATATATTTATTTATTTATTTATTTATTTATTGTGTGATCTTATCCACAGAAATGTAAGCTACTTAAGGGCAGAGGCCTTGTCTGTCTTATGTTCAACACTTTTTCTCAAGCTCTCAGTACATTACCTGGACCAGAGTTGGTACTCAGTAACTCTTTGCTGGAGGGAGGAAGGAAGGAAGGAAGGAAGGAAGGAAGGAATTCGGCAGGTGCTTATTGAACAGTTATTATGTACTTTAAGCCTCACTGCCTGTTTCAGAGTATAGACACAGCTGGCTTCTGGAGAGTTTAGCAACAGAAATGCCAGATTCTAAAAAGGTTGATATATGCTGCGTTTCTCATTTACTGTCACTGTGGCTTTCATAGCAGCAGTAGTTCAGGAACTGTTTCAAGCTACATGAGCAAAGATATTTTTTAATTTAATTTAATTTAATTTAATTTAATTTTTATTTTTATTTTTTAAAATTTACATCCAAATTAGTTAGCATATAGTGAAACAATGATTTCAGGAGTAGATTCCTTAATGTCCCATACCCATCCCCCCTCCCACTACCCCTCGAAGTAACCCTGTTTGTTCTCCATATTTATGAGTCTCTTCTGTTTTGTCCCCCTCCCTGTTTTTATATTATTTTTGTTTCCCTTCCCTTATGTTCATCTGTTTTGTTTCTTAAAATCTTCATATGAGTGAAGTCATATGATTTTTGTCTTTCTCTGACTAATTTCACTTAGCATAATACCCTCCAGTTCTATCCACGTAGTTGCAAATGGCAAGATTTCAGTCTTTGATTGCCGAGTAATACTCCATTGTGTGCGTGTGTGTATATATATATATATATATATATATATATATATATATATACCACATTTTCTTTATCCATTCATCCATCGATGGACATTTGGGCTCTTTCCATACTTTGGCTATTGTTGATAGTGCTGCTATAAACACGGGGGTGCATGTGTCCCTTCAAAACTGCACACCTGTATCCTGTGGCTAAATGCATAGTAGTGCAATTGCTGGGTCGTAGGGTAGTTCTATTTTTAGTTTTTTGAGGAACCTCCATACTGTTTTCCAGAGTGGCTGCACCAATTTTCATTGCCACCAACAATGCAAAAGAGATCCTATTTCTCCACATCCTCACCAATATCTGTTCTTGCCTGAGTTGTTAATGTTAGCCATTCTGACAGGTGTGAGGTGGAATCTCATTGTGGTTTTGATTTGTATTTCCCTGATGAGTGATGTTGAGCATTTTTTCATGTGTCGGTTGGCCATCTGGATGTCTTCCTTGGAGAAGTGTCTGTTCATGTCTTTTGCCCATTTCTTCACTGGATTCTTTGTTTTTTAGGTGTTGAGTTTGGTAAGTTCTTTATAAATTTTGGATACTAACCCTTTATCTGATATGTCATTTGCAAATATCTTCTCTCATTCTGTCGGTTGCCTTTTAGTTTTTCTGTTTCCTTTGCTGTGCAGAAGCTTTTTATTTTGATGAGGTCCCAGTAGTTCAGTTTTGCTTTTGTTTCCCTTGCCTCCAGAGACATGTTAAGTAAGAAGGTGCTGAAGCCAAGATCAAAGAGGTTTTTGCCTGCTTTCTCCTCGAGGATTTTGATGGCTTCCTGTCTCACATTTAGGTCTTTCATCCATTTTGAGTTTATTTTTGTGTATGGTGTGAGAAAGTGGTCCAGGCTCATTCTTCTGCATGTCGCTGTCCAGTTTTCCCAGAACAACTTGCTGAAAAGACTGTCTTTATTTCATTGGATATTCTTTCCTGCTTTGTCAAAGATTAGTTGGCCATATGTTTGTGGGTCCATTTCTGGGTTCTCTATTCTCTTCCATTGATCTGAGTGTTCTTGTGCCTTTACCATACTGTCTTGATGATTACAGCTTTGTAATATAGCTTGAAGTCTGGGATTGTGATGCCTCCTGCTTTGGTTTTCTTTTTCAAGATTGCTTTGGCTATTCGGGGTCTTTTCTGGTTCCATACAAATTTTGGGATTATTTGTTCTAGCTCTGTGAAGAATGCTGGTGTTACTTTGATAGGGATTACATTTTATATGTAGATTGCTTTGGGTAGTATGACATTTTAACAATATTTGTTCTTCCTATCCAGGAGCATGGAATCTTTTTCCGTTTTTTTGTGTCTTCTTCAATTTATTTCATAAGCTTTCTATAGTTTTTAGTGTATAGATTTTTCATCTCTTTGGTTAGATTTATTCCTAGGTATTTTATGTCTTTTTGTGCAACTGTAAATGGGATCGATTCCTTGATTTCTCTTTCTGTAGCTTCATTGTTGGTGTATAGGAATGCAACCGATTTCTGTGCGTTGATTTTATATCCTGAGACTTTGGGGAATTCATTAGTCAATTCTAGCAGTTTTTTGGTAGAATCTTTTGGGTTTTCCATATAGAGTATCATGTCATCTGCGAAGAGTGAAAGTTTGACCTCCTCCTGGCAGATGGGGATGCCTTTTATTTCTTTGTGTTGTCTGATTGCAGAAGCTAAGACTTCAATAGTATGTTGAATAACAGTGGCGAGAGTGGACATCCCTGTCTTGTTCCTGACCTTAGGGGGAAAGCTCTCAGTTCCAACAAATAGAAATGGAAGGAAAACTTCCAAACTCTTTCTATGAAGCCAGCATTACCTTCATTCCAAACCCAGACAAAGACCCCAGTAAAAAGGAGAGCTATAGACCAATTTCCCTGATGAACATGGATGCAGAAATCCTCAACAAGATATTAGCCAACTGGATCCAACAATACATTTAAAAAATTATTTACCATGACCAAGTGGGATTTATACCTGGGATGCAGGGCTGGTTCAATATCCACAAAACCATTAACGTGATTCATCACATCAATAAAAGAAAGGACAAGAACCATATGATCCTCTCAATAGATGCAGAGAAAACATTTGACAAAATAAATACAGCATCCTTTCTTGATAAAAACCCTCAAGAAAGTAAGGATAGAAGGATCATACCTCGAGATCATAAAAGCCATATATGGACAACACAATGCTAATATCATCCTCAATGGGGATATTTTTAATGCACTCTACAGAAATTAAGGGTTTGGTTCAGCTTGCTTCAGAATGTTTCCAGCCACCTTGCTTTCTCCTAATTCACTGTTGGACCACGGAGTTCTAAAAACATTGGCATGATAAAATCTGTCTCCTAATATAGGCCCCAAATGATTTTGAAGGTAAATAAATACACTTGGAAGCTGATATTTTGCCAAGATTTTTGCCATGTGCTAAAGGTAAAGACCACTAATACAGTGAGCCTAAGTAGACTTCTTCAGAGTAACTGGTATTTTAGGAATTTTTTTCTAGGCTTATCACCTTCTTCTCTATAAGAATAAATGGAAAGTCTTAAGAGGAAGCCCTGGTAAGAAGAAAAATCATTTTCCCCAATTGCAGAGAATAGGAAATTCTAAATCAGCAGCTACTCCTAATGAAAACCACCACCAAGGCCATTTAGTGCATAGTTTGTACCAGGAACCGTGCTAAATGCTTTATGTAAATCTCCTCTAAATAAGGGAAGGACACTTTAGGGTTGAGATTGAGAGAACTTCATTTTTGATATATGTCATTAGGACACTTACAAGGATAAGACACATCAACATCCTAATTTAAGGATAATGGAAGGCACTGTTTTAAAGATTTTAACTGTGCTTTTCTTACTGCTTCTCTCCACAATCCTGGGATAACATTACAGTCTCTGCCTCCCAGCTTCATTATTCATTCACCTTCTGTGAAGGTGTGGTGTCTGGATCCACTTTTTAGACACTGAGACTGATGTTACAAGCTCTAACTACCAAATAGGGCATTTACTCTTACATTCTAGGAATGCTAGATAGCTGTTATCTCATTTTCTCTGTCTTCTAAAATGTTTATAGAAATGCTGGGCCATTGGTCATTGTTAATGATTATCATTACTTGTCTGGGTTTCTTCATCCTGGAGAGGTACTAATGTTAACCAGTTCTCATCATTACATGTGGCCACCTAGCAGAATCAAAGTACGCACAGTCCTTGGGTGAACAGATATTGAACACTTTGCTGAATCTGGTGGTATATTGTTAGTGGTAGCCATGGTATTTCAGAAATGAGATCTAGATTTAACTGAGCTATAAGAGACTTTTCCAGGTTTTAGTAGGTATATGTTGGGCTTTCTTTTTAAAAACTTATAAAAAGTATGTTTATATTATTTAAGAAAAATTTGAATAGTCTTTATCGAGATAAAATTGGTATATAACATTATGTAAGTTTCAGGTATATGGCATTATAATTTGATGTTTGTATACAGTACAAAATGATCATCACCATGAGTCTACTTACCATCTATCACCATTCAATTCAGCCACTGCACCTATTTTGCTCGCCCTCCAACGCCTTCCCCTCTGGTAACGACCAACCTATTCTCTGTATCTGTAAGTTTGTTTTTGTTTTGTTTTATATCTTTGTTTTGTTCTTTAGATTCTTCACATAAATGAAATTATAAGGTGTTTGTCCTCCTCCATCTGACTTATATCACTTAGCATAATACCCTCAAGGTTCATCCATGTTCTCATAAATGGCAAATTTTCTTTCTTTTTTTGTCTGAATAGTTTTCCATTGTATGTATGTATGTATGTATGTGTGTGTATGTATACACACACACACACACACACACACACACACACACACCATATCTTCTTTATATGTTCATCCATAGACACTTAGGTTATTTCCATATCTTGGCTATTGTGAATAATGTTGCGATAAACATAGGGGCAATATGGGTACATATACCTTTTTGGATTGGTGTTTTCATATTCTTTGGGAAAATATCCAGAAGTGCAATAGATGTATCATATATAGTAGTTATATTTTTAATTTTTTGGGAAATCTCCTTACTGGTTTCCATGGTGGCTGCACCAGTTTACATTCCCACCAACAGGGTTCCCTTTTCTCCACATCCTAACACTTGCTTTTTCTTGTCTTTTTTATAATAACCAGTCTCACATGTGTAGGGTGGTATCTCATTGTGATTTTGGCTTGCATTCCCCTGATACTTTAGTGATGTTGAAGAACTTTTCATGTGCCTGTTGGACATATGCATGTCTTCTTTGGAAAAATCTCTATTAAGATCCTCTTCCCATTTTTAAATCAAATTGTTTGTTTTTTTGTTGTCGTTGTTGAGTTGTATTTTTTTTTATGTTTTGGATGTTAATCCCTTATCAAATATAGGTTTTGCAAATATATTCCCACATTCAGCAGGTTGCCTTTTCATTTTGTTGATGGTTTCTTTCACTGTTTAGTATCTTTTTGTTTGGTGTCATTCCATTTGTTTATTTTTGCTTTTATTTCCCTTACCTTGGCAGATCCACAAACACATTGCTAAGAATGATTTCAAGGAGCTTACTGCCTCTGTTTTCTCCTAAAAATTTTATGGTTTTAGGTCCTACATTCAAGTCTTTAATCAACTTCAAGTTAATTTTTGTGTATGGTATAAGATAGTAGTCTAGTATCATTCTTTTGATGTGGCTGTCCAGTTTTCCCAGCAGCATTTATTGAAGACACTGTTTCCCCATTGTATATTCTTTCCTCTTTTGTTGTAAATTAATTGACTATATATGTGTGAGTTTATTTCTAGTCTCTCTATTCTGTTTTGATGATATATGCATCTGTTTTTATGCCAATGCCATAATATTGTGATTACTATAGCTTTGTAGTATAGTTTGAAATAAGAGAGTACAAAACCCCAAGTTTTATTCTTCTTTCTCAAGATCTCTTTGGCTATTTAAGATCTTTTGTGGTTCTATAAAACCTTTAGGATTATTTTTTCTAGTTCTTTGGAAAATATCTTTGGGGTTTTGATAGGGATTACATTGAATCTGTAGATTGCTTTGGGTAGTATGGACATTTTAACAATATTAATTCTTCCAGTCCATGAGCATGAAATATCTTTCCATTTATTTGTGCCATCTTCATTTTTGTGCCATCAGTGTTTTGTCATTTTCAGTATACAGGTCTTTCATCTTCTTAGTTAAATTTATTCCTGGTGAATTCTATCAAACATTCATAGAAGACTTATTACCTATGCTTCTCAAACTCTTCCAAAAAACTGAAGAGGAAAGAATACTTCCAAACTTATTTTATGAGGCCAACATTACCCTGATATCAAAACCAGACAGGAGCACTATGAAAACATAAATAAATAAAATTATAGGTCAATATCCCTGATGAACATAGATGCCAAAGTCCTCAACAAAATACTAGCAAACCAAATTCAACAATACACTGTGATCAAGCAGGATTTATTCCAAAGATTCAAAGAAGGTTCAACATCTGCAAACTTATTCTTTTTGATGCAACTGTAAACATGGTTATTAATTTCTCTGATAGCTTGTTATTAGTGTATAAAGATGAAACAGATTTTTGTATATTGATTTTGTATCCTGCAAATTTACTGAATTCATTTATTCTCAGTTTTTTTTTGGGGGGGTGGAATCTTTAGGGGTTTATATATATGTAGTATCATGCCATCACAGTATTATTTCTTCTCTTTAGATTTGGATACCTTTTGTTTCTTTTTCTTGACTTACTGCTGTGGCTAGGACTTCCAATACTTTGTTGAATGAAAGTGGCAAGAATAGGCATCCTTGTCTTATTTCCTATCTCAGAGGAAAAGTTTTGAGATTTTCACCATTGAATATGATGTTAGTGGTGGGTTTCTCATATAAGGCCTTTATTACGTTGAGGTACATTCCCTCTATACCCACTTTGTTGAGAATTTTTTATCATAAATGGATGTTGAGTTTTGTAAATTATTTTCCTGCATTTTATTGAGATGATCATATGATTTTTATCATTCATTCTGTTAATGCAGTATATCACATTGGTTTGCAGATGTTGAACCATCCTTGCATCTTTGGAATAAATCCTACTTGATCACAGTGTATCATCTTTTTAATGTATTGTTGAACTTGGTTTGCTAGTATTTTGTTAAGGATTTTGGCATCTATGTTCATCAGGGATATTGACCTATAATTTTATTTTTTCATAGAGTTCCTGTCTGGTTTTGATATCAGGGTAATGTTGACCTCATAAAATAAGTTTGGAAGTATTCTTTCCTCTTCAGTTTTTTGGAAGAGTTTGAGAAACATAGGTAATAAATCTTTGAATGTTTGATAGAATTCACCAGTGAAACTATCTGGTCCTAGACTTTAGTTTTTTGGGAGGATTTTCATTACTGATTCAATATCCTTGCTAGTAATCAATCTATTCTGATTTTCTATTTCTTCTTGAGTCAGTCTTGGAAGATTGTATGCTTCTAGGAATTTATCCATTTCTTGTAGGTTGTCCAGTTTTTTGACCAATATTTTTTCATAGTAGTCTTTTATGATCATTTGTATTTCTGTGGTAATCAGTTGTAAGTTCTCTTCTTTTATTCCTGTTTTTATTTATTCGAGCCTTCTCTCTCTTTTTTCTTGATGAGTCTAGCTAGTTTTGTTAATTTTGTTTATCTTTTGGAAGAACCAGCTCTTAATTTCATTGATCTTTTCTATTACCTTTTTAGTTTCTATTTCATTTATTTCTGCTCTGTTATTTATTATTTCCTTTATTGTATTATGTTTGGGCTTCTTCTTTTCTAGTTCTTTTAGGTACAAAGTTACATTATTTGAGTTTTTTTATTTCTTAACGTAGGCATATGTAACTATAAACTTCCCTCTTAAAAGTGTTTTGTTGCATCCCATAGATTTCAAACTGTTATGTTTGAAACTGATATATTTTCATTTATCTCCAGATTTTTTTTTTATTTCTCCATTGATTTCTTCATTGACCCAATGGCTGGTAGTATCTGTAACCTATGGCAAGGACAAGGGAGGACACTAATATGTTGTCTTCCTGCTCATGTTCACTGGGGGCATCTCTGTACCTTCTGGGTGTGTGGCAAACCTGAAGCTTGCCCTTCAGATTGAAGCCCCAGGATAACAAAATAAGCCTTTTTCACATAAAGACTGGGGATATGTTTCCATTTGATGTTTGTGAAGTACCCTGGGGGTGGTAGCTTGCCAAAGACTGTCTGCAATTGTTTCAGAACTATGAGGCCCAGAAATACAATTTCCTACTGGCCACTGGAGCCAGGTACTCAAGGGGCATCCCCTGTACTCAAGGGGCTGCAGTCATGTCAAGGCCTGCTGCCACTATGGTGCTCAAGAACCAGGTACTCAGCTGACTAAACTAGTGGGGCAGGCTGCAGCTGTTACATCAGAGTGCTTGGCCAGCCTGGCTTTGGTGGGGCTGGGCTCTGGGCTGAGGTGGAGCGGGTTGTAGGTGTCATGAACAGTGACATGGTACTGGGTTGCCCTGCTGTGGCATGCTTGGTTGGGGTGTCAGCATCCTGGGGCCTTAGCAGACCACTCCCACCAGAGTTAGCACACTAAGGGCAGTGGAATGCAAAAAATGACACTAGCTTGCATCAACATCAGTAACTTGGAAGAAGAAGAAGAATGCAAAAATGGTATCAGCCAGTACCTCTGTTCCTGGAAAGAATCCTAACAGGTCCCTGCCTCTTTGGCAGATGCTTTAAGATTAACAAATGAGTCTCCTTCACATATGGTCAGATCTCTTTCAAACTGTTACTTTTGCACTGGGTCCTGGGGTCAATGTGTCTGTGCATGAGCCCTTTGGGAATAGATTTTCCATTTCCTATAGCCCCATGCTTCTCCTAGAAGTAAGCTACATTGGTTTTCAATGCCAGATGCTTTAAGGACTTGTCTCATTAGTGAGTTCCAGGGTTAGGGTGACTGAAATGTGACATAAACCTCTTGCTCCTCAGTGACAAGCTTTGTATATGAGATTCGTCTGAATAGTGGGTTACCACATCTGAGGTGGGGTTTTTTGCAAGACCATGTCTTTGATTTTCCTACCCATCTCAAAGTGGCCTTTTTATCCTTTGTTTGGGGCACTGTTCAGCTGTCTTTTAGGTCCTTTTCAGAGGGAATTGTTCCATATGCAGCTTTGGGTTTGTTATGTTTGTGGAAGGAGGTGACTTTAGGATTATTCTATGCCCCCATCTTGAACCCCTCTTACCTTGAATAGTCTTAAAGCAGTAGTTAGCATTTATATTTACTTTCCTGACCAGGAGATTTCATTATAAATCTAACTATTCATATGTAATCTCACACATCTTATATAGTAACGTTATTTGCATAACAAGAAATCATTTCCTTCAGGAATCCTGAGCATATGCTGCACACATTAGTATGGCTTTATCGAGAACATTCTGACATCCAGGTGTTTCTCATAAACATTATTGGGGTCAATACCCTCACCTGCCATCCCCACTTAGAAATATCTCCTGGATTTTATTGTGCCCTTAGGGCCAGTAAATATATTCCATGCCCCTGCACCCAAATAACATATCAGCAGTGTCCTCTACCTTCCTTGGGCCAGTCTGTATAGGTCCTGAAATAGATGATGCTTTTAAGTTTGGCGTTTAAATTGGATCAGAAGAGAAACAAAATACCTACTTTTTTTACTCTTCCATGATTCTTCCACTTTCATTCTAATTTTTTTTGACGCAAAGTTTCTCGCAATTCTGCCTTAAGAGGCTTTTTCCATAAGACTTAAGAATACACAGGGTATCGGAGATATGAGGAAGATGGCAGATTATTAGGAGGACGCTGGGCTCACCGCGCGTCCTGCTGATCACTTAGATTCCACCTACACCTGCCTAAATAACCCAGAAAACTGCCAGAGGATTAGCAGAACGGAGTCTCCAGAGCCAAGCGCAGACGAGAGGCCAGAGGAAGAGGGTAGGAAGGGGGGCGAGGCGGTGCCCGCTCCACTGACTGGCGGGAGGGAGCCGGGGCAGAAGGGCGGCCTGCCGGCCAAGCAGAGCCCCGAGTCTGGCTTGCAAAAGCAGAGGGGCCGGACAGAGTGTGTTCCGACAGCAAGCGGGACTTAGCATCTGGGAGGTCATAAGTGAACAGCTCTGCTCGGGAAAGTGGGAAGGCTGGAGGACAACGGGAGGGAGCGTTGCTGAGCCCCGGGACCACAGAGCTCAGTTTGGCGGGGAACAAAGGCGCTAGCCAGTGCCATCTCCCTCGCCCATCCCCCAGCCAAAATCCCAAAGGGAACCAGTTCCTGCCAGGGAACTTGCTCGCTCTGCGCAAACACCCAACGCTGTGCTTCTGCGAAGCTACCCCTCCAGCAGCGGGTCTGACTCCCTCCTGCTGCCACAGGGCCCCTACTGAAGTGGATCACCTAAGTAGAAGTGAGCTAAGCCTGCCCCTCCTGCTCCCGTGCACCTTGCCTACCCACCCCAGCTAATAGGCCAGATCCCTAGCACCACAAGCCTGGCAGTGTGCAAGTAGCCCAGATGGGCCACGCCACCCCACAGTGAATCCCGCCCTTAGGAGAGGGGAAGTGAAGGCACACACCAGTCTGACTGTGGCCCCAGCGGTGGGCTGGGGGCAGACATCAGGTCTGACTGCGGCCCCACCCACCAACTCCAGTTATACACCACAGCACAGGGGAAGTGCCCTGCAGGTCCTCACCACTCCAGGGACTATCCAAAATGACCAAAAGGAAGAATTCCCCTCAAAAGAATCTCCAGGAAATAACAATAGCTAATGAACTGATCAAAAAGGATTTAAATGATAAAACAGAAAGTGAATTTAGAATAATAGTCATAAAATTAATCGCTGGGCTTGAAAACAGTATAGAGGACAGCAGAGAATCTCTTGCTACAGAGATCAAGGGACTAAGGAACAGTCACGAGGAGCTGAAAAGTGCTTTAAATGAAATGCAAAACAAAATGGAAACGTTCCCAGCTCGGATTGAAGAGGCAGAGGAGAGAATAGGTGAACTAGAAGATAAAGTTATGGAAAAAGAAGAAGCTGAGAAAAAGCCAGATAAAAAAATCCAGGAGTATGAGGGGAAAATTAGAGAACTAAGTGATACACTAAAAAGAAATAATATACGCATAACTGGTATCCCAGAGGAGGAAGAGAGAGGGAAAGGTGCTGAAGGGGTACTTGAAGAAATAATAGCTGAGAACTTCCCTGAACTGGGGAAGGAAAAAGGCATTGAAATCCAAGAGGCACAGAGAACTCCCTTCAGACGTAACTTGAATCGATCTTCTGCATGACATATCATAGTGAAACTGGCAAAATACAAGGATAAAGAGAAAATTCTGAAAGCAGCAAGGGATAAACGTGCCCTCACATATAAAGGGAGATGTACAAGACTCGTGACTGATCTCTCTTTTGAAACTTAGCAGGCCAGAAAGGATTGGCACGATATCTTCAGTGTGCTAAACACAAAAAATATGCAGCCGAGAATCCTTTATCCAGCAAGTCTGTCATTTAGAATAGAAGGAGAGATAAAGGTCTTCCCAAACAAACAAAAACTGAAGGAATTTGTCACCACTAAACCAGCCCTACAAGAGATCCTAAGGGGGATCCTGTGAGACAAAGTACCAGAGACATCGCTACAAGCATAAAACATACAGACATCACAATGACGCTAAACCCGTATCTTTCTATAATAACACTGAATGTAAATGGATTAAATGCGCCAACCAAAAGACACAGGGTTTCAGAATGGATAAAAAAATAAGACCCATCTATTTTCTGTCTACAAGAGACTCATTTTAGACCTGAGGACACCTTAAGATTGAGAGTGAGGGGATGGAGAACTATTTATCATGCTACTGGAAGCCAAAAGAAAGCTGGAGGAGCCATACTTATATCAGACAAACTAGACTTTAAATTAAAGGCTGTGACAAGAGAGGAAGAAGGGCATTATATAATAATTACAGGGTCTATCCATCAGGAAGAGCTAACAATTATAAATGTCTATGCACTGAATACCGGAGCCCCCAAATATATAAAACAACTACTCACAAACATAAGCAACCTTATTGATAAGAATGTGGTAATTGCAGGGGACTTTAACACTCCACTTACAGAAATGGATAGATCATCTAGACACACGGTCAATAAAGAAAAAAGGGCCCTGAATGATACATTGGATCAGATGGGCTTGACAGATATATTTAGAACTCTGCATCCCAAAGCAACAGAATACACTTTCTTCTCGAGGGCACATGGAACATTCTCCAAGCTAGATCATATACTGGGTCACAAAACAGCCCTTCATAAGTATACAAGAAATGAAATCATACCATGCATACTTTCAGACCACAATGCTATGAAGCTTGAAATCAACCACAGGAAAAAGTCTGGAAAACCTCCAAAAGCATGGAGGTTAAAGAACACCCTACTAACGAATGAGTGGGTCAACCAGGCAATTAGAGAAGAAATTAAAAAATATATGGAAACAAACGAAAATGAAAATACAACAATCCAGATGCTTTGGGATGCAGCAAAGGCAGTCCTGAGAGGAAAATACATTGCAATCCAGGCCTATCTCAAGAAACAAGAAAAATCCCAAATACAAAATCTAACAGCACACCTAAAGGAAATAGAAGCAGAACAGCAAAGGCAGCCTAAATCCAGCAGAAGAAGAGAAATAATAAAGATCAGAGCAGAAATAAACAATATAGAATCTAAAAAAAATGGTAGAGCAGATCAACGAAACCAAGAGTTGGTTTTTTGAAAAAATAAACAAAATTGACAAACCTCTAGCCAGGCTTCTCAAAAAGAAAAGGGAGATGACCCAAATAGATAAAATCATGAATGAAAATGGAATGATTACAACCAATCCTTCAGAGATACAAACAATTATCAGGGAATACTATGAAAAATTATATGCCAACAAATTGGACAACCTGGAAGAAATGGACAAATTCCTAAACACCCACACTCTTCCAAAACCCAATCAGGAGGAAACAGAAAGCTTGAACAGACCCATCACCAGCGAAGAACTTGAATCGGTTATCAAAAATCTCCCAACAAATAAGAGTCCAGGACCAGATGGCTTCCCAGGGGAGTTCTACCAGATGTTTAAAGCAGAGATAATGCCTATCCTTCTCAAGCTATTCCAAGAAATAGAAAGGGAAGGAAAACTTCCAGACTCATTCTAGGAAGCCAGTATTACTTTGATTCCTAAACCAGACAGAGACCCAGTAAAAAAAGAGAACTACAGGCCAATATCCCTGATGAATGTGGATGCAAAAATTCTCAATAAGATACTAGCAAATCGAATTCAACAGCATATAAAAAGAATTATTCACCATGATCAAGTGGGATTCATTCCTGGGATGCAGTGCTGTTTGAACATTTGCAAATCAATCAACGTGATACATTAATAAAAAAAAAAAAAAGAGAGGAACCATATGATCCTGTCAATCAATGCAGAAAAGGCCTTTGACAAAATCCAGCACCCTTTCTTAATAAAAACCCTTGAGAAAGTCGGGATAGAAGGAACATACTTACACGTCATAAAAGCCATTTATGAAAAGCCCACAGCTAACATCATCCTCAACGGGGAAAAACTGAGAGCTTTTTCCCTGAGATCAGGAACACGACAGGGATGCCCACTCTCACCGCTGTTGTTTAACATAGTGCTGGAAGTTCTAGCATCAGCAATCAGACAACAAAAGGAAATCAAAGGCATCAAAATTGGCAAAGATGAAGTCAAGCTTTCGCTTTTTGCAGATGACATGATATTATACATGGAAAATCCGATAGACTCCACCAAAAGTCTGCTAGAGCTGATACATGAATTCAGCAAAGTTGCAGGATACAAAATCAATGTACAGAAATCAGTTGCATTCTTATACACTAACAATGAAGCAACAGAAAGACAAATAAAGAAACTGATCCCATTCACAATTGCACCAAGAAGCATAAAATACCTAGGAATAAATCTAACCAAAGATGTAAAAGATCTGTATGCTGAAAACTATAGAAAGCTTATGCAGGTAATTGAAGAAGATATAAAGAAATGGAAAGACATTCCCTGCTCATGGATTGGAAGAATAAATATTGTCAAAATGTCAATACTACCCAAAGCTATCTACACATTCAATGCAATCCCAATCAAAATTGCACCAGAATTCTTCTCGAAGCTAGAACAAGCAATCCTAAAATTTGTATGGAACCACAAAAGGCCCCGAATAGCCAAAGTAATTTTGAAGAAGAAGACCAAAGCAGGAGGCATCACAATCCCAAACTTTAGCCTCTACTACAAAGCTGTCATCATCAAGACAGCATGGTATTGGCACAAAAACAGACACATAGACCAATGGAATAGAATAGAAACCCCAGAACTAGACCCACAAACGTATGGCCAACTCATCTTTGACAAAGCAGGAAAGAACATCCAATGGAAAAAAGACAGTCTCTTTAACAAATGGTGCTGGGAGAACTGGACAGCAACATGCAGAAGGTTGAAACTAGACCACTTTCTCACACCATTCACAAAAATAAACTCAAAATGGATAAAGGGCCTGAATGTGAGACAGGAAACCATCAAAACCCTAGGGGAGAAAGCAGGAAAAGACTTCTCTGACCTCAGCCGTAGCAATCTCTTGCTCGACACATCCCCAAAGGCAAGGGAATTAAAAGCAAAAATGAATTACTGGGACCTTATGAAGATAAAAAGCTTCTGCACAGCAAAGGAAACAACCAACAAAACTAAAAGGCAACCAACGGAATGGGAAAAGATATTTGCAAATGACATATCGGACAAAGGGCTAATATCCAAAATCTGTAAAGAGCTCACCAAACTCCACATCCGAAAAACAAATAACCCAGTGAAGAAATGGGCAGAAAACATGAATAGACAGTTCTCTAAAGAAGACATCCGGATGGCCAACAGGCACATGAAAAGATGCTCAACATCGCTCCTTATCAGTGAAATACAAATCAAAACCACACTCAGATATCACCTCACGCCAGTCAGAGTGGCCAAAATGAACAAATCAGGAGACTATAGATGTTGGCGAGGATGTGGAGAAACGGGAACCCTCTTGCACTGTTGGTGGGAATGCAAATTGGTGCAGCCACTCTGGAAAACAGTGTGCAGGTTCCTCAGAAAATTAAAAATAGACCTACCCTATGACCCAGCAATAGCACTGCTAGGAATTTACCCAAGGGATGCAGGAGTACTGATGCATAGGGGCACTTGTACCCCAATGTTTATAGCAGCATTCTCAACAATAGCCAAATTATGGAAAGATCCTAAATGTCCATCAACTGATGAATGGATAAAGAAATTGTGGTTTATATACACAATGGAGTACTACATGGCAATGAGAAAGAACGAAATATTGCCCTTTGTACCAAAGTGGATGGAAATGGAGAGTGTGATGCTAAGTGAAATAAGCCATACAGAGAAAGACAGATACCGTATGTTTGCACTCTTATGTGGATCCTGAGAAACTTAACAGAAACCTATGGGGGTGGGGATGGAAAAAAAAAAGAGGTTAGAGTGGGAGAGAGCCAAAGCATAAGAGACTCTTAAAAACTGAGAACAAACTGAGGGTTGATGGGTGGTGGGAGGGAGGGGAGGGTGGGTGATGAGTATTGAGGAGGGCACCTTTTGGGATGAGCAGTGGGTGTTGTATGGAAACCATTTTGGCAATAAATTTCATATATTGAAAAAAAAGAATACACAGGGTATCTGCAAATAAGAAAACATAAAGGTAAGTAACTTTCAAATACATAGGATTCAATTTCTACACATACCATAACAATGGTAGGATTTATGTGTGCATGTGTGTTTGTGTGTGTGTGTGTGTGTGTGTGTGTGTGCAATTATGCAATCAGATACTATTCTTCATGAATCTATGATAGATTAACAGGTATTTTCAGTGATCTGTGAAATTTGATAGTGTGTGTTTTTCAAAATTCATTTATCATTCCAGGTTGGGTTTTAAAACTGTCAAATAACTGCTTTACAGAACCAATATTATTTGTATTCATTCATTTCAGCCAATTCCTAAACAAAAGCTTCAGAAAAAACAATTTATTTTGGCTTCGCTTAAGAATTAAGCCTAATGGTTGACTTGTCATTTTACATTGCATTACCTACCTTTATCATGGTACTACAACATACCAGGGATTAATTTCTTATATATACAAGAAAAAGAAGAAATAATTCTCTATGCCTCTCTCTACTTAAATCAACATCAAATGCATGCAGATATGATTCAGGAATATTAGTCAGTTTGGACAATATGGCAAACTAGATATCCTTGGAATCAAGTAGGGTCCTTTAAAGAAAAAACCCTCATGCATGGACCCCAACCTAGGGATTCCATTTAAATGGCATATTATGGGCCTCTAATATGAGTGTTTTTAAAATTGCCCCCCACACAAGGTACAGAACCATTCCTTTAGGTCATAGTTGGTAGACATTTTGTATAAAGCAAAGTGTAGTAAATATTTTAGGTTTTGCAGGCCAGTCAGTGTATGTTGCAACTATGCAATTTCCCACTGTAGCTTGAAGGCATAATTATTCCAAAGTGCATATAAAATATGAAAATAAACATGTGAGGATAAGTAGGAAAATTATTAGAAGTAGGAGTAATAAATAAGGATTAACTTTATAATATATATTATAAACCATAGTAATTTAGGTATAGGAATTGGAAGACATATCAAATAAACAGATTTTTTATCCCACAAATAGACCAAATACTAATATAATTAAAGAGTCATAGTAAAATAGAAAATTTTGTTGAAATTGACTACCCATATAAGGAGGAAAATATAAATAAAAACTCCATATCTCATTTTGTATACCAGAACTAATTTCAGAAAGATCATAGATTTGAAAATGAAATAAATAAAATTGTAAAAGTATTAGAAGTAAACACTGGCTATGGATGAGAGTAGGTGTCTTAAAATATGAAAGGTCTAAGAAACAAAATATAGAAACTCTAGTAGTAAATATTAGTAAATGTTACTATATAAAATTTTAAATTCTGCACAGAAAAAAATAAAAATAAAGTTCTGCACAGAAAAAATACAGTGATCAAAGGCAAAAGCTGAAGAATATTTTGCAACACATATGACAGATAAAACGCTATTAATTTGTATTGTTATGAATCAAAGAATATCGCCATTCTATACAAAAGAAAGCAGATAACCAACAATTCAATGAAAAAGAATCACAAATGGCTTATACACTTAGGAAAAAACCTTCAGTTTCAGTCATGAATACATGCAAATTAACATGAGTAATAAGTATTACATTTTGATAACATGTAGTGTTGGAAAGTGAATGTATAACATAGTTAGAAGCAAATCCATTACAAGAAATTTCTCCTACTGATTGGTAATATTCAACTTGGGGTGACTTGGCCCCAAGGGGGCATTTGGCAACGTGTGGAGACACTTTTGATTGTTGTAACAGTGCAGGGGGTGCTACTAGAATCTAGTGGATGGAGGCCAGATATATTACTAAACATCCTACAATATATAGAACACCCTACAACAGAAAATTATCTGACCAAAAGTATCAATTGTGCTGAAGTTGAGAAATCCTGCTATAGATATACATCTGTGCACAGATGTATGTTCCAGGATGTTATTTGCAGCATTGTTTGTAGAATCAAAAGACTGAAAGTAAGCTAAATGTTCATCAACAAGAATCTGATCAAATAAAATATGAACATGCAGAGAGTGCTATTATGTAGTCTATAAGAAGACTAAAGTAGATTTATGCTGATAGGAAAATATTTACAAGATATGCTAAGTAAAGAAAATATCAAAATACAGAACAGTGTATACAATATATCCCCACTTGTGAAGAAAAGAATACATATATATAATATAGACTGCATATATATTATGCATGTATGTATATATATATATATATATACATATATATATGCATATATATGTGAAAATTTGAAAAATGCACAATAAATGATTGAAAATGATAAATGTCACTCTTGGGTAACAGATCTAGCATAGGAGGTCACTTTTTATTGTGTTCTCTTTTGTGCCATTTGAAATTTTACTTTATGATAGTGTTATCTTCATATTTTTTTAAGAAATTCAGGCTGATATTATTCTATCTTACCTTCCCAAGTCTCTCTCTCATTTTCTCCCTAAACAGAACCTACTCTCCAAAGAATATGGACCAAAGTATTCATTCATTCATTCAGTCAGTCAGTCAGTCATTCTGTACCCTATATTAAATTCTTCTCCCAATTCCCATTTTTTTGCCTTTTAAAATCTCTTAAGGAAAGTCCATCTCAAAGACCACTGACTGCCTATACCCAGTCTTTTCCCAGTCTCAGTCACTTGGGATCACTCTTCATTTATACACACATACCACTTTTTATATTTTTGAAGGAAATGCATACCATGTGTTGTAATTTATGAAAGTGTCTGATTTTCTTCTTGCCTCCACCCCAAGAACTCATGTTAGACTATGAGTTTTTCAAGCATAAAACTATATAGTATTCATCTTTGAACTAGTTTTTGTATGCAACATAGTGCTAAAGGCATTACCACAGGTCAATAAATATTTGCTAGGTTGAATTGAATTGAATGAAGGTTTACAATATATAAATATAAACAAGTAAACATGAAACCAAAAGCAAATAGAAAAAAAATAAGTTTCTTCAGTTTGTTAGCAGCCAAAACTCTGGTATTTTTTAGTAACTTTTGCCTTAACAGTTAAGTATATATTGCATTTTCTGACCAGAAACAAACCTGTATACTGTAATATACCTAGATAATGTTTTTGTATTCTATTTCCTTTAATAAAACCTTTTCAATTCTTATAGCAATTCCACTGAAATTGTAATTGCTACTTTTAAGTGTAAGTTATTTTTCATATGTCTTACTGGGGAAAGTGCTATTTGTTTCTGTTTTACACATGATGGATCAATTGTACAAGTGAATAAGACACTTCTTTTATCAGTTCTAACTTCTATGTTTCCTGTTTGTTAAATGATGCTGCTGAAAATCAGTATTTCAGATATTCATGAGGCTGAAATTTGTCCATCATCATCACACCCCCAATTTCTTTAGGAACAACATGATACATAGTAGAAAAACTCATAGTTTCTTGAGGCATGCTTCATCATCTACTTTATACATCCCATAATAAGGTCAAATTATGGTGCGAATTTTATTATAAAATTAGGAGTTCTTGATCTTTTGAACCATTATGTATTCTCCAAAAACTCTTTTAAACTTTTAAACTTTTATATTTTTTAATTATAGTTTACATATAATATATTAGTTTCAGGTGTACAACACTGTGATTTGACAATTATATACATTACATAAGTGTAGTTACCATCTGTCACCATACAAAGTTATAATACAACAATGCTGGAAACAGAGGAGTTTAAATTAGTGTCCAAAAACTCTGTTTTTTTAAAGTCAGATCTGGGCTTGGTTGGAGGTCTTGTCATTATCCTAGTATTTCTGGGTAGCTTAATAAACTTCCTATACATAAGTGTATTTCATAAGTGTTTCCAAGTCAGAATTTGATATACTTATCACTATAGCTCTGATTTCTCTAGGAGAAGGGAAAAGTATTCTGCAATGTCTAATATCCTATGTATATACCATTGTTTCTTCTTGACACAATTCTAATATCTAATACAACTGGGCCATGGTTTTTGTTCCCCTTTAAATCAGTATTACAATCATTGACCACCCACTTAACAATGGTTACTGTATTTCAAAGTGTGTACCATTACTTAAATGCAACCTCATTACTCAGTGACGCACACCACAATTGCACAGTGAGCTCACTTTGTATTGAAAGTATTCTAGCTATATGGCAATTTCAGTTGTTTTCTAATTTAAAATCACATCCTGTTAGCAAGGGTAGATGTAGAATTTTAGGAATATCTGTCTTTCTATAGATATCTCCCTTGGCAATGGACCAAATGAGTTAACCATTTAATAACCTATATTTTGGGAGCACATTAATAAAAGGTACACAAACAAACATCTAGAACTGACTTTTAGCTTTTCAGAAGGCAAAATATTACAACCATGTGTTGCTGTTATTATCTTTATTGTTTTAGGCAGGTGTACTATTTATTTGATTTCAAATTTAAAGAAGCAAAGGGAAGATATTTACTTTGTATTTTATTTTTTTTACTTTGTATTTTAAAAACATAAAGCCAATATAAGAAACTCTGCCATAACTAATTATAGTGCCTAGACTAAGAACTTTCAATCTCTTCCAGAATAATTTATGAGAACAGAGTTAATGACCTATGTGGGATTTTCAAAACATTTAATTAATAAAAAATATGAAAAGCACTTTTGAGAAAACATGGTTCCACAACAATTCCATTACCCCCACTCTCAAATTTCCCCACTGACTGCTACTTTACTTATCTGTTCCTATCTGTAACCTTGCTAGATGCCATGTGAGGGGGCCACAAAAGTAGAGTAAGACTTGATATTTGCCTTAAAGCTAACTGTGGAGACAGTAATTAATATGGAAACAAGCACTGCCTTGGATTATACAGACAAGTATGATGGGAGCATAGAATTTCAAATGAACTGGAGTAATCAGAGCAGATCATATGGTATAGGTAGCCCTTGAAGGATTGAATACATTACTATTTCAAAATTATTTGTATTGATGGAACAGATGAACACAAGGGAAGTGAAGCAAAAATAATATAAAAACAGGGAGGGGGACAAAACATAAGAGACTCAAATATAGAGAACAAACAGAGGGTTGCTGGAGCGGTGGTGAGAGGGGGCATGGGCTAAATGGGTAAGGGGCACTAAGGAATCTACTCCTGAAATCATTGTTGCACTATATGCTAAATAATTTGGATGTAAATTTTAAAATAATTAAAAATATAGTTAAAAGTATGTACAAGTGGTCATAGTTTACATGAGAGTGATAAATTCAGTTTGTAAATAAATTGCTAATTGTAAATGGAAAACTAAAAAAAAAAACGTATGTGGCATATGTTCTACTCCAATTAAAAATACGCCTAAAAATATTACTAGTGTAGATTAATGCTGGTTATAGGTTAATGATTCCATCCTACCTTAAGGTCAAAGAAATATTCTCAGATAACAGAAAATATGTTTTAAAAGAGTGCCTTAAAACAGATACATTTGAAAGTGTGTTTATTGTTTTGTTGTTGGAAAGCAGCAGAAAGGAGAGATGTCTTACTATTTTTGACTTGTGGTTAAGGACTAAATAGAAAGAAAATGACTAAAACTGACTGCAAGTAATAGGAATAAAAATAATAAAAGCATTGCAAATGGTATTTAAGAGAAAATTGTTGAAAATTTGTATTGATTGAAGCATATAAAAATCAAATTTGCCTCATTTCCCTTTCTTTATATTTACATAAGATTGGATAAAATGCCCTTTCAGCTTGAAAACCTGTAAATTTATTAAAGTATTTATTTATTTTTTTTAAAAAAATGTGTATTTATTTATTTTAAGAGAGAGAGTGTGAGCAAGCAGAAGAGGGGCAGAGAGAGGGAGAGAGAAAATCCCAAAAAGGTTCCATGCTGTCAGTGCAGAGCCTAATGTAGCACTCAATCTCATGAACCATGAGATTATGACCTGTGTTGAAATCAACAGTCGGATGATTAACCAACTAAGCCTCCCAGGTGCCTCAGTGTTCATTTCTTTCTGGAATAGATTTGAGTGTTTTCAGATAAGAGTGATCAAATAGCAGCATCCATCATATCAAAAATTTTTAATTACAACAATAAACATTAAAAACATCTCATTGATGTTTCACAGCTACGTGGAATGAGTGCATGACTGATCGCAGAAAGATATTATATATGCTAGGGATGGGTAAGGTGTTTTATTGAAACCAGTAACTACCCTCACAGATGTCATCTTGTAATTACTGCCTCTTGCCAAAATGATCCTACCCACATGGATTTCTCAGAATTTAAAAAAGAGTGTCAGAATTGAGAAAGTGAAGGAATGTTTGGCTTGGTGATAAAAAGACAGGTAATATATATGGTTTTTTTTCCTTAAAAAATACTTCTCAGCATAAAGAAGCATTTAATGAATGTCTTTGGAGCTATCAAATATTTGTCTTTTATTGAGATCCAGCTGCATCATGTTTACAAACTACCCCATTGTGTGTACCTGTATTTCAGTGTTGGCATTTTATCTTAGAAACCCATGATATACAAAAGGAGATGAAAAGCTAGCAGTAGACCCCCTATGCCAGTCTTATAAATTCAAACCAATCCATTAATTTTATATTAGTCAATGTCACTCATTTGCCTTTGGCATCTTTGCTCACAATATTTTTCTTCCTTGCAATTTTTCTTTAGAATTTTGCTCAAATCCCAAGCTTTCCCTGACTGTTTATCTCCATATTCTTCTTCCCCTTCTCTGAATGTCTCTGTAGTACTGAGGCCTTAATAATACATGATCTTAAATTTGTCTCTAGATTCCTATTCTGATGTGCCTCACCATAATGCCTGCTCTTCTAGGACTTGACACTTCTCTGAACCAGTTTCTGTATGTATACAATGGGGATGATAATATAGCCATTTTAAAGGCTTATTTGGATGATTAAATGAGATAATCCATGTTAACTGTATAGCGCAGTCTTACACACAGTAAGCATCAAATAAACTGTAACGGTTGTTATTATGGACTCTATAAGTGCTTAGTAATTGACAGCTTGATTAAGTTTCAAGTCCTCATTCTACAAGAATATAATTATTTGTCTGATATAAATAGCCTCAGACTGTGTCTACAGAAGCAAAACAACTAGTTAAAAATTGAAAATATTGTCAATATTGTTTAGCTGAATTATCTGAATGAAATAATTGGCTGTTGGGTGTCTTGGCATGGCAATGTGCATAATACATTTATTCCACAAAAATCATTCCTAAGAAAAATAAGATGAAGAACAAAGTCATGCCTATGAGGCATTTAGATAGACTTGCCACTTAACTCAGTAAAACAACCATTTGGCAGGCATTTTTAAAAATTTTTCTGACATCAGTTTAATCTCTAACTTGATTAACTTGCCCAGGATTTTGTGTGTAGAAACAGCTTCAGTCTCTTTTAGTCCTGTCCTGATTTCTTTTAAGTTCCAAGTATATGGACCAGTAATCTCCTTATTATTCCTCTGCGGGGAATTTTCCAGTTGCAACAAAGCATTAAGAAATAGCATGAAATGCATGTGCAGCATCTGTCTGCCTCACAGGCACTGTGTTATTAATATGATGTGTTATTCTTGGCAAAACAGCACTGCATAAAAGGGACCTTGTTACCCATACTTTTCCACATAGTGGTCTGTTCTGTATTCTCATCTCTTCACATTCTGGTAGTAAGAAATACATTCCATTTTGAAATGGACTTCACTGACTATCCAGATAATAAGCATACAATTATCCCATCCTATGTACAAATATCTTACTCAGCAGTCAGGACTATGCAGGGGAATGACCCTTTCAGCACAGCAGATAGTGCTCCAGGTACATGAGTCAATCAATGCAGCCTCTGAAAAGGCCAATGGATAGCACAATGCTATTTGAGATCATGACTCAACATGATATACGCTTCTGGCAAATACACAAGGTAGTGTCAATAACTTATTTGGGATTTATACCCTGATTTCTTTCAGAAGACTGTGAGGTAGTTTATAAATTGATCGTAATGCAGAAAAATGAAACAATGAAGGGTTAAAACAGAATACAAATTATATTGTTATTGAGTACAGCTTTGCCACTCCAAACTATGGAATATACTATTTTTATTTAATCAGTGAGGGCTTTTTTCTTGCACTGTGCCCTATATCAAATCAGGCCCTAAACGAAAATTTTTAGGTACCCTTCATTGTTGGCTAGATCTCAGGTGGTCTCAGATTTTTGCCCTCCTCCTTTCCTACAGCTCAGAAATATTGCCCTTAAACGTGCTCCACACTATAGCTTCATCAGGAACAGAGTGCCTGGAGACCAAGTCTGCTCCCACTGAATTACACAGAGCATCTCTCAGCTCCTTTGTGACAGCAAGTACAAATGGGTATGACTTGGAGGTGTGCTTCTCAGTGAATCATTCATTACCTGGATGATGTATCTCCCCCTGGGCAATAGGCATAATAGGGAAGCCCTTGCAGTAAAGCATGCCTGATAAATTTTGTAGACAGTTAGTGGAAAGTTTCAGTGTTTTTCTTTCTAAATGCTTTAGTTTATCTTGCTAATCCAAGGCATAGTGTAAACACCTTTGCCAACATCATTGAGGCTGTAAGACCAAGCTCTACTTTTAAAGGTTTGGGAAAGTGATGTGTATTAAGTCTTTAGTCTTTCAGAGTGAAGAGTTAAATTTTCCAGAGTTCTGGCTTTAATGGTTTTTCTCTGACCACTGGCCATCTGTTGTGGTGCAGAGACATTTCCTACAGGGATACATGCTTTAGAAAATTTTTGTCATCACTGTCATATCAGCTCAACATTTTCTTGTCATCCTTCAATCCTTATAAACTGCTTATGAATTGACAGCTGTCACCAACATGCTTAGGTAGCAATTTAGAGGTTGGCTTAATTGACCAAGGTTAAATTTTCTACTTGCTCACTAACCACTAAGAAATTGGGAGTGATTTATACTTAGGAACTAATGCCTGATTATGTATAATTTTATAAATGAATTATGGGACCTTGTCATTTCTATGTATCCTTAATAGTAATTGTTCATACAGAACTGGATGCAGTATTTTGGTTTTATATGCATCAAAGATTGAATTCACAGATATTCTACAGCTCATTTTATTAGTTTTATTGATATAAATGGGTAGGCTTTGCCATCTTTTGTTAGCACATGATATCTAATCAAATTCTAGTTAAGCCTTGAGTGAGAAGATACTGTGACAATATTACCGCTTGAAATATTTTGGTTTTACTTTTTATTGTTTTTTATTGAAGGCTATTTTTTTAAATTTAAAAACATGCACTCCACACATACTAAAAAGTTTTTGAGAAGATATGTTTTAAAAACTGTGTATTTTCAAATTCACTGATTAAGGAAATCTCCCCTTTCTCCTCAGGTATGCAATTTTTCAGTGAATATGTACATGTACTTTTCTGATATACAAAGGTACAAACTACATGGTGATAAGGAAACTGCTAACACTATTTGCATTACACCTAAGATAATAAAGAGGCTTATCCAGGGCTGACCACAAAGTGAGTTTTTATAAAGTGAATTATATTTCTCACATTTTATTACTTAATTCTTCTTCTTTCCCCATCTGGCTGGAAAGGCAAATGTCAACTATGGATATCTTGTCAGAGCCACAGTGATGTACTGAGCAGTTTGTGGACAAATTGTATATATACTTCCTCAGACAATCCTGGTGACCTTCTGGAAATGCTGGGTAGAAGAAATGTATTTGCTATTTCACTCATTCCCTTGTGGTTACTTTCACTGAAGGCATACTGGGGTGCACATGTTCAGACCTGATGGTAAATAAGGATAGTGTTGGTGGGATGTGTTTTTTTAAAATGATGACATTCTTCATGATACATAGTGAGGGACTTCGAAATAACATTAAAACAGTCCTGCATCCATGCTTCTTCTTTTTTGTTACAAGGCATCTGAAAGGAAAAAATATCAGTAATGTGCAAATCTCCACAGCAAATCATGAGATACAGTGAATCGTGCAAAAGAATATAAGGTGACTTTAGAATTATAAAAATATAATAGGTATTGAATACTCTTCAAAAGCATAAAAACATCAATGGCCCAAGAGATAAAGAAGACCCTTAAAGCATATTACAGATTATTATTCAATAAGACATATGTATGATTTGATACCTTCTTTGGGGTCAGTCCAGTTGAAAGACCTGTGTTACAAAATTATATTTAAATGTCAACACCTGTTTTATTCCAGATGTATCCTACTCCTGAAGCTATTTAAACACATATTTTTTTTTTTGAAATTGTGATTACTGTAGGAATGCTGGCCTATTCCTAGAAGATGTTAAGGATCTATAAAAGAAGAAACACTTTAGTAAGAATATTTGGCATTGTTAACCTAGTGAAGCCTGGTGGAAAAAGCCATAAGGTTCCTGAATATGAGAACTAGCCTAAAATTTAGTTTACTGGTAGGCGACATTAGAAAAGAAATTTTCCTTACAGATTTAAGGAAATGCTTATTTTGGGGGGAGCAATGAGTAATGAAAATGCTTGCTACTCCTATGTTCTCATACTTCCTTCTCCTAAGACATTGAGAATTTACGACTCCAGACCTACTAATTTTGGCTCTATTCCGTGTCTCACTGTTTGTTTTTTTAAACAAAATGTTATTACATTAGTACATTTAAGTTGTTAAGCAACCTAGGCAAAGGAAGAGTTCATGCTACACATGCCTGGAGAATAGTCACCAAGGTAACAGACAAGTTACTTGAGTTGGTCAAAGGGAGAGAGGTGAGGTCCACAGAGTGGTCAGAGGAAGGACAAGAGTCTTAGAGTCAGACCTCAACAAGAAATTGAGATGGTAAGCAGAACATGGACAAGAGATCAGAAATCCTTTCAAAAAATTGACAATGCCAGAGGACTGCCTTCCAATTTGCAGGAGACCCACAGGGCTGTGCAGAGAGTCACAGATGATAACAAATTGGTCCCAAAGTTTTCACCTTGGTTACAGATCAAGACTGTCTATTAAGAATTCAAAAAGTAAGTGCATCAATTCTAATTCCAAAAGCTTTTCCCTCCCTTTGTTTCATTAAGCCAACATTTATCGAACATGATAGAGAGGCTGTAAAGAATACAGAAATTTATAAGATAGTGTCCTTGCCTACCACAAGCTCACAGTGTAGTGGGAAGGACTTCTGAGAAAATCCACAATTATGAAAGCATTAAGTGTTATGATAATATTAGTAGGAGCTAAGGGAGAGCAATGGAGAGACACCTGAATTTTAGGGAGGTTTGAATTTTGGGCCATATGTGAACAAAACCAAAAATGATCTTAGAAGAAAATGTCTCCAGCGTTGAATCTTTGTAAATAAGGAGAATTGGCCGGGTGGATAGGGGCCATGAAAATTAGTAGGAAAGATATATGCTAAGGCATTGAGAGACGCAAGTATGGCTTCTTGGGGGAGCTGTAAGTAGGCCAGTTTGGCTAAAACAGGGGATTGAAGGGAAAAGATGGCAGGAGATAATGCTAGAAAGATAAACAAGGGCCAGATCATGGAAGGCCTTTGTAAGCCAGAGTAAAGAGTCTGGATGTTGCCTTGGAAACAGTAGGAAACCACTGAATACTACTAAGCAGGGAATAACATACTCAGATTTTCATTTTAGAAAAAAAAAAAAATCAAACTGGCAGCTGTGTGATTAGTACTATAATAGAGGTAAGCAAGTGAATTAAAGGAGTACAGGGGAGGTACACAGAAGGGTGCACTTAACTAAGTTAATAACTGACAGATTAAATAGGCCCATAAAACTGGTATAAGCATTGTGGATTGTGGAGCTTTTTCATTTGAACTCCTTTTTTTTCTCCAGAATTTTTAGTGCTTGTTAGTTTACAACAGTTTAGGACATTTGCTAGGGTGTAATGGTTGAAGGACAGTGATTTCCAACATGTCTATAGATTACAGCTGCATAATGTAGTTAGAGGGCTACCAAGATGCAGGGGACAATTTTTCTATTCCTTTGATGAAGACAGCAAATAAGATATCAGCTTACAACATGGTCCTCATGGCTTTGTTAGAGGCAGAATCCTGACTTCTCATATCATCAGCAATATCATTAGAGAAAATCAGGAATTTGATGTTTCACTTTGGGCTTTCTGTACTCAATCTGAGGGTTTGAGATTTGGGTTTTTTTTTTTTTTTTTTCCATTCAAGGAATGGAAAAGGGCACAAAAGCCAAACAACTTTTTTTTTTTAACGTTTATTTTTGAGACAGAGAGAGACAGAGCATGAACGGGGGAGGGGCAGAGAGAGAGGGAGACACAGGCAGGCTCCAGGCTCTGAGCCATCAGCCCAGAGCCCTACGCAGGGCTCGAACTCCCGGATCATGAGATCGTGACCTGAGCCGAAGTCGGAAGCTCAACCGACTGAGCCACCCAGGCGCCCCAAAGCCAAACAACTTTTAAATGTCCCTTTAAAATAAATTTAAGGTGACACCAACAGCACGGCCACACCTAGCTCAAGCAATATTGTTCAATGATTGGGCTTGAGGAAAAATAGGAGAAACTTAATTTTAGATTTTAGATTTTCAGTTTCTCTTGGGTTAGAGTCCACAGCTATATCAATGATTAGATTTTCCTCTGGAAGTGAAATCAAAGGTCATTATCACCTGTTTTGAATCATGGCCCTGGAATTTGCTGCAATTATGAAATCAAACACCTGGGAGTCTTGACATTGCAAACTGAGCAAAATTGTTTGAAAGTTCCCTCGATATTTGCACATTGGTGTTTTCATTACCTAATGCAAGCTGACCAAAACTATTCAGCAGAGGGAGTTGGAAACTGATTTTATGGAAACATAACTGTTATGTTATCCATAACAATGGACAGGTAAAGCATATATAAATTCATAATTGCCAAGTCATAAAATGTTTCTTATGGTTTAGGCACCTTTATGCATGAATCTGGTACTAATTGTCTCTAATGATGTTGAATTGATCTGGCTATTAATATTTTGCAAGTTCAGCTGTTGTTATTGTCACCTTCTGTGAATGTCAACAGTGTACTCACAAGGAAGTAAGAATATATTATTAGGCTTATGTATACAAGGAACTACAAGGAAATACAATGTTGCTGAAGACAAAGTTTGTCTGAAGAGTAAAGGTAAACAACTAATCAATATTTGGTTGTACATTATTATTTAAGGGGATCCTTTAACTTAATTTTGTTTCCTATTAACTCAGAGTTTAGTCTTTCACTGTGATTTATCTGCAAACATTTTTTTTAAATTTATTTTTTTTAATTTACATCCAAGTTAGTTAGCATATAGTGCAACATGATTTCAGGAGTAGATTCCTTAATGCCCTTTACCCATTAGTCCATACCCCCTCCCACACCCCTTCCAGGAACCCTCTGTTTGTTCTCCATATTTATGAGTCTTCTGTTTTGTCCCCCTCCTTGTTTTTATATTATTTTTGTTTCCCTTCCCTTATGCTCATCTGTTTTGTCTCTTAAAGTCCTCATATGAGTGAAGTCATATGATTTTTGTCTTTCTCTGACTAATTTCACTTAGCATAATACCCTCCAGTTCTATCCACGTTGTTGCAAATGGCAAGATATTATTCTTTTTGATTGCCGAGTAATACTCCATTGTGTGTGTATGTATGTGTCTGTGTGTTTGTGTATATATATATATATAAACACACACACGCATATATATATATATATATATATATATATATGAATGTGTGTATATGTATATGCATACCACATCTTCTTTATTCATTCATCCATCGATGGACATTTGAGCTTTTTCCATACTTTGGCTATTGTTGATAGTGCTGCTATAAACACGGGGGTGCATGTGTCCCTTCGAAACAGCATACCTGTATCCCTTGGATAAATACCTAGTAGTGCAATTGCTGGGTCGTAGGGTACTTCTATTTTTAATTTTTTGAGGAACCTCCATACTGTTTTCCAGAGTGGCTGCACCAGTTTGCATTCCCACCAGCAGTGAAAAAGAGATCCTCTTTCTACACATCCTTGTCAACATCTGTTGTTGCCTGAGTTGTCAGCCATTGTGACAGGTGTAAGGTGGTATCTCATTGTGGTTTTGATTTGTACTTCCCTGATGATGAGTGATGAGCATTTTTTCACGTGTCACTTGGCCATCTGGATGTCATCTTTGGAGAAGTGTCTATTCATGTATTTGGCCCACTTCCTCACTGGATTATTTGTTTTTTGGGTGTTGAGTTTGATAAATTCATGATAGATTTTGGATAATAACCCTTTATCTGATATGTCGTTTGCAAATATCTTCTCCCATTCCGTCAGTTGCCTTTTAGTTTTGCTGATTGTTTCCTTTGCTGTGAAGAAGCCTTTTATTTTGATGAGGTCCCAATTTAACTGCAAACATTTTAACGTATGATTGCCTTTTATTTTGATTTTATATTCACTGAAGCTTTCAGGAATGTGCAGGTAGGACTTAGGTCCCTCCAATCCCCAAGTCAACGTTTATTGAAACTTATGAAATGTGTAGGACTGTACTACTTTTGTAAAGAATATCTCATTGAATCCTCAATACACAACTCTGTGAGACAAGTATATTTTACATATAAGAAATCCAAAGTCCAGGGTCATTACATAATATGCCCAAAGTCTCTCAACTTTTAAGTAATGGAGCCAAGATATGAACTTAAGCAGAGTCCAGATAACCTGATTATTATTTTCATGTTTATTTTATTTTTGAGAGAGAGAGAGAGAGAGCGAGTGGGGGAGAGCCAGAGAGAGGGAGACAGAATCCAAAGCAGGTTCCGGGCTCTGAACTGTCAGCACAGAGCCCTATGTGGGGCTTAAACTCAAGAACTATGAGACCATAATCTGAACCAAAACCAAGACTCAGACACTTAACCGACTGAGCCACCCAGATGCCCCTGGATACTTTACTCATGACCACTATGCTATTGTCTCAATACAGTGTTTTTATCAGCCAGAGTCAAGACTGTCATCACCTATAAGAGGGTTCATACCATTACCAATGGATCATCTGGCTTCAGAGCCAAAATTTTATATACATTAAAATTCTTAGTCCTTTTATACCCTATGATCAAAATTCCAGTCCTAGATAATTACTCCAGAGAAACAAAAAGATGTCCACAGAACTATTTTTTCACAAATTTTTATAGCTGCTTTGTTCATAATAGCAAAAACTGTAAACAATCCAAATTTCTATCAATAGGTGAATTCATTTGGTATATTGATACAATAGAATATCACTTAACAATGAAAAGAAATGAATTGCTAACACACACAACATGGATGAATTTCATATACATAATGATGAATAAAAGAAGCCAGAACAAGAGAGTACATACTGTATAATTCCATTTATGTAAAGTTCAAGAATAGGCAAAACTAAGGTATGGTGAAAAAATGGAACAGTGGTTACCTCTGGAGAGGGATTTACTGAAAAGTGTACAAAGAAACGTTCTGAGGTGATGAAAAGATCATTTAACTTAAATGAGATGTGGGATACACAGATTTATGCATTTGAAAAAACTCATTGATCTGCTCATTTCACTCCTTAGAAGTTATACTCCTCTAAAAAATATAAATTATGCAAACAAGAGAAAAAATTAACCCTTAAAACAGCTGTCATGCAGTCCGAATGGTTGGAGTATATCCATTACCAGGCCAAGGATCAAGAATCAAGGCATCTACTCTGAGGAGACTGAGATTGAGTTTCTAAGATGACTGGAATTGATGGAATATGCATAGCCAGGTGGTTCTAAGAATTTTGGCGAGAAGGATATTAAAAAAGGGTATCAGAGCCCAAGGCTATCCCCAGAGAAATGACTGTGATCTCCTTGAGGGGAAGACCCATGGATTTTTATCTCTGTAATTCCAGTGCTTAATACACTAGGACAAGGATAGAGTCAGCATAACCCAGTCAGGTGGTTGGGATGCCAGGTAACTTTCTTCTGAGTACCTTGTATAGAGAGGGGCAGCAAAAATCTGGGTATTTCAGACTTCTCAGGCAGAAGAGGGCTTCATAAGCAGGCTGGAAGACCCCCAAAATACTACTGAAAATTCTCTTTAAAGCATTCAAGGTGCTATTGAAAACTGTCCTAAAGCATTCAAGACTTTAGCTTTGACCGAAATATCAATAGAAAAGCTTCTGTTTCTTATGTCTAAAACACCCTGCCCCAGCTATTCCTCAGCTTGCTTCTCCATTGTATTCAGGTCTCTTCTCAAATGACACTTCTTCAGGACGACCTTCTTTGACCATCTTATGGTCAAGCATAATGACCCCTATGCTTACCATCACTCTCTGTTTTCTTCATAGCCTTTATATTATGTTACATAATTGTTGGTTTATCTAGTTACTATTTGTCTCTATCCACTAGAATATAAGTTCCCTGAGGGCTGAGGCTTTATCCATTTTGCTCACTACTGTATCCTCATTTTCTAGAAAAGTATATGGCACATAGGTAATCAATAAGTAGTTGTTGAAAGTAACATATTAATGATAAAACTTTCTGGTCAAAGTAAAATAGTAAAGGCTTACCCCAGTGAGAGTACAACCTATTTATTATGTGGCATAGGAGTACCTGTGCCTCAGGTTAGTGTATTATACTCAGAAACATTTGTCTGTTTCATAAAAAGTCCTTACTATAACTAATAAATCAGCCAATGATCAAGAAAAGTTAAGTAAAGGCCTGGATATCATGCTGGATTGAGTTGCCTTCTAGTTGTAGTTTCTGCCACCTGGGTCATAGAGTCCAAATAGTCTCAAGAGCTAAGGCATTTGCTCTAATTTAACTTTATGGTAGAAGCAGAAAGTGCTACTTTTCTATGTGTTGACATCTATCAGAGTTAGCCTCCTTTCATACTGAAAGAGATCAATCCTTCATGTGATAGAGAATTATCCTCTTTGCCACCTATAAGCTGGCTTTGATCCCTCTTATCTCTTTTCCTGAAAGGGTGTCACCATTTTACCATTTCTCTAGCAACCTTTAGAGTTCTAAACAAGGTACTATTTTAAGTAGAGACAGATCTACCAACTGCTCACATATATGGCTATTTTAGTGGCTTAAACCTTCTCAGATTTTCTGAAATGAAATGTCTGATCATCAGATTTTTAATTTAGGTTAATAAAAGAACAGGAAGTTATGCTACCAGAGCAATGAATAGTCTTACATATTTTCATTTTTCTTTCATATCATAGTCATTCCACAAACATGACAGTTTAAGATTCTTTCAAAATCAGAACTTAGGTTCACTCAATAAGCAAGTTTATATTCAGGTTCAGACTTACTAGCATCAAAGTTTATTTGAGCCAGTTTAGTTTAAGTCAATCCAGAAAGCATTTAATAAACTCTTACTCCATGCTAGACACCATACTAGATAAAGACATAAAAAGACCAATATAACCTCTGCCCTCATGGAGAATATAGTCCATGAGTATTAAACAAATAATTAAAGGCAAGGGTGGCTTCCTGGCTCAGTTGGAAGAGCCTGTGACTCATGGTCTCAGGATTGTGAGTTCAAGCCCCACATTGGGTATAGAGATTACTAAAAAAATAAATAAACTTAAAAAATAATAATTGAACGTATGATGAATAATATAAAACAAGATATGCTGGGTAGATGAGTACAAGCAGTGTGGGGAAACTAATCTATAAAATCAGGAAACCCTTCCCTGAGGAGGCTATACTTAAGCTGAAACTTAAAAGGTAAGTGGAAATTGGCCATGGATAGACTGAAAATGGTTACTATTTTTCACATTAAGTGACCACTTCTTTGATTCTAGCATGCATGTTAGCAGGTAGTCACGCCAAAGCCCATTGTCCTGTTTCTTAAGTAGATAACATAGAATTTGATATATAGAGAATGCTATGCCTTGAGTGAATTTATTTAATCATTCAACAAACATTTATCGAGTACCTAGGATGTGCCAGACACTGTTCTAGGCCCTAGGAAAATGATAGCAAATAAGACAGACAATGTTTTGTGATCAAGGATAGATTTATATCTAGTGTGAGGAGAAGGACAACAAAATCATAAGTGAGGAAATGCCATGTTCTAATAAATGTTGAAGATTAAATAGACTGGGAAATTTACTTTTCATTAGATAGGAGGTAACATTTAAGCTGAAGCATGACTATAAGAGGAAGGCAGTCAAGTAAGGATTGGAGGGGAAACATTCCAGGAAGATATAATATCAAAAGTAAGAGACCTAAGGCTGGAAAAAACTTGGCAAACTGGAGAGACAGTTTAGGGCACTGTGGCTAGATTATAGTGAACAAGGAGAAAGAGTCGATAGAAATGAGGTAGACAGGAGTCAATTCATTTGTAGTTTTGGAAACTCAGAGAATTCTGGATTTTACTCTAAGTGTGAAGGAAATCCCCTAGAACTTTACCATCCAATAAGGTAGGCACTATTCATATGTGGCTACTGAGCACTTGAAATATGTGGCTAGTTCAAATTGAGATGCACTAAGGGTAAATTACACATTAGATTTCTGGGCCTTAGTGTGAAAAACAGTGTGTAAAATTATCTCATTAATAGGGGTGCCGGGTTGCTCAGTTGGTGGAGCATCTGACTCTTGACTTTGGCTCAGGTCATGATCTCACAGTTGTGAGATCGAGCCCCACATCAGGCTTTATGCTGAGCATGGGGCCTGCTTCGGATTCTCTCTCTCCCTCTCTCTCTTCCCCTCCCGTGCTTGTGCTGTCTCTTTCTCTCAAAATAAATAATCATAAAAAAATAAAAAAACTATGTTACTAATAATCTTATATGGACTACATGTTGAAAGGATAATATTTTGGATATGTTGGGTTAAACAAAATATATGAATTTCACGTATTTCTCTATAATTTTAAAAATGTAGTGACATTACATATATGTCTCATATTTGTGTAATATTATATTTCTACTGGACAATACTGACCTAGAACGTTTTAAGCAAAATAGTGATATGATATTATTTCTGGCTTTCTGAAATCACTGTGGCTGTTTATGGAGAAAGTATTGGAGAAAGACAATAGTGGAAACAGGATAATTAATTTTAAAATTCTAGCAACAATTAGAAAAAGATAATGGTGACTTAGACTAGGGTGATACCAGTGGAGGTAGCAGGAAAGAGTAAGATTTATTAAATTTTTGGTAGATAGAGTTGATTTTATTTTCTTACAGATTGGATTCAGAGAATGAGGGGACAATGATTCTGAAAAATTATGTTTTGTGTTTTTAGCTTATGCAAGTGTGTGTTTGGTGGCGCCATTTAATGAGATGAAGATGGAAAAGAGGGACAGTTTCTGGTCGGGGGTAGAAATTCAGCATTCTGTGTTGAAGATATTAAATTTGAGATATTTGTTATATACTCAAGTTGATGTGTTAAGTAGGAAATTGAACAGAAGACTGAATTGTGGGGAGAAATCAGAGCAAGAGATACAAATTTAGGATTCATAAGCATATAGATATAACACCATCTGTGGGAATAGAGGACATAACCCAGGGATAGTTTATAGACAAAATAATAGAGTTCCAAGGGCAGAGTCCTAGGTCATAACATCATAAACAGGTTAAGCAAAAAAAGGAGAACCCAGCCAAAAAGATAAAGCAGGAATGTCTGGTCAATTAGAAGGGGAAAAAAGGAGGGGAAACACAGAAGATAAAATATAGAAAACGTTCTATAGCAGAAGGAGGGAATGGTCACCTGCATTATATGCTGATAAGAAACCAAATAAAATGAAGACTGAGAAGTGATTGTTCTACTTGGTAACATAGAGGTCATTGGTTACCTTGACTTAAGGACTTGGTAAAGTGGTGATGGCAGAAGCCCCACTGGATTGGGATGAGGGGAGAATGTGGGTGAAGAAGTAGAGACAGTGAATATGACAACACTTTCAAGATTTGCCATCAGTAGAAGCAAAGAAATGGGATAGTAGCTGGAGAAAGATATGGTAATAAAGGGAAATTTGCTTGTGTGTTTGTTTTATTAAACTAGGAGATACAAGAATATTTTAAATGCCAATGGGAATGATCCCATAAAAAGGGAAGGATTAATAATACAGGAGAGAAAAGGGACAATTGCAGGGTACGTTTTGAGAAATCTAGATGGAACTTTTTAATAGGAATGGGGACACATTATCCATTGTAACAGTAAAAGACTGAGAATGTGACAAGATCAGAAACTGCAATTATATGTATTTGAGGTGGGAAAGTATGGAGTGGTGAGGGGAAGAAAAATGAGCTTTTGGTGCTGATTTTGAAGAGAGTGGAAAGGTGTGAAGTATTTTTTTTTACTGTTGTATTTTTTTTTACTTTATTTATGTTAACTTTTTTTAATTTTTTAAAATTTGCATCCAAATTAGTTAGCATATAGTGCAACAATGATTCAGGGGTAGATTTCTTAGTGCTCCTTACCCATTTAGCCCATCCCCCCTCCCACACACCTTCCAGGAACCCTCTGTTTGTTCTCCATATTTATGAGTCTCTTATGTTTTGTCCCCCTCCCTGTTTTTATAATATTTTTGTTTCCATTCCCTTATGTTCATCTGTTTTGTCTCTTAAATTTCTCAGATGAGTGAAGTCATATATTAGTCTTTCTCTAAGTTCACTTACCATAATACCCTCCAGTTCCATCCACGTAGTTGCAAATGGCAAGATTTCATTCTTTTTGATTGCCAAGTAATACTCCATTGTGTGTGTGTGTGTGTGTGTGTGTGTGTGTGTGTGTGTGTATGGACATTTGGGCTTTTTCCATACTTTGGCTATTGTTGATAGTGCTGCTATAAACATCGGGGTGCATGTGCCCCTTCAAAAAAGCATAAATGTATCCCTTGCATAAATACCTAGTAGTAAAATTGCTGGGTCGTGGGGTAATTCCATTTTTAATTTTTTGAGGAACCTCCACACTGTTTTCCAGAGTGGCTGCACCAGTTTGCATTCCCACGAGCAGTGAAAAAGAGATCCTCTTTCTCCACATCCTCACCAACATCTGTTGTGGCCTGAGTTCTTAATGTCAGCCATTGTGACAGGTGTGAGGTGGTATCTCATTGTGGTTATGATTTGTATTTCCCTGATGATGAGTTATGTTCAGCATTTTATCATCTGTTGGTTGGCCATCTGGATGTCATCTTTGGAGAAGTGTCTATTCATGTCTTTGGCCCATTTCTTCACTGGGTTATTTGTTTTTTGGCTGTTGAGTTTGATAAGTTCTTTATAGATTTTGAATACTAACCCTTTATCTGATATGTCGTTTGCAAATATCTTCTCCCATTCTGTCAGTTGCCTGTTAGTTTTGCTGATTGTTTCCTTTGCTCTGCAGGAGCTTTTTATTTTGATGAGATCCCAATAGTTCATTTTTGCTTTTGTTTCCCTTGCTTCCAGAGATGTGTTGAGTAAGAAGTTGCTGCGGCCAAGATCAAAGAGGTTTTTGCCTGCTTTCTCCTCGAGGATTTTGATGGCTTCCTGTCTCACATTTAGGTCTTTCATCCATTTTGAGTTTATTTCTGTGCACGGTGTAAGAAAATGGTCCAGGTTCATTCTTCTTCATGTCGCTGTCCAGTATTCCCAGCACAACTTGCTGAAGAGACTGTCTTTATTCCATTAGATATTCTTTCCTGTTTTGTCAAAGATTAGTTGGCCATACGTTTGTGGGTCCATTTCTGGCTTCTCTATTCTGTTCCACTGATCTGAGTGTCTGCTCTTGTGCCTTTACCATACTGTCTTGATGATTACAGCTTCGTAATATAGCTTGAAGTCTGGGATTGTGATGCGCCCTGCTTTGGTTTTCTTTTTCGGGGTCTTTTCTGGTTCCATAGAAATTTTGGGATTATTTGTTCTAGCTCTGTGAAGAATGTTGCTGTTATTTTCATAGGGATTACATTCAATATGGAGATTGCTTTGGATACTTTGGCATTTTAACAATATTTGTTCTTCCTGTCCAGGAGCATGGAATCTTTTTCCATTTTTTTGTGTCTTCTTTATTTCATAAGCTTTCTATAGTTTTGAGTGTATAGATTTTTCACCTTTTTGGTTAGATTTATTCCTAGGTATTTTATGGTTTTTGATGTGATTGTAAATGAGATTGAGTCCTTGATTTCTCTTTCTGTTGCTTCATTGTTGGTGTATAGGAATGCAACCGAATTCTATGCATTGATTCTATATCCTGCAACTTTGTTGAATTCGTGAATCAATTCTAGCAGTTTTTTGGTGGAATCTTTTGGGTTTTCCACATAGAGTATCATGTCATCTGTGAAGAGTGAAAGTTTGACCTCCTCCTGGACAATTTGGATGCCTTATTTCTTTGTGTTGTCTGATTGCAGAGGCTAAGACTTCCAATACTATGTTGAATACAGTGGCGAGAGTGGACATCCCTGTCTTGTTCCTGACCTTAGGGGGAAAGCTCTGTTTTTCCCATTGAGGATGATATTAGCATTGGGTCATTCATATATGGCTTTTATGATCTCGAGGTATGATCCTTCTATCCCTACTTTCTTGAGGGTTTTTATCAAGAAAGGATGAGGTATTTATTTTGTCAAATGTTTTCTCTGCATCTATTGAGAGGATTATATGGTTCTTGTCCTTTCTTTTGTGGATGTGATGAATCACGTAAATTGTTTTGCAGATACTGAACCAGCCCTGCATCCCAGGTATAAATCCCACTGGGTCGTGGTGAATAATTTTTTAAATGTATTTTTGGATCCGGTTGAGGATCCAACCGGATCCTAATATCTTGTTGAGGATTTTTGCATCCATGTTCATCAGGGTAATTGGTCTATAGTTCTTCTTTTTAGTGTGGTCTCTGTCTGGTTTTGGAATCAAGGTAATGCTGACTTCATAAATGGAGTTTGGAAGTTTTCCTTCCATTTCTAATTTTTGGAACAGCTTCAGGAGAATAAGTGTTGACTCTTCCATAAATGTTTGGTAGAATTCCCCTGGAAAGCCATCTGGCCCTGGACTCTTGTTTTTTGGCAGATTTTTAATTACTAATTTGATTTCCTTACCAGTTATGGGTCTGTTCAAATTTTCTATTTCTTCCTGTTTCAGTTTTGGTAGTGTATTTGTTTCTAGGAATTTGCCCATTTCTTCCAGATTGCCCATTTTATTGGCATATAATTGCTCATAATATTTTCTTATTGTTTTTATTTCTGCTGTGTTGGTTGTGATCTCTCCTCTTTCATTCTTGATTTTATTTATATGAGTCATTTCCTTTTCCTTTTTGATCAAACTGGCTAGTGGTTTATTAATTTTGTTAATTCTTTCAAAGAACCAGCTTCTGGTTTCATCGATCTGTTCTACTGTTTTTTGTTTTGTTTTGTTTTGATAGCATTAATTTCTGCTCTAATCTTTATTATTTCCTGTCTTCTGCTGGTTTGGGGTTTTATTTGCTGTTCTTTTTCCAGCTCTTTAAGGCGTAAGGTTAGGTTGTGTATCCGAGATCCTTTTTCCTTCTTTAAAAGGCCTGGATTGCTACATACTTTCCTCTTATGACTGCCTTTGCTGTGTCCTAGAGGTTTAGGGTTGTGGTGTTATCATTTTCATTGGCTTCCATATACTTTTTAATTTCCTCTTTAACTGCTTGGTTAGCCCATTCATTCTTTAGTAGGATGTTCTTCAGTCTCCAAGTGTTTGTTACCTTTCCAAACTTTTTCTTGTGGTTGATTTCAAATTTCATAGCGTTGTGGTCTGAAAATATGCTTGGTATGATCTCAATCTTTTTGTACTTGCTGAGGGCTGATTTGTGTCCCAGCATATGGTCCATTCTGGAGAAGGTTCCATGTGCACTGGAGAAAAATGTATATACTGCTGCTTTAGGATGAAATTTTCTCAAAATATCTAAGTCCATCTGGTCCAGTGTGTCATTCAAAGCCATTTTTTCACTGTTGATTTTCTGATTAGATGATCTGTCGATTGTTGTAAGTGGGGTGTTGAAGTCCCCAACTATTATGGTGTTGTTATCAACAAGTTTCTTTATGTTTGTGATTAATTGGTTTATACATTTGGGTGCTCTCGCACTTGGCGCATAAATGTTTACAATTGTTAGGTCTTCTGGGTGGATAGACACCTTGATTATGATATAATGCCCTTCTTCATCTCTTGTTACAGTCTTTATTTTAAAATCTAGATTGTCTGATATAAGTATGGCTACTCCAGCTTTCTTTTGTTGACCATTAGCATGATGCATGATTCTCTGTCCTCTTACTGTCAATCTGAAGGTGTCTTTAGGTCTAAATGGGCCTCTTTTAAAGAGCATATAGATGTTTATTGTTCTCTTATCCATTTTGTTACCCTATGTCTTTTGATTGGAGCATTGAGTCCATTGACGTTTAGAGTGAGTACTAAAAGATATGAACTTATTGCCATTATATTGCTTGTAGAGTTGGAGTTTCTGATGGTGTTCTCTGGTCATTTCTAATCCTTGTTGCTTTCAGTATTTTTATTTATTTAGTTAGTTAGTTAGTTAGTTAGTTATATTTTTGTCTTTTCTCCTTTCATAGAGTCCCCCTTAAGTTTCTTGCAGAGCTGCTTTAGTGGTCACAAACTCCTTTAATTTTTGTTTGTCTAGGAAACTTTTTATCTCTCCTTGTATTTTGAATGACAGCCTTGCTGGATAAAGAATTCTTGGCTGCATAGTTTTTCTGATTCAGCACATTGAATATATCCTGCCACTCCTTTCTGGCCTGCCAAGTTTCTGTGGATAGGTCTGCTGCAAGTCTGATCTGTCTTCCTTTGTAGGTTAAGAACTTTTTTTTCCCTTGTTGCTTTCATGATTCTCTCCTTGCCTGAGTATTTTGTGAATTTGACTATGATATGCCTTATTGATGGTCAGTTTTTGTTGAATCTAATGGGAGTCCTCTGTGCTTCCTGGATTTTGATGTCTGTGTCTTTCCCCAGATTAGTAAAGTTTTCTGCTATGATTTGCTCCCATAACCCTTCTACCCTTATTTCTCCCTCTTCCTTTTCTGGGACCCCTATGATTCTGATGTTGTTCCTTTTTAATGAGTCACTGATTTTCTAATTCTTAAATCATGCTCTTTTGCCTTAGTCTCCCTCTATTTTCCTGCTTCATTATTCTCCATACGTTTGTCCTCTATATCGCTGATTCTCTGCTCTGCCTCATCCATCCTTGCTGCCATGGCATCCATTAGAGATTGCAGCTCAGTTATAGCGTTTTTTTTTTTTATTTCATCCTAACTACCTTTTACTTCTTTTATCTACACAAAAAGGAATTCTAATCTATTTTTTACTCCAGCTAGTATTCTTATTATCGTGATTCTAAATTCTGGTTCAGACATTTTGCTTGTGTCTGTGTTAGTTAAATCCCTGGCTGTTGTTTCTTCATGCTTTTTATTTTGGGGTGAATTCCTCTGTTTTGTCATTTTGAATGGAGAAAAGAAATTAATTTGGCAGAAAAATTAAAAGTAAAATGAAAAATGTTAAAATTAAAAAATTAAACACACACACACACACATACACACACAAAATCAAATAAATGATGCTAGATCCTAGGTGTGTTTTGGTCTAGGTGTTGAAAGTGGCTTGATACCCTGCGTCAGGCTCTGTGCTGACAGCTCAGAGCCTGGAGCCTGTTTCAGATTCTGTGTCTCCCTCTCTCTGACCCTCTCCCATTCATGCTCTGTCTCTCTCTGCCTCAAAAATAAATAAATGTTAAAAAAAATAAAAAAAAAAAGAAAGTGGCTTGATAGACTAGAGGAAAAAGGGGGGGAGAGAAAAATTAAAAATAAAAAAGGTAATCATTTGAAAATTTGAAAAAAATGAATACAGTTTAGAAAACTAAAATGAAATGATTGAAGTAAAATACAATGTGAAAAAATTTACACAAAAGTAAAGAATATAGTAGAAAAAATTAAAGAAAAATATTTTAATAGAAATTAAAAATAAAAATCAATGTTTTCTCTTTGTGTATTCAAGAAAAATAAAAGAAACGAAAAAGAGGAAAACTATAAAAAAAAAAAAGGAAATCATTTGAAAACTTGAAAAAGTGAATATACTGAAGTAGACCATAATAAAATTATGGAAGAAAATAGAATTTGAAAAAATTTACACAAAAGTAAAAAATATAGTAAAAAAATTAAAGAAAATATTTTTAATAAAAATTGAAAATAAAAATAATTTTTTTCTCTTTCTGTATTAAAGATAAATATGGAGAACAAACTGAAGGTTACTGGAGGGGTTGTGGGAAGGTGGATGGGCTAAATGGGTAAGGGGAACTAAGAAATCTACTCCTGAAATCATTGTTGCACTATAGGCTAACTAATTTGGATGTAAATTTTAAAAAATAAAAAAAAAATTAAAAAAAATAAATAAATAAAAATTAAAAGAAGAAAAAGAAAAGAAGTGAAAAACAGAAAAAAAACAAAGAAAGAAAATTGAATAGATGGACCTGCTAACAGATTGAAATACGAATGAAATTACTTCGTTTTCCCCTAGAAGTCAGACTATGAAGCGCTTTATACTCCATAAACTAAGCAGGCAGAGATACCTGTGTTCTTGAAGAGCGGGGTTGGTCTAGTTGGTCAGGGATTAGTGTAATGGCTCTGTTCCCCATTATATGGCGCTGCTAGCCTACTGAGGTGGATTGTTGTGGTGCTCGTAGGTGTTTATGTGCATGCGTGGGAGTGATGAAAATGGAGTCACCCAGCCACCCAGTCTCTAGTATTGGAACTCTGTTCTCCCCAATCAGCAATCACGTACCTGTCCTTTGTCTTCAGCTTTCATCCACTCCCTGCTTTTACACTATCTGTGACCAAGCCCCAGGTAGTACCTCTCTCCTGAGTTTTGTCTCAGTTGCAGCTGTTTTCCATGGTCCCTTACTTCTTAGAGACTGTGTCTTTGACCCATTATGCCCCTCTGCAGAGGGTCTCACTGAGAAATGGCTGAATGCCAGCTGCACCCAGAACGCTTGCGGGACCGTGCTGCTGCAGGTGCCCAGATACCAGGTGCCAGGCTGTCCCAGAAAAAGTTTGCGAGATAGTGTAGCAGCAGCATTTCAGAGATTATGGAAAATCACAACACATATCTGTCAGCAAGCTTCACGCTTAACGACCTTGTTCTGGCAGCAGGCTTCATCCTTAACAACCTTGTTCCAGCTCCAGTGAATGTGGTTGTTCTCTGGGGTCTGCTGGGACCAGATGGCCTCAACAGTCTCTACCAAATGTCCCTTCGGCAGTGGAATTGCTTTTCCCCGTGTGGTCTGAGAACCTCCCAGACCCCACTCTGCTCCTGGGGATTCGCCCTTCTCACCAGAGCACTGCCAGGTATTGAGCTGCGGAGTTGCAGCCTTTGCGCTCCCCTTGTTTACAGTCTTAATGGAATTTAAACCCTTTCCTTTCTCCTTTCTCCCTTTTTAGTTTAGTCCATGTGGCTGTTTCCAATTTTCCACTTTCTCTCCAGCTGCTTTTGGGGAGAATTTTCCTCTATTCCCCCCCATCTCTGTTCTCTGCCCACAAAAGTGGCTCCCTGCCCTCCACAGCTTCTCTCTCCCCAAGTTCACCTCTCTATGCCGTGTACCTGCTGAATTCCATTGTTCAGGTTGTGCAGATTGTTGTGTTAACCTTCAGATCAGTTTTCTAAGTGTGCAGGATGGTTTAGTGTTGGTCTGGCTGTATTTCATGGATGCAAGACACACGAAAACTTCCATGCTATTCTGCCATCTTGACTCCCTGCCCCCAGGTGTGAAGTATTTTTTTAAGTACAAAAGTAAACCTACTAGGGAAGTGTAGGACTGTCTCTGGGCAATAATGTATGCCATTTGAGATGTGTGGCAATGATGTTAAAGTGAGGTCAATCCACACACAGTTGTATAGTTTTCTTCAACAATATTCTGGAAATGAGGGGTGCCTGGATGGCTCACTGAAATCTGACTCTTGATTTCAACTCAGATCATGACCTCATGGTCCTGAAATGGAACCCCACTTCTGGCTCTGAGGTAGACATGGAGCCTGCTTAAGATTCTCTCTTTCCCACTCCTTCTGCCCCTCCCCACCTCTCAAAAACAAACAAACAAAACTAGTATTCTGGAAATAAAGGAAGGAACTTAAAGAAGATGTTCCTAATGAATTCTATAGCTAAGGTCATAGAAACTTATTTATTGCTTGCTTTTTTAAAATGTTGCCTGATGTTTACTTAGTCTGACCTCAAAAATTTCCCCCAAGCTTGACTTAATTCTAGTATACATCTGGCCTTGATTGTGAGAATACCAAATGATATTTTTTCCCTCTGTATAAGGCAAACATTGAATTTCATGTCCATTGTTTCCAATCCTACTTAGTTTTCTGACATTTAATCTTCCATTTCAACATTATCCTCCTTACTCACACCATTTCTTATTCCTTTCCCAACACTACTTGGTCATGTCTCTCAGTTGTCTCTCATTTCTTTAAGTATCTCTGTTATTTTATAACTCTTCCATCCTTCCTCAGTATCTTTTTCCTGTTTCATGTCCTTCTCAAAACCTCTTGTAGGTTCACTCCCTACCACATTACAAATTGTTATATTTTATTGTGCTATCCTTTTCATACAGAATATATTATCTTAGGAAAGTCCTTATTAATATTTCTTAAAATTTCCTCTCTACAGATTATTTTCTTAACCCAGCATAAGTTCCAAAAAAGAACAGCTGTTGTTACTATGGAACTACAATAAAAAGTCCACTTTTCATTTATAGCTATAAATTTTTTCGATCACTTGATATCAGTACTTCAACTGAAAATAGCTACTATTAGAAACTTCACACAGCATAAAAATAGGTACAAGCTGGAGATTTTTCGTGGGTGGCACTCAGAGCTTGAGGCATGTTTGCCCGCTGCTAAGATTATAGGTGTCAGAAACCTTACCTAAGACTGTTCTGGGAATCTAAAAGCAATGATCATAGCATCATCAGTCTCTAGTCTTATTGTTGGTATAAATGTTCTTAAATTTTTAATGTTTAAAAATGGTATAATGATTTCTTTATTAGCCCTGGCTCTTTTCTAAAGAAACATTATCGGGGTGCCTGGGTGGCTCAGTCAGTTAAGCGTCCGACTTCAGCTCAGGTCACAATCTCACGGTCTGTGAGTTCGAGCCCCGCGTCGGGTTCTGGGCTGATGGCTCAGAGCCTGGAGCCTGCTTCCGATTCTGTGTCTCCCTCTCTATCTGCCCCTCCCCTGTTCATGCTCTGTCTCTCTCTGTCTCAAAAATAAATAAACGTTAAAAAATTTTTGAAAAAAATTATCACTTAATAACTACATCTACTAAATTACTAAATAAAATTAAATTTGAATTAAGAAAGCTTTTATAATGGTTGCCAAAAAGCCCAATCTCTAGTATTTTTAAACACTCTATATATTACATATTACATCAAAATGGCACCTGTTGCTGACAGCAATTAGATTAGTCCCAGTATGCTATACAAAGTCCAAAGAACTACAGGTTAATTATAATCAATCCTTAGTTATTAATCACAAGAATCTGTCAGTACTGAACTCCAGGTATAATGACAAGCCTGGCTTGCTGCCTCCCTGCCTTCAGCCTCAAGGCTGTGTCATTTTAATCACCAGCATTGCTCTAACACCTAACGATAATCTGGTCCCTAATCAGAGGCAATATAAAGATCTATTGGATTCCTTAGCCCAGCAGCAAGTATGCCTTCATCTACTTTTGCTTTTTCCCTGTGATCAAATCCTTGCCTGATATCCAAGTTTAAGTAATTGCATGCCCATCTTTTGTCCCTTACCATTTGTATTACCTGCTGCTCCCAAATTACCCTAATAATTGGCCCTACCCACCTGTTAAGATGTCCTATGTTTACCTAACATTGGGTCTTCCTGGTGTCAACTGCTTATCTGGTTAAACTTCCTAACATTTCCTTCTGCTGTGATCTGAACAGAATACCTGTACTACTCAGGTAAGTATATCTAGTCTCCAGAATTCTGGTCTACTCTATAGACAGTCATTCTCTTTAGGCCCTTTAGAATAGTTACTCGATGTAATCATTTGCAAAGAAACCAAGTTCTTTACTCACTAAACAATAAACAGATCTAGATGAGAAAGTTGGCCTTCAGGGGGCTTATCCTGTTTCATCATTAAAGTATGATTGTCTTATCTCTTTCTGAGACTTTCTAGACAAATTATTCTAACCTGAACAGTGAAGATGAAACTTGATCAAAGCTCAAATTAAATAGACTCAAGAGCAGTTAGGTAACTGCTTCTGAAGAGGAAAAAACAAAACAAAGTCATTTGAAGAGTGTTGATTCTTAATAGCATGAACTTCATGATAAAATTAGGCATCTTTTAAAGTTAAGTTTCAAAATAATAGTTCTAAACATGGAATCTTAATAAATGGATACAGCAAACAATGTGACAAGGGCATGGTAAAGTGCTTTCTTATTACACAGTAGGTAAACTCAGGAGAAAGAAAGTAGAAGCAATTCATAGGCTCAGGTTTGCATATCAAAAGAGTGAAAGATGATGTGAAAAAAAGATTACGTGAAAAGTAGCAGTATTCCTGAAGTGAACAGAAATCAGAGTCTAGTTAGGTTGGTAATTGGGACCAAAGTGCAAGCAAAGGGGGTAAAAATAAAAGTGATGAGTTTCTGCAGAACAAATTTGGAAAGATTGCAGCAAGAGCTGTGTGAAATTGAATGAGTGCAAGCAGGAAACAACACAGAATAGAAATGCAAACCATTAAAAGTCCTTCAATAGGGTCCTAAGAGTTCTGCCTGCCATCCACCAATAGCAATAATAGGAGCTAAAGAGGCCTTCTGTGTCTGAACTACTATATGCAAAAAGCATGGCAGGACAAAGGGAGGTCTATTCACGAATAAAACATCAGGTTTACAGGGAGACAGGAAAATATCACAAGTTTGACTGTAAAATAAAGACAAGCCTGACAAAGGAAGAGAATGAAAAGAAGAGCTAACCTACATAAGATGCCTCAAAACCCCATCCATTTCACAATTTTCATTTTCTGAATGATAGGCAGACACAAACTCTACCTAGAAGTTTGTGATCTAGAAGTTGTGCCTTCCATATTTTGAAATTTCTCCTTGATTTGGGAAATGAAGTCTTTGAATCCTATTTGAAGTTCCAGGAACTAAATGTTTTAAATCTTGTAAATGATGGTCCATTAACTCTCTAGGAAAGAAAACCTTAAAATTTATTCTGATAATTGTGACATTTGTATTGTTTACATATAATATTTACCTTCATACAGAGAAAAATAGCAGTAGCCATCACCCCAACACCTGTAACACACCCACACACACCAAAATCATTATGTATCAATACTATAGGAAAGGAAAATATTTCTGAAGAGTTTCTATGAATTAAGGCCTTTTAAAATTGAGTGTTCTTCATTCAATGCAATCCCAATCAAAATTGCACCAGCATTCTTCTCGAAACTAGAACAAGCAATCCTAAAATTCATATGGAACCACAAAAGGCCCCGAATAGCCAAAGTCATTTTGAAGAAGAAGACCAAAGCAGGAGGCATCACAATCCCAGACTTTAGCCTCTACTACAAAGCTGTCATCATCAAGACAGCATGGTATTGGCACAAAAACAGACACATAGACCAATGGAATAGAATAGAAACCCCAGAACTAGACCCACAAACATATGGCCAACTCATCTTTGACAAAGCAGGAAAGAACATCCAATGGAAAAAAGACAGTCTCTATCAAATGGTGCTGGGAGAACTGGACAGCAACATGCAGAAGGTTGAAACTAGACCACTTTCTCTCTCACACCATTCACAAAAATAAACTCAAAATGGATAAAGGGCCTGAATGTGAGACAGGAAACCATCAAAACCTTAGAGGAGAAAGCAGGAAAAGACCTCTCTGACCTCAGCTGTAGCAATCTCTTACTTGACACGTCCCCAATGGCAAGGGAATTAAAAGAAAAAATGAATTACTGGGACCTCATGAAGATAAAAAGCTTCTGCACAGCAAAGGAAACAACCAACAACACTAAAAGGCAACCAACGGAATGGGAAAAGATATTTGCAAATGACATATCGGACAAAGGGCTAGTATCCAAAATCTATAAAGAGCTCACCAAACTCCACACCCGAAAAACAAATAACCCAGTGAAGAAATGGGCAGAAAACATGAATAGACAGTTCTCTAAAGAAGACATCCGGATGGCCAACAGGCACATGAAAAGATGCTCAACGTCGCTCCTTATCAGGGAAATACAAATCAAAACCACACTCAGGTATCACCTCACGCCAGTTAGAGTGGCCAAAATGAACAAATCAGGAGACTATAGATGCTGGAGAGGATGTGGAGAAACGGGAACCCTCTTGCACTGTTGGTGGGAATGCAAATTGGTGCAGCCGCTCTGGAAAACACTGTGGAGGTTCCTCAGAAAAGTAAAAATAGACCTACCCTATGACCCAGCAATAGCACTGCTAGGAATTTACCCAAGGGATACAGGAGTACTGATGCATAGGGGCACTTGTACCCTAATGTTTATAGCAGCACTCTCAACAATAGCCAAATTATGGAAAGAGCCTAAATGTCCATCAACTGATGAATGCATAAATAAATTGTGGTTTATATACACAATGGAGCACTACGTGGCAATGAGAAGAATGAAATATGGCCCTTTGTAGCAACGTGGATGGAACTGGAGAGTGTGATGCTAAGTGAAATTAGCCATACAGAGAAAGACAGATACCATACGGTTTCACTCTTATGTGGATCCTGAGAAACTTAACAGAAACCCATGGGGGAGGGGAAGGAAAAAAAGAGGTTAGAGTGGGAGAGAGCCAAAGCATAAGAGACTCTTAAAAACTGAGAACAAATTGAGGGTTGAGGGTGGGAGGGGGGGAAGGGTGGGAGGGTGGGTGATGGGTATTGAGGAAGGCACCTTTTGGGATGAGCACTGGGTGTTGTATGGAAACCAATTTGACAATAAACTTCATATATTGAAAAAAAAAGTGGCCAGAGGATGTACATAGACATTTTTCCTCAGAAGACATACAGATGGCCAACAGGCACATGAAAAGATGTTCAACATCACTAATTATTAGGAAAGTGCAAATCAAAACCACAATGAGATATCACCTCATAGCTGCTAGAATGGCTATTATCAAAGAAAAAAAAATAGTGTTTGAGGGGATGTGGGGAAAAAAGAGCTCTTGTAAACTGTTGATAGGAGTTTAAATTGGTGCAGCCACTATGGAAAACAATATGGATATTCCTCACAAATTAGGAATGAGTCCGATGAGTAGATAAAGATATCACATCTTTGTGTATATGTGTATATAATGGAATATTATTCAGCCATTAAAAATAATGAAATCTGGCTACTTGAAACAACATGAATGGATCATGGACCATCAGGGTATTGTGCTAAATAAAATAAGTCAGAGAATAACAAATACTGTATGATTTCATTTATGTATGGAATCTTAAAGAAAAGTATAGAAAACAATATAAAAACAAACTCAGATACAGAAAACAGATTGATGGTTAACAGAGGGAAGGGGAAAGGGGTTTGGGTTGAGAGATTAACAAAATGGGTGAAAAGGGTCAATTTTATGCAAAATGGTAGTAACTGGACTTCTGGGGTGGTCACTTTGTAGTATATAGAGTCAAATTACAGTGTTGTATGCCTGAAACTTATATAATATTATATACCAATTTTATTTTAATAAAAGAGAGACTTTTAGAATTTTAGATCATGTATCTATCACCAGAAAAGACTGCCATTCACTACTCCACTTAGATATCTTGAAATCTGTTGTCAGTATACACATCTCTCCTGGTGAAGTGATTTTAATGCTAAATCATCAGAAAAGGAGAGCCATCTGGATTTCCAAGAATTAATAATTTCCAAGAATTAAACATCATGAAGAGTGGGTAAAAATAATGCGCTTGGACAGGGAGAGGTTGAAGCTGGCAGCTTCATCTTGAAGACATAGTAAAGAGGCTGATGTCACAAACATGGAAGAGACTTATTTCTTAGTGAAATGAGAACAGGTCAAATATGTGATAAAATTTGGTGTTGCTCTCAGAGTTCAGCAATATAATTTCATTTTTATTGAAATTCCACCTAGCTTAAACATTGAAATTTATGCTAAGGATGAAAATGTTGAGAAGTATGTACCTTTTAGGGTTCAAGAATATAATTTGATTTTCATCAAATTATGCTTACATGTAATGTTAAAAATTCATTGAAGGACAAAAATATTGAGAAGACCCTAATCCTATTTCTACCTATTTTTAATAAGGATCTTATGGTACCTCAAGATCCAGGATATGACTACAACTGTATTAAAATTGTGCTCACCATATCCCTCCTTTATATGGTGTAAAGCTTTATCTGCAGTATGTGAGATGATATTATCTAAACTCAATTCACGCATTTGGTTCAAGGTTAAAATGTCCCTGCCCCTCAAAGAAGAAGGGGAGGAAATGCTTTGTTCAATGTTAATGGAAAAATTTCACCTATGAGATAGCCTCACACTGGGAAATAAATCCCCCATATAGTTCTATGTTCACTCCTTCAGTTTCCTGCCTCTAGCCCAAGGATGCTCTCTTTGGATTCCCCCAAGAAGTATTTACAGAGGGTAAATCAAGAGATCTGGGCATGAAGGATCATTTTTGTGACCTTGGGGAAAACGTCTTTTTAGTATTGCCTCTCCAACTAAATTCTAAAAGGAGTAAGAAGAGGGACAGAGGTTTGCTTTCATGTAGACTCCTATAATGCCTCACAGGGAATGTGCTTAATAAAGGTTTAATGATTTTGATCTGAAACAACCAGTGTACTTGACCAGTAACACCCAAATTATTCAACAACTTGGTTGTCTATGTCCATGGTATGGACCATGAGTCAACAACAAGAGCATCACCTGGGAGATCACAAGAAATGCAGACTCTCAGGCTCTACCTCAGACTTACCTATTCACAATGTGTTGGAACAAGATCACCATATAATTTGTATGCACATTAATGTCTGTGAAGCACTGTTCTATTGAATTCAGGGCTGCACATTACTAATCCTATCATAAACACCGTTTTTTTTAATCTTATATTCTGCTTTGAACACTTCATAAAAAATAACATCTAATCATCTCTGCTTCCTCAGTTAAGTTTGTTAAAATTATATGAACTTAGATAACAGAAGGGATCATTTTTAGCCTTTTTAGCCTTAGGTCTCCTAGGACAGTTACCTGTATTTCTCTCAAAAATCATGGGTAACAATATTATTCCCTTTAATTAATGAGCAGCATTTGGTAGGAGCACAGTTTCCCCACAGGGAATGATTTCTGATTCTCATAGCTATGGAATCTTTCTTACATTTTGTATAGACAAGGGGCGAAGCAACTAAAAGAAATTTATTCTGAGAATTCAAGCACATAAGGGATTTTTTATCTTTACCTAAAGTGGAATTTTGCTGTTTTGTCTCTCTAAAAGCCATGGTGCTTCAAAATTTAATGAGATTATGTGGTGTATTATCATCATTTGCAAATGCAATTATCAGCTGTGATTAATCCTGCTCCTTCCGAGAAGCAGTATTGGGTGTTATTTTTCCCTCCTGGTGGGTATTTGTGTCACTCTTACTTTATGAACTTTGACCAGAACTACTGCAGAAGGGAGAGGCAAGAAAACAGAATGTTTTGAATGAAGCTTTTTATGACTGAATTTATGTGGGCCTTTATGAGAGCCCGGAAAGAAATATCTCACAGGAATTCACATCATCTGAAAAGGAAACAATTTAAATCTTCATATTCTGACATAACATATATTACTAATTTGTGGAAGAAAAATAATACTGGATACTTCCTGCTGACCTAAGCATATGTTAAATTAAAGCAATATCAGCTCCTTGTGTGTGACTTTCTTGGGACACCTGTGTAGGCCTTACAGGAAGATATAAATGATTAGCCCTAGAGTTCTGCTATCTATTGAATAAATTAAATGGTAAGTCTCAGGAGATTCCTCTATGCATTTAAGCAACAATTTTTTTATACCCATAAGATTCCATACAAGTTCATTAATTATTAAGCAATTAAGCTCACCTGGAATCCTGAGACCTACTGTCTCCAAGAATGAACCAAGAACACATTTTGAGATTGTGTCACTATTCGATCCTAGTAGTGTTATCTCAATACCACCATTATTTTTACCACCACATAGGCAGGATAACTGAAGCCCTTGTTAGTTCCTTTCTCAGAGGAAGAGGATAGATTTGTAGAGCCTGGAGTGAATAGCTTAGATCAGGACTCACAAGTATTAATTTTCAATCTACCAGTGGTTCTAAAAGCCTTACCTTGTCTTTCTGAGGCATCTCTATACTGTTTTCTAGAGTGGCTGCACTAGTTTGGATTCCCACAAACAGTGCAAGAGTGTTCCCCTTTCTCCACATCTTTGCCAACACCTGTTGTTTCTTGTGTTGTTGATTTTAGCCATTTTGACTGATGTCAGGTGATATCTCATTGTAATTTTGATTTGTATTTCCCGATATGGAGTGATGTTGAGCATCTTTTCATGTGTCTGTGGGCCATCTGGATGTATTCTTTGGAAAAATATCTATTCATGCCTTCTGCCCATTTTTGAACTGGACTGTTTATATTGGGGGTGTTGAGTTTTATAAGTGCTTTATAGATTTTGGATACTAACCCTTTATCAGATATGTCATTTGCAAATATATTTTCCCATTCTATAGGTTGTCTTTTAGCTTTGTTGATCCTTTCCTTCACTTTGCAGAAACTTTTTATTGTGATGAAGTCCCAATAGTATATTTTTGCTTTTGTTTCCCTTGCCTCAGAAGACAAACTTCTAGTAAGAAGTTTCCATGGCCAGTGTCAAAGAGGTTACTGCCTGTGTTCTCCTCTAGGATTATATTGGTTTCCTGTCTCACATTTAGGTCTTCAATCAATTTTTATTTTTGTGTGTTGTATAAGAAAGTAGTCCAGTTCCATTCTTTTGTATTTTGCCGTCCAGTGTTTCCCAATACCATTTGTTGAAGATACTGTCTTTTTCCCATTCTTTCCTGCTCTGTTGAAGATTAATGGACCATATAGTTGTAGGTTCACTTCTAGGATTTCTATTTTGTTACATAGATCTAAGTGTATTTTTGCACCAGTACCATACTGTTTTGATCGCTACAGCTTTGTAATATAACTCGAAGTCCGGGATTATGCTGCCTCCAGCTTTGTTTTTGTTTTTCAAGGTTGCTTTGGATATTGAAAGTCATTTGTGGTTCCATACAAATTTTAGGGTTGTTTGTTCTAGCTCTGTGAAAAGTTCTGTTGGTATTTTTATTGGTTTGCATTAAATGTATAGATTACTCCAAAAGTTAAAAATAGAACTACCCTGCAATCTAGAAATTGCACTTCTATGTATTTACCCAAAGGATACAAAAATACTAGTTCAAAAGAATACATGCACCCCAATGTTTATAGCAGCATTATCTACAATAGCCAAATTATGGATACAGCCCAACTGTTCATTAACTGATGAATGGATAAAGAAGATGTGGTGTATAAACACACACACACACACACACACACACACACACACAATGGAATATTATTCATCCATAAAAAAGAATGAAATCTTTCCATTTGCAATGATATGGATGGAGTTAGTATTATGCTAAGTGAAATAAGTCAAAGACAAATACTGTATGATCTCACTCATATGTGGAATTTAAGAAACAAAACAAATGATAATGGGAGGAAAAGAGAGAGGCAGACCAAGAAAACAGACTCTTAACTATAGAGAGCAAACTGATGGTTACCAGAAGGGAGAGGAGTGGGAGGATGGGTGATATAGGTGATGGGAATTAAGGAGGGCATTTGTTGTGATGAGCACCAGGTGTTATATGGAAAAATGGAATCATTCAATTGTACACCTAAAACTAATATTATATTTAATATACTTAAATATTTAAATATATTAAATATAATATTTAAATATATTAAATATTATATTTAATATATTTAAATATTATTATATTTAATAATACTGTATTTTAAATAAGTGCAATTTAAGTAAAGACTTAAAAAATATAAAAGCCTTACCTGGTCAATTTTAAAAACAGAATTATTGCCATTATAAGCCTTTTCCCAAGGGGGCTCTCTGCCAAGAAAAACAATCTAGCTGGCAGTTGTCTTTCTTATTCCCCATCTGTGTTTCCCTCTTATAACTGTCTTTTACTTCCGCCAGCAACTTATATCCTCAACTCTCCCATCAGTGAAAGGCTTGGCTAGATGCTGAAACAGGTACAAAGATGGATGATGGGGACACTGAAACTGAAAGAAGTGAAGTGACTTGTTTTCACTTGCAAAAGATAATGGCAGAACTGACTTAATGAGAGGTACTCATTTACTGAACTATTCTTAAAACATTGGGAAAAATTAAAAAGAATAGAAACAATTTTGGAATGCTGATAGACAGCCCTACAACTTAATTTTATAGATGTAGAAATTGTAGCCCAGACAGTGTGATTCATCCAGAACTAAACTAAACCTAGGTCATCTTACACAGGCCAATACTGCTTCTCCAGCATGATGTCTGATTAGTATTCCATAGGCCAGCTATATTTACCACTATTTAAATCTTGTAATATACCTACTGTTTGTGCTGAATAATGAAATTTTGTCCTAATTTAAATTTTAGTAACATATAACAGAATTTAAGATTTAAACTGGGTGGCAGTAGAGACTGGCAATCTGTAAAGCTTCTACCAATGCTAAAATTTCTAATCACAATATCCACCAGTGCCAAAGGCAAAAATGATTCATAGTAAGCACAGTCACACTAGAGCTCTGCTCCTCCCTTTTAAGGAAGATAGAACATTCAATTACTACATAATCATTTTTCCTTGAAATTTACTTTTTAATAAGGGTAATTGTGTTAGAGTCTCAGTGGGAATGTGAGCTGATAGTGTAGATATGATGCAAAGATTCAGTGATGAGATCAGAAATAATCTAGACACCTGGAGTAAATGAGAAGAGAAATGCCAATAAGAGAAAAGTCCATGAAAAGAAACTACAAAGGCAAAGCAGAAAAAGTCAGGAATACCATAAACATTATACTTTGGTGACTAATAACTCACTAATGGCAAACTGATTAATAAGGGCAATGTTACTCTTTCAAAATGACAACTACACTTTTTAATAAAACAAACATCTTTCCTGTTTCCACACAGATTTTAGGGTATTGTTTATCAATGTATACAAATTATAATGTTATTCCTTTTATATTGAACTATCATGCCATTTCAAACCATTCTCTCTATCTAGGTTTGGTGCTCATTTACATTGAGCAAGACACATTTTCTCTTCTGGGGCTTTTTTTACCAACACATAGTATGCATCTGAAGATGGTCATGGAATAGGTGCACAGTCTATGGTCATGAAATAAAGGGATATTAAGTGAACTAAACAGGGCTTGAAAGTTTGATTTTGGCTTAGGGAACATCATCCTCATCCAGAATATATATAGAATTGATAACCCATATACGGTACAATTTCAAGGTATCAGAAATGGTCAACATTTCCTCTCCTCCCCGCACTCATACCTATTTCAACTAGCACATAAAATTCTACTGTCTGAACATTATTTTGCCAACTTAAGGCCTTAGTCTCTGGTACAATCATTCCAGACCACTCATCAAGTTGTTATGAATCATTGGAAGCTTAGTGTGAATGGAGTGTCTGAGTCCATATTTTTAAAGGAAAGAAGAGGAACAATAATGAGGGTCCTAAGCCTCTAATCCAGGTAAAGGGCCCACAGCATGGATGCTGGTTAGGGACAGGAAAATAGCTTACTAAACAATTTTGTCTCAGATGGGCCTGTCCTAGAGGCAAGTAACAACATTTATCAGGCAAGTGAATCAATAATGATGATCCCATTAATTGGGACTAGGAAGTGAAGTTTGGTAAAGATAGCACAGAGATGCAGAAGGCATTGTCATAGACTTTCAAAACTAGAAGGACCTTCAGCAGGTGCAACCAACAGTGAAAGAGATAAAGCAACTTGTCTAAGATTACAAAAGAAAGTGACAGAGCTCTAATGAGAAAGCACTTGACGTTTGGCTTATGACGTTTTCAATTAGAGAACTAATGTGATAAAAATAGTGTTTTTATCTTTTTGTAATACTGTTTTACTATGTGTAATTTTTCAACACTATGCTTTTAATGGAATGTTTCCCTCTGAGCATGTACCATTGTCTTGCATGTAATCTCTACCTGCTACCTAAATAAGCTTAGCCTTGAGATCTACACACTCTGGAAATAACCTGTGCATAATTTTTAAATTATATTTTTATTTTACCTTTTAAATTAATTGTGCATAATATCTTAATTATTTATCTTTTGTGTACAAAGGACTTGTATTATTTTGCAATGTGATTCTTGTCATTTTTTCTGTAGAGATAATCTTGGTTTAAATTTTTTTAGTCACACTGTTTTAAGAACTGGTGGGTCTCAAGAGTAAATAATGAATTGCATATTTGAATGGCTTCTGTGAAAGTTAAGGTGCATTCTGTTAACTCACAAATGGCAGTCTGATGTAGTGCCAGTAGAGGTTTTTCCCAAAATAGCACCTGGCAACTTGGCAGTGTGTGCATTTCAACCTGTTCTATCACTTACTGTGGTGCAAGAGTTTTACTCGCACTCTGGGATGGACTTTGTTTCATTTGCATGCCTGCTGTGGTGATAACAGACTATAATTTTTTTAAAAAAATACAGTTTTACTTTTATCATCATTTGTTTTTCTTTTACCACACTTTTAAGTTTGTCAGTGAGACCCACAAGGGAACTATCTGCTGTCTTTTAATGCTTATATTAGAAGGTTTAAAGGAAGAGAAATAATGTCACTGTGGTAATTGGCCATCTCCCCCACTTTAATAGCATTCCAGAACAAAGTTTCTTTAGATAGTAATGCTCAGCAAAAGGTATTTGTGTTGCCTCATCTTTGATTCATCCATTCTTATGTTTCCATGAATATTTTGAGGGTCTTAGGCAAATGGGCCTACCAGACTCTACTCCTGCTGTTTGGGATTTGCTGCAAGGCCTGGGCCAGAGGAAGGGTGAACCAAAAAGGAATTAACAAAACAATTAGAGAATTCTGGAATGGTGGAAAATGCAGAATTAACAAGTGTTTATGTTATTAGATAAGTCTCAGCTCCAAAGCAGTTTCTGATGATAGAACTTAAATTACTTTTTAAAAATCTCTCAAATCATTTACAACCCAATAGTAAAAGTAAGGAGAGTCTGAGGATAAGTCACTCTCCTGCTGAGATGAGTAAAACATTGGCAAGGGAGGGGACTAGGGAGGTGGCAATCTTAGGAACTTGAAGGGAGAGTCTTGAATTAGAGTTAAGAGTAATAAATTTACTTTAAAGTCACAGGATATGGCTAAGGACTTGAGCTTTGTCTCCAAATCCTGGTTCTTCCCTTTACTAGTTGTGTGACTTTGGATAATTAAACTCTATAAGCCTGCCTCCTCATATGTGAAGGTGGTACAATAATTCAACTTCATATTGTTTCTGTTAAATTCAAAGGAGATAATATATGTAAAGGGATTAGTGAAGTGCCCGGCACCATAGTAAGTGTTCACTAAATGGAAAATGGCATTAACATTTTATTTAATCTCACTGTTTATTATGGCTCCCCCAGGATTCTCCTTTTATTGAAGTATCTCTGAAAAGCACTGTTTCCACTTTTCCCCTTGATTCTTAAATTGCTTTTGTAAAAAAAAATAAATTTACTGAGGTATAACTTGCACACCATAAAAATCACCTATTTTAATTGCACATTTAAATTAATTTTAGTAAATTTAAAAACTTTTGTAACTGTCATCTTAATTCAATTCAGAACATTTTCATCATAAACCATCTCCAGGCAACCACTACTCTACTTTCTGTCTCTATGAATTTGACTATTCTGGACAATTCATATAAATGGTATCATATAAAATGTAGTCTTTTGTGACCAGCTTTTTTCATTTATCAAGATGATTTTTCAAGATTCATGTTGAAACATCTGTGTTGTAGCAAGAATCAGTACTTCATCTCTTTTTATGGCTGAATAATATTCCATTGTGTAGATATGCTACATTTTTATCCATTCATCAGTTGATGGGCTTATGAGTTTGTTTCTACTTTTCAGCTATTATGAATAATACTGTTATGAACATTTGTGTTCAAATCTTTGTGTGGACATATGTTTTCTTATCTCTTGGGAAGACAACTAGAACTGGAATTATGGTAGCAATACTATTATTATTAGCAGTAGTATTTACTACTATATCATAATCCACTTGTCAGTGAGGTACATTAATTCTTATGGCAAAACAAAGTAACTTCAGATGCCCCTTAAAGAAGTATACTTAAAAACAAAACAAAGAAAAAACAAAATAGTTGTTTAATCAATAAAAATGGAAATATTTCTGTGGGAAACCCAGTTTAAACACAGGATGGATCATTTGAAAACATTCGCATTGCCTTTAGGAGAATTCTAAAGACAATGTTTTAGTTTTTTAACATCTCAAGTTTTGTCTTACTTTTGTAAGATAACCATCTGAATGTCTGTAGGACATATGATGCCTCAGGATGGCACAGACTTTTCAGTGATTAATAAAGGATATAAATAATGGTGTTTGAATCTGGGCATCAAAGTAAGGAAAATAAATCTTGTGAGAACCCTGCCTTTTTTTTTTCCTGGGATGCACAAATCATCCCTTAAAAGAAATGGTAGAAAATAGGAATTTTTTCACACCAGTCATTGAAATAAAATTCAATTATATGGCAGAGAAGTCTACACAATTATTTGTCCACAATGACAGCATATGGGCTTTCTAGGTCCCCAGCGAAGGGGTTATACTCATATGTTCCTCATTTAAAGCATTAAGCGAGTTCCTAAAAAGTAACTGATGCTCCTGTTGTGGGTCTACTGATGGTATTTCAGTGCCAACTGTGTGCCCAGCTTGCAGAAATAGTCCTTTAGGCGGGGAAGCAAGGTTAGTTTTTGCATGTATGTGTGCAAATACACACACACACATACTCCAATAGTGAATGGACAAAATGCAATATCAAGTTCTAATTTATATGGTTCCATAGAATATCAACAAAGTCAATTTAGTTTGAAGTATTAATATTAAGCAATAACATAATTTTTAAACATTTTTTTCATTGCAGTTTTTTGGCTCCTCGTCCTTGCCCTACTTCAAATCTTTTATAAGAAGAAAATGGGTTCCTTTGATTTGAACTCTGATAGAAAAACCCATTGAGCAATGTTTCAAGTCAAAAGAATTCAGTCAGTTTAGATGACTGTGGAGCAGTTTCTAAAGTGTGGTCCAGGGAACTTCTTTCATCCAAACAACTTAGAGCACCTGCTAAAAATGCATGGAAGTAGGCCCAGAAATACTCATTTTGATTATGTTCTCCAAGTGATTGTGATGCACACTGGTTTGAGGACACCTAAGTGGAGATCTAGATATTATATTTGTTTTATCTACATCAATTACCCAAATGTAACTTGATGGGAAAGAATTCAATGGGATATTATTTGTAAACTATAACTGAAAAAAGAGGAGATAGAATATGTGTGAAGATGCGTGTGGCTTCTTTCAGAGTCTCAAATAACTCCATGACCTCAGGAAACATTAAGAACCACTGTTACTAGAGACCTTGAGTGAAATCTCTGGCTTTAGTCCCATTCTTTTTTTGTTCTTAGCTAGGCCAGCAGAACAGCAGCATCAAAGAGTTGCACCATTAGTGCTGATTATTGCAGTGGGATGGAACAATGGTTCTGTTACAGGTCCCTGAACATTAGGGAAGGGTGTAAAGGACACACATTGAAAAGGCCTTTGATGGTATTGAAGAGGGCATCTTTTGGGATGAGCACTGGATGTTGTATGGAAACCAATTTGACAATAAATTTCATACATTTAAAAAAAGAAAAGAAAAGAAAAAAGAAAAGGCCTTTGAGAAGTACGGACAGTCTTCTTCCACCCAGTAAGGTCTCCATACTTCCTACCTACCACAGACAGAGGCAAATCAATTGGAATTTAGAGTAGTAAAATCTTAGATTGTAGAGGGAGAACGTGAATCCTCCTTTGCTGGTGGGGTGAGGAAATTAGAGGCTTCTGGAGAGTGGCAATCCAGCTGTCTGCTATGATGACTCTCCCTCTATGTGAGAAAATCACCTACTTTTTCATTTCCTCCCTTTAGAGGACTGATATTCTTATCCTTATGTCTACCAAAACTATCCATAATTCAAGCCTAGTTCAAGCTTTATCTCCTCCACAATTTCTTCCAGGGTAACTCTTCTACCACAGTGATCTTTCTTCCATTACCTCTTATGGCACACAATTGATGTCTCAAGTAGATTTTGCTTGCTTGCTTTATTTATTTATTATTTATTTGTTTGTTATATTCAAGTTAGTTATAATACAGTGTTGTCTTGGTTTCAGGAGTAGAATGCAGTGATTCATCTCTTACATATGACACCCAATGCTCATCCTCATAACCAATTTAGCCCATCCCCACACCCACTGCCCCTCCAGCACCCCTCAGTTTGTTCTCTGTATTTAAGATACTCTTATGGTTTGCCTCCCTCTGTGTTTCCCTTATTTTCCTTTCCATTCCCCTGTGTTCATCTGGTGTGTTTCTTTTGTTTTAATATTTATTTTTGAGAGAGAGAGACAGCATGAGTGAGGGAGGGGAAGAGAGAGAGGAGGCAGAGGATCAAGAGCAGGCTCTGTGCTGACAGCAAAGAGCCCAATGCAGGGCTCGAATCCATGAACCGTGAGATCATGACCTGAGCCCAAGTCAGACGCTTAACCAACTGAGCCACCCAGGTGCCTCAGAAGTCTTTTAGTTTTTGTTTGTCTGAGGAACTCTATCTCTTCTTCTACTTTGAAAGATAGCCTTCCTGGATAGAGTATTCTTGTCTGCAGATTTTTCCCTTTCAACACTTTGAATATACCATGCCACTCCCTTCTGACCTGCAAAGTATCTGCTGAAAAATCCACTGATAGCCTTATCAGGTTTTTCCTTGTATATAACTGTCTTCCTTTCCCTTGATGCCTTTAATTTTTTTTTCTTTATTACTACTTATTGCCATTTTAATTACTATGTGTCTTAGTGTAGATCTCCTTTGTTTGATTTTGTTGGTGAATCTCTGTGCTTCCTGGATCTGGATATCTGTTTCCTTCCCCAGATGACAGAAATTTTAAACTATTATTTTTTTGAAGTAACTTTTCTTCCCTCTTTTCTCTTCCTTCTTCTAAGATCCCTATAATGTGAATGTAATTACACTTGATGGAGTCATTGAATTCCCTAAGTGTATTTTCAATGTGTACAATTTTTTTTTTCTCTCACTTAGCTTGATTGCTTTCCATTACTCTGTATTACAGGTCACTAACCTGCCATTTATTCTATCAAATGTATTTTTCATTTCATTTATTGTGTTCTTCATCTCTGCTTCCTTTTTCGTCTCTTTGTTGAGTGTCTTACTGGTGTCCTCCATTCTTTCCTCAAGTACTATGAGTATCTCTATGATCATTACTTTAAATTATCTGTCAGGCCTATTACTTATATCCATTTCATTTAGGTCTCTTGCTGTGTTTTTTTTTCCTTCATTTGAGACATATTCTTCTATCTCCTCATTTTGTGTAGCTCTCTGTGTCTTTTTCTGTGTGTTAGGAAAGTCAGCTAAGTCTTTTTCTCTTGAAGGTAATGGCCTTAAGAATAGGTCCTGTAATGCCCTGCAGTGCATTGTCCCCTGTTCCCCAGGACCTGGAGCTTCAGGGAGTGACTCCTATGTGTGTTGCCTATGCCCTGCTGTTGTGTCATGACCGCCTTTTCCTTCAGTCCAGTTGTCTGCAGAAGTTCTCTTTTCCTGTTGTGGGCAGTATTTGGTCCTGGCTGAGGTTGGGCATGTTTTAACAAGCTGTGCTCTGGTCTGCTTGCAAAATGAGACATGCCACCACCACCACCAGAAACGAGGCACTGCAAAATGTGTGGATAGGGAGAAGTGGTGCTGGTGAAGTTTGTGCTGGGCTTCTGTGGAAGGGAACCCACAGTGCTGGGACTGAGGCAAGTGTGACTGAGAAGAGTGGATCCACTGAAGTGCAAGGGAATCACACTTAGTGTAAGCAAGTTAGGTAGCAAATCTTGATTCTGTGCTGGTTACTACAGGTGGCCATGTATTTGTGGTGAGGGGTTAAGGAGGTAAATGATGCCTCCCTGCTCCTTTGTTCCTGAAGAGGTCTTCCTGTGATACCTGCCTCTCTGGGACACACTCTGAAATGAGTAAATCATTCTCTTTTCCATATATCCCAGGTGTTTTTCAAATACTGCTTCTACAGCATGTGATATTTGTCTGTTGTCTCTTTAAGAGTAGAGACTCAGCTTCCTAATACCCTCCAGCCTCTCCCAGAGCCAAGCCCTCTGGTTTTTAAAATTCCAGGCTTTAAATCCCTCTGGTTGTAAGAACTCATGAAATTTGTCTCCTCTAGCTTTCAAAGTCAGATGTTATCGGGATTCATCTTCCCTGTGTGGGCTCTCTGGTGTGATAGTCTGTTTCTCACCCTTTTCCACACCATCAGCACCTTCTTGGCCACTGACGGCAATGGTCTGTCTTATTCCCCAACCATGTCTCTATTCTTCCTACCTTTTTTGATGTGGCCTCTTCTCTTCCTTTATTTATGGAGTTTGTTCTGCCTGCCAGTCTTCAGGTCATTTTCTAGTTTATTTACACTGATACGGGTGTTATCTAGTTGTATCTGTGGGAGAAGGTGAACTTAGGGTCTTCCTTCTCAGCCATCTTCCCAGACTCCCTAGAAGAGCATTCTTATCACTGAAGACTGAAAGTCAATGCCAAAGTGGATCTGCACAAATAAACCCACTGAAATAAGCCTATTATTTATTAGGTTAACCTATTTGTTTCCTACTCACCATCCCATAATTTATTGCTGCTAGTTCAAGCTCCTTTTTCTTGTCATATCCCCACAACTTATTGTTTCAAAAAGTATATAAACTTTTGGGCCTAATGTCTTCTTTGGTCATCATTTTTCTTCTGAATATTCCCTCATGCATGTAAAAATATTAAATAAAATTTCTATTATTTTCTCCTATTAACCTGTGTTCTGCCAGTTTAATTCTTAGGCCCATCCAGAGAACTAGGATGGTAAAAGTAAATTTTTTCTTCCATACAATTATTTATAATTATATTCCTACAATTATATGTCCTCAAAGTTAAGATTCTATAGAGGATGTAGAAAGATGCTGGGAAAGAAATGGGAAAATCACATCAGAAGAAAGCCACTTTTATTAAGTGAGAAATAACTATAGTTTAAATAGTTTAAAATGTTTGGAAGTAAGTCAGATTTCGTTTATAAGGGAGAGATCCTTCAAAACAAAAGGAAAATAATTGAGCACTTGGATCACACTTTTAAGTGTCTGAATTTGTCTTTGAAAGTGAATAGCTTTTAAAAACATCACGGACTGTAGCTCTTAAGAACCAAACAACGCACACATGCATGTGCTCACACACACACACACACACACACACACACACAAACAAGATTTCAGTATGTAATTAAAGTATTAATAAAAAAGAAGAAACTAAAGAGGTGGTTTTAATAGCATAATTGAGATTGGAGAGGAGGTAAGAGCTAAGTGAATAGAATAGAACTGGCAGGGGAGAGACTATGGGGAAGGGAGCAGAGACATGTCTAGCAATGAAAATAAAAGGAAAAAATAGATGAAATAGAAAGGGGATGTAAAAGGAAAACAGTTTATAGCAGTAGGAAGTTTAGGAGAAAGTGACTAAGAGAGAAAACATGGCTGAACCCTGAGCATGTCATATGTTCCTGTTTAAAAAATGACACTGAGGAATGCAAGTGAGAAAGCTGACCCTTATCTGCTGTTAGGTAAGCTACTGAGAGCAGCATGAAAGGTTACCAGAAGCCTCTTAGCCAAAGGTAACAACCCTCCTTCATGAGGAGTGTGAAATCACCACCATTAAACTCTTTCTTTGGGTTGAGGCTTTGCGTTTCTCAGCATAATTCCGTAAAAAAAAATAATTTAAATTGATTGGAAGGGTTAAAATAACATTTAACTTTGATGGGTACATGGACCCTTAATGAAAATTAATCTTTCAGATTACTTTTAAATGTGCACACTACCCAAGAGGAATAAAGCACTTCATGATTTCACCTGTCCAGCCTCATCTCTTCCTAATCCCTACCCTTTTGCTTGTTACACTCCAGCCATAAATGAATACACCATGTTCTTTTGTGTTTCCATGCCTTTGTATGTGGCTTTCTCTCTGTTGAGAAGGCCCTCCTCTTACCTTTCCCCCAACCTCAGTTCAAAAATATCTTCTGTGAAGCTTTCCTTTTTTTGCCTTCTTTTGTACTTCCACTGCAATTTGCATATGCCTTCTTTTGAGCAATATTGTTGATGTATTGTAATTAGTGGTTTCACTATCTATGTTTCTCTCTAGACCACAGTTTCATGCTTCTAAATTAACTGATGCTTATTTCATAATCACATATATCACATGGTAGAGGCAGCACTGTTTAAAATCTGGGCACTGGAGTCAGAGACACTTGAATTAGAATCTCCACTCTGATATTCTCTGGCTGTGTGACCTTGGATAAGTTACATAACCTCTGAGCCTCAGTTTTGTCATGTAAAAACCAGGAATAACCACCACCACCACAACAATATTTAATAATATTATGGAAAGATTTATTAACTTGTTTTTTTTTTTTATTTTTTTATTTACATCCAAATTAGTTAGCATATAGTGCAATGATGATTTCAGGAGTAGATTCCTTAGTGCCCCTTACCCATTTAGCCCATTCCCCCTCCCACAACTCCTCCAGTAACTATTGGAAAGATTTAAATAAAATCATGCACGCAAAAGTCCTCTGGCTGCTCAGATGTTTTAAGCTTCAATCTATGGAAAAAATACAAAAGAAATTGGACTAGGAGTCAACAATATTGAGTGCTATTTTGAGTTTCTACACTGACTCACTTTTTATTCCCAGTAACTTACTCAAGTCCTCTGTTTTTCCTATTTCCAAAGAAACATCATCAAGATATTGGTCTCCTACATTCCCTATGTGACTGACCATTGAATTTAAACAAAGGGAGTAACCTGAAAGGAAATTGGAGCTTCTCAGAGTGAGGTAGTCAAGAAATGCCAGGTGTTGCTCTGTCCATGTGAGAAATAGCCAGTCATCTTAATCACAAGTGTTACCATTTCTTAAGGGCTTATTTATAATAATGTGCCCAGGCACTAAGCCAAGCACTTTATTTATAGTTCTCTGTTTTTAGTTATGCTAAAGCCAAGGCTGGTTGGTCACCAGGTAGGCATGCAATGAGAGTATTCAAGTATGGAATTGGGTAGCCTGGGAACATATGACTTCATTCTTCAATAGCATCTTTTACTTTCTTGTAGAATTATTTTTTTTTCTTTTCTTTCCTTCCCTTACTGTCCCTCCAGATGTATTTCCTTTGTTCAAAGAAATATGAAGAGAACTATGCCTTCACCAATTTGTGAAGTCCTATGTCACATTTGGAAGCTAGTTCATGAGGAAAGCTATAAAAGTTGAAACACCAGCTCTATGAAAACAGCGATAAGTGCTGTCTTGCTGGAGTGAGCTTACTGTTAAGGTATAATTAGTAGTAACACATATATTAGCAATTAGAAAGTCAGGGTAATCGAGACATGAACAAAAGACCATCTGTTATGAGAGAAATATCCAACCCTCAAAATCAGTAGGTAATAGATGTTCTCATCTTGAAACATAATAAATAGTTAAAGAATAACAAAGGAATGTCTTATTGCTTGCTAAAAATACTCTTGGGATTTCTCCCAAAAGAGCTACATGATAATAGTAAAAGTTCTGATGTTTTAAAACTTGAACTAGAAAAAGAACTGGAAACAATTTTCCTCTGACCTTATTCTGATGTTCAGGGATTTCCTCAAAAGTAATTGTAGATCTCAACCATTAATTGTTAGGAAAGCAACTTTTGGTTATGATTAAAACAGGCTTTGAATTTAAAAATCACTTTAACTCATATATGAAAATCACATAAATGATATTTAGTTAACTTCCTGAATGTAGTAGACCATGAGGAATCGCGAGAGACCCCGGAGAGTAGGGGACAAAAGCCCAGATTGTAGAGCCAGAGAAACCTGTGTTTCTAAAATTCTACCTTCCCCTGAGCAATTTGGGACCCTTGGCAATTTCTTAACTTTGTTAAATCTCAGTTTACTTCCTCATAAAATGTAAATAATATCTCCTAACTCATAGTGTTACTGTGAGGTTTAAAAGAAATAATAAAATCAAGCATTTAGCCCAGTGCTGAGGCGGCTGCTGCTGCTGCTGCTGCTGCTTTTATCCCTGTGACAGAATTCTGGGCAGCATGGACCAGGGAGTTATCTTGAGTGACAGTCTAATGTCTTTACCTCATGATGGAAGTTTGATCTGGGATCTAAAAAATGAGGATTAATAATATTAGTACTCACTATATAGGGCTATGAGATTGCAAGGAGATGATGCAGGTAAAATAGCACGGTACCTGGGAGGCAGTATAGACCCCATAAATGTTTACTACTACTATTCTTCTTCTTTTTATTATTATTATTATTATTTAGCACAGTATCTGCACATAGGCTCTCATTAGGTATTAGGTATTGTTACTCCTAGGAATTCCCCTTTCACCAAATAATTCCAAGAGGGCAGAGATGCACCAGTATTGGCTGGTGTTTGGGGAAACCCTACATTGCTGGTAAACTTGAGCGGTGATTCAGTGAGGTGGACAGAGAAGAGACAAAAAGAATGATACTGCTTGTATAATGTATATTTGACAATGGGGACTTTATGCTAAATTAAAGTGACTAGGCATTCTTTTAAAGATGTTCCATCCCTGTCTTAGTATATTCATTTTTTTTCACATTATTTATCATGGTTATTGGGACACTGTTATTGGGACAGTGTCAGCAAGTTTCTGAGATAAAGCCACACTGTAAAAATAGTTGATGTCCTGTTTCCCTTCAGTTTTAATTTGATTGTCAGATTGGAGAGGCAAACCTGGTTATTTCCAGATAACCTACATGTACATTTCACAAATTTCTTGAGATGTACTAGAGTTAAAGTACTGGTTTGCATTCAGTTGTAATGCAAAGTCGGGGTCTCTAACACAGCTGTCATTTCAATCCTTTAGAGCTTATTTCCTCTGCAGTACTGTGAGTGTTAATTCTAGGGTGCTGTGGCTCCAAGGCCATCTAGGAGACTATGTGTGCTAGGGAAAAAACTACACTGAAAAAGTGCCCTTAAAATTTTTATCCTCATAAAATCAAATTAAAAGAAGAATCAAAAGCAATCTGAGAATGGAGGGAAAGTCTGTTCTTGGTTATAATGCTGGGAGTGTATGTTGGCTGTGGGACTTACATACATATAAACTAGCTAGGGAACTGAGGACCTCTCCTCTGTTTCCCTAGGTCACTGCTCAGTCCATTTGTAGCGTAGAACTTTCCAAAACACCAGCTGTGGCTAGGGGCATCTTTGCCACTGGTACTTACTTAGTAGACAGGGGGATATTCAGGAAATTGTTTTGGGAGGCTCAGATATTTAAGACAGACTCCATCTATTTTCACTTGCCACAACTCACATTCTGTTAGGCTTACTTATTCTTTGGATGATTGTGGTCATGATTAGGACTGGACTGCCCAAGACAGTAAGTACGCATTTGTCTGTGATAAGCTAACCTGAGCCTCTTACTTCCCACAATTCCTTCCTTCCCATTTATTCAAGTAGTAAATAATACTTGAGTATATCTATCATATGACAGACAGAGTGTAGAGCTAGAGATACATAACAGCAATCAAAACATGCATGGCTCTTGACCTTGGTTAGTCAGTAGAGTTTGGATGTGAGCATTAATATCAGTTATACAATTGTACAAAGTGACAAGTGAATGGAGGTACTCTGTAATGCACATTTTTAAACATTTTAATGTCAGTTACTCTTCTCCTTCACAAGATTTTTGTCAGTTTTCTTTTCTCATAAGGAACATATATATATATATATATATATATATATATATATATATACAAAATATGTGGAATTTAGGAAACAAAACAAATGAATTAAGAAAAAAAGAGAGAAACAAAAAACAGACTTAAGTACAGATCGCAAACTGGTGGTTGCCAGAAGAGAGGTGGGTGGGATAAAATAGGTGAAAGGGATTAAGAGTGCACATATCATGATGAGCACTGAGTAATGTACAGAATTGTTGAATCACTACATTGTACACCTGAAACTAATATAACACTATATATATATATTATGTTAATATAACATATAACACTATATATATATATATTATGTTAGTTATACTGGAATTAATATAACACTGTATACATTATGTTAATTATAGTGAAATTATAAATTAATTAGTAATAAATGTTTATATAGCATATATATAATGGCATTATAATATCATTATAATATATATATGTAATATCATATGGTATATATAATACCATTATATATATGTGTGTGTGTGTTTGTACACATACACACACATATTTAATGTCGAGATTTGAAATATATATAGTCCAAGGTTACTGAAACTCTTGGAAAGATAAGGACCCAGTACATGGAGGAATGAAGGAATTTAAGAAATATGACTGCTTCTAAGCAGTTTACTTATTCTCACTGTGATACAAGATTAAATAAAAACTAGATTATAATCTTTAATTTCTGAAGATACTATTGTTTTACTTTTTATGTGCTTCTTTTTTAAAGAGTTCACAGTAATGTGTGCTAAATGATTTATACATATATCCTTCCTCTATCTTAATGAAGAGCTTGACCAAGAAGCAGAAGAAATTTGGAACTTAAGTAATATCCCCCTTCACACTCCAGGTTACTGGGGAAATAAGAAGGGCCTTCTTATGGATAGCCCAAACTACTTGGCTTTCAGCTCTGTGATCATTAATAGGTGCTAACCCCACAGGTAGATGGCATAAGAGATAGTTAAATAGGATGTGAGAGACACTGAAAGCTTTAACCACCAGCCTCCTGAGTAGAAACCTCCTCTCCCATTTCAGTGACTCCTTTGGGTTTTATGAAAGTCTATATCTGAAAGTCAGATATCTGCTTTGAGAGGGCAGCACCACACATTTCCATCCCGAGGAGGAGATGGCTAGTGGGATAGTGGATTTTCCCCTGTGGAGAAGGATTCAGAAAAGGTCTAAAATCTAAAAATGTCTTTGGGTAGATTTCTACAATTTAAGATTAGTGGATGCTAAGACCACTGAACACCTCTTGACACCATCTGCAAGCTGAGGTATATGTACATGAAAATTAAAAAAAAGCATTAAATGACAGAAAAATAGATACTGAAAGGAGATAGAATGTGTGTGACCTAAGACAACCTTTCCCTATTTTATAATTTTGTTAGACTGACAGTGCCCTTCTTTATAGAGCTAATCCCAATATAAGCACTAGTCTTCAAACTCTATGTCTAGCTGCTCCACTCAACTGTAAGCTCTTTGAATTTAGAAAACTGGATTTTAGTTGTTTTTTTATCACTTGCCTCTAGGACTGACTTGATACATGATAAAAGCTTAGTAAATGCTCGGTGAAAAAAATGAATGTCATTTCACGTTTCTGAAACTATTGAATCTTCTCTCACATTCTTTATTCTGGTCAAATGTCTTCTTATTGGATATCTTCCATGACCATCCTATCTAAAATTGCACTTTCATGCTCCAGCACCTTAACTTGCTTTATTTTGCTCTATAGCAATTATCACTACCTTAAATCATATCATACAATTAATTCTTATTCTGTTTATTGTCTGTCCCCTCTGCTAGAATCTAACTGTTATAATGGCAGGGATCTTGTTTGCTTGTTCACAGCTGAATCTCCATTATATAGAACAGTGTCCGATACAAAATAGCATCTCAATAAATATTTGTTGAAGAATGTACCAGCGGCTCTAGGAATGGTCTTCTATTTTACTTTACTCTATTAATTTACTTTACTCTATTAATTTTTGTTAAAATTTGGAGTCTGAAGAATATCAGATAAATTTGGGAGATAATACTAAATACAGACCCTTAGAGAAAAATTTCTTCTAATTCTAGGTTTCATTGCTCCAAATAGTCAAAAAAATGGTAAGAAGAATAAAAAAGTAGAACAGCATTAATAAGAAGTCTTGACAACATCAGTGTTTTCATCTTATCAGGGGCAGCTGGTTTTTGTAAGTACTTGTTTATTTCAAAAGGGCAGTATTGTTTGAATTAATTTACCAGTTACAATCTTCAGTGCCTAAAAGTGATTTTTGCCATCTCAATGATCATTTTCTGAAATATTTTCAAGGACATTGGCTTCATGCTGAAAATAGAAAACATACTTGAAGAGCTGTATGTGGCTCACGATTAACTAAAACTGTACAATCAATATCCGCATATGTTTCACAATTATTATACTTCTTTAAAATAAGATTCAGATACAGGAAGAATATTTTACAAAAGAATATTTCACAAAATATTTTACTCTCCAAAAAGAGAGTATTTTCCTTGTTTTATTAAATGTCCTGCTTCTAACATTTCAGTTAATGAAAGCAGTCCCTTGTGTCAAATCAAATTCTCATTTAGCACTTCTCCCAAGCAAATAGCTTTCTACCCATCATATAATTTTCCCTTGAAGCATATTGACAATGGGTAATATATAGAGACTTGGAGTCAAATTCCACTTTTAATCTGGAACTAGAAATACTTCTTTCATCTTCCAGGTTTATCTTTTGATGATATATATGTGACACATTCTTTTTCAGAAGGTCATCCCCTGGATTTAGTTATGAACACTATCAGTAGACAAAGATAAGCTTTTACACTATTTAAAGTAACACAAGAGAAGATAGTAATGTATGACCATGATGTGAACAGAAATAGTAGCACAAAATTCTGTATGTGGAATAGCACATGATTAAATAAAGAAAAAATTATGTTGTTAGAATCAAATTATGGTCTAGAGGCTCTTTTGTTAGGGGTTCAGAAGCAGGTGAAGAGTGAGAGGTGATAACAAAGACTGAAAACTAGATGTCGCTACTTTTGTTGTTTGGGGCAAATGGTGGTTTCTGAAAGATTCACTGGTTGAGCAGAAGAGGTGTAATTCTACAAGCAAAAGAAAAACGAGGAATCATTAGCATTAACTTCAAGCTTTTAAAACTCTCTGTCCAATTTCCCTATAATATATAGCTGCTGGGAGGTGTGTTGGGTGGTGTTCAGTAAAAGAAGACAGCATTTTGATGTTGACAGAGATGGAGTAGTTATAAATTTGGCAAGGGATTCTCATTAGTTGTCTTTTGTTAATTTCTTTCCAACTTATGATTTGTGAGTGGAGTTGCTATGTTGTTTTTCACACTTTTCCTTTGCTTTTCTTAAGTAGCAGTGATATATATATGTGTGTGTGTGTGTGTGTGTGTGTGTGTGTGTGTATTTGATGGAAATGCATTTTCTATGCCTACTGGTATCAAGTCAGGCTTTTTCTTTTCCAATAATTTCCCCCCACTGTGGTGACATTTGAAAATGAACTTGCAATGTTTTCCACTGTGTATTATAGGAGGATTGTAGACAAAAACTCTTTTGCGATATCCTGTTTTGTTCCTGCTTAGAGCTATTATCAGTTTCACATACTCTTTAGTTTTCTTGTCTTTAAGAAGGATTGAGGAAGAAAAAAGAGAAAGAGCCTCAAACATATTTTCTTACTTACTTAAAACAAGTAAATCCTTTAATATGATTTTATTTGAAAACTTTTAACTCTTAATTATTTCTCAACAATGTTGTCAGGACCACGTTTTTGCTGTTTATTTTTTTAAAAGCATCTGAAATGGAAATCATTTCCTCTGTACTCTAAGTAGCCAGGCTGCTATACTTTCCTTAAGCAATAAGCTGACCAGACTTTAATTTTGACTTCAGCATATTTCTGGTTTTCTCTTAAATGCCAAATTAGTCTTAAAAGCGCATAGGATTAATGTTAAAAATTATTCCACTTTTTCTTCATGTTAGTTCAGCAATACTGCAATATACCACTATCCTTTTCCTCTTTTTGATCATAGGGGCTATAAACTTGATTTGATTTCTTAAAGCACCAAAGAGTCACCTTGAGGACACCATTAAACTTATTAGATTATGTTACTTCAAAGAAAATAATAAAAACATTCCATAAGGGTGTTCATAAGTTATTTACAAGGCAAAGTCATTCATAAATAATTCTCAATATTTCTTGTAGTCCCTCCCCTTTTACTTTCACAGGAATCCATTAATAGACACAATATTCTGTAATATTTGGCAAAGGTATTTTATGAAAGAAAAGAGTTTTGTTTACATAACTGCAGCTATTTCTGTAGTCAAAGTGAGAAGAAGAAAGCCAGCTGTTTTATTTGGGGAGATGCATTAATGTACCTTTTGGTCATAAAAGAAAGACCCTGAGCTTAGCGTAGAGGTTGAAACAAATAGGAGCTAAATTGCTCTTCTCAATAAGGAAATAGCATTTTTAATTTTCTACCAAGCAGGCAAAGAGACAAGAGTAAAGAACAGGAATCTGAAAAGAGTTGTTGGGAAAATGTGCTCCAAAATCCTGGCAGCTGGCCAGTAATGAAACATAACTATGGCAGGAACTGATGTTTGATGGTCTATCTTTCCAAGTTGTTACCTATTCTGAGCAGTAATCCCCTCTGTTAGGCTAACTTTAGTAAAAGTCTATTACATGCAAAGCACTGTGTTAGTGGTACCTTAAGGAGTCATGCCCAGTGGTTTATATCTACACATGGAGTGAATCAGTGCAGAGATAGAAGAGTTATCAGTAATAATAATGCCAAGATGGCCAAAGTAGATCAAGAATTGAGCTAGTAGCTGGAACTCAGAATTAAAGGAAATAACAATGACTAGGAGATACAGGAGAATATTAAGAAGAATGCTGGGCTCCCTGCAATTATATAAAATAGAGATTCTAATTCTTTTTATTAGACACTTAAGGAAAGAATTAGCCCATAAATCCAGAAAACTAGGGGATATTCCATTTAAATTTGTGAGAGAGAACTTAAACACACACCTCTCGAGGTATGGTAAGTATATGGATATTCATGTATTCAGATTTACATATTTTTTTTCTTTATTGTACTTGGTCAGATTTGCTGTCTTTAAAGTTGTTCTAGATCTACTTGCAATACCTTTATATTTTACTTGAGTTTGTATTTTAGATTTATGAAGTCTGCCGTTCTATGTTTTTGCTAAAGCCCTGGACATAATTTATTATAGTGTTTTTTTAAAAATCTGAATTTTCAAGTTAATGATTATGAAACTACCATAATGATAAGTTCCTTATTAAAAACTGCAACTCCCTAGAATGTTCTGTAGCACACCTAATTCTCTTCAGAAAGGGAATCATGTTAAAACAAACTTGGGAAACACTAAACCAGAATCTGCCAAGAATAGATTCTGAATTTACACCAGCAAAGTAATAGCTCTAAAAGGTACCATCAGGGGGAAAAGCTACTTAATGTAATTTGCAATAGCATTATTTGACTATTGAACTCACTTTCTACCTAATACTTATTTACATCCCGTGGACCTAATGTTCATTAGAACAAAAGAATCCAAAGTGTTTTTATATTATCTCATTTATTTTCACAAATATAATATAAAAGAGGATTTAGTGGTCAAAGGGAAAAATCATATAACTCCATTTGTGTTTAATGCATCTGTATATATAGAGAGATTATGCTACAAACAATTTATGTTTCTTATTTCATGAGAAAATTGAATTCAATCTGACTTCTTCTATCTTACGCTCTACTTACATTTACTGTTTAATTCTCACTTCATTCTCTTTAATACAAGTATTAAAGGATGCTAGGGTGTATTACTAGGATGTAATACTAGGAAGTATTACTAGGATGCTTTAATACAGGTAGTGCAGTCTCCTTTTTTTGTATATGAGCCTTTCATTTCTTAATCCAGCTTTTCATATAGTTTATATGGCTCCCTCCACCAACCACAGCCTCCACGGAAGATCATGAAGCATCATTATGATTCTTTTGACAATAAGGCAAAACCAAAATAGTTAAAAGGAATTTGTCTAACATCTATGAGAAATACAGTTTATTTTAATTTAGGGCTTTGTAATTCCAAACCTCTGGTTAGCTCAATGCCCTCTTCAATTCACAGCAGCCCACTAGACAGGTCCCTAAAATTCCCTGGGGCATGGAGAACTATGGATCCAAACCAAATTCCCTCACTAAGATTTCAAGAAATTAGAGCACAGAAAGTTTAAGCTAACTGGCCAAGATCACACAGCTAGTTAGCAGCAAGGTAGAAACAATAAGTTACTGAACTCATCCCTGGTTTATCTTTCTTATAGAAATATCCAGGTTTTTTAAGTTTCTAAAACCAGCAATTACTATCCATATCATACACATATACACACAAGCCAAAGAAATACCACATTTGAAAAAACATCAGTGAGATATTTTACTGGGCCATTTACTAAATTAAAAGAAAAATGCCAAAAACATTTTCTTTTGGAAAGCTAACTAAGAGTTTTTATTTTTATATAAGGTTTATTGGGAACATTTGCCTATCTGTCCAGCACATGCCTTGACATCATAGTCTAACTGAAGTGTTGATTGGCGTCAAGAACCCACATGTTGAAGGATTTCTAAACTCTCATTACTGTGACACAATAATACTTTTATGGCATGAATTTGAAATTAATATTTATTTATAAAAATTGGCCATGATAGTACTTTTGGAGCTATTACATCTGAACATGATAATAATATACAATATAAAGGGGGGGGGGAAATGAAGGACCATGGATGTCTAAATGATGAGAACTTTTATTCAGAACTACTATATTTTATTTATTTATTTATTTATTTATTTATTTATTTACTTATTTCTTTAATTATTTTTATTATTACTATTTTTAATATGAAATTTATTGTCAAATTGGTTTCCATACAACACCCAGTGCTCATCCCAACAGGTGCCCTCCTCAATGCCCATCACCCACTTTCCCCTCCCTCTCACGCCCATCAACCCTCAGTTTATTCTCAGTTTTTAAGAGTTTCTTATGGTTCGGCTCCCTCCCTCTCTGTAACTTTTTTTTTCCCCTTCCCCTCCCCCTTGGTCTTCTGTTAAGTTTCTCAGGATCCACATAAGAGTCAAAACATATGGTATTTGTCTTTATCTGTAGGACTTATTTCACTTAGCATAACACTCTCCAGTTCCATCCATGTTGCTACAAAAGGCCATATTTCACTCTTTCTCATTGCCAAGTAGTATTCCATTGTATATATAAACCACAATTTCTTGATCCATTCATCGGGTGATGGACATTTAGGCTCTTTCCATAATTTGGCTATTGTTGAAAGTGCTGCTATAAACATTGGGGTACAAGTGCCCCTGTGCATCAGCACTCCTGTATCCCTTGGGTCAATTCTTAGCAGTGCTATTGCTGGGTCATAGGGGAGACTATAGATGCTGGAGAGGATGTGGAGAAACGGGAAACCTCTTGCACTATTGGTGGAAATGCAAACTGGTGCAGCCACTCTGGAAAACAGTGTGTAGGTTCCTGAAAACTTAAAAATAGATCTACCCTATGACCCAGCAATAGCACTGCTAGGAATTTACCCAACAGAATTACTATATTTTAAATGGCCAACAAGTACGTGGAAAGGTAATCAGCATCACTAATCATCAGTGAACAGCAAATCAAAATCACAGTGAGATATCCCTTACACCTTATAGAATGGCTATTGTCAAAAAGACATAAGATAGCAAATGTTGAAAAGGATGTGGAAAAAAGGGAACACTTCCATTTCTTGGTATATATCTAAAGAAAATGAAATCATTGGATATATATGTAAAGAAAATGAAATCACTAATCACTATCTCAGAGATACCTACACTCCCATATTCATTGTAGCATTATTCACTATAAAGAAAACATAGAAATAACCTAAATGTCCATAAAAGAGTCAGTGGATAGAGTAAATGTGGTATATATGTCTTTTATATGTATGTGTATGTATATATGTATACACACACACACAAAAAAAAATAGATACAATAGAATATTATTCAGCCATAAAAAATGAAATCTTGCCATTTGTGACAACATGGATTGGCCTTGAGGACATTATTCTAACTGGCAGAGACAGAAAAATACAATATGATCTCACTTATATGTGGACTCTAAAAACATCAACTTCATAGAAACAGAGGATAGAATGGTGGTTGCTAGGAGCTGAGGTGGGGGGAAAGGGGACAATGTTGGGTGCAAACTTTAAGTTATAAGATGAATAAGTTCCAGGGATCTAAGGTGCAGAATGGATACTATAATTAATAAGATTGTGCTATAAGCTTAAATTTCCTATGAGTGTAGAGCTTCAATGTTGTCACCATAACAACAAGAAAATGGTAATTATGAGAGATTAAGGATATGTTAGCTAACCTTATTGTGGTAAGCATTTCACAATATATACATGTATCAAATATTCATATTGTATGCCTTAAACTTATACAATGTTACATGTGAATTATGTCTCAACAAAGCTGGGGGAAAAAGATTACTATATTTTGTCTTCACCATAGAGACTTGTCAGAGATAAGGGAGAAACTCTATCTTAAGTCATAGGTTAACTTTGTATATGGTTCTGTGAAACACAGAAATCTAGAAAATGGAGTCATTCTTTTGTGAATATTAATATGCACAAATTTACCTATGTATATTGTTTTATAATCCCGTAGAAGGCAAAGGAGTAGGAAAAGTTAGCAAGTGGAATAAGAAATGCATAAGTATAACCTAAGAATGCTGAGTGGGAGCTTTATGGGATGATGCTTATTACCTGAATGTCAAAATTGATTGTTGGATTGGAAGGGAAAAGAGGGAAATGGCAGTAAAGATAGTGATGTTACTTGAGAAACGTTATAGGAAATTGAAATTGAAACACTGTGTAATAGTGATTTGTGGGGAAGGAATGAGGAAGATGTGTAGGGCTGATGGGGTAGGGGTAATTGACCTCAATAGAATGGAGGATTCTTGTCAGTGAATAGAGAGAGGAAAGGTTAGATAGTTACAGTGGGCCAATGATGCTAGACTGGGGAGTGTGGACTGGATATAAGAGTGTCAGATCGCAGGATGAACAGTGGACAGGGAAAGCAATATTCATCAAACACCTTCCATGTGCCAGTTAATAGGCCAGGAGCTTCACATTTATTATCTCACTGAAATGTGCCTAGCACCTCTCTAAGATATATTTACCTTTGAATCAATATTCATGCTCTGCTTTCCCTTATATTACAATGGGTGAAGAGTTCAAGCCCTTATCAAAGGGCAGCCTGGCCTTATGTGCTCTAGATCCCATTGCCTCAATTCTCTTTTTACTGGAACATATGCATTGTCATTCAAACATGCTCTACTCTCTACTGTCTTAAAGAAACAAATGAAACTCTTCAACCTCCACTTCTTCCTTAGCTACTGCCCCATTTCTTTACTCCCTTTCATGAAATAACTTGAGTTTTTCACCCTCATTGATTCCATTTCCACACCTCTAATTGGCTTTTGAATATAAATAGGGGTAGAGCAAGGGAACACTCCTTCCCCTTAAGTCCAATTATCCAAAAGTGTTATGCAGTCACAATGTTTGTTAAGAATATAATAAAAAAAAAACTATTAAAATAAGCTGTGGGAAAGCATAACCATGAGACAGAGAAATTAGTCACAGGTTTTCCATCTTTATAAAATGTACTTTATCCCTCACCAATTGCCCAAACCCTGCTCCTCTGGCCTGGATACACCCACAACCTCATGCTATTTAATCAATTCCAGTCTGGTTTCTGTCCATCCCAGTCAACTGAAACAGCTCTTGTTGAAGTCATCAGTGACCACCATGTTGCAAAATACAATGGTAATTTCTCTGTCTTCATATTATTCAATGTCTCAGTAGTGTCTGATCCAGTTAATATGTCTTCTTGAACCACTATTTCTCCTGGATAGCTTGACATTAAAACTCTCCTCGGTTTTTTCTGAGCTTGCTGTCCAGTCATTCTCACTCATCTTTACTTGTTCTCCCTTTTCTCTCTGACCTTTAATTTTTGAACTGCAGGGCACTGGGGCAGAAGAAGCATGCATGGTGTTTGGTATCTCCTCATACCACTTTGGTGGAAGAGTACAGGGGCTATATAATCTCTTTCTATATACGTGATTAGTGACTGAAACTCCAGTGCCCCATCTCCTGGTCCTGCTTGAAAATTAAGTATCTACACTTTGCATTAATTTCTAGCTCCTTCTTTATACCTCTGCCTTCTATCTGTATTTTGTGTCCCTGCAGGATTATGTTCTTTGAGGTGTGTCCTTCTAAATCTACTTCTTACTTAACTAAACTAGTATATTAAAGGAGACAGAAAGGGATATTAAGGTAGGATCAATGCCTATAACCTATGATGTCATATCAAGGAAAAAATGTTATATTTCAATAGTATGAGGAAATGGGCTTTCCTTTGTTTAAGGACTGAGAGGAGATAATCTATAGTGATTATTAAAGGAACAAAATACATATAATGTGGCTTAAGGGGAGATGTAAATATCTGCAAATATCTCCAATTATGCAAACATTAGCAGGAGAAAATATTGATTTTTGTTAATAAATGGTACAAAGAGGCTGTAACTAACAATAATGAAGTTACACATAAAGAAACCAGTGAAGGGGCGCCTGGGTGGCTCAGTCGGTTGAGCGTCCGACTTTGGCTCAGGTCATGATCTCGCGGTGTGTGAGTTCAAGCCCCGCGTCGGGCTCTGTGCTGACAGCTCGGAGCCTGGAGCCTGCTTCAGATTCTGTGTCTCCCCCTCTCTCTTCCCCTCCCCTGCTCATGCTCTGTCTATCTCCATCTCAAAAATAAATAAAAACATTAAAAAAAATTAAAAAAAAAAAAGAAACCAGTGAAGATGCAATGTAAAAATTAGAACAAATGTATGGAGTGAACTGTGGAAAGTCCTTTAAAGCGAATTTTTACTAATAAAAGGAAACCAACTCTATACGATGAAACAAATGACAATTAGGCAAAATCAGTGACATCCTCAACTGCAAGTTTGCACAGTAGCAAAGAACACTAGTACTCTAGTGTGTCTTTAATGAGGGTGACATTTCATGTGCTTCCCAACATACCTATAAATGGGTTACAGGTCAACTTCTGCCTATAGTCATTCCCTGATCTTTTTTTTTTTTTTCAGTGTCTCAAAATTTTATTCAAGAATCTTTGCTCTTTGGGGAAAAAACAATTTTCAATATACCTTTAAATGTCTGAGTAAATATGCATTTCTTGTAAATGAAAACTTTTATTCTATTCTTGAAAATGATAGACCCAAAAGTAAGCCTATATAGTAAGAATAAACAAGACTTGCAAAATGATATAGCCCACTCAAGGTGAACTGTAGGATCAGAGGATACTTGAACATCTAGGAAGCTGGACATATTTCTAGGTCACTCTGGAGCAGAATTTGCTATGGTTCAAGGATAGAATACTGGCAATGTGACATCAAGTCTACAGAGTTAGCTTTGAACAATGGAGAGGTGAAATCCTAAGCATTTTTGCTTTAGTGAAACCACCTCTAATGAGATCATAGACATGTTTCAGTAAAGTAATAAAGCATTTTGAATTGTGTGTAGCTTTCAGATCTGAACTAATTTTCATGGCTACTGTTTATCCATCCTTCTTCCTTCTAAGCACATCCACTGATCTTTTAAAGACAATGATTACCAACTTGTTTTCACATCAGAGCACATATAAAAAAAGAAAATATGTGTGTGACTCACTGGATATCAGAGAAGACTGGTCACAAATTGGCTGCTTCAGACTCTGCTCAACCATCCCAAGAATGGAGGGGAATCCATTGTTGTCAAGCCAGTGTTCTTCAAAACACTGGTTGGGGAGCACTGTCATAAAACCTTTTGTTTAGGCAAGGAAGACAACTAGTCTCCAACTCTTAATGCCTTCTTCCATTTTCCCTCTTTTACCACCTTCTTTTTTAAAGATTTTATTTTAAATATATTCTACACCTAACATGGGCTTAAACTTACAACCCCAAGATCAAGAGTTGCATGATCTACTGACTGAGACAGCCAGGCACCCCTCTTTTACTACCTTCTTATGGCTGCAGTGAAATAATTCTTTTACCTTCCACCATTCCCTTTTCTACCCAGTTATTGCTTTGATACCATAGCCCCAACAATTTCTCCCAATATTCTTATAATATGGAAACAGAGCCATCATCAGTATACCCTCAGGAAAATGTTAGGCGTTTTCTAGTTTTCTTGGAGACATCTGAGTTTACCAGTACATTGTACAAGTTCCAGTAGATGGGAAGCAATTGCCATGAATTTCTTAAACTGACCAATGGGAGTTCGCCTTCTTTATATTTAGATTGTCCTTTTTATCCTGAAGATAGCCACAGTTTACCAACCACCAGCAAAGAGTTATAATCTCTTTGAAGTTACCAGGTCTAAGTAGTAACAACAACTAAGATTCTGGAGTTATTGAGTCTAATTTTATGAATATCAACTACAGTATTTTAATTATATATTCCTCAACAGACCTAAGGCTGAGTACTGTCTCAAAATTGGCAAAAGAAACCACTCTTCAAGAAATAAGACAACCTACATGACCCTAAATACATTAAACCTAGTAATCAGAATACTTGATAGAAAGTCTAAACACTTATTAGAATGACAAAAAAATAGAAAATAGTAGTCTTTGCATCTGAGGGAGTCAATGGAATAAGTGGAAAGTGTACAGAACCAAGACTTAGGAGTTCTAGGTTCTCTCTAGACCTGGGCCTGTCATTTGAAAATATTGTGTACTTAGATCTACTGGATCCTCCCGGGTCTTAATAACTTCATATTTTAAAATGAACGAGCTTATCACACATAGTGAATGGGATGGGATGGGTTGTTTCTCCATCCTATCTTCCAACTTCATTAAAATGATGTTAAAGATATAAAAAGGTATAATTTACCAAAGGAAAAAAAAACTCCAATTGGCTAGAAAATCACAGCACAGTAGAGAAGGCAACAAAAATTTAGAAATTGGAAAGCAGTTACACTGACTCAATAGACCTTGGATAAGTGAAACTTAAACCTGCAGATGAGGGGAGTGGGTAAGCAAGAAGAAATACCATTCTTAAAAAACTAAAAATACTAAATACTTCTTCAGGCAGGGCAGTAGGGTGAGACTAAAAACATGTGACCAGATTAAATGTCTTTAAAGCAAGGATTTAGACCCCTGCTGCAAATCCCTTTCCCATCCTGTCCTTCCAGACAACTGCTACTGCTACTCCAAAGCCTGAAGGTTTACTTTCTGGAGGGGCTTAAGTATGCAGGCTTTGCCCTGAGACCAAATTGAGGACCCAATAGAGATGCCTCTATATTAAAAACAGGGGAAATAAGAGAAACTCTGCATATTGAACAGTAAAAGCTCCAATTCCCTTTCCATACTCAGCTCCAAGAAACTGATAACCAGGTTTCTACTTCAAAGTATACATTGGAGCAGGACCAAGAGTTCTATAAGAGGTATCTCCAAGAAGAACATAAGACTGATAGTGTACTAATATCTTTGTGTCTTCAGAGGAGGTTTTTGATTCTTTAGAGAATTTGGGGATGAATTAATTATTAGTACATAGAACACTATGCAAATGGAAAAAAAATGAGCTAATTAATGAGCTCCAGAAAATAAAAAAGTCATACAAGAAAGGAAAGATAATCATAATAAACTAGGTACCTCACCTATAAATAATATTATAGTGTCATAGTAATGTAAACACTGAACTGATTTAACTAAATGTGGTATATTGCATTGGGCAAAGGGGGGGGCACTTAGAAAAGCTGAATTTTCAGCTTATAATAGGAAGTCAGAAGATACTATTTAAAACTGAAAAAAAAAAGTTAAAATAATGGTGTAAGTGTATAATTTAGATATGTATAGGCTAACACCAGAAGAAATGGAGCAAAGAATTGAACGTTGTTTGCTTTTGGAGAGGATGGTGCAGGGAACTGTTATTTTCATTACATACCCAGTACTACCAGTTGATTTTTTAAAGTATGTGCATTTATTACTTAGATTAAAAAATTAATTTTTTAAAAAAGTTACTAAATTTGACTAAATAACCTTTGATGTCTTCTACTTTGAAAGTTCAATGACTATGAAAAACCTTAATACAAGAGCTTTACTCCTTCATTAAATTAGATACTACTTAAGAAACTACATTAAGACTTCCCGGCCCCTAAAGACTCCCTAGTATGACATGCTCAAATTACTCATGTGAGTAGTTTACCACTGTTGTTAAAATTTGGATAGGTAAATGTACTGCTACATATGCATAGCTATTTTACTTTAGTCATTGCATGACCTTCATATATGTGCCTCTTCTGAAAAACACATGGAGAATATATATGTCTTGAGACAACCAAGATTTGAAAGCTACCATTAATAGTACTAGTCTGACCAAGTAGGGAATTTTTTATGTCCTGCAACTGACCCTCACCCCATCTCTGAGGATGTTCTGATACTTGATCTCTCCTTGAATTACAACTTTTATGTCCTTCTATTTACTTGGTTCTCAGTATTTACTTAAAAACTCCAGTTTTCAGTTCTTATATGTATCACTAGCAGTAACTCTAAAATTCCAGACTGAATCCATTTCTTGCCTCTTGGTGAATTCAAGTGCTGATTCTTCTCTGTTTCTCATCCCTGTCTTTGTGCAATCCTTGCATTGTATCTAGTGTATTCCAACAACAAATAAACTATACTTGACTTACTAAGAGCCTCTGTTATAATTTTATAGTTGGTGACTATCAAAATGTCATGTAGGTCTTATTTATTGGTGGGTTTGGGCACAATGTTATTTCTTTTTTATGTTTATTTATTTATTTATTTATTTATTTATGAGAGAGAGAGAGAGAGAGAGAGAGAGAGAGAGAGAGAGCACAAGCAGGGGAAGGGCATAGAGAGATGGAAACACAGAATCCGAAGCAGACTCCAGGATCTAAGCTGTCAGCACAGAGTCCGACACAGGGCTCAAACCCATGAACTGTGAGATCATGACCTGAGACAAAGTCAGATGCTTCACCGACTGAGCCACCCAAATGCTCCAATGTTATTTCTTTTTGTATTCTTATTAATTGCTTCTCTATTAGATGCCATCAGTCTTTCATTGTCCATTCTCTATACTGCTTCATTTACCCTCATAAGAATTAGGACTTTTTTTTTTAGTGCCAGACCTAGTTTAAGGGCCAACATAAGCAATTTGTCTCTGGAGGATTTCTTCATCTCCCTTACTCTTGCCCCTTCCTCCCATTTATCACATCAAATCCTTTCAAATGATCATAATTCTCATCCTGTCTTCTCCCTTCACTCATGAATATCTAGAGATTCCCAGTATGGTCCCTTTCATATGTTAGGTAGTATCCTAACTTTTCACATGTTAGGCAATATCCAGGCCTATATTGCCCTCCCATATCTGACAAAACATAACTGTCTAGAGGGTGGTCTAAGATTGTGGAATTAGGAAGATCCTGTACTCATCCCCTCCAACAGATACACTGAATCTATAACTATATATGGAATGATTCCCTCTGAAAAAGACCTTAAAACTGGCTGAATAGCTCCTTCACAACAAACAGTAAAAGGTCCACATGGAATTGGGTAGTTTGGTACGTGAGGCAAAGGCACAGTCTCACCAAATACACACCCCCAACCCAGTGTGGCAACACACAATTGGAGGAATTTCAGAAACCCAGAGCTTTTCCCTGATAAACAAGGAATTTGTGCTCCACATCAGGCATTCAACCCCTGGTACCTATAATGGAGAGATAAGCCCCCAAAATATCTGGCTTTGAAAACAAACAGGGCTCTTGTCCAGGAGAGTGAAGGGACTGTAAGATATTGAGATATTTCCCTTAAAGGGCTCATGCACAGACTTACTTCCCCACAGACTAGCATAAAAGCAGAAGTTTAAAAAGAGCCTGGACTCTATGTGAAGATTTTTTTGCCAATCTTAAAGCATTTGCAAGAGGGGTAAAGGCCTGTTGTGACTCTCCCTGGGGCCAGAGATATTGGCTGGTCCATTTTTGCACTCTCCTTCTACCTTCATAACACCAGTAAGCACACTCCATCCCTGCACTCTCCCTTGGCCCTGCTAAAGCAGGTGGGTGCACACAGTCTACAAAAGGGATTATCCTTGATCACATGATTCTAGTGGCCAGTGGGGATTATGCTTCTGGGTTCCCCAGGAATGTAAATATTCGATAGACAGTTCTTGGCAGACTACAACCCACAGGGGACTACACAGATGGTAGACTGAAACACACCCCTGGTCTTTCTCTGAAAAAGGCATATTTACTTGTCCCAGAGCTTCAGTCTGAAGGGCAATCTTCAGGTTTGTCACACACCTAGAGGCTGTGGAGGTACTATCAGGGAATATAGACCTGGGGACGCTATCTTTGCATTATCCCTTGGCCTTTCTACAGCTCACTGGTAACTTCCAGAAAGGAGCTTATTCACACTTGTGTGAAGTCCTGATTTTTATGACTGTCGTGCAGGGGACAGTTCCAGATCATCTGGTCTGGAGAGCAGCAGTGTTTATTATTGTGGTCCAAGAGAACTGTATACATCAGCATACTTTAAAATCTTCTAGTGCCGCCTGGGTTGCTCAGTTGGTTAAGTACATGACTTTGGCTCAGGCCATGATCTTGTGGTTCAAGAGTTCAAGCCCCATGTCAGGGTCTGTGCTGACAGCTTAGAGCCTGGAGCCTGCTTCGGATTCTGTGTCTCCCTCTTTCTCCCCCCCCCCCACACTCTGTCTCTCCCTCTCTCAAAAACAAAGAATCATTACAATTTTATTTTTTAATTTTTTTAAAAAAAATTAACGTTTATGTATTTTGAGACAGAGACAGAACGTGAACGGGGGTTGGGTCAGAGAGAAAGGGAGACACAGAATCTGAAACAGGCGCCAGGCTCTGAGCTGTCAGCATAGAACCCGACGCAGGGCTCGAACTCACAGACAGGGAGATCATGACCTGAGCCGAAGTGGGACGCTTAACCAACTAAGTCACCCAGGCGTGCCCCAAAAACATTTTTTTTAAAAAGCTGCTGCCTGGGGGTCTGGCTTCCAGCCTAAAACTAGGTGCTGGGTGAGATCCTTCCCATTGGAGCACTGACAGGTCTTGGCATACCCTCAACAATTGAGACCTACCAAGAATAAATCAGGCTGCTTAGACAATCACAAAGGTTTGATAGACAACTAAGAGCCAGAACAACGTTGAAAGATAAATTTCATCTCTTACACAAGACCACAACTTCCAGACTGGTAAAGGTAGTTGTTTTGCCTAATACATAGAAAGAAATACAGAGTCAAGCAAAATGAGGAAACAGAGGAGTATATTCCAAACAAAACAGCAAGATAAAATCTCAGGGTTAAAAAAAAAAAAACACCTAATGAAATGCAGATAAATAATTTACCTAATAGAGTTCAAAGTAATAGTCATGAAGATGCTCACCAAACTTGGGAGAAGAATGCATGAACACAGTGAGAACTTAAAGAAAATTAAAAATTTTTAAATTAAAAATTAAATTAAAACTGTCTAGATTTCTATCCAGCTTGGGATATATTCTCTGTTAGGGAATTGGAACTGAAAACATAATTCATATGGTAAGGGTTGAAATTTCTTTAATGTAGTTTTCCTCCTAGGTAATAGCTGTACCTTAATAGGTTCCTTCATTCTACATTATTTAAAGAGGGTACAGGTTTGTGTATGTGTGTGTGCACATGTGTGTGAGGAAATGGCAGCTAATAGATAACAGGGGAGCATGGAGTTTGGGAGGTGTTTCTGGTGACTTTCACTTCTCACATGTGCAGGGAGTTACATATCCCTCTGTATACAGAGATGTTTTTTTTTTTTGAAGGTAAAACTTCATTTGAGTATTTTAATTTGGAATTAGAAGATGACACATATTTAATAGACACCATTTATTATTATATCAACATATTATCACAGTTTTGGTAAATTACATTTCCTTTAGACTTCCTTTTTCTTTCAGACCTCCAATAATTTTAGACCCTCTATGTATATTTGGTATGCCATTTTACTCTGTGTAAAATCAGTATGCTGTTTCAGCCAATAAAACAGAAAATCACTTTTATTTTGTTTTGAGTAATGAATCTCTTTATTCATTTATTTTGGGGAAGAAGGAGAATTCACTTCCTGAGATATTTCCATTTGGTTGATAATTCTTGATATTATTTTGGGTGTTATGGTTTTCAGTCCAGCTGTAAATGATGTAGGATTCCTATGCTCTAGAGAGAAGGTTTTAGAAGTAATTAAGTGTAAATGCCTCCTCATCTGCTTGTCTTCTAACAAGAGTTTTTCTTATTTAAACGTTCCAGTTTTAGCCTAATATTTTTCAGAGTGAGCGCTATAGAATTTAGGAGCAGGCCATGTATTCTCCTCTGATTCAGTCATCATACTTTGGAAAAAGAGACAACATGATAGAAAATGAGAATGTTAACTGGAAATCAACTGTCAGTTTCTATCACCAAGAAAGTTGCATAGGAATCATAGATAATCTGGGGCGTTGACTCATGTCTAAAATATGGTTAATCAGAGAAAAACAAATTATCTTTGTAGGAGTCAATAGATTGAAGGAAAAGCAAAGAGAAAAAGAGATGGCAGGTATATAGCAAACCTAATGAAAGAATGGTGATTGAACAGCCAGAAGGATCTGCTTTAGGAACAACTCAACAGACCACTACTGAGACCAATGCTAATGCAAAAATTAGGAGGTAAGGAGACATCGAAGCAGAAGAAGGGGGAATGGAGACAGCACACCAGTAAGTGTGTCCATTATGACAGTCTAGGCAGAGGAAGAAGAGGAACCATAGCTGTGAGGTGACAAGTTAGTTCCCTAAAATATTAATGAGGTTTTCATGACATGTGTCATAAACCATGAGGTAAGGAAAGAATTCATTTAACAATGGAGTAATCAAAGAATTGCAAAATTTTGCAGTGCTACTTCAGTGCTTTTTTGTTTCTTTGCTTGTTTTGTTTTTTTTTGGGTTTTTTTAATTGATGATATGTTATCATGCTTAATGAACTAAATCATTGGCCTGATTTGTTTAGAGAAGCTACGTCCAGAAATAAAATGTGAGTTACATATGTAATTAAAAGTTTTCTAATAGCCAAATTTAAAAAAAATAAGAAAAAAAAACAGGTAAAATTAAACTTAATAAAACAATATATTATTAAAAATCTAACTTTACCAGGTAAGCAGTATAAAATATTATTGATGAGACATAGTTATATTCTTCTTTTTTACACTAATATTTAGAAGCCTAGTATGTATTTTGTACTTATAGTGTATCTTAATTTGGACTAGGTCCATTTCATGTTCAATAGCCACATGTGGCTAATGGCTGCCATATTGAACAATATAGGTTTAGAGGAACCCATCTTTGCATCATCACCTATGAAGTAGTCTTGAAGACAAAGCAAATTAAAATTTGATCAAGCTGCTAAATCTTCACTGGCTAATATAGTAATCACTAACAACATGTGGCAATTTAATAAAAATAAATTAAAATTAAGAATGTGGTAACTTGGTTACACTAGCCACATTTCAAGTTCAAAATAACCACTTGTTATTAGGCTAATGACTACCCTATTAGGCACCACAGGTTTAGAGACATAGTGCCTCTTTTATCCAAACTGAAAACTAGAGAATAATGTCTAAATAACAAGGAATTTGTATTACCCTTGATGAAACCAAACATTTCCCCTTTCACGTTTTATTCCAAAATTCTCTTTTATACTGTGAATTGCCCCCTCCTTTCAATAAAATCTTACCATGTTCTTGCCTACAAGATGCAACATTGTCCAAGAATCCTAAAAAAATAAATTTTGTGGATACCCCTTCTCTCTCAGTAATTTCACTTTTTCCACGTTTTATAAATGTGTGGTATCTTTTGTTTGTAATATGTGGCACATCTGGAAAAGAGTTGTTAGGAGTGAATTTCTGAACATGCTGACATACCTTCCAAAACATTGTAATTTTAGCTGGCACTCTGACAATTGTAGGATGTAGAGTTAGGAAATTTAAAAGAAAGAAAGAAAGATGCAAACATATACCAATATTCTTTTCTCCCCCATTCTCCTGTATTTTAGGCATTTTTTTTATTGTCTGTGCTCTAGGCAGTGTTCTAACTTGATATTTGCAAGTCAATGACAAGGCCTGCTCAGCACCCAGGGAATTAGCTAGTCACAGACAATTAGTCTTTTAAAAGGTCTGCTGCTTGGAAATTTGCCACTAAACTCCGTATAGCCTCAGCACATAATGTAAATTTTTAATGATTATAACTTTTCTAAATTCAGCCTTTAACGAATCTTATAGTAGTGTTTTGAAACTTTTAGATCAAACATAACCCAATTAGGTTGGTATTTGATTAAACTGAACTGCCACTTCACTGAAGTGTTTAAATAAATCAACATTAATATGCTTTTACTACAGTAAATAAAGTTACGTGTATATAGTTGAAATGTCAATATCCACACATAGCTCTTGAAAATTAAGTACTCCATGCATTCTGAATAATGAATCCAGTATTAATTTGGGGAAAATTGTTGATTTCTTTTTATAGGCCTATGGAAGTACTTTACCCCAAAATTGTAAAAGTTCTTAATTCTTAAAAATAATAAACCAAATAGTTGTTGAGTTCTAAAACCACTGAGTTGTCCTAATAATGTCCTAATAATTAATGAACTTTTCCTCCCTAAAATGCAATACTGATTGATCCTTTAAAGATAAGGAATCTTTTTCATTCTAATAGGATAAATTTGGTAGGAGACCTTTGGCTGCTTTGCTTTCCCACTCTACCAACAAGTACTTGCATTGTTTGCCCAGTAACAGATTTTCTATAGCAGATAGTCTTCATCAAAGGTTAACTAGCATCAAGTGGCAGGGAAAAAATCCTGTTTCTTCCCATAGGTACAGCATGATGAATTTAAATATCTCATCTAAGGATGAAAGAAGCTTTTTAGAAGTTTAAGTATGCTGGAAAATGTAGCTTTCCACTTTCCATTTCTATTGTTGTCCAACAGATAGATGCTATAAGATGGTGCTACATTTTCCATGACATTCACAGTTCTGCATTTTATTGATAAGCCATCTTTATGTGTCCTTTAGCAGCCTATTTGATTTTTGACTAGTTCTCTTAATCCTGTATGGGATGAGTTTCAAAGTACACTAAATTCTTATTTGAGTACCTTCTGTCATTATTCCCTTCACTTAAAAAAAGGTAAACCTGAAGCAAGTCTGCCTTGGAACTCTTGTGCATTGGAAAGAGATGTTTATACAGTCTATGCTGGAACACCTATGATTAGTTAGAATTAAGTTTGGGTGCAAGTGACAGAAACCTAAATAAGAGTGGCTTAAACAAGATAGTTTTTTTTTTCTTTGATGCATTCAAGGGCAGAGGTACATAATACAACTGGTATGGTCTAATCCTTTGATCTTACAGCTCTTCCATGCCTGGCTTCCATTCTGAAAGTTACCTTGTGGTCAAAGAGGGCTTCCTCTAGCCATCATGTCTGCATTCTAACCAATAAGGAAAGGGATGTGAAGGACAAACTCCTCCCTTTAAGGACACTTCCCAGAATTGGCACACTCTTCCTCCACTTATATCCCATTGACTGGGACTTAGTCTCCCTGCCACAAGTAGGTGGAAGGATGACTGGAAAATAGTCTCTATGCTGGATGACCATAAGCTTAGCTAAAAATTTGTAATTTTGTTATCTTGAAACAAAGATATATTGGGGAAAACTAGATGTCTGTGCCATACTGTTCTCTGGTATGGAACTCTTGGTCAGCAAAAGACCATTTCATTAACCTGGCAGCTGCTGCTAGAAAAATAAAGGAAGTGACTAAGTTTCTGGTAGAGATTCCTGAAAGAATTACTTATAAGGCCTTTTTTCTCCTGGCTTGCTATATTTTCAGAGCCCTTCAAACCACAGCATATGAAAACTCCTGCTTGTCTCAGAGGTCTTAAAATGCCTTTGATTTCAACTGTGTATCAAAACTTCCTATAGTGCTGTGATAAGAAGTTACTTTCCAATTTTCCACTCTGGCATAATATATCAGGGGGAGAAAAAAATTATTTTCTTATGTGCCTGAACTTTTATTCTTTTCCAGTTTTGTCATTTTTAGTCACCACACATTGAAACACCTCTACTGACATTAAACCTATCTATATAACCCCAAATTAATTGAAGTTTTATAGTTGATTAAATAATAACAACCACTGTGTTTTGAGTGCTTACTCTATGCCAAGCATTGTGCTATGAATTTCACTTACATTATTTCATTAAATCTCCAGAACAAGGTAGGACTATTATTATTGCCTGTAGTTTCTAAACAGGGGAAACTAAAACTCAGAGAGTTTGCATAATTTGCCCAAATCCCCACAGTTAGTGAGTAATGGAGTTCAGGATTCATACCTAGGAAAACTGAATCCAGATTCCCACCAATCCTCTTACCTGGCCTTAATCACAATATGTCCTGATTGGTTGACCTTATTCTATATGAAAAAATCCAAATCTGTGCTGTTCAATATGGTAGTCACTAGCCACATATGGCAATTTACATTTAAATTTGAATTCATCAGAACAAAATTGAAATCTCAGTTCTTGAATCATGCTAGACACATATCATATGCTCATTAGACACATGTGGTTATCATATTGAACAGTGCAGATATGGAACATGCCCATCATCATGGAGTCTCTTGGAGAGTACTTACTGATCTAGATAACTCAGGTCCTAACCTGGATATCTTTCTGGCATGAATTATCTGTCTGTCTATGTGGATATTGGCCAAAGAGAAACATGCACAATATCTTAAAGAAGGTAATTGGCTGAATTTATCAAATTTCCTCATAAATTCCACATTTATAAACAAACATTTGAGTGAAAATGTGAATATTCCTTGAATACTATCTCTGAAATAATCACCAATCTATTATCATATCTTTATTATAACCCTATTGTTATATAAATGTGAATATTTTAGTTGTGAAATCATTCAGACATACAAAATCAATTCTATATAGTCAATGTCTGATATAACACAGCTTGATCTATATAGCATACATGGCATCTGTTAGTCCTTTCAGTGTTATAATAGGGTAACTTTGGTTCTTATTATTTTCAGCATTGTGCAGTGAATATTTTGACAATGGTAAAAAGAAAATAAGAAATGCAAAGATACATATCTGTGTGTATCAGCTAAGCACAATTGCTTCTAACCTTGTCCATTGCTATTTTATAAACATAGACTAAAGACTAAAAGGTGGATGCTTAAGAAAGAAACTTAACAGAAGACCATGGGGAAGGGGAAGGGAAAAAAAAGTTAGAGAGGGAGGGAGGGAGGCAAACCATAAGAGGCTCTTAAAAACTGAGAATAAGTAGGGTTGATGGGGGTGCGAGGGAGGGGAAAGTGGGTGATGGGCATTGAGGAGGGCACCTGTTGGGCTGAGCACTGGGTGTTGTACGGAAACCAATTTGACAATAAATATCACATTAAAAAAACTAATCAATTTATAAGATTAAAATTCTTTCCTATTAGTTTCATAAGAAAAAAAGAAAGAAAGAAACTGGATTCATGTGTGGATTTAGTATACAGTCAAATGCAACTTCCTATCCTTTAGAAATGCCGGTAGTTACAACTTCAACACCTTTGTGGTAAAAGTACACAGTCTCACTAAATCATGCCACCTTTTACTAAAAAATCCCAGCGGGTTTACCTATTTGAAAATGCTATATTAAAAGAGTACTCTGGTAGTTGGCCAGGCAAAGAGCAACCAAAATGCCTTAATACACTGCTGTATTCAATTAGGCTCACTTTTCTTTTTTCAAAGGTGAAAGGGGAAACTGTTAACTTTAAAAAGCTACATTTTCCTGTAATTTAAATATATAATCGTTGTGTGCCAAAGAAAACATATTCAGAAGATAAATTAGCAAACACCTCAGTTATTTTACTTTTGAAAGAAAAATGACAGGTTTCTTCCTGAGCATCACAGCCAAATCATTAATTTCCCTGCCTGTATTATTTGTAAATTAAGGAACTCCAACTAAAAATAATAAAATGTCATAGCAAGGAAGCATGTATTCTCATCTCCATATACTGGAGGGTTTTTTGTTTTGTTTTGTTTTGTTTTGTTTTGTTTTGTTTTTAGCACTAATAGGTATTCTAGGAAAAAAAATAGACTTGCATTTCTTTTTTTTTTTTTTTAGACTTGCATTTCAGTGAAAGAACATCAGCCATGGGACAGAGCAGTGATGGTCTTTAAAGTTCCATTTAAAAAAATAATAAAATAAAATGTAGTATTAAGGATAAAAAAATAAAGTTCCGTTTTAATGCACTTATGAGATAGAAGGGGGCTTTCTGACAATTTTTAGCACCCTGTGTTGCATTGTCTAATTTGAGGTACTATGTAAAATCCAAAAATACACTTTGTTATTATAAAACCCACACCTCTGAACTGGTTAAAAAAACAAGTTTTCTAAACCAGGGATAATAATTGCAGTCTTGATTTGAATAAATCAAGAAATCTAGGATTAGGAGACACATATAAGATCATCAAGACTAAACCTTTTTTTTTTTTTTGAAAGAAAAGAAAACATAGCCCCAGATAACTTATCATTAGCAGTGGGTCTATAGATCACTTGAATTCTAAAAGAGGAAATCTGAATGTGTCTCAGCTCTTAAGATTTATTGTGGGACTTTGGCTAAGTCACTTTCACTTTCCCTGGACCTCTTTCCTCCTCTGTAAAAAAAAAAAAAAAAAAAAAAAGAACCAGTTAAACTCCTTTTAGATCTTAGGGTCTATGTATAATTTCTTGTTTTATGCCAACGGTTAAGAAGCTAGTTAGTATTTTAGCAGATTCTAAAATACTAAATTAGCCAGAATACATTATGATGGTGATGGTGATGATGATGACAATTCATTTAATTTGGGGAAGAGGCTAAACCCAAGCAAGCTATTATCAGGAGTTCATTTTAAAAATGGCTTCTACGAAGTATTTTTAAATATTTAATTAAATATCTCAAACCATAGTCTTAGACATTCTAATTTTCTATCCCCTACTCTAAAGAGTGAGGTCTTATGCACAGTGATAGCCATAAAGTCCTGAATGATCATGATTGCCAGTAAACATTCAACTCTTTGAATTAAATTTCACTCACTCAAGCTTAAAATTTGTCTTGAGAGTTTAAAAATGTTTTTCAACAAGGGTTAAAAACTACAAAAATACTTTATTCTCAACTTTTGGTTAGACAGTTCAATTACTTACAATAGCCTATTCACTAAGCATACCAGTTAATGAAGGTTTTACTATATATTCTCCAAGCTAGCTAGTAAATTAATTAAGTGGAACAAGTAATTTTTTGGCCTGGCTGAATGTCTACACTGATGTGATTGCTTGGATTTAATGTACTGTTTATGAAAGGGCAAATTGCATGAAGAGTGACATAGGTAGGTATGGCTAAGGCAAAGATACTTTATATATGATGAGCATAGTCAGGTTTTATTAGACATAGTTGAAATTGTTGCTACCATGATTACACAGCTTTCCAGCCAACTCAGTAAATGATACTGACACCTCTCTCCTACTTTGTGGAATAATTGTTAGTCAATTCTCTTCTCTGTCCTATTTCCTATGCCAAGTCATAATCTAGCTACCTTCATCTAGTAGCTTTCCCTTGCAGTGAATCATAGGATCTTTCTATAGTGAGGAAGAACTGGGGCTTTTCATCATTGCATCTCTAGCACAAAACACAGCACCTATTACATAGTAGATGCTTCATAAATGACTAATGAACTAAACAGTGAAACAGGAAGCAGGAGTTATTTTTGATTAATAGGTTGCTCTTTCAGGGCCAGTTTTGTGGTTATCTTAAATTGGATCCCTTAAATTTTAGCCAAGATGAAACAGCATATTATCTGAATGTATTTAGAAATTTACTTCTCCTGGGGCGCCTGGGTGGCTCAGTGGGTTAAACATCCAACTTGAGCTCAGGTCATGATCTCAGGGTTGGTGGGTTCCAGCCCAGAGGCAGGCTCTGTGCTGACAGCCCAGAGGCAGGTTCTGTGCTGATAGCTCAGAGCCTGGAGGCTGCTATGGATTCTGTGTTTCCCTCTCTCTCTGCCCCTCCCCCACTCGTGCTGTGTCTCTCTCCATCTCTCAGAAATGAATAAAGGTTAAAAAAAATTTTTTAAAGAAATTTACTTCTCCCTTTTCCTGCCTTTGCTGTCATTGAGAGAAAATTGGCCAAATATTTTATTAAAAATTTCATAGTTAGACACATATAGTAGAATAAATTTAATAACTGAATATATTGGAAACAAAGGAAGCTTCCAAAACAAAGGTAGAATCATTTTGCAGACTTGTTTCCCTTTGCTCCAGGAAAAAAAAAAAAATATATATATATATATATATATACCTATATATACATGTATATATATACATATATACATATACATATATACATATATATGTGTATGTGTGTGTATATATATATATATATATATATAAAACTTAGAATTAACTCAATTTAGATGATGACATTGACAAAGTGAAGAAGGTAAGAGAACTCTTCCCACAGAAGGGAAGAGTTGACACATTAAACAAATACTTTCTTCTTAAGTATAAACATAACTCAGCACCAAGTGAGGGAGCTGCCATGTCAGTTTCCATGATGAAAGCCAAATATTTTAATGAGGGTAATCACAGATACAGTTTTCTGCCTAATTACTTCAAAGCTTAAAAATGCAGGAGTAGGATCAAGTCTATTTTATCTCTTAGTGAAATCCTGACAACCAAGAGCAAAAATGTTTGTAAACTGTTGGCAGATAATTATCAACAGTTGTCTGCTTTAGAGGTAAATACAAATATGCGTGCTAGGGACATGCTTCATGACTGTTAATTGACCAAAAACCGAGGTACAGGAAGGATTCTTCATGTTGGAAGAGTTTGGTTTCTGTTTTATCACTGATTAAAGGAGAATAGGGTTTAACACCAGCTATAATGTTGATAATGCACCCCACACTAAACAATGATAATAGGCTCTTGCTTCTATCAGCAGCATGCAAGCTAGGCATTTTTGCCAGCAAAATTAAGGGCTAGTCTTTGAGGAATTCATGTTTCCATCTTTGATCTTTGTGCCAAAGCATCTAATCAAAGATATGGCTACATTTATCTTCATTATATACTTACCAAGGCCAGTGCAACTAAATGCTAGGAGACCTTCAATTTATTTCATGGAAAGTATTGAACATTGTTCTGCTTCAACCCTCCTGACAAAGGTTTGGAACCACTTGGTCTAATAACTACCAATTAGGTGGGAATTGTGCCTGTCAGTCACCTGTCAGCCAGTTACCTTTGTGTCAGGGGGAAAGCAAAACTGTTGAGTTTCTAAAATCTACTGGCCATGTGAAGAAAGCATTTTGAAATAATTTGGAGGATTGCATGTTGTATTCTGTAGAGTTTTCTGGAAACAAAACTATGAAGATGAAACAAGAAGTTCAATATAGTAATTACATTTGATTGTCAAAAATAAAACCAAAATAATGGAATGTCTAGCCCTTGATGAGTGTCAGGTCCAATTTAAATAATTACGTCAACCAGAAAGGTAAGGATTTGAGAGGTCATATAATATACAAACAGAGACAATACTCTGATTTCTATTTTGACATGTAATAATGCTTCTGTAATGGAGTTTGATGAAAACTAGTGGTTATAAAAAGTTTCCCTGGGTGGTTTGAGACCTAATCTCCTATTTAGGTGATTATTTACATTAATTTATTTCTTTCAGACTCATAGAAATATCTCTTATTGACATCTCATCCTAAAAAGCACTAGTTTCACACTCTGGTTAGGCATCCCTTTTTGTTTGCTGCCAGGGTAAGAAGTGGGCAAGGTTTGGAGGAGCAGAGAGTCAGGACTAAAACTATTTTCAGAAAAATCAAACACTGGTAATATGGTCTCAAGAGAGTAACATACTGTTGGTCTTGGAGAAGAGCTAGAACTGATGAATATGAAGAACACTGCAAAACATGAAAAACTCTCAGTGTTCAAATACATAAAATCTATCCTTTTATGTAAAATGCTGGCAGTGAAGTGCTGCCGTAGTTCAAAGAAATGTGTGTGTGTTTTACTGTACTTTGTTTTAATTTAATTATTGTTTTATAAGTTGCAGTGATTAAGACCTACTGCATAGAAGATGTTACCTTAGGCATGAATTGTATTACATTTTGTAATACATGATAGGATATCTGGCTGTTTTGGGGTTTATCTGTGTTTGTGTCGTTTTCTCTTGCCCCCATTCCTTGCTTTCCAACTCTGGAGGGAAGTTCCCTGAGGTGGTTTTCAGATTAGCACTGCTTTTACACACTGTGTAAAAGGGAGGTTGGAATTAGCTGAACATTGCAAATTACTGGTGGTGGGAGAGACTGGGAATACAGCTGAAGGGAGGTATGAAGACTTTGAATGGGAGGCAGGCTGAAATGCATTGGCACAGAAACCTGAAAGGCATTCTGTTTTGAAACACTGATGCCAAATTTTCCTTTATTTCCCAATTCTCAGAATTCTATCTCTTTTTGCTTCTCCTTAGTACTTCAGTGTGGCAGTTGCCTTTGTTCTTGTACCAGAACATGTCTTCATCAGTTTCCCTTGTGATCCTGCCTTCTTAGCACATCTAACCCTCATTGCCTATTAATTTTTAACAAATTTATATCAAAAATTATACTTGCTTTCCTAACAGTTTTCTGAAGCAAAACCTACTAGCATCAACTGTGATACTGACTTAACCCAAATGTGTCCTCAGAGCAGCTGTTGACATTTTGACTAACAAATATGGTCGTAAGGGACAGAGCAAGTGAATTTTGTCAGTTACATAAATGCCTAGACTAACTAGCCCCGTGGAAATATATTTCTGACTGGTGTCTCAGGGTTGTAAAACTCAATAAGGACCATGTTTTTAATAAATACCAATGTGGCTTATGAGAAGAGCTTGTGAACTCTCAAGTCTGTATACTCAAATAATTAGTGTTTTGATGGTGGATAGCCTTTCATTTGTTACCAAGATTCTTTTTTCCTCTCAACACACATTTTAAATTTGCTTTTATTATAAATATGTCTCAGTACAAATAAGGCAAATTAGGACAGGGTATAAAAAGTAGCAGCACGAATATCACAGCAAACTTTGCTTTAAAACTAAGGCAGAGAAGGCAATATAGATTTCTAAATGACATGACAAAACTCTTTCTTCCCCAATTCCTCTTTGAAATGCTGAGTTAATGTGCCATCTCTTTAAATATAGAACACATTTAAAGTATATTCTGGACCAGAAGTCATATAAGGAAAGTGTTTCAAGGATTTTCCACTTGGAGGGTCACCTGGGTGGCTTAGTCGGCTAGACCTCCAACTCGATTTTGGCTCAGGTCATTAGTGAGGTTGTAGGGCTCTGTGCTGACAGTGCAGAGCCTGCTTGGGATTCTCTCTCCCTCTTTCGCTGCCCCTTTCCTGTGCATGTGCACACATGTTCACATTCTGTCTCTCTCAAAATAAATAAATAAACATTTTTAAAAAAGAATTTTGCATTTGGAATAAGTAAGAAGGATTTGGTTGGTGCTGATGAATTAAAAAGGAGTGTCAGTTATAAGTTCAGATTTCAGCTTTTAGAAATTAGCAATTGCCTCACATAGTCACCAGTGACTAGGCCAATGAGGGGTATCTATGAAACTTTAAAACACAGAAACACACACATACACACACATGCACACATACACAAACATGCAGAAACTTCACCCAAATTTTCTCTCCTTTGGGACTTCAGATTCAGTAGATCTGGAGTAGGGTCTGTGCATCTGCATTTTTATTTATTTATTTATTTTATTTTTTTTTTTGCATCTGCATTTTTAAATGTTCCATAGGACATTCTGATGTAAAACCAACATTGAAAAATCCCTGCCCCAGATATTTAAATTTGGTCTGGAGTTTGATGCCATGTAGGTGCTTTATTATATAACAGATTTATTTAACAAATATTATTTGCCAAGGTCTGTTCCAAGTACTTTAACATATTAATTCACTCAATATTTTACTATCAATCTTATGGGGTAGGTGCTATTATCACCATCCCCATTTTGAAGATAAAGGCAAATAGAGGTGCTTAGCTTGTTCAAAATCATACCAATAATCTTTTATCATATCTAAAAATATTAAAATGATATCCCATATAAATATATTTATTATTCTTAAGTTAAATGTATTTCAAAGTCCCATAAACATTGTGAAAATAACTATGATGGTAATTTATGACATTAATCAGAGTGAGAGAAGATACCTGGATCTCATTTATGAATATTAAGGAGTATATGAAACAACGTTACTCTCTAAATCTCCTAAAACAAAATGAATAGCTGAAGAATAGGCTCTCCAGTGAAATTTTATTCTGGGGGAAGCAGAGGGCAAAATAAGACACAAGTGTATTTTAGTATTTTAGTATGTGAAAGGTTGAACTATCATTAAAGCTTATGATTATAGTCTTTCCTCCTTGCATTTTTACAAATAATAATAATAATAATAATAATAATAATAATAATAATAAACAACTCTGGTCTTCTTGATGACCTTAAATTTGACTCAAAAAAATACCAATGGTATGACCTGTTACTACCAAATTCAGCAACCAGAACTTCAGAATCGAGTCCACAAATTCACTGTTCTGTGTTTGTTAATCCATAGTACTGTGCTGACCTTTCAAAACAGTCTTTTATTACTAAGATAGAACTGAGAGTAATAAAGAGACCTGGGTTTCTAATTTCTAGTTCTGAGACTAATGGTTTCTATATTCTTTGCCATCTCAAAGCCTCAATTTCTTCATCTGTAAAATGGATGAGTTTGCTTTGGATGATCTCTCCAAGATCTCTACCAGTATTAACATTCTCTTAAGAGCCACTGTGACAGGTAGCCCATGGCTTTTATTTCTTCAAACTAATTATTTGTTCTTACCTCCCTCCTGGGATCTATGAGTAAGCATCAGTTAGAAAGAATGTAGTGCTCTGTGGTGGACAGCTGACTTCTCTTTCCTAGCAGAAATGAACCCGTCAGCTTTCATTAGGTCTTGTCAGGTAACATCTTGCTCAGTGATATTTTGAGACTGAAGTAGTGTTAGGCTAACATTCAGTTTTACCATGGTTCTAAAGAGGCAGTGCATTATATTCTTTTTTATTTTTAATCCTTTTTCAGTTTTATTGAGATGTAATTGATATATCCAAATGTTTTTTGAGTAAACTCTACACTCAATGTGGGGCTTGAACTCATGACTCTGAGATCAGAAATTGCATGCTGTACTGGCTGAGCCAGCCAGGCATCCCTATATTCTTTAAATTCCAAAGGCAAAACATGTAACATGGTTAATGGGATGCAAGAAATTTTTCCCTATACATTTTAATGCTTTAATTTTGATATTGTTGATGTTGCATTTGGTTTTGCCATCTTTTAAAATCTGTCAAGATCAGAAGAAAAGTTTTCTGGAAAATCTCATTCTGGTGATCACTACTGAACCTTTTTGCTTTTAGCCAAGTTGCTTCTTTGCCTGTCCCCCCAAGATAGTAGAAGGTGAAAAGAACTTCTTCCTAAGGAAAATGGCCCAAGAATGATCAAGATGGGGGTGGTGGTTAGGAAGTGAGAGAGGATTAAGGGCTGTGGAGTAATCTTTTTTTTTTTTTTTTTCCCAACAGGATTTGAATTGTCAGGGCCCCTTCATTATCAACCTTTCTCCTTTAATCTAACAGAAGCTGTTCTTACTGGGATTGATTTTCTCTTTCTTGCTTTACTTCATCAAACTTTCTGGTGAGGAGCCATGGAATAATTTATGACATTCTTTCTAAGGTATCAACAAGTCAGCATGGCTAGACCCTGCTCCTTGGCCCCTTGCCTGGGTGAGAAAGGGCTTTCCATATCTTCTTTTGCTGGACATAGGATGGCTTGGTTTTTTCGTGATGTGCTTGTTGCCTGATATTTCAAGAGTTGCTCTAAATTTGGCTTGGGAATCTCTCACGCTGGGCAAGGCCAGGCTAAAAGGGGCTGTTGTGCTCCTTGAAGAGTAGCTCATACAGGCTCCTTATTATATGGGGAAAAGAAAAAATCCACTCCTCTTCCTCTGGCCCCAACAGAGCCTCTTTTTTTTCTAATTAATACTTAATTTGGCAACAGTGTTTGCTATGTGCCAGATACCAAGGAAATAGTTCTTAGGTAATATCCTCTACCAGGAAGTGCATTGGAAAGATTGTAAAAGATTGAAAACAATCTTTTTTCCCAAAATTATTGTATTTTTTAAAGAGGTATTGCGTTTTCTTAGATTTCAAAAGGAACCTTATATGCACCTTTCAAACAATGTGAAAGCATACAGAACAAAACATGAAGGTCCTCCTTAATCCCTGTCCCAACCTCAATGTCTTCATTTGCATTTTTCCAGTTCCCTTTCTATGTATTTATATACACATGTATATATAAAACTATGTGATTTTTTTCTTTGTGTCCAATAAAACTTTCTGCAATGTGAAAAAATGTTCTAAATCTTTGCTAATCGATATGGTAACTGTTAGCTACATGTGGATGTTGAATACTTGAAATGTGACTAAAGTGAGTGAAGAACTGACTTTTTAATTTTAAATAATTTTAATTAGTTAAAATTTTAATTTTTAATAGCTGCATGTGGCCATTGACTATTATATTGGACAGTGTAAACCCAAATAGATGGAATCAGGAACTCATAGAAGAAAATAGCAACAAGAGCACCTGGGTGGCTCGGTTGGTTCGGCATCCAACCTCAGCTCAGGTCATGATCTCATGGTCTATGAGTTTGAGCCTCTCATTGGGCTCTGTGCTGACAGCTCAGAGCCTGGAGACTGCTTCAGATTCTGCGTCTCCCTCTCTCTCTGCCCTGCCCCTGCTTGCTCACTCTCTCTTTCTCTCTCTCAAAAATAAATAAACATTAAAAAAATAATAAGAAAAGAAAATAGCAACAGTGTGAGAAATACATCTATGTGACCTTGGGTACCAGAGTTTTCCTGGAGATGGATCATCTCACTTAATCTTCACTTCTTTTATCTATTATAGAACCTATCAACAGCAGCAACTGCAATAGCTCAATCATCACCACCACCAATGAGGGAATGCAGATGTTGGTGACTTAGGGTCTGATCTTAACTCTGCAACACCCTCAGAGACAGAGGGCAGTTCCCCAAACCCTGTGTGCTTCAGGTGTTTCCTTTGTCCAAACAAGATAATAACAATTCTTCCTATAGGGTTCCTGTGATAATTAATTAGAAACACCTACTAAATCTCTTGTATACTTAAGATATATATATCCACCCAACTGAAAGTGGTTTTTTTTAGAGTCAACCACAAAGGAGATAGTTTCTTTTATCTACTGGGATTGTCCTGACTTTAGTGTAGATTTCATGAGATATCTAATTTTTTTTTTTTACTGGGATGTCTCTTCTACTTAACATAACCCCCAAATACATGTTGTCATGTAACATTTGAGGTAAGAAAATATTGCAAGTTTATCTCCTTGAGATTCAGCTGGGGCTGCTTTTATATTCTTGATCCTCCCTTCATATTCTTAGTTCTGAAAGAAATGTAGGCACTTTTGACTATGTGGTTTGTGAACCTTGTCACAGTTTGATTGGAATAATGTATTTTTGAAACACATTTGAAATGTATGCCTGTGACATACTCCATTGCATGATTGTTTCTCTAAGATCTACTGGAAATGTCAGACTGTTTAAAGGGAGTTGTTAAATGTTAATATAAGACTGTTTATGAAGCTCTTCCAGAAAAGGATGCTCTGTAAATCATAACATCAATCTAAATGGTTAATAATTAGCTACTGTTAAGTCAGGCTAATTGTGGGAGCAACCAGTCTGAACTGGTGGTGAAACCTAAACAGTAGAATATGTGAAAAGGTGTGCTTGGTAGTTGGTGATGAATAAGAATCATGCTGGGCCTGCTTTAATGAAAGATAAGATTCATTTGTAATTGTAATCACTGTAATAATGGGATGGAATTAAAGTATTTGAAAGCACAGTTTGGTCTATTAAGTAGTTTGAATATTCCTCCAGCATTCCTATTTATACTTTAATTTGCTTAGCAAAGCTTTCTTCATTGATAATGCAAGGTCAATTGAAACCTAGCCTGCGTTCAAATGATCTCCAAACTTGAGTTTTCATGAAGTCCACATTAATGAGGACTTATTACAGTAATAAATCTGGAAAGACCAAAACCTAGAGAAGGCTATAGGTTATGCTGTCTTTAATTTTACTTAATTGCTTTGTTTTTTTTCCTACTATAAATTTCACCTTTAGTGTCATGCTACATATGATGTTGGGAGTAGAAATCTTCTGAAAACAGCAGAACTAAATGTGTATTTTTAAATAGAGACTAACTTAGTGTCAGTTAATGTTCAATGAGTGTAACATCAGTAAAGGAAGTAGATAATACAAAAATGTTAATTTTTATTACTAATCTTAAATTGTGCTTTAGGGTGAAGAAAAATCTTAATATTATGGCTCAAGAGTCAAGTCAACCTAGATTAGCATTGTTGTACATTAATAATGAAAATAGTTGAGCCCGATTGGTGTCACTTAAAGTTTTTGTGAATCAGGGATATGGCCTTACAAATTAAATAGTTTGAATACCAGATAAAGTGTCTAGAGAAATAATTCTTATTAAAAAGTTAAAACCTTCACTTTTCCTCTAGAGGAAAATTTATCATTGGTATAGAATTACATACCATGCACTCTGCAGCATGAAAAAGATGGAACTTTGCAGACTATAAAAATGTAATAAAGGAGGCACTAAAACTGATTTTCATTTAAGTAGATTACCAGTGTTTTCTTCCTTAAATGGAAGAAGTGTTCTGTACTCCTCCAACCTATTCTCAGCCATGATGATACTCTTTCTACATGCATGATTTGACACCACTCCATTTGAGGATGCTTAAATGTCCCTTGTTACTTCCATCCTCAACTCCAAAACCTTTTTCAGTTTAGCAAGAAAAGAGCAAAACTATAAAAATGAATGTGCAAAAATCTCCATCAAGTGTAAAGATAAGCCAAATTTTAAGGTAAGTGAAGAGGGTCCCCATTGTTCTTCTTACTCTCTTCATGCTTCTCTTCCTCCAATCCTGCGCAGCCCTAATACACCCAGTGGGCTTCACCCTAACCCAGGATTGTCTAGTGCAATGCACCAGACAAACCTGAACTCCCCTTCACCACCTCTTTCTCCATCCTAGACTGACTCCGCAAAGCTTACTTGTTCTGAGGGATTTTATCAGACCCCTGCTGTCAAGTGTTATTATTAGTAGTAATAGCAGTAAGAGGAATCATAATGTAACAATGAAAACAATAGCCAGTGTTGAGTACAATGTTTTATTGTGCTCCAGGCACTCTTCAAGAATTTTACATCCAGTGCTTCATTTAATCCTCACTTTTACTGATGATGATATTGATTAATGACTTGTCTAAGGTACCACAGTGAGTAAGAGGACTCACTCTTATTTAATTACAAGGGTCCAATCTCCTAACCACTGTGAGTGTATACTGCCTTCTGAGTTTTAGGAAAAGCAATAAAATTAATATCCCAGAAAGTGTCTTGAAAAAGTCATTAATAGTTGTTATCTCTTAGCAGTTTACAGTTCATTATCAGACTTTGCTGCATTATGTCTTATTAAAAAATGGAGGAAAGAGGGTAAGGTGAGGTGAGGAAAAGAAGATGAGAAGGAAAAAGAGGAATAATCAACTCTCAGCCTTGAGAGGACAGTTTGCTTTAGTTGAGCACATAAACGGTTAACCTCTATACCTTTTATTCTCCTTGGTGAAGTGCAGGCCACTGAATGCTGAGTTCATACAGTGAAAATGGCATAAATATTTCCCATCTCCCTTCTCTGTCCATGTACAAATTCCTTGTCCAATCACTTGTGGCCAGGGTAGCAGGATTGGTTTTACTCAACACAAGTGATAGAAAGTGATGGGAGAAGGAACTCCTTCAGGGCACTTTCCTTAAAGGGTCTATAAATGCAAGCATGACAGGCTCCTGAGATTACCCCAACTTCTCCTAGAGCTTAGCAAGTACAAATCTGTATGATTTTCCTAAGTCTAAATCAATTGCTGGACAATATAAAAACTGGGGACAACCTCCAGATGAAAAGAATTGGCCTTGTCTCAGTTATGAGAGTTCTTCCAACTCCAAAACTATGCCCTGAAATATTTGCTGCTACACTTTTGCTTCTACCCTACTTCTAAAACCGCTCCTCTCTCCTGGGTATACTCTGGAATCTTACTGGTTTCAAATCCCATTCCTAATTAGCCATGCATGATTCTGACTCTCTGAGTATAAAAATCCTTTTGTTTTCTTTAATATGACCCATAAGAGCTCTGTATCCAGCTGGCCTTAGATACTTAGGGGAACTGTTGAGCTCTCTTTTTAGTGGCAATTGCCTTTACTAGTTGAAAGGTCTGTTTTGCTCCCCAACTGTGTTTGTGTGTTACTTATATAAATGAGCTACTTTTGGAACTGCAGGTGATTTTAAGATAAAAACTTTTACTTTGGTAAAAACATAAGTAAGAGCCATACCTTCCAAAACTAACCTGAAGTGTATACTCTTGCATTTGTTTCCTGACCCGATTCTAGCTTTCTTCAACTGGAGCAGCCATTCACCAGAGATTTCTTGTAACTCATTGCAAAGAAAGCATGCTCTCAAAGGTGCCTCTGGCAGTGATTCTCCCTTGAGTGGACTTCAATGTTGACAATTTCTGGGTCATCTATCTTTTGATCCTTTTCTGTTACTAATTCACTAGGCATGATCCCTGACAAACTCTACGCATACGGGAATTGGCCTCAGAATAGAAAAAAACAGTTATTCAACACTAGATATTAGGGTGACCAATTATTCTGTTTTGCTTAAGATTGTTCCAGGTTTAGCACTGAAAATCCTATGTCAAGGGAAACTCTGTAGTCCAAAAGAATCAAAGATTGTTGGTCATTCCACTTGACCTATCTTAGGCCATATAGTACATTAGAACACTAGTCTTTAAAGTTTTCTTAACATTTATTCATTTTTTGAGAGACAGAGAGAGACAGAGGGTGAGTGGGTGAGGGACAGAGAGAAAGGGAGACACAGAATCCAAAGCAAGCTCCAGGCTCTGAACTGACAGCACAGAGCCAACACAGGGCTCAAACCCACATATCGTGAGATCATGACCTGAGCTGAAGTCAGATGCTTAACCAACTGAGCCACCCAGGTGCCCCAAGAACACTAGTCTTTAAAAATCCAAGCTCAAGTCCTACAGTATTACTTATTATATTTAACCATATATTCTTCTGTTTTTCCATAATGATTTAAACACTTTTAATTCTATATTTTGACTGTTATTTGTTTAATGTTTGCCTCTCTCACTATAGAGTAAACACCATGAGTGCTAGTGTCATATTTTCTTAATTCTCCGTTACACCTCTAACACTTAGCATAATGCCCACATGAAGTAAGCACTCAACACATCCCTATTGCATGAATGAATAAAGCCACTTAATTATGCTAACTCTCTATTTTCTCACCCATAATAAAGATATTAATTACTTATTTCCAAGAATTATTGTGAAGATTTAAGACTGTATATGTGTGAAAGAGGCAAAATACATATTTCATAAACCATATAAAAAGCTTATTGATGATATGATTATGATATGTGCTTGGCAATAGTACTTGCTTTTTATTGAAGAATGTACTGAATTATAGGACATTTTAATGTTTTTTTTTGTTTCATCCTTATAATTAGTCTTCGAATAGTTAATTAGATATTATCCCCATTTTATACATGAGTAAACTAAGGTTGCAAAGAATAGGGGTCAACTACAAAGCTAGAGGGCACACCCTTCAAGACTACCCTCACTTTTGACACCAACTACAAATTTGAATGACTCCTGAAACCACCTTCACGTAAGATGACTCACTAGAAGGACTCACAAAACTTACTGAAAGCTATTGCATTCACAATTATGGTTTATTACAAAGAAAGTGTACAAATTCAAATCAGTCAAGGGAGAAGCACATAGGGTGGAATCCAGGAGAAGTACAAAATGTGGAATTTCTATTATCTCCCTGTGGAGTCAGGATACATTACCCTCCTAGCATGGATGTATGACAGTATGCATGGAGTATTGTCAACCTAGGAAGCTCATCCAAGCCTCAGTGTTTGGTACATATTGAGACTCTACCTAAATAGACATGACTGATCAATTGCCCACATGACTGATTTCAGTTTCCAGGTCAGCTGATACTATGTGACCCAGAGCCCTTACTCTAATTACGTTGTTACAATCCGGCTAGCCCAAAGCCCTCAAACAAAGATTATCTTCTAGGAGCTGATGAGAAATGCCAGACCTCTGTTTTAATCAAATTTAAATTCTTTACTATGCAGAGGTGCAGAGAAGTCAATCAACTTGCCAGAAGTTGTACAGCTAGTACATATAAACTCTAGTCAAACTTCCTCTAGTACCCATGCTTTTATTTTCCATTGTTTAACCTGTGTATCTGACAAATGAATATACTTTTAATGTACTATAAAATGATACATGCTCTCATATGTATATTAAAGAAGGAATTCACTGGAGGTAAAAAAAAAAAAAAGTCAGAACCTATAACCCTCAAACATTAACCTTTCTTTATGCCTTGAAACCAGACCTAGGCCCACACTGGGAAAAATAAAAAGTGGCCAAAGGTGCATAGTTTGTCCATTCCTCTATTCCACTAACCTACTCTTTTTTGCACTAGGGCTTATAAACACAATTTCATGCAAATACACACATCTTTACTAACAGTGGACTTTATTCTACATGGTCTATTCAAGAAATTCATTTTATTTTATTTTTTAATGTTTATTTATATTTTGAGAGAGAGAAAAACAGAGATCAAGTTGGGGAGGGCAGAGAGAGAGGGAGACATAGAATCTGAAGCAGGATCCAGTCTCTGAGCTGTCAGCACAGAACCCGTTGTGGGGCCCAAACCCACTACCTATGAGATCATGACCTGAGCCAAAGACAGATGCTAAACTGACTGAGCCACCCAGGTGCCCCAAGAAATTCCATTTTAAATGTTAAATAAGAGTTGACAATTCTTCCTGGGGTCATTTGCTTTTAAAATTAGTCTCTTCAGTGTGCAGATGGCCAACATATCCATGAAAAGGTACTCAACATCACTCATCATCAGGAAAATGCAAATCGAATCTACACAATGTAGTTTTGGCTAAAACATAAAAACAAGAAATGTTGGGGAGCATGTGGAGAAAAAGGAATCTTCATGTACTATTGGTGGAAATGCAAACTGGTGGGGCCACTGTGGAAAACAGTATGGAGGTTCCTCAAAAAGTTAAAATAGAACTGCACACTATTCCAGTAATTGCCCTACTGGGTATTTACCCAAAAAATACAAAAAAAAAAAAAACCCACTAAATCAAAGGGATACATGCACCCTATATTTATAGCAGCATTATTTACAATAGCCAAATTATGGAAGCATCTGAGTTTTCATCAATAGATGAATGGAAAAAGAAGAAATGATGATAGATAGATAGATAGATAGATAGATGATAGACGATAGGTAGATAGAGGTAGAGATAGATATGATTATATATATATATATATATATATATATAATATATATATATAATGGACTATTATTCAGCCATAAAAAGAATGAAATCTTGCTATTTGCAATGACATAAATGGAGCTAGAGTGTATAATGCTAAGTTAAATAACTTAAATAAGTCAGAGAAAGATAAATGCCATATGATTTCACTCATATGTGGAAGTTAAGAAATGAACAAAAAAAGCAAAGGAAAAAAAGACAAACCAAGAAACAGACTTAATTATAGAGAACAAATTGATTGTTACTAGAGAGGAGGTTGGTGGAATGATGGGTAAAAATAGGTGATGTGGATTAAGGAGTGTACTTGATGTGATGAGCACTGGGTGATCTATGAAAACGTTGAATTATTATATTGTACACCTAAAATTAATATAACACTATATGTTAACTTAATGGAATTTAAAATTAAATTAAATTAATAAATAAAAATAGAACTACCTATGATCCAGTTATCGCACACTGGGTATTTACAAAAATACAAAAACGTTAATTAATTCCAAAGGCTATATGTGCCCCTATGTTTTTTGCAGCATTATTTACAATAATCAGACTATGGAAGCAGCCCAAATGTCTATCAATAATGAATGGATAAAGATATATCCAATAATGAATGGATAAAGATCCATCATAATGAATGGATAAAGAAATAATGGATATATATAAAGATATATATATATCACATCTTTATATATGCAATGAAATATTATTCAGTCATAAAAGAATGAAATCTTACCATTTGCAATGACATGGATAGAGCTATAGAGGAAAACCAGGAAGGAAGGCAGGAGGGACACTAAAGTTCTGAAGTAATCTGCACATGTTCAGAAAAGGGAAAACAGAACTCAAAGGCCCACATCACACAGAAGAGCATCCAAAGCTTAAATAAACCAGAGAAAACTTTGGGAAGATTTAACAAAAGGAAGGTAAAGAATTTGAAGTATCCATTATTTTTTCTTCCAAGATTTTATTTAATTAAATTTAAGTTAGTTAACATACAGTAAAGTACTGGTTTCAGGAATAGAATTTAGTGATTCATCACTTACATATAAAAGCCAGTGCAAAGCACAATACCTTCCCTCCTTAATTTCCATCACCCATTTAGCCCATCCCCCGACTCACCTCCTCTCCAGCAATCCTGTTTGTTCTCTATAGTTAAGAGTTTACCTCCCTCTGTTTTTTTAAATTAATTTATTTATTTTAAGAGAGAGAGAGAGAGAGAGAGAGAGCAGGGTAGGAGTACAGAGAGAGGGAGAGAGAAAATCCCAATCAGGCTCCACAATGTCAGTGCAGAGCCTGATGTGGGACTCGAATTCATAAACCCTGAGATCATGACCTGAGCCAAAATCAAGAGCCAGACATTTAACCGACTGAGCCAACAAAGTGCCCCTCAATCTGTTTTTATCTTATTTTATTTTTCCTTCCCTTACCTGATATTCATCTGTTTTGTTTTTAAATTCCACATATGAATGAAATCATATGGCATTTGTCTTTGACTGACTTATTTCACTTATCATACATAATACACTCTAGTTCCAGTCATATCATTGCAAATGGCAAGATTTCATTCCTTTTGATAGCTATTATTCCATAGTATATGTCATATTGGACTTTTTCCATAATTTGGCTATTGTTGATAGTGATGTTATAAACATTGGGGTGCATGTGACCCTTCAAATCAATATTTTTGTATCCTTTGGATAAATACCTGGTAGTGCAATTGCTGAGTCATAGGGTAGCCCTATCTTTAACTTTCTGAAGAAACTCCACACTGTTTTCCAGAGTAGTTGCTCCAGTTTGCATTCCCACCAACAGTGTAAGAGGTTTCCCTTTTCTGTGTATCCTCACCAGCATCTGTTGTTTTCTGAGTTATTAATTTTAGCTATTCTGACAGGTGTGAGGTGGTATCTCATTGTGGTTTTGATTTCTATTTCACTGATGATGATGATGTTGAGCATTGTTTCATGACTGTGTTAGCTATTTGTATGGCTTCTTCTGTTCATGTCTTCTGCCCATTTCTTAACTGAATTATTTATTTGTTGGGTGTTAAGTTTGATTAAGTTCTTTACAGATTTTGGATACTAGCCCTTTATCCAAATTTGCAAATATGTTTTCCCATTCCATCAGTTGCCTTTTAGTTTTGCGGACTATTCCCTTTGCTGTGAAGAAGACTTTTATCTTTATAAAGTCCCAGTAGTTCATTTGTGCTTTTGTTTTCCTTACCTCCAGGGAGACAGGTCTACTAAGTTGCTAAGGCCAAGGTTAAAGAAGTCGCTGCCTGTGTTCTCCTCTAGGATTTTGATAATTTTCTGTCTCACATTTAGTTCTTTAATCCTTTTTGAATTTATTTTTGTGTATGGTATAAGAAAGTGGTCCAGGTTCATTCTTCTGCATATCACTGTCCAGTTTTCACAACACCGTTTTCTTAAAGATACTTTTTCCCATTGGATATTCTTTCCTGTTTTGTCCAAGATTAGTTGGCCATAGAGTTGTGGGTCCATTTATGGGTCCTCTATCTGTTTCATTGATATATGTGTCTGTATTTTGTGCCAGTGCCATACTATCTTGATGACTACAGCTTTATAATACCGTTTGAAGTCCAGAATTGTGATGCATCCCACTTTGCTTTTCTTTTTCATCATTACTTTTGCTGTTTAAGGTCTTTTCTGGTTCCATACAAATTTTAGAGTTGTTTGTTCTGGCTGTATGAAAAATGCTGGTATTATTTTTATAGGGATTCCACTGAATATGTAGATTGCTTTGGGTAGTATAGACATTTTAACAATATTTGTTCTTCCAATCCATTAGCATGGAATGTTTTTCCATTTCTTTGTGTTATCTTCAATTTCTTTCATAAGTGTTTTACAGTTTTCAGAATACAGATCTTTTACCACTTGGGTTAGGTTTATTCCTGGGTATTTGATGGTTTTGGGTGCAATTGTAAATGGGATCAATTCCTTGATCTCTCCTTCTGCTGCTTCATTATTGGTGTATAGAAATGCAACAGATTTCTGTATGTTGATTTTATATCCTGCAACTTTACTGAATTCATATATAAGTTCTAGCAATTTTTTGTGGAGTCTTTCAGGTTTTCCACATAAGTATCATGTCATCTCTGAAGACTGAATGTTTGACTTCTTCCTTGCTGATTTGGATGACTTTTATTTCCTTTTGTTGTCTGATTGCTGAAGTTAAGACTTCAGTACTGTGTTTAACAACAGTGGTAAGAATGGATATCCCTGTCATGTTCCTGACATTAGGAAAAAAACATTCAGTTTTTCCCCATTGAGGATATTAGCTGTGGGACTTTTATATATGGCCTCATGTGTTTGAGGTATCTTCCTTCTATCCCTACTTTCTTTAGGGTTTTTATCAAGAAGCCATGCTGTATTTTGTCAAATGCTTTTTCTGCATCTACTGAGGGAATCATATGCTTCTTTTATTTTATTAATGTGTTTGTGTCATGTTGATTGATTTGCAGATAGTGAACCACCCGTGCAGTCTAGAAATACCTGATCATGGTGAATAATTCTTTTAATGTACTGTTGGATTTGATTTGCTAGTATCTTGAGGATTTTTACATCGATGTTCATCAGGGACATTGGTCAGTAATTCTCCTTTTAGTAGGGACTTTGGTTTGGAATCAAGGTAATGCTGGCCTCATAGAATGAGTTTGGAAGTTTTACCTTCATTTCTATTTTATGTAACAGTGTCAAAAGAATAGGTATTAATTCTTCTTTAAATGTTTAGAATTCCCTGGGAAGCCATCTGGCTTTGAACTCTGGTTTATTGGGAGATTTTTGATTACTGATTTAATTTCCTTAGGGGCTGTCTGTTCAAATTTTCTATTTCTTCCCCTTTTGGTTTTGTAGTTTATGTTTCTAGTAATTTATTCACTTCTTCCAGATTGCCCAATTTGTTGCCATGCAATTGCTCATAATATTCTCTTATAATTGTTTGTATTTCTTCAATGTTGGTTGTGATATCTCCTCTTTCATTCATGATTTTATTTATTTGGGTCCTTTCTCTTTTCTTTTTGATAAGTCTGACTATGGTTTTATCAATTTTGTTAATTCTTCCAAAGAACCAGCTGCTAGTTTTGTTCATATGTTACTGTTTTTCTGATTTCTGTATTATTTATTTCTTCTTTAATCTTTATTATTTCCTTTCTTCTCCTGGGTTTGGGCTTTATTTGCTGTTCTTTTTCCAGCTCCTTTAGGTGTAAGGTTAGTTTGTGTATTTGAGACCTTTCTTGCTTCTTGAGAAAGGCCTGTATTACTTCCCTCTGAAGACCACTTTTACTGTACCTCAGAGGTTTTGGACTGTTGTGTTTTCATTTTCGTTGTCTTCCATGTAGTTTTTATTTCTTCTTCAATTTCCTGGTTAACCCATTTATTCTTTAGTAGGATGTTCTTTAATTTCCATGTATTTGTGGTCTTTACAAATTTTTTCTTCTGGTTGATTTCAAGTTTCAGAGTGTTGTGGTTGGAAAATATGTGTAGTATGATCTCAATTTTTTTTGTATTGATTGAGGTATGATTTCTTACCCAGTATGTTATCTATTCTGATGAATGTTCCACGTGCACTTGAAAAGAATGTGTATTCTGCTCCTTTAGAGTGAAATACTCTAAATATATCTGTTAAGTCCATCTGGTCCAGTGTCATTCAAAGCCATTGTTTGCATGTTGATCTTCTGCTTAGACAATCTGTCCATTACTGAAAGTGGGGTGTTGAAGTCCCCTACTATTATGGTATTATTATCAATACATTTATTTCAGTTTGTTAATAATAGATTTATGTATTTGGCTTGTCGCAAGGGCATAAATATTTACAATTGTTAGATCTTCTTATGGATAACCTCCTTTTAATATGATATAGTGCTCATCTTCATCTCTCATTACAGTCTTTGGCTTAAAATCTAGTTTGTCTGATATATGTATGCCTGCTCTAGCTTTCTTTTGATGTCCATTAGCATGATAAATGGTTCCCTTTCACCTCACTTTCAATCTGGAGGTGAATTTGGGTATAAAACGGGTCTCTTGTAAGCAGCATATCGATGGGTACTGTTTTTTTCTTTAATCCATTCTGATATCCTATGTCTTTGGATTGGAGTATTTAGTCCATTTACATCCTGAGTGATTATCAATAGATATGAATTTATTACCATTGTATTTATCACTGTAATGTTACTGTTCCTATAGATTGTCTCTGTTCATTTCTAGTATTTGTTGCTTTTGGTCTCTCTTTCCTGCTCAGAGGGTCCCCTTCAATAATTCTTGAAGAGCTGGTTTAGTGTTTACAAACCCCTTTAAATTTTGCTTGTCTTAGAAACTCTTTTGTCTTTCCTTCTATTCTGAATGACAGCCTTTTTGGATAAAGTATTCTTGGCTTAATATTTTTCCCATTTAATACATCAAATATATCATGCCACTACCTTCTGGCCTGCCATGTTTCTGTGGACAATTCTACTGCTAACCGTATGTCTACCCCCGTAGGTTAAAGACCTTTTGTCCCTAGCTGCTTTCAGAATTCTCTCTTTATCTTTGTACTTTGCAAGTTTCACTATGCTATGTGTTGGTGTTAACCTGTTTTTGTTGATTTTTAGGGGACTTCTCTGTGCCTCCTAGACTTCAATGCCTGTTTCCTTCTCCAGATTTGTGAAGTTCTCAGCTATAATTTGTTCTAATAAAGCTTCTATCCCTTTTACTCACTCTTCTTCTGGGACTTCTATGATATAGATTTTATTTCATTTCATGGAATCGCTGAGTTCCCTAAGTCTATATCATGACCTAATAGTTTTTGTTCCCTCTTCTTTTCAGCTGTATTATTTTCCATAATTTTATCTTCTCTATCACCTTTTCAATCATCTGCTTCTTCCATTCTCATTGTGATTACAGCCAGTTGGTTCTGTGTCTCAGTTATAGCATTTTTTTAAACTTCAGCCTGACTGTTTTTTAGGTCTTTGATTTCTGCAGCATGAGATTCTCTGATGTCTTATATGATTTTCGTCAAGCCCAGCTAGTATTCTTATGACTGTTCTTCTAAATTCTTGTTCAGATATATTACTTATATCTGTTTGGAGCAAATCCCTGGCTGTGGTTTCTTCCTGATCTTTCTTTGGAGCAGAATTCCTTCATCTTGTCATTTTGTCTAGGTTTCTGTCTTTTGTGTTTTATGAAAGCTTATTATGTTTCCTGTTCCTGAGAGTAATACTGTATTAAGAAGGGGTTATACACTCTCCAGAGACTGGTGCTTCAGGAAGTAATTCTGGTGTATGCCATGTGCCCTCTTCTATTGTAATTTGGCTGCTTTTTCCCCAGGTCAGTTCTCTTCAGAGTTCCTCCCTGCTTTCAGTGGTGAGTGTTTGGACCTTTATCTGTGTGTACTTTGATTTGTTTGTTAAAATAAGCCTGATTTTAAAAAGGCCTGATCCAAAAAAAAAAAAAAAAAAAAGAGAGAGAAAAAAGGAAAAGGAACAGAAAAACAAACAAACAAAAAACTATAATCCTGGTTCCATAGAAAAAGAAAGTGAAGAAGACAACGACTGCAATGATGGCAATGGAGGTGGAGGAAGAGGAGGGAGAGGATTAAAAAATGAGAAAGGGAAATGAAACAAACAAAAGACTATAAGCCTGATTCAAAAGGGGAAAAAAAAGAAAAAAAGAAAAAGCCTGGCCCTATGTCCACCAGAACTGAAGCTGACACTTTGGAGTATTCTATGATCAGTATACTTAGTGCATGTGGGGTAGCCTATGTAGGTCCTCTGGGTGAGAGGCCTGCTGTGCTGGCACATAGTCAGACCTACCTTAGTAAAGATGCCCCTATAGGGCATGGGATTTAGTGTAAGTGGCTCCAGCCTTGACTGAGGGTGCTGTGTTGCTTACTGAAGTCCAACCGTGCTCATAGGTAGGGGAAGATGGCATCACCACATTCTCTTCCCTGGGTAGGGGAGCTGGGGCTCATGCTCTTCAGGTAGCCCTCACAGACAAGCAGACAATCTCCCCTCCTGTGTTCCAGACTTCTGTCATATCACTGCCCTCAACCTTTCTGTGTCCAGGCCTTTTACATGCCCAGTGCTGCAGCTCTCCTGTGTTTTATCTCTGGCACATGACTGGATTCAAACTCCAAATATTAAAGGACCTGGCAAAGCTTGGACCTACTCCCCTCTTCTAGAGGAAAGCCTCACAGTATTGTGGCTGGTGTCATTCTGTCACAGAAAAGCAGTTGCAAGGCCACACAAGCACATGGAACTTAAGGTTAAACACAGCAAAAAGCTGTGACCACGTTATCCATCCTCTGTACATGCCACTGTCCCCTGCTGTTGAACAGCTGGTCAAAGGCTCCAGTGTGGTCTTTTGTCCTTGGAGAGGTAGTGTAACCTCTTCCAAATGTACTCAGGGAAGGATAACTTTCTCTCCCAGTGCAACCCAGGGGATCCCCATACCATGCTGTCCATTGTCTGTTCCCAGGCTTCCCCTTCTCCTCCAGGAACCCTTCTGCCCACCTAGATCTACTCCAGCAAATGGCACAGACTTCCAAAAACTCAGAACTTCAGCTACACTGTTTGCAAAAACTTGCAATAATCAGTTCTTCATGATTCCCCCATCAGTGGTTGTGGGGTACTGCTTTTCTTGTGCGAACCTGACATGCTGCTCTCCCCTGTCCTTTCTCCTCTCCACGTAAAGGGCTCCCACCCATATGCAGCACTGTGGTTTTTCTGTCCCCCAATTCCCCTCTCTGCACTGCATACCTGCCATGTTCTTGTCCTCAAATTATGCAGATTGTTCTCTTAATACTCAGATCAACTTCCTAGGTATTCAAAATGATTTGATTTTGATCTAGCTGTGTTCAAGGGAGGAGACAAGCCCAAGGTCCCCCAACTACTCTGCGATCTTAACTCCTTCTCAGCCCAATTTTTTATCTCTCCAATGGAAGGGGAGAAAGATGCAAAATTGTGGCTAATCTATTGCAGAGGCTAGCAGTGGATAGCATTTGCCTTGGAGTCAGGCACACTGAAGTTTAAATCCCAACTCCATTGTGTTACCACATGAAATTTATTTACCTTCAATTTCCTCACCCTTACAACTAGTGCTAATGATAGAATGAAGTCTCATGAGATATTCACTGTAATTAAATAAGATAATGAACGTGAGATATTTAGCATAGTGTCTGGCACAAGGTACAATGTAAACACTCAATAAACACCATAATAATGATGATGATATGATAAGTACTGTTTTCGTCTGTAAAATAGAGATTACACTCCTGGTTATCTCATGGGGTTAAGCCAGTAATTGTTGCTATATTGAATGTGATAATGTCTTCCAAAAGGTGCATTACCATGTCTTTGAGATCAGTGTTGCCTGTAATTCTTATTTGGCAATGAGCAATAGTGCATGAAAGTCTGTTGATGAGTATGTGCTAAGCCATTCCCTCAGGTGTGATAAAAAATTAATAAAGTCTTATTATCCTGCTTGGCACAATGGAAATATCGTGCATAATGATGTCATACATCCAGGTTTAAATTCAGGATATGCCAGTTTCAGGTTGTGTGACCTACACACTGTCTTATATGAAAATGCTTGGCTTTTTTGAGACTCAGTATTCTTATCTATAAAACAGGGGTAATAGTATATATCATGAAACTAATGTAAAGAACGTCTCACAATGTATCATTTTCTTTTGCTGCTCAGTGTTTCCAGAGACTTAAGAGTGAGCATTTTTAAACATTTTTTTTTTAATTTTGGTTTGTTTCACTCACGTATTTTGCCAATCAACACATTTTTTAAAGTAAGTTTTGGGCCCAATATGGGGCTTGAACTCATGACTCTGAGATCAAGAGTGGCATGCTCTATCAACTCAGCCAGCCACACACCCCAAGAATGAGCATCTTGGTAAACTGATAGATCCAGTAATATATTTTTTGTACAAATCATTTGTCACACACACACACAATATGTGAGTATATATACATATATATGTGTATATGTACATATAAAATATACATACATACATTGGAAAGATTATTTTTCTCCATTGAATGACAATGACACCCTAGTTAAAATCAACTGACAATAGATGTATGTTTTTCTTTTCCTGGATACTTAATTCTATTCCATTGATCTATATGTCTAACCTTATACCAGAATCACAATGTTTTAAGTACTGTAGATTTGTAGTAAAGTTTTGAAATCAAAAGATGTGATTCCTCCAACTTTGTTCATCCATTTCAAAATTATTCTGGTAATTCAGAATCCCTGGTAATTCCATATGAATTTATTTTATTTTATTTTTATTTTATTTTTTTTCAATATACGAAATTTATTGTCAAATTGGTTTCCATAAAACACACAGTGCTCATCCCAAAAGGTGCCCTCCTCAATACCCATCTACCCACCATCCCCTCCCTCCCACCCCCCAACAACCCTCAGTTTGTTCTCAGTTTTCAAGAGTCTCTTATGCTTTGGCTCTCTCCCACTCTAACCTCTTTTTTTTTCCTTCCCCACCCTCATGGGTTTCTCTTAAGTTTCTCAGGAACCACGTAAGAGTGAAAACATATAGTATCTGTCCTTCTCTGTATGGCTTTCACTTAGCATCACACTCTCCAGTTCCATCCACGTTGCTACAAAGGGCCATATTTCCTTCTTTCTCATTGCCATGTAGTACTCCATTGTGTATATAAACCACAATTTCTTTATCCATTCATCAGTTGATGGACATTTAGGCTCTTTCCATAATTTGGCTATTGTTCAAAGTGCTGCTATAAACATTGGGGTACAAGTGCCCCTATGCATCAGTACTCCTGCATCCCTGGGGTAAATTCCTAGCAGTGCTATTGCTGGGTCATAGGGTAGGTCTATTTTTACTTTTCTGAGGAACCTCCACAGTGTTTTCCAGAGCAGCTGCAACAATTTGCATTCCCACCAACAGTGCAAGAGGGTTCCCGTTTCTCCACATCCTCTCCATCATCTATACTCTCCTGATTTGTTCATTTTGGCCACTCTGACTGGCATGAGGTGATATCTGAGTGTGGTTTTGATTTGTATTTCCCTGATAAGGAGCGACGTTGAGCATCTTTTCATGTGCCTGTTGGCCATCTGGATGTCTTCTTTAGAGAAGTGTCTATTCATGTTTTCTGCCCATTTCTTCACTGGGTTATTTGTTTTTCGGGTGTGGAGTTTGGTGAGCTCTTTATAGATTTTGGATACTAGCCCTTTGTCCGATATGTCATTTGCAAATATCTTTTCCCATTCCGTTGGTTGCCTTTTAGTTTTGTTGGTTGTTTCCTTTGCTGTGCAGAAGCTTTTAATCTTCATAAGGTCCCAGTAATTCACTTTTGCTTTTAATTCCCTTGCCTTTGGGGATGTGTCGAGTAAGAGACTGCTACGGCTGAGGTCAGAGAGGTCTTTCCTGCTTTCTCCTCTAGGGTTTTGATGGTTTCCTGTCTCACATTCAGGTCCTTTATCCATTTTGAGTTTATTTTTGTGAATGGTGTGAGAAAGTGGTCTAGTTTCAACCTTCTGCATGTTGCTGTCCAGTCCTCCCAGCACCATTTGTTAAAGAGACTGTCTTTTTTCCATTGGATGTTCTTTCCTGCTTTGTCAAAGATGAGTTGGCCATATGTTTGTGGGTCTAGTTCTGGGGTTTCTTTTTTTTTTTCCATTGGTCTATGTGCCTGTTTTTGTGCCAATACCATGCTGTCTTGATGATTACAGCTTTGTAGTAGAGGCTAAAGCCTGGGATTGTGATGCCTCCTGCTTTGGTCTTCTTCTTCAAAATGACTTTGGCTATTCTGGGCCTTTTGTGATTCCATATGAATTTTAGGATTGCTTGTTCTAGTTTCGGGAAGAATGCTGGTGCAATTTTGATTGGGATTGCATTGAATGTGTAGGTAGCTTTGGGTAGTATTGACATTTTGACAATATTTATTTTTCCAATCCATGAGCATGGAATGTCTTTCCATTTCTTTATATCTTCTTCAATTACCTTCATAAGCTTTCTATAGTTTTCAACATACAGATCTTTTAAATCTTCGGTTAGATTTATTCCTAGGTATTTTATGCTTCTTGGTGCAATTGTGAATGGGATCAGTTTCTTTATTTGTCTTTCTGTTGCTTCATTGTTAGTGTATAGGAATGCAACTGATTTCTGTACATTGATTTTGTATCCTGCAACTTTGCTGAATTCATGTATCAGTTCTAGCAGACTTTTGGTGGAGTCTATCGGATTTTCCATGTATAATATCATGTCATCTGCAAAAAGCGAAAGCTTAACTTCATCTTTGCCAATTTTGATGCCTTTGATTTCCTTTTGTTGTCTGATTGCTGATGCTAGAACTTCCAGCACTACGTTAAACAACAACGGTGAGAGTGGGCATCCCTGTCGTGTTCCTGATCTCAGGGAAAAAGCTCTGTTTTTCCCCATTGAAGATGCTGTTAGCTGTGGACTTTTCATAAATGGCTTTTATGATGTTTAAGTATGTTCCTTCTATCCTGACTTTCTCAAGGGTTTTTATTAAGAAAGGGTGCTGGATTTTGTCAAAGGCCTTTTCTGCATCGATTGACAGGATCATATGGTTCTTCTCTTATTTTTAATTAATGTGATGTATCACCTTGATTGATTTGTGAATGTTGAACCAGCCCTGCCTCCCAGGAATGAATCCCACTTGATCATGGTGAATAATTCTTTTTATATGCTGTTGAATTCGATTTGCTAGTATCTTATTGAGGATTTTTGTATCCATATTCATCAGGGATATTGGCCTGTAGTTCTCTTTTTTTACTGGGTCTCTATCTGGTTTAGGAATCAAAGTAATACTGGCTTCATAGAATGAGTCTGGAAGTTTTCCTTCCCTTTCTATTTCCTGGAATAGCTTGAGAAGGATAGGTATTATCTCTGCTTTAAACGTCTGGTAGAACTCCCCTGGGAAGCCATCTGGTCCTGGACTCTTATTTGTTGGGAGATTTTTGATAACCGATTCAATTTCTTCGCTGGTGATGGGTCTGTTCAAGCTTTCTATTTCCTCCTGATTGAGTTTTGGAAGAGTGTGGGTGTTTAGAAATTTGTCCATTTCTTTCAGGTTGTCCAATTTGTTGGCATATAATTTTTCATAGTATTGCCTGATAATTGTTTGTATCTCTGAGGGATTGGTTGTAATAACTCCATTTTCATTCATGATTTTATCTACTTGGGTCATCTCCCTTTTCTTTTTGAGAAGCCTGGCTAGAGGTTTGTCAATTTTGTTTATTTTTTCAAAAAACCAACTCTTGGTTTTGTTGATCTGCTCTACAGTTTTTTTAGATTCTATATTGTTTATTTCTGCCTTGATCTTTATTATTTCTCTTCTTCTGCTGGGTTTAGGCTGCCTTTGCTGTTCTGCTTCTATTTCCTTTAGGTGTGCTGTTAGATTTTGTATTTGGGATTTTTCTTGTTTCTTGAGATAGGCCTGGATTGCAATGTATTTTCCTCTCAGGACTGCCTTCGCTGCATCCCAGAGCATTTGGATTGTTGTATTTTCATTTTTGTTTGTTTCCATATATTTTTTAATTTCTTCTCTAATTGCCGGGTTGACCCACTCATTCTTTAGTAGGGTGTTCTTTAACCTCCATGCTTTTGGAGATTTTCCAGACTTTTTCCTGTGGTTGATTTCAAGCTTCATAGCATTGTGGTCTGAAAGTATGCATGGTATAATTTCATTTCTTGTATACTTATGAAGGGCTGTTTTGTGACCCAGTATATGATCTATCTTGGAGAATGTTCCATGTGCACTCGAGAAGAAAGTATATTCTGTTGCTTTGGGATGCAGAGTTCTAAATATATCTGTCAAGTCCATCTGATCCAATGTATCATTCAGGGCCCTTGTTTCTTTATTGACCGTGTGTCTAGACGATCTATCCATGTCTGTAAGTGGAGTGTTAAAGTCCCCTGCAATTACCACATTCTTATCAATAAGGTTGCTTATGTTTATGAGTAATTGTTTTATATATTTGGGGGCTCCTGTATTCGGCACATAGACATTTATAATTGTTAGCTCTTCCTGATGGATAGACCCTGTGATTATTATATAATGCCCTTCTTCATCTCTTGTCACAGCCTTTAATTTAAAGTCTAGTTTGTCTGATATAAGTATGGCTCCTCCAGCTTTCTTTTGGCTTCCAGTAGCATGATAAATAGTTTTCCATCCCCTCACTCTCAATCTAAAGGTGCCCTCAGATCTAAAATGAGTCTCTTGTAGACAGCAAATAGATGGGTCTTGTTTTTTTATCCATTCTGATACCCTATGTCTTTTGGTTGGTGCATTTAATCCATTTACATTCAGTGTTATTTTAGAAAGACACGGGTTTAGAGTCATTGTGATGTCTGTATGTTTTATGCTTGTAGCGATGTCTCTGGTACTTTGTCTCACAGGATCGCCTTAGGATCTCTTGTAGGGCTGGTTTAGTGGTGACAAGTTCCTTCAGTTTTTGTTTGTTTGGGAAGACCTTTATCTCTCCTTCTGTTCTAAATGACAGACTTGCTGGATAAATGATTCTTGGCTGCATATTTTTTTCTGTTCAATACATTGAAGATCTCGTGCCAATCCTTTCTGGCCTGCCAAGTTTCAAAAGAGAGATCAGTCACGAGTCTTATAGGTCTCCCTTTATATGTGAGGGCACGTTTATCCCTTGCTGCTTTCAGAATTTTCTCTTTATCCTTGTATTTTGCCAATTTCACTATGATATGTCATGCAGAAGATCGATTCAAGTTACGTCTGAAGGGAGTTCTCTGTGCCTCTTGGATATCAATGCCTTTTTCCTTCCCCAGTACAGGGAAGTTCTCAGCTATTATTTCTTCAAGTACCCCTTAAGCACATTTCCCTCTGTTTTCCTCCTCTGGGATACCAATTATGCGTATATTATTTCTTTTTAGTGTATCACTTAGTTCTCTAATTTTCCCCTCATACTCCTGGATTTTTTTTTATCTCTCTTTTTCTCAGCTTCCTCTTTTTCCATAATTTTATCTTCTAGTTCACCTATTTTCTCCTCTGCCCCTTCAATCTGACCCGTCATCGTTTCCATTTTATTTTGCATCTCATTTTAAGCATTTTTCAGCTCCTCGTGACTGTTCCTTAGTCCCTTGATCTCTGTAGCAAGAGATTCTCTGCTGTCCTCTATACTGTTTTCAAGCCCAGCGATTAATTTTATGACTATTATTCTAAATTCACTTTCTGTTATATCATTTAAATCCTTTTTGATCAGTTCATTAGCTGTTGTTATTTCCTGGAGATACTTCTGTGGAGAATTCTTCCTTTTGGTCATTTTGGATAGTCCCTGGAGTGGTGAGGACCTGCAGGGCACTTCCCCTGTGCTGTCGTGTATAACTGGAGTTGGTGGGCGGGGCCGTAGTCAGACCTGATGTCTGCCCCCAGCCCACCCCTGGGGCCACAGTCAGACTGGTGTGTGCCTTCTCTTCCCCTCTCCTAGGGGCGGGATTCACTGTGGGGTGGTGTGGCCTGTCTGGGCTACTTGCACACTGCCAGGCTTGGGGTGCTCGGGATCTGGCGTATTAGCTGGGGTGGGTAGGCAAGGTGCACGGGGGCAGGAGGGGCAGGCTTAGCTCACTTCTTCTTAGGTGATCCACTTCAGGAGGGGCCCTGTGGCAGCGGGAGGGAGTCAGACCCGCTGCTGGAGTGGTGGCTCCGCAGAAGCACAGAGTTGGGTGTTTGTGAGGAGCAAGCAAGTTCCCTGGCAGGAACTGGTTCCCTTTGGGATTTTGACTGGGGAATGAACGAGGTAGATGGCACTGGCTAGCGCCTTTGTTCCCCAACAAACTGAACTCTGTGGTCCGAGGGCTCAGCAACTCTCCCTCCCTTTGTCCTCCAGCCTTCCTGCTTTCCTGAGCAGAGCTGTTCACTTATGACCTCCCAGATGCTAAGTCCCGCTTGCTGTCGGAACACACTCCATCTGGCCCCTCCACTTTTGCAAGCCAGACTTGGGGGCTCTGCTTGGCCAGGGGGGCCACCCCTCCACCCTGGCTCCCTCCCGCAAGTCGGTGTGGTGCGCACCCCTCTCAGCCCTTCCTACTCTCTTCCGTGGGCCTCTCGTCTGAGCTCGGCTCTGGAGACTCCGTTCTGCTAGTCTTCTGGTGGTTTTCTGGGTTAGTTAGACAGGTGTAGGTGGAATCTAAATGATCAGCAGGATGTGCAGTGAGCCCAGCATCCTCCTACACTGCCATCTTCCTCCGGCACCTCCATATGAATTTTTATTTTTATTTTTATTTTTTATTTTTTTTAACGTTTATTTATTTTTGAGAGAGAGACAGAGCATGAACGGGGGAGGGCCAGAGAGAGAGGGAGACACTGAATCCGAAACAGGCTCCAGGCCCTGAGCCATCAGCCCAGAGCCCGACGTGGGGCTCGAACCCACGGACCGCAAGATCGTGACCTCAGCCGAAGTCGAACGCTTAACCGACTGAGCCACCCAAGTGCCCATATGAATTTTTAAATTAGCCTATCCATTTCTGAAAAAATAAAAAGGGAGTTATAACTGTGTTGGTGCATTGAATCTGCAGATCACACTGGGGAGTATTGTCATCTTAACAACATTAAGTCTTTTGATCCATAAATGGAAACTGTATGTGTTTCTAGGAAACAGTATGTGTTTCCATTTATTTAGATCTTAAGTAATGTTTTATTGTATTCAATGCATAAGTCTTGCAATTCCTTGCTTAAATTTATTCTTTTTCATGCTATTATCATTGGCATTGTTTTCTTAATTTCATTTTCAGATCATTCATTGCTGTTATATATTTTTGTATATTGATCTTGTATTTTGAAACCTTGCTGAATTCATTTGTTATATCAAATAGATTTTTAATATATTCCTAAGAGGTTTCTATATATAAGATTATATTATCTAGAAATAGTTTTATTTCTTTTTGAATTTGTATTCTTTATATTTCATTTTTTGCCAAATTGCCCTGCCTATAACCTTGTACTTTCAGTACAATGTTTAATAGAAGTAAAAAGAGTAGACGTTCTTTTTTTACTAATTTTTTAATGTTTATTTATTTTTGAGAGAGAGACAGAGTGCAAGCAGGGAAGGAGCAGAGAGAGAGGGAGACACAGAATCTGAAGCAGGCTCCAGGCTCTGAGCTGTCTGCACAAAGCCCGACACTGGGCTCGAACTCACAAATCATGAGATCATCACCTGAGCCAAAGTCAGATGCCTAATGGACTGAGTCACCTAGGTGCCCCAGAAAGAGAAGACATTCTTGTCTTTTTCCAGATCTTCAGGGAAAACCTTTCAGTCTTTCATCACAAAGTATCCTTCTAACTCTGGGTTTTTCATAGATTACCTTTATCAGGTTGAGGAACTTTATATTCATATTTTGGGGGATGTTTTGTCATGAAAGCTTATTGGGTTTTGTCAAATACTTTTTTCTGTATCTATTGGTATGATTATGTATTCCCCCCTTTTATTTTTATTTTTTTAATATGACAAAGCTACAGTAAACAGGATAATGTGGTACTGGATAGATATAAAGGTCAATGGAATAGAATTCAAAATCCAGAAGAAACCCCATACACCTATGGTCAATTGATTTTTGAAAAGGATGCCAAAACTGTTCAATGGTGAATTAACAATCTTTTCAACAAATGGTGCTAGAAAAACTGTATATCCACAACTGAAAGAATGATCTCAGACCCTACCTCACATCATCTACAAAAAAATCTAAATCAAAATTGATTGCAGACATGTACACATATATATGAGCTGAAACTATAAACCTCTTAGAAGAAAACATAAATCCTTGTGACCTTAGATTAGGCAAAAGTTTCCTAGAAATGATACCTAAAAAAGAAGTAACCGAAGAAAAACTAGGTAAATTAGATTTCATCAAAATGAACTTTTGTGTATCAAAGAACATTGTCAAGAAAATGAAATGAAAACCCATATAATGGGAGAAAAATTTTAGGAATCATATATCTAGAATACATCAAGAACTCTTCAAATCAACAATAAAAAGATAAAGAATACAATTTTCGAAGGGCAAAATATTTGAATAGACATTTCTCCAAAGAGGATATACAAATCGCCAATAAGCATATGAAAAGACACTTAATATTAACAATCACTAGGGAAATGCAAATCAAAACCACTATGGGACAGTACTTCACATCACTTAGAATGGCCATAATTTACAAATAAAAAGAAATAAAAATTAATGTTGGTGAGGATATAGAGAAACTAGAAACCTTGTATACTGTAGATGGGAATGTAAAATGGTACAGGTATTATGGAAAATATTTTGGCAGTTCCTAAAAAAAATATACTTAGAGTTTTCATAGAATCCAGTAATTACACTCCTAGATATATACTCAAGAGAAATGCAAACATATGTTCATGCAAACATTCATACATGAATGTTCATGGCAGCATTATTCATAACAGTCAAAATTTGGGAATAATCCAAATGTCCATCAACTGAAGAATGGAGGATAACATGTTAAATCAGCACAATTGAGTGTTATTGAGCCATAAAAAGGAATAAAATACCTCACACATGCTATGACATGGATGAACCTGAAAATATGCTAAGTGAAAGAAGTGAGGCACAAAAGGCCACACATTGTGTGGTTCCTTTCATATTAAATGTCCAGAATAGTCAAATACATAGAAACAAAATACATTAGTAGTTGCCAGTGGTTGAGAAGGAATGGAGAATAAGGCATCACTGCTTTTTGGGGTGATAAAAATATTTTGGAATTGAGTGCTGTACAGCCTTTCGAATATACTAAAATTCTGAATCTTACATTTTAAAATGGTAATTTTTATAGTTTGTTAATTATATATCAATAAAAAGTGATCTTTTAATCCTAAAAGCTGTTTTAGAAAAAAATTAAAACATGTTCTGAGTAAGAAAAAAACAAATATACAAACAATACAAAGATCTGTCACCTGTCCTAACTCTGTCAGGTGTTTCCATGATACTTTAAGCTGTCCATCTAGTCATTCACAAGCTGTAACAACTTAAAGGTGCCAAAGTCCCCTCAGGACATTGGCCTGGTCCAGACTAATACAGACCATGCGGACCTTTCTTCCTTCATGACAGAAAGAAAGAATATTGCATTTCTGGGAGGGGCAGTAGGGTGCAGAATAGAGTTGTTATATACTTCTAAGGTCAACTTAGATGAAACATCAGCCTCAAGGTAAAGCACCATTCAATTTCATCTGGAATTGCATAACTGTTTACCTACATATTCTAAAATTCCTCCACTTAAGATGACACAAAAGCCTAGTCATTCAGTTGCACACACCATTAGAGTTTGAAAGTTTGACATGCATGTGCTGTTTGTTATGTAGCAGTAATTAACTGTAATCAGAAAGTATTTTATGGTTCTCTGAATTGTCAGTGATTTTTCCTCTCCCTCCTTCCTCTCCTCCAACTCGAACTACTTAACCATAGCTTTATTATTCCCCTGCCCACCACACAAACTGCCTTGATAGAAATATAAGTAATTTAAGTAAATTCTCCAGAATTTTCTACAGAAAATTCTACAGAATTTTAACATTGGTAATTCTCCTACAAAATCTCCTAGTCTAAGCTATCTTTGAAATATGTGACTTTGTGCCTGAAACTGTGGGGAACAGAGCCAGTAAATGTACCCATCATATAGAGAAAAGGAGTTCTAGTATCTTCATTTTGTCCCTCTCACTTTCTCTAAGAATGGAACACAAATATCATTCTAGAAAGATGAGTGAAAACTACTTCTCAAATAGCATGTGGTAGGGGTATCTACACTTTCACTGGGGCACTGAGAGGCTAAATGTCCTTTTTAATACTGGACAATTCTGAATTTTAACATTATTTCCTTCCTCATTGTATGATGCTCCCACATATCTCCTATAGAATTTTTGTCCTTTACTAGCCCCTTTAATTTCCTCCTTCTGTCTCCTGCCCTCAATCCTTATTTTCAGTTTTTCTCTCTTTTTTAGTCTCTGTTTCCTTGATGCAGCACAGCTTATACCTTCACTCATTTTTGCTTTCGTAGAAGAATTTTTATAACTATGTCTGCCTACTTAATCAGTCTCCTGTTTTCTAGCCTCATGCATCTCCTCTCTGGTTCTACTCATAATTCTTGGCTGGATTCCCCACCTGACCCTACTACTGGTCATAACTTATCAGAAAAATTCCCATTAGGGTATCTTTCACTTTGTGTTGTTTGTCTTTCCTCAGAATCACAGAAATTTGGTCATATAAGTAAGGGAAATATATTTTCAAGTACTTAGCAGGGTGTCCACCTGGGCACAATTTGAAACAACTCTTAGGAAAATCTCTGGGTTTTGTTCTCAAATATTTAGATATATTTTGATCTGCAAGCCTTCCTTATACTGTCCACACTTTGAAAAAAAAAAAAAGCATGGTTCATAAAGCATCAGACTGAATACAAGAAAATCAATAAGTAATCTGTGTGATAACTAATTAAGGTGCCAGAATGAATGACTGTTTATTCCCCTCCTGATTTGGGTCAGAGTTGTGTTTGATTTGAGAAGTTGTCCATTTTCAATTATGGTGTGTTCTGTGTTCTTTTTTTTATTTTTTAATTTAAAAAAATTTTTAAATTATTTTATTATTTATTTATTTTTTAAAATTTACATCCAAATTAGTTAGCATATAGTGCAACAATGATTTCAGGAGTACATTCCTTAGTGCCCCTTACCCATTTAGCCCATCCCCCCTCCCATAACCCCTCCTATAACCCTCAGTTTGTTTTCCATATTTATGAGTCTCTTCTGTTTTGTTCCCCTCCCTGTTTTTATATTGTTTTTGTTTCCCTTCCCTTATGTTCATCTGTTTTGTCTCTTAAAGTCTTCACATGAGTGAAGTCATATGATTTTTGTCTTTCTCTGACTGCACTTAGCATAATACCCTCCAGTTCCATCCATGTAGTTGCAAATGGCAAGATTTCATTCTTTTTGATCACTGAGTAATACTCCATTGTGTATATATATATATATATATATATATATATATATATACACACACACACACCACATCTTCTTTAACCATTGATCCATCGATGGACATTTGGGCTCTTTCCATACTTTGACTATTGTCAATAGTGCTGCTATAAACATTGGGGTGCATGTGTCCCTTGGAAACAGCACACCTGTATCCCTTGGATAAATGCCTAGTAGTGCAATTGCTGGGTTGTAGGGTAGTTATATTTTTAGGTTTTTTAAATTTTTTTAATCTTTATTTTTGAGAGAGAGAGACAGAGTGTGAGTGGGGGAGGGGCAAAGACAGAGGGAGACACAGAATCCCAAGCAGGCTCCAGGCTCTGAGCTGTCAGCACAGAGCCTGACATGGGGCTCAAACTCACGAACTGTAAGATCATGACCTGAACTGAAGTCATATGGCCAGTCGACTATGTCACCAGGCTCCCCTATTTTTAGTTTTTTGAGGAACCTCCATACTGTTTTCCAGAGTGGCTGCACCAGCTTGCATTCCCTGTTCTGTGTTCTTTTGATGTGACTAGAATGAATGATTTGAAAAAATTATGTTATGGCAGAAAACTATGGGATAAGTTTAGCATGGTGAAAGCATGGTTTGCAACCAAGTTAATTCCAAGACAATTGCTAATATCAGGGCAAGGTAGTGTGGGAAAAAAAAGTTTCTCTCTTTACATCCGTAGACAAGACTATGATGAAGTCAACTTTGTTCCCTGTGCATAGCTATCAGTTTTTGTATATTCAGCAAACATTTAGTGAGCAAATCTCTATGCCAGGCATTGTCCAATACAGTAGGCTTGCGGCCATGTACAAGAACATTGTAGCCCTCAGTAGTATAATGCAGCTTGTTAAAGGGGGGTGATGACAGACCCAATTCTCTGGCAGAGAGGTATTCCTAATAGAAAGGACTTCTGGATAGCCTAGTCTTAAAAAATGTATCAGAAAGATTGAAAAATGGAGGCTAGAGAACTTCAACAAGTGAATAGGTTTATATTTATTCTGGATGGTATAGGAATCAACAACTGGAAGGCAGAGGACCTGGAGCAGATCTTTTCAGATATAGGATTACTTGCTGAAGCACTAGCACTCCGAGAAGAATAGCTGAATGCCAACTTCACTTTCCTTAAATGTGCATTTAAAGAGCATTTACTAGTACCATTCTTAGCTCTGTGGGCCTTCCTATGTATATGTCACAGAGACAGGGACATTACTTATATTTGATACAATGATCCCAGCCTAAATATGCTCACAGTTTTCATAACTTGATTTAGTGTAATTATACTCAACTTAGGGAATGAGTAACAACCCCTTTCTTTCCCCTATGGGCATGTGATTAATTGGCTTCATAGTAAAAATGCCTTCAATACAGACTTAAGCTTCAGTGGGCTCCCAGAGGGTTAAGTTTTAAATCTAGACCAAGTTTACTTGACATTACCTCATTAAACTTAGATAAGTCAAGTTTAAAAACCAAGGCCTTTTCACATCAGCAAGGGCAGGAAAAGCCTAAAGTAATCACAAAAGTTTACCTAGCATCTATGTCAGACAGATTCCAAATGCTAGTTGACTAGCACACCTTTATGCCTGAGGATGCTGCATTTTAATGATTAATCCCAGTTTATAAGTGGCATGTAGAATCTTTCTGGTATTTTTTAGGATAACATTGCGGGGGGGTAGGGTCATTCCGAAACCATTTGCATATTAGACTTTCACCAGTATCTACTTCTTTTACTTGTGATATTAAACATCTATGATCTTAGGTATATTCAGATATTTGTATAATCAATATACTGCATATGTAAATGTATTTGTGGTCATAGGAGCACAAATATATGTGGCGATAGTTGTCTTTCCCTCCAGCTCTGGCAATGAATGTGCCATTCCAACACACTTAGTAATTTTATTATTTTTTTAAATGAAATTTATTGTCAAATTGGTTTCCATACAACACCCAGTGCTCATCCCAACAGGTGCCCTCCTCAATGCCCATCGCCCACCGTCCCCTCCCTCCCACCCCCCATCAACCCTCAGTTTATTCTCAGTTTTTAAAAGTCTCTTATGGTTTGGCTCCCTCCCTCTCTTTTTTTCCTTCCCCTCCCGCATGGTCTTCTGTTAAGTTTCTCAGGATCCACATAAGAGTGACAACATATGGTATCTGTCTTTCTCTGTATGACTTATTTCACTTCGCATAACACTCTCCAGTTCCATCCATGTTGCTACAAAAGGCCATATTTCATTCTTTCTCATTGCCACGTAGTATTCCATTGTGTATATAAACCACATCTTCTTTATCCATTCATCAGTTGATGGACATTTGGGCTCTTTCCATTATTTGGCTATTGTTGATAGTGCTGTATAAACACTGGGGTTCAAGTGTCCCTATGCATCAGCACTCCTGTATCACTTGGGCAAATTCCTAGCAGTGCTATTTCTGGGTCATAGGGTAGATCTGTTTTTAATTTTTCGAGGAACCTCCACACTATTTTCCAGAGTGGCTGCACCAGTTTGCGTTCCCACCAACAGTGCAAGAGGGTTCCCATTTCTCCACATCCTCTGTAGCATCTATACAGACTTAGTAATTTTAATTTTTTATCTAGTCCACCTAAAGAGAATTAGGCACTACTGCATAAGTAGTATGATTAAGGTAGGGCAGGTGGATGATTCAAAGGACCTAAGCATGTTCTTTTTCTACTCTGTGAGACAGTGAACTATGGTTGTTAGGAACACAGGCTCTGGAGTCACATGGCCTGGGTTTTAATCATGGAACCACAGGTTACTAAACCTCTCTGTGTTTCTGTATCCAAATATATAAAATGGAGATAATGACAGTATCAATCTCATAGGGTAGTTTTGAGGATTTGGTAAATTAATCCATATAAAATGCCTAGAGCAGCACCTGAAACATAAGCATCATTCAGTGAATGTTAGTTCTTCTTATTGTCCCCCCAATAAAGCCCAATTTCCTTCCATACTTTAACTCTCTTCATCACTACTATAATCCAAGTCACTTTTAACTTTTGACCAAATTCATTGTCACCAGTATAGCAAGTGTAATCTTAAAACATAAATCCTACCAAGTATTCTCTTATTTAAAAGCTTCCAGTGGCTCCCCTTCACACTAAGACTGTAACCCAAGCTTCTTTTCCTGATCTACAGATCCTTATAAGATCTCACCCATCCTCCCTCTTGACTGAGTATCCTACCACTCCTCCCACCCTTTTCTCACTCAACTCCAGCTGTGCTTGCCTGCTTGCTGTTACTGAAATCACACAAATGTGTCCTGCCTTACAACCTTTGCATAAGGTATTTTCTCTGCCTGGAATAGTCTTTTCTCTGATCTTTACATTGCTTGATTCCTTGTCATTTTGCCTCACTGGAAAGGCTTTCTGGGCCACCAACTCTGAAAGGACCACCTACACATCGATCTGTTTAAATTCTTTACATAGAAATTATCACTCTTATAGGTCTTAGTTTATTTATGGTCTGTCTCCCCTTGCCAGAATATAATGTTCATGACAGAAGGATCCTTGTTCATTACTTCATTCATTAAATAAATATTTATTGAGAGCTTACTATGTGCCAGGCACCGTTCTAGTGTCCCTGGAGATATTACATTGTATAATACAGATAAAAATTACTGCCCTCTAAAAGACATGAATAGACACTTCTCCAAAGAAGACATACAGATGGACAACTGACACATGAAAAAATGCTCAACATCACTCATCATCAGGGAAATACAAATCAAAACCACAATGAGATACCACCTCACACCTGTCAGAATGGCTAACATTAACAACTCTGGCAACAACAGATGTTGGTAAGGATGCAGAGAAAGAGGAACCCTTTTGCACTGTTGGTGGGAATGAAAACTGGAGCAGCCACTCTGGAAGACAGTATGGAGGTTCCTCAAAAAACTAAAAATAAGGGCGCCTGGGTGGCTTGGTCGGTTAAGCGTCCGACTTCGGCTCAGGTCATGATCTCACGGTCCGTGAGTTTGAGCCCTGCATCGTCCTCTGTGCTGACAGCTCAGAGCCTGGAACTTGTTTCAGATTCTGTGTCTCCCTCTCTCTCTGCTCCTCCCCTGTTCATGCTCTGTCTTTCTCTGTCTCAAAAATAAGTAAACGTTAAAAAAATTAGAAAAAAACTAAAAATAGAATTACCCTACAACCCAGCAATTGCACTACTAGGCATTTATCCAAGGGATACAGGTGTGCTGTTTCGAAGGCACACATGCACCTCCATGTTTATAGCAGCACTATCAACAATAGCCAAAGTATGGAAAGAGCCCAAATGTCCATCGATGGATGAATGGATAAAGAAAATGTGGTGTATATATATACATATATACATATATATATATGTATATATGTATATATATACATGTATGTATATATGTATATATATACATGTATGTATATATGTATATATATACATGTATGTATATATGTATATACATACACGTATATATATGTATATATATACATATATATATATATACATACATATATATATATATATATACATACAATGGAGTATTACTCAGCAATCAAAAAGAATGAAATCTTGCCATTTGCAACTACGTGGATGGAACTGGACGGTATTATGCTAAGTGCAATTAGTCAGAGAAAGACAAAAATCATATGACTTCACTCATATGAAGACTTTAAGAGACAAAGCAGATGAACGTAAGGGGAGGGAAACAAATTAATATAAAAACAGGGAGGGGGACAAAACAGAAGAGACTCATAAATATGGAGAACAAATTGAGGGTTATGGGAGGGCTTATGGGAGGGGGGATAGGCTAAATGGGTAAGGGGCACTAAGGAATCTACTCCTGAAATCATTGTTGCACTATATACTAACTAATTTGGATGTAAATTTAAAAAAATTAAAAAAAGAAAACAAATTTTAAAAAAGGCAAAAAAAAATCATTGCCCTCTTAAAGCTTATTTTCTACTAGGCTTGGAGGGACAATAAGAAAATAAATAGTAAGCTCTATCATATATCAGATGATTAAAAGCAGGAAGGGAGGGTAATGAATGCATTATGGTGGCAGTGGTGGTGGTTGTAGATATGTGTGTGTTGCAATTTTAAATAAGAGTGTCAGGAAAATCCTTATTGCCAAGGGGACATTTGAGTAAAGACATGAGGGTGGAACCATCTGCATTTTGGAGAGAAGATCAAGTACAAATGCCCAGATATAAGGCAAGCATAATATATTCAAAGAACAAGAAACCAGTGTGGCTCGAATGGAGTGAGTGCAATGGAGTGAGGCTGGGAGTAGAAGGAGGTGAGTTCAGAGTGGGTAATTTGGGATGGGGTGGCCAGATCATCTAGGGGATAGTCATGGTAAGGCCTGGGGATTTTTTTCTGAGTTATATGGAGTGCAAGTGTCTTAATTTAAATACAGGGGTGATATGACTTATATGTTTTAGAAGCAACAATTTAACTTTTCTGGATGGAGAATAGACAGTAGGAGGGCAAGGGTAGGAGAGAGATTAATTAATAGGCTATTGCAATAATACAGAATAGAATATGATAAAGATGTATTTCTGCTGGTAGTAGTGGAGATGGTGATAAAAGGTCAGAGTAGGGTGTCCATATATAAAATGTTTATTTATTGAGAGAGAAAGAGAGAGAATGATTGGGTAGGGACAGAGATAGAGGAAGAGAGAAAATCCCAAGCAGGCTCTGTGCTGTCAGCATGGAGTCTGATGTGGGGCTCAATCCCACAAACCACGAGATCATGACCTGAGCCAAAATCAAGAGTCAGACACTTAAACAACTGAGCCACCCAGGTGTCCCATGAGTGCCATTTTAAACACATTTGGTTCTATACCTTTTAGACATAATTTTAAGATACAAATCAGATGTTTTTGGTGCCTAGAACAGTGCCAAGCACAGAGTTGGCATTCAACAGATATTTTTAACTGAATGAATCAATGCCTTTTAAGTTTCCTCTACCTCCTCTCAGCTACAACCACATCAGCTTACCAAATCAGTCTACTCCTTCTTTATGCTGGATTCTCACATTTGATGTCAAGTGAGCTTTTAAAAAATTGATAATTTTTAAAATATTTTTAATGTTTATTTATTTTTGAGAGAGAGAGACAGAGACAGAGCATGAGCGGGGAGGGAAGAGAGAGAGGGAGACACAGAATCCAAAGTAGGCTTCAGGCTCTGAGCTATCAGCACAGAGCCCGACACAGGGCTCGAACTCACAAACTGTGAGATCGTGACCTAAGCCAAAGTCAGATGCTCAACTGACTGAGCCACCCAGGTGGCCCTGAAAATTGATAATTTTTTTTAAATCTTTTTTTTTCTAAGGCATGTTTACTTAGTCTCGGATATTTTCTGTTTCCTGGGGGTATCAAGAAAGCTCTGTTTGCTCTGCTTTTCCATCTGTTGGAAAGAAAAGCAGCTAGGAATCCTGTTATTAATCTTGCATCAATACTTACATTGTAATTCTATGCCATCAGTATGCAAGTGTTCATTTAATGAGATAATCTTCTCAACTTTCCCCTGCAGTTGTTCAAATACCTCTCCAATCCAGATTTTATAGAAAAGCCAGAAAATTCCAGAAAATCCCCACAGTTAACAAATATTAATAAAGTGTATGTGTGTACATGTGTGGGCTTATGGGTTATGGGTACATAAATATGTACAACTGGATGCATACATCCATATTTATGACTTCGTGCTCAAAAAAGTAGAACAGGGTGCTGGGATCCAGAAAAGCCTTTAATGAGAATATCTCCTAAGATTATATGACAGAGATTCCTAAACCAGAACCAGCAGAGACAAGTCATTATAACCTGTGGGAGGTCAAAGTGACCCAAGAAGATTTCTGCCAACCTGAGAGTGAACTGGAAGATTAAGAAAGTGACTGTTTAATAAAAGACAAATGATTAGTTCTTTTGTATGGGGCAGTTTTCAAATGTCTAGGTAAAAGTCTGCTGTGGTGACTTCTTTCCTGAAGGGACAACCTTAATCACTAGAAGTTACATTGCAGCTCCAGTAACTGTGGTGATTTTAGTGAGAAGTTGGAAAACAATATTTCTGTCAGAGAAGAGTCTGAGCTTCAGGGCCTCTCCCTTCATTGGGAGGTTCTTGTGCATCTGAGAGTTGCAGTCTGAGCAGACTGTAAACTCCCTTTGAGACCTGCCTGGTAGCACCCAGCTATAAACCCAGAAAAGGTACTTGTATCATCAAAGATGAGTCATTGGTTGTAACTCTTTTATCTCTACAAAGAGGAATAATTAAGGGTCATCATCTTTTACTGAAATGACACTCTGTTTTGGAGAAAAGTTAAAAAAAAAACACTGAGGGAGCTTTATAGCAGATGTTGGTGTGTGTGTGTGTGTGTGTGTGTGTGTGTGTAGGGGCAGGAGTAGTATCTAAAAATTAAATTAAAAGAAGATATGAATTGGGAAATAAGGAGCAAATTTATTTTGAAACTGGTAATTATAGCTAGATGGACAGTGGACACACATGTGAATAGTTTGTCATGACCAAAAAAGGGCTAGATACTTTAGTTGGACTCTGGAGCATTCCGGGGACAACAAGAACTCACTGGTCCCTGGACAATGACCAATGGTGCTAAGGGACCAAAACAGGAAGATTTACTCATCCATTCATTATTCAGTCAACAAACTTTGTCTTCTAACTGCTTTTTTTTTTAATTTAAATTTTTAATGTTTATTTATTTATTTTTTTTTTATTTTTTAATATATGAAATTTACTGTCAAATTGGTTTCCATACAACACCCAGTGCTCATCCCAAAAGGTTCCCTCCTCAATACCCATCACCCACCCTGCCCTCCCTCCCTGGCGTGGTGAGGACCTGCAGGGCACTTCCCCTGTGCTGTGGTGTATAACTGGAGTTGGTGGGCGGGGCCGCAGTCAGACCCGATGTCTGCCCCCAGCCCACTGCTGGGGCCACAGTCAGACTGGTGTGTGCCTTCTCTTCCCCTCTCCTAGGGGCGGGATTCACTGTGGGGTGGCGTGGCCCGTCTGGGCTACTTGCACACTGCCAGGCTTGTGTTGCTGGGGATCTGGCGTATTAGCTGGGGTGGGTAGGCAAGGTGCACGGGGGCTGGAGGGGCAGGCTTAGCTCGCTCTTCCTTAGGTGATCCACTTCAGGAGGAGCCCTGTGGCAGCGGGAGGGAGTCAGATCCGCTGCCGGAGGTTTGGCTCCGCAGAAGCACAGAGTTGGGTGTTTGCGTGGAGTGAGCAAGTTCCCTGGCAGGAACTGGTTCCCTTTGGGATTTTGGCTGGGGGATGGGCGGGGGAGATGGCGCTGGCGCCTTTGTTCCCCGCCAAGCTGAGCTCTGCCTTCCGGGGGCTCAGCAGCTCTCCCTCCCTTTGTCCTCCAGCCTTCCCGCTTTCCGAGCAGAGCTGTTAACTTATGACCTCCCAGACGCTAAGTCGCGCTTGCTGTCGGAACACAGTCTGTCCGGCCCCTCCGCTTTTGCCAGCCAGACTCGGGGGCTCTGCTTGGCCGGCGAGCCGCCCCTCCGCCCCGGCTCCCTCCCGCCAGTCCGTGGAGCGCGCACCGCCTCGCCGCCCTTCCTACCCTCTTCCGTGGGCCTCTAGTCTGCGCTTGACTCCGGAGACTCCCTTCTGCTAATCCTCTGGCGGTTTTCTGGGTTCTTTAGGCAGGTGTAGGTGGAATCTAAGTGATCGGCAGGACGCGCTGTGAGCCCCGCGTCCTCCTACGCCGCCATCTTCCGGACCTCCTCTCTGCTTTTTTCTTTTGCATGACTAAAGTTTTATTTTGCCTTGTGCTTGATTGAATATAGTTCTAGGTTGAAAATAATTTTCCTCATGCAAATTAAGGTATTGCTATATCTCATTACTGTCTTTCTTATTTAGCAAAAATTTTAAACTACAGCAATATACAATATTTATTTCATGTAGTGAAACAATCTAAATGTTTATGAATAACATTTACCTGATATGAGATTCCCATTATGTATGACTTGGTATTTATTTTATAGCAGATTCTTCATGTTTTATTATAGTACTCCATTGTTGTTAATGAGTTTGACACCTATATCATTCTCACATCTTTGTAAATAATTTTGGCTTCTTGGAAGTTTGTTGGATCTTGCCTTATTCTTTGAGTTCTAAAATTTCACCATGTAATTTTGAGTTATGAGCATGCACCTACATATATGCATTTGTGTGTGTGAATGCATGTGAGACTGTGTGTACACATCTGCACATGCACACATGCATGTGTGTTCAACATTTACTGATGAATCCCTTTTGGACTGTATTTAGTTTGCACTGATGAATCAAACAGGCATGATCCATTCTTCTGGAATTCACATCTCAGTGGTTGAGGTGGAGACAAATATGCAAGGAAATAAATACAATAATAAAAATTGTGATAAATGCTATTGAGTGTTGCTCATGCTACAGACACTGTACAAAATGATTAACTTTTCTTATTCAAGGCAGGAATGGATCCTGCCACTCTTTAGCACTTTTCACTGCTTGATATGATCATAATTGGTCATTTATATATTTATTTGTTGTTTCCCCTAACTGTATTAAAAATTCATGAAAGCAAATTTGTTCACAGCTACATTTGCAGGGTGTTGCACAGTGTTCAGTAATTATTTGTTAGGTTATTGAATGGATGAGTTTTATATTATCTTCATGTCAGCCATGCTGGATGGGAAGTACAGAAATTATCCTACCCATCCTATAAATAAGGATATGAGGCTCCAAAATGGATGTAGACTTAGAAATCAGAATCAAAGAAAGATACTACTAATGATAATAATTATAATAATGCTTTATTGAGTGCTTACTGTGTATAATACAGTTTGCTAGATTCCCTATATGGATTGTATTGTTGAATTTTTACAACAATTTTGTGAGGTAAGGATTATTATTATTCCCTTTTTATATATGAGGAGGCTGAGTATCAGAGAGATGAAGCAACTCATTCAAGATCTTACAGCCTGGAGGTGACAGAGTGTGTACTTAATTCCCATGTTTGTTTTCAAAGCCTAGGCTCTCCCCACTCCACTGAGGTGCTTGCCTTGGGCTGTGAGGACTGCTTTGGCTTTATCTATGCTATAGGAGAATGACACATAGTGTATTTCTGACTCACTTCACTGCCATTTGGCTCATTAATTTAGTTTGAGTACAGAGGAGGAAACTAGAATCAGAAAGGGAAAGTTATTTGCTCAAGGTTACAGTTTCTAGTGACAGAGCTAAGGCCAGAACTAGTGCTCCTGACTTCCAGTTCAGTTTTCTTTGACACAACCATGCTATGTTTTCCACCCTTGTCTCAGTGGCTTTCAAATGTAACCCCTCTTATGAAGGTTTACTTTCCAAATGGGGCTACAAATATTAAAGGATCATTGTACTTCCAGAACCTTGAAACTAATGGTACCTACATGGAAATTGCATATATTCAGGTAGACTCCAACTATATACTTCCAATTAAGGAGGAGGGAAATGGCCTGAGAAAGCAGAATCCAAGGTTTCTTCAGTCTGAAAATCTACCCTCAGTTTTATAGTCCTCCAAATAAGTTCATAGCACATTTGGGGAAAAGAAGTGGCCAAAAAGACCCAAAATAAAGACAGCTAGGCAGAATGAGTTCACTGCAGTTTGTCCAGTGCAGATATAATGAGTAAGCACTCTCCTTTTTGTGGATTTCAGGGACCTCAAAGCATGAAAGCACCATCATTTCCTCTTTAAAAATATTTGTATATAACTTTTATTAAATTTGGAAATATAAGATTACCTAGAATAAGGGAATATAAAAAGTTAATGGCACCATTTGTCATTAGTTCTTTTATCAGTATAGCTGTTGTGTAGAAAAGCATAAGGAATGTGATACAAGAGCAAGTTCATATGACAGAAAGAATTCATGATTAAGACATTATCCTCTGGAATCATTCTACTTGCATTTGAAGCCTGGCTCTTTCAATTGCTAGTGTTACAGCCATGGAGGAGTCTCTTTGTGAGCTTCAGTTGCCCTGTCTATAAAATGGGGCCAATAATAATGCCTACAAACTAGGGATTTTGTAAATACTAAATGAGATTATATGAATAAATGGCTTAGAATGGTGTCTGGCATAATAGTAAATGGTAATAGTTGTTATTATATGGAGAGAAGATCAGAAAATTAAAACTTGTTTCCTTATACTATAATATGTGATTTAGTAAACATTTATCATGCCCTGCCTGTGGACCAAGCACTGTGCTAGGCACAGAAGAGATGCATGAGATGCATCCCCTGCCCTCAAAGAGTGTTCATTCTAAGAGGATACAAAGTGTAATGTCATTTCTTTTCTCAGTAAGCATTTCCAACCACAGGCATTATTTGCCACAGTTTACCTCCTTCTCTTTATCACTTAGCTATTCAGCATACAGAATGTTAAAGGCCAGATGGTGTTCAGCTGCCTATTTTAGGACTAGTTGTAAAAGTTCATTCTTTATCTTACATTTAACACAGTATCTTAATAAGAAAACTGTTCACAAAGCATTTATGGAGTACTTACTCTTAGTGGGTACCTTGAGAAGGATAGAAAAAGGAATACAGCTATGGGGCTTTGGGAAAGCACATGACTTAAAGTCAGAAAATTTGGGTTTGAGTCAGGGCTTTGCTATTGACCAGCTGAGTGACCTTGGATGAATCATTTAACTGTGTTGATAGGAATACCAAATGAACTAGAAAATGGGAAAGCAGCTGGCTTAAAAAATTATCCAGTTATTCAGTCTTTCATTAATTCAGCAGAAGACACAAAGGTCTCTGCTTTTAAAAGGTGAAATAACTCTTTTTGAGAATATTTAGAAAGACAAAAGGCCATAAGTGGCTTCCCATTCTCTGATCCCCTACCATCTCACTTAACTCTTGTTGTGCTAAGTTTATCATTGACTTTATTGTCAGTAATTCCAATGGTCACTTCTAGATCCTCATTTTAAGTAACTTTTGTCAGTTTTCTCCATTGTTGACATTAATACAATTAAAACATTAATACAATGTTTTCCTTGAGTTTCTGTGACACACTCCCGATTTCCTCCATAGAGGCTCTTTCTCAATCTTGTTTTTGAGACCTTCCTCTACTATCGAAAAATTTTATGTACTCAAGCCTCAGTCTATACCCTCTTTTCGTCTTACCAGTCTCCCCTCCCTAGGTTTTAATTACTATCTATACATAAATGCGACCCAGATCTATTCATCTTTAGCCCAACTCTCCTAGGCTTTAGACCCACATAGCTAATTACCTTGTCAATATCTGCATCTGGATATCCATATTCTATAAACATCTTTTTTAATGCTTATTTTTTTAAATTTTTTAATGTTTACTCATTTTTGAGAGAGACAGAGCATGAGTGGGGGAGGGGCAGAGAGAGGGAGACACAGAATCCCAAGCACGCTCCAGGCTCTGAGCTGTCAGCACAGAGCCTAATGCAGGGCTTGAACTCACTAACCTTTAGATCATGACCTGAGCCAAAGTCGAACACTTAACTGACTGAGCCACCCAGGTGCCCCTTCTATAAGCATCTTAAATTCAATCCGTCACAAGATGAATTCATCAACTAACCTTTTTCTGCAACCTATTCTGCTACTCCTCCATTTCTCCCTATTTCAATAAAAAGTAAGGCTATTTACCCATTTGTTTAAGCCAGAAACTTAGACATCATCCCTGACAGAACTCTTCTCCATTCCTTCCCAGTCCAATCCATCAGCAAGTTCTATTAGTTTTTACACCAAATTATATGTTGTCTATGTCTATAACATACAACATATATGTCTATATGTTAGACAACAATATATGTGGTCTAAGTCTCTTCATATTCTCTGCCACAACCCTAGTCTCAGCCTCAACTGTGTCTATGCTAGAACTCTGAAACATTCTCTTAACAAAAACCAGCACATTTACTCTTCCCCCTTGACTCCAAGTCCATTTGCCTCAATGACTTTTCACAAATATAAATTATATTATTTCATGTCCTTGTTTAAAAATCCTTAATACATCCACATTGCCCTTGGAAAAATGTTCCCCAATCATTACCATACTCTGTAAGGTCCATCATGACCTGACCTATGTCCATTTCTCCAACTTTATCTTGTACCTTTCTCCCTTTCCTCTTCTATCCTCACTCTACAAACATAGTGGGCTTCCCATCTTGGTGCCTTCATGCATGCTCTTTCTCTTTCCCCTTTTCACATATCAGCTTTGAGTTTAAATATCACTTCCACTAGGAAGGCTTCCCTGACTAACCCTTTGCCCTGAGCCTGAGTTAGACCACCTATTTTGTATTCCATAGAATCCTGCACTTTACCCTTTTTGTACTCAGCACCCATTTCCTTACTGTTTTCAGTGTGTTTCTTCCACATTGGACTCTAACTTCTATAAGAGCAGGAAATGTGTCTGTCTTGTTCATCAAGCACAATACCTGGCATATAAGTAGATACCTGTTAAAATACATCTTACATGAATGTTCATAGCACCAGTATTCACAATAGCTAAAAGGTAGAAACTAACCACATGTCTGTCATCTGATGGCTTCATAAGCAAATGCAGTATATCCATACCATGAAATATTTAGGAATAAAAAAAGAATAAATTATTGGTTCACACTACAGTATAAGTGAACTTGGAAAACATTATAATAAATGAAAGAAGCCAGTCACAAAAGATCACACATTGTATGATTCTATTTAATGAGAAATGTCCAAAAAATGTAAAATAATCCATAGCAACAAAAAGTAGATTAGTGTTTGGCAGAGTCTGGGAAAAGGAAGGAATGGGGAGTGACTGCTAACAGGTATGGGGGTACTTTTTGGGGTAATGAAAGTATTCTAAAATTAGATAGTGGTGGTGGATGCACAAGCCTGTGAATACAGGCATACCTGGGACATATTGTGGGTTCAGTTCCAGACCACCAAAGTGAATATTGCAATAGAGCAAGTCAAATGACTTTTTTGCTTTCCCAGTGCATATAAAAGTTATGTTTACACTATATTGTAGTCTATTAAGTGTGCAATAACATTATGTCTAAAAAACAATGTTACATACACTTTAATTAAAAACACTTTATTGCTGAAAAGTGCTATCACCTAAGCTTTCAGCAAATTTTAATCACTAACCACAGATCACTATAACAAACATAATAATAATGAAAAAGTTTGAAATATTGCAAGAATTACCAAAATGTGACACAGAGATACAAAATGAGCAAATGCTGTTAGAAAAATGGCACTGATAGACTTCCCCCATGCAGGGTTGCCACAAACCTTCAATTTATTAAAAAAAAAAATGCAATGTCTAAGAAGCTCAACAAAGCAAAGTGCAATAAGAGGTATGTCTATATAATAAAAAAGCACTGGGGTGCCTGGGTGGCTCAGTCAGTTAAGCTTCTGACTCTTGATTTTGGCTCAGGTCATGATCTCACAGTTTGTGAGTTCAAGCCCCGCATCAGGCTCTGCACTGACAGCCAGGAGCATGCTTGGGATTCTTTCTCTCTCCCTCTCTCTCTGCCCTCCCCTGCTCATACTCTCCCTCTCAAAAGAAATGCACTAAATCTTTCATGTTAAGTGAGTAGATTTATGGTATGTAAATTATATCTCAATAAAACTATTATAAGCAAATGTATATACTGTAAGCTATATATCAGTGTAAAACTATAATCACTATAAACTAATACTGAGTGATTTTTAATTTACTGGAGGGTAAAGAAATAAGAAATAGTAAAGTTTAATCTTATGAATTACACACTCCTATTTCATGCCTCTGTTTTTACTTCCTTGGGACTTGGCAATTGGGAGAAGAATCATAGAGTCCTAAATTTGGAAAGGACCTCAGAGACTATGTAATTCAGCTGTCTCATTCTACATATGAGAAAATGGAGGAGGCAGAGGGAAAGTGACTCACCAAATTCACATAGCAAATTAGTAACCAAATCTATACTAAATCCCTTGTCTCCTGAGTCTCGTTTCAGGGTTCTTTCCATTATACCCGGCCAAGTCAGCCTCCTCAAGAGCTTTCCCAGAAACTCTTCACAACAACTTCTGCTTACAAATTATGTGCGCTCCTATCTGCAAGGGAAGCTGAGAAATGTAGTTTCTGTTAATAAGGAAGAAAGGGGTAATGGATTTGGGGGAGACAACTAGTCATTTCTGCCACAAATTCTTCTGACAAATTGGATAGGCCAGTATTAAGATCTGGAAGAATCCATTGTTTTCTGAGATTACTTCTGAAGTCAGCATCTACATTTCCAGTAGAGTGTGAATATAGTAGTCCACACTGAACCCCTTTCATGATAAACATCTTTAACCCCAGTCCACAGACTCAGCAGTTCCTGAGTAAATTGCATTTGGCAGGGATTGGCTGCAAGGCACCACTGCTTCAAATGAATGCATCCTTGCTTTAGAAAGAAATCAAGGCAACACCCACTATCCTGACATAAAGAAACAGAAGGTGAAAGACCCTCTTTGAATGCAAATTACAACCTGGAAGGTAAAAGTGCTGGGTGACTTTTTGTCTTTTGAAAAAAAAAAAGGCTCAAAATGTTTTCTTACATGTTCCTCTTTGCTACATCTAATTGCAGCAATTTAAGGGAAAGCGTTGACAAGAATGACTAATATTTATATTTAAAGTTATTCTACAGTATAACAAAAATTGCAGAAATTTAAATATTTTTAATCATCCACTTTGCTCTTGACCATAGTAGTAGTTTTAATAAGAAGTTATTGACAACATTTTACACATTTTTTGTCTATTTGTTTTCTCTATTTGTTGGAAACAACCTCTTTAAATTAGAATTGTATCAGGGAAGTACATGCAGATGGTATAGTGGCCTCTTTTCTCTTGTAGTTAGCAACAGCTTTCCCCCAAGGAAATCAATGTTAATAGCACTTAAAATACCTGGAAGCTTGAAGTCTAGAGGACAAAAAGGAAAAGGTGGCTAGTTCTTGCCTAGATATTGTGTCCTGATTAAGAAACCAGGTCTGCAGAATCTCTTACTTTTTGACTTAGTTTCATATCAACCCCAAGAGTCATGTAATATTGTCCATTTGCAGGAAGGAGCGTGCAATGACAATTCCTCCAGATAAGTTAATCTGCCTTGAAGAAGGCTTCAAGAGCCTTGATCTACTAATGATATTAGATAGCACAGGTTGTTGTGAGACATTTTAATGAGTACCCATGCAGCAATGACAGTCTTCAGGAATGTATTTCTGACTTCTAATTAACTTATAAAGTTTTCTTGGGCATATTTTTTTGCTTGTTGTTTTGAAACTGAGAATGCAGGAAGGAAATTATATGGTAGGTAGCTAGTGCATTCTTCTGAATTTCTCTCTAGGTGACACAACTTAATGGCTGGTCTCATTTTTCATGTTCCTATGCTTGAAAAGAAAGAAATCAAGACAGTGATGCTATTTAACTATTACAGGAAGAATTCATTTTTGATCAAAATTATCTAGAGCTTTCCAGCTCTGGCATCTATATACTTTACTGAGCCACCTCCTGGGCCAATGAACCAACTCTGGATCTGCCAAATAACACTGTTTAAATTTTAGTGATTCTGGACCCAAATCTTACTGTATCCACTGCATTGAGAGGACACCCTTTTTCTGAAGCATAAAAATTCTATTCCCCAGCAGCTTGCGACAAGTTAAATTAGTCTGTAGACAATTTAACTACAGGAGCACTTTCCTCTAGGAAAACCATTAATTTTGTTTAAAGTGACTATATTCCTGTCATTGGGGACTTTCCAAATTTCTTTGTTGCCACAGAGCCTTTCTTAAAGAGAAGAATGTTGAGTAAATGTTATTCTTTTTGCTCCTTTTTCTGCCAAAAGATTACACATAAAAATAGACAAAAATGTACAGATATCAAGCTAAATTTTGATTGAGCTTTCATGGGTTTTCTGGACAATTAAAGTAGGGATTTTATAGGTCAAAAAGAGAAAGATGACTCTAGAACTGGATTTATACTGTGCCCTGCACTAATTAAAATGCCTCACATAAAGACATTATATTAGAAAAGTGAACAGAAAGGTATTTGGATGCTACATTTTGAGAATTGTGAGGTGTGTAATCTATTAGTCAAAAGCACAAGCTGACTGAATATATATCAACTCATCTTTCTGAATTTATGTATCAGCCTACATGTTTGTGACTGTGAAACCCTCAAAGCAACACAAGTCTGTGTGGGCCAATTCCCATATGCTTACTCTACACCATTGCAGATGCAGGAATCCTTTGCATACAAAGTTACTACAAAGTTACTGCAAATAGATTGCTAAAAGAGATTAATTCTGCTTGTAGTTTTCTAGATGCTCTTAAAGGTAGCAAGTTATTCTTTGAGGGAATTATGCATGTTCCCCTAAGGAATTATGTTATCAGTAAAGGGCCCTGTTGGTCTCAGGCCTACCTTAGAAGTGGCTCTTAAAAGATTGCTAGGCATGTCTAACAGGTAAATAAAAGAAAAAGACAGTGTGCACAGATCTCACCTTTGGTAACCAAAGGCAAGCATCTTGGCAGAATACCTTGCATCTGTTGCAACTGATACAAGGGCAAATGGCTGTAGTTATATGGGGATGACACCAAATCTTTACATAGAGCCCAGAACTCTATTAGCAGCACATTCTCCAGGGTCTGACTGCCAGCAAACAGGAAATAAGCCTATTTACTTTGAAGGAGTACAAGCTATTTCCCTGGGGAGTTACATTAAGGATAGTAGTGATGCTGTTGACTCTCCTCTGTGTAGGTCATGCTAAGTGGGAATGACATTATTCTCCTAGCCTCTCTCCTCACTTCCTCTACCATAAATAATTGCATTATGAGGTCTTGGGTATTCTTCTACAGCTATAGGACCAAGTGTTCGTGTGTGTGTGTGTGTGTGTGTGTGTGTGTGTGTGTGTGTGTTGGGTAAAAAAAGAGATTTGGAGGTGGGCGAATCTGGCCAAATTCATAAATATGTTAAACAAGAGCTCATGTGTAGAAAAATGAGGTTCTCTGTGTTGCCAGTTTTCCAGAAATATATTCTCGTTTGCTTGGCCTCACTGAAGCCCTTCTCACAATGGAACATTGTGCCTCCACTGATCAGCATCATGCTCTGAATTCTAGCTATGCTTTGGTATCCCTACGACTTCTTTTTCCACCTGCATCTACCTTCCCTGAATCCTCTCTGACACTCAGGTTATTGTAGCTTACATACGAAAATCAAAACTAACCAATCTTTTTTTCATTTATTATTGTTGCTTGTTGTTTCCTTCTTCATATACGGATTTCAGATTTAAGGAATGGTTAAAACTCTTAATTATTCATAATAATTGTAGGGCACATGGATGCAATTAATTCAAAGTACAATGTGGGAAGAGTGAGTGCTTTAGAATGAAAGAGACCTAGATTCAAGACCTATCCCTACCATTTATTAGTTACTTCTGGAGCACATTACTTAACTTCTCTTAGCTGCTTCCTCCAGAAAATGGGATTAATAAGAGTATCTACTGTTGGGGTTTTAGGATTGAAAACCATTCCCCTTTCCATATTCTGAGTTCCATATTCTATATTCCACTCTTTGAGTTAACCAAATGGAGGTCAAAATGTCAACCTCATTATTAATAAAGTTGAAATAAATCTGATAATAATTATTAGAATAATTTCTTATACCTATACCTTGAATTAAACTTACCCAACCAGGCAATGACGGGCAGAACTGGACAGCCACAGCCCTTCCTCTCAAGGGTAAACCCTTCCTCATAGCTTTTCTAATGAATGGTTGATCTGGGAATGAGGGAAGACTGGAAACTCAGAAGTGATTGATTCATACTTGCCCAGTCCCTTCTTTTAATCTTGCCAAGTAGATATGTCCTTTCTCCCTTAGGCAGCAGTGGTGACAGATGGAGAAAGGCTCCAATTGTTCCTTCTCTAGTTCTTGTCCTAGGAAATATAATTCCTCTCTACAGAAATTTGAGCAGTGAACCATTTTTTTTTTTATTATTGAGAGGATTAAATGGGATAATTCATGTCAAGTATCTTACACAGTGCCTGGCACACAATAGGAATTCAGATAGACAAAACCAGGATCAAAATCCAGCTCTACTCACTCACCAGGTGGTCTTGGGCAAGCTATCAAACCTTTCTGAACTTCCAATTTTTAATCTTTAAGATAAAGATAGTAATAACCAGCTTAAACATTTGTTGAAATTAAAGCAAATATATATGAAGAGTATGTCCCATGTGGGCACTTAGTAAATGACACCTAAGATCATTATGTAGTTATATAAATTTATTTGTAGAATGTGTCCCACAATTTTTTCCACAGCATATTGATTCTTCTGGATATAGTTGGCATTGGCTTATATGGCCTGGCAGCCACAGCGCTCATACTTACCAAAGAAACGAGACAAGGGGTGAATTGGTATGAAAGAAGCTGAGAAATAAGTCCAGGAATCAAGAAAAGAATGCTGGGAATGCAAGAATTTCTGTGGCTTCTTCACAGAGCATCTAACCTACATATAAATACTTCAGGTGACTGAAGTATAAAGTGTCCTTTTTTAATTCAAGTATACTTTGGAAGATTGAAAAAAAATTGCCAAAAAGCATTTTTTTTCCAATATAGAACTAATTATTTTTGGTACGAATTTATTTATTTATTTATTTATTTATTTATTTATTTATTTATTTGAATGTATGAAGTTTGAAAAAAAATTGCCAAAAAGCATTTTTTTCCAATATAGAACTAATTATTTTGATACGAATTTATTTATTTATTTATTTATTTATTTATTTGAATATATGAAGTTTATTGTCAAATTGGTTTCCATAAAACACCCAGTGCTCATCCCAAAAGGTGCCCTCCTCAATACCCATCATCCACCCTGCCCTCCCTCCCACCCCCCATCAACCCTCAGTTTGTTCTCAGTTTTTAACAGTCTCTTATGCTTTGGCTCTCTCCCACTCTAACCTCTTTTTTTTTTCCTTCCCCTCCCCCATGGGTTTCTGTTATGTTTCTCAGAATCCACATAAGAGTGAAACCATATGGTATCTGTCTTTCTCTGTATGGCTTATTTCACTTAGCATCACATTCTCCAGTTCCATCCACGTTGCTACAAAAGGCCATATTTCATTTTTTCTCATTGCCACGTAGTATTCCATTGTGTATATAAACCACAATTTCTTTATCCATTCATCAGTTGATGGACATTTAGGCTCTTTCCATAATTTGGCTATTGTTGAGAGTGCCGCTATAAACATTGGGGTACAGGTGCCCCTATGCATCAGTACTCCCGTATCCCTTGGGTAAATTCCTAGCAGTGCTATTGCTGGGTCATAGGGTAGGTCTATTTTTAATTTTCTGAGGAACCTCCACACTGCTTTCCAGAGTGGCTGCACCAATTTGCATTCCCACCAACAGTGCAAGAGGGTTCCTGTTTCTCCACATCCTCTCCAGCATCTATAGTCTCCTGATTTCTTCATTTTGGCCACTCTGACTGGCGTGAGGTGGTATCTGAGTGTGGTTTTGATTTGTATTTCCCTGATAAGGAGCGACGTTGAACATCTTTTCATGTGCCTGTTGGCCATCCGGATGTCTTCTTTAGAGAAGTGTCTATTCATGTTTTCTGCCCATTTCTTCACTGGGTTATTTGTTTTTCGGGTGTGGAGTTTGATGAGCTCTTTATAGATTTTGGATACTAGCCCTTTGTCCGATGTGTCATTTGCAAATATCTTTTCCCATTCCGTTGGTTGCCTTTTAGTTTTGTTGGTTGTTTCCTTTGCTGTGCAGAAGCTTTTTATCTTCATAAGGTCCCAGTAATTCACTTTTGCTTTTAATTCCCTTGCCTTTGGGGATGTGTCGAGTAAGAGATTGCTACGGCTGAGGTCAGAGGGGTCTTTTCCTGCTTTCTCCTCTAGGGTTTTGATGGTTTCCTGTCTCACATTCAGGCCCTTTATCCATTTTGAGTTTATTTTTGTGAATGGTGTGAGAAAGTCGTCTAGTTTCAACCTTCTGCATGTTGCTGTCCAGTTCTCCCAGCACCATTTGATAGAGACTGTCTTTTTTCCATTGGATGTTCTTTCCTGCTTTGTCAAAGATGAGTTGGCCATACGTTTGTGGGTCTAGTGCTGGGGTTTCTATTCTATTCCATTGGTCTCTGTGTCTGTTTTTTTGCCAATCCCATGCTGTCTTGATGATGACAGCTTTGTAGTAGAGGCTAAAGTCTGGGATTGTGATGCCTCCTGCTTTGGTCTTCTTCTTCAAAATGACTTTGGCTATTCGGGGCCTTTTGTGGTTCCATGTGAATTTTAGGATTGCTTGTTCTAGTTTCGAGAAGAATGCTGGTGCAATTTTGATTGGGATTGCATTGAATGTGTAGATAGCTTTGGGCAGTATTGACATTTTGACAATATTTATTCTTCCAATCCATGAGCACGGAATGTCTTTCCATTTCTTTATATCTTCTTCAATTACCTGCATAAGCTTTCTATAGTTTTCAGAATACAGATCTTTTACGTCTTTGGTTAGATTTATTCCTAGGTATTTTATGCTTCTTGGTGCAATTGTGAATGGGATCAGTTTCTTTATTTGTCTTTCTGTTGCTTCATCGTTAGTGTATAAGAATGCAACTGATTTCTGTACATTGATTTTGTATCCTGCAACTTTGCTGAATTCATATACCAGTTCTAGCAGACTTTTGGTGGAGTCTATCGGATTTTCCATGTATAATATCATGTCATCTGCAAAAAGCGAAAACTTGACTTCATCTTTGCCAATTTGGATGCCTTTGATTTCCTTTTGTTGTCTGATTGCTGATGCTAGAACTTCCAACACTATGTTAAACAACAACGGTGAGAGTGGGCATCCCTGTCGTGTTCCTGATCTCAGGGAAAAAGCTTTGTTTTTCCCCATTGAGGATGATGTTAGCTGTGGGCTTTTCATAAATGGCTTTTATGATGTGTAAGTATGTTCCTTCTATCCCGACTTTCTCAAGGGTTTTTATTAAGAAAGGGTGCTGGATTTTGTCAAAGGCCTTTTCTGCATCGATTGACAGGATCATATGGTTCTTCTCTTTTTTTTTATTAATGTGATGTATCACGTTGATTGATTTGTGAATGTTGAACCAGCCCTGCCTCCCAGGAATGAATCCCACTTGATCTTGGTGAATAATTCTTTTTATATGCTGTTGAATTCGATTTGCTAGTATCTTATTGAGAATTTTTGCATCCATATTCATCAGGGATATTGGCCTGTAGTTCTCTTTTTTTACTGGGTCTCTGTCTGGTTTAGGAATCAAAGTAATACTGGCTTCATAGAATGAGTCTGGAAGTTTTCCTTCCCTTTCTATTTCTTGGAATAGCTTGAGAAGGATAAGAATTATCTCTGCTTTAAACGCCTGGTAGAACTCCCCTGGGAAGCCATCTGGTCCTGGACTCTTATTTGTTGGGAGAATTTGATAACCAATTCAATTTCTTCGCTGGTTATGGGTCTGTTGAAGCTTTCTATTTCCTCCTAATTGAGTTTTGGAAGAGTGTGGGTGTTTAGGAATTTGTCCATTTCTTTCAGGTTGTCCAATTTGTTGGCATATAATTTTTCATAGTATTCCCTGATAATTGTTTGTATCTCTGAGGGATTGGTTGTAATAATTCTATTTCATTCCTGATTTTATCTATTTGGGTCATCTCCCTTTTCTTTTTGAGAAGCCTGGCTAGAGGTTTGTCAATTTTGTTTATTTTTTCAAAAAACCAACTCTTGGTTTTGTTGATCTGCTCTACAGTTTTTTTAGATTCTATATTGTTTATTTCTACTCTGATCTTTATTATTTCTCTTCTTCTGCTGGGTTTAGGCTGCCTTTGCTGTTCTGCTTCTATTTCCTTTAGGTGTGCTGTTAGATTTTGTATTTGGGATTTTTCTTGTTTCTTGAGATAGGCCTGGATTGCAATGTATTTTCTTCTCAGGACTGCCTTCGCTGCATCCCAAAGCGTCTGGATTGTTGTATTTTCATTTTCGTTTGTTTCCATATATTTTTTAATTTCTTCTCTAATTGCCGGGTTGACCCACTCATTCTTTAGTAGGGTGATCTTTAACCTCCACGCTTTTGGAGGTTTTCCAGACTTTTTCCTGTGGTTGATTTCAAGCTTCATAGTATTGTGGTCTGAAAGTATGCATGGTATAATTTCAATTCTTGTAAACTTATGAAGGGCTGTTTTGTGACCCAGTATATGATCTATCTTGGAGAATGTTCCATGTGCACTCGAGAAGAAAGTATATTCTGTTGCTTTGGGATGCAGAGTTCTAAATATATCTGTCACGTCCATCTGATCCAATGTATCATTCAGGGCCCTTGTTTCTTTATTGACTGTGTGTCTAGATGATCTATCCATTTCTGTAAGTGGAGTGTTAAAGTCCCCTGCAATTACCACATTCTTATCAATAAGGTTGCTTATGTTTATGAGTAATTGTTTTATATATTTGGGGGCTCCGTTATTCGGCGCATAGACATTTATAATTGTTAGCTCTTCCTGATGGATAGACCCTGTAATTATTATATAATGCCCTTCTTCATCTTTTGTTACAGCCTTTAATTTAAAGTCTAGTTTGTCTGTTATAAGTATGGCTATTCCAGTTTTCTTTTGGCTTCCAGTAGCATGATAAATAGTTCTCCATCCCCTCACTCTCAATCTAAAAGTGTCCTCAGATCTAAAATGAGTCTCTTGTAGACAGCAAATAGATGGGTCTTCTTTTTTTATCCATTCTGATACCCTATGTCTTTTGGCTGGCGCATTTAATCCATTTACATTCAGTGTTATTATAGAAAGATACGGGTTTAGAGTCATTGTGATGTCTGTATGTTTTATGCTTGTAGCGATGTCTCTGGTACTTTGTCTCACAGGATCCCCCTTAGGATCTCTTGTAGGGCTGGTTTAGTGGTGACAAATTCCTTCAGTTTTTGTTTGTTTGGGAAGACCTTTATCTCTCCTTCTATTCTAAATGACAGACTTGCTGGATAAAGGATTCTGGGCTGCATATTTTTTCTGTTTAGCACACTGAAGATCTCGTGCCAATCCTTTCTGGCCTGCCAAGTTTCAAAAGAGAGATCAGTCAGGAGTCTTATAGGTCTCCCTTTATATGTGAGGGCACGTTTATCCCTTGCTGCTTTCAGAATTTTCTCTTTATCCTTGTATTTTGCCAGTTTCACTATGATATGTCGTGCAGAAGATCAATTCAAGTTACGTCTGAAGGGAGTTCTCTGTGCCTCTTGGATTTCAGTGCCTTTTTCCTTCCCCAGTTCAGGGAAGTTCTCAGCTATTATTTCTTCAAGTACCCCTTAAGCACATTTCCCTCTCTCTTCCTCCTCTGGGATACCAATTATGCATATATTATTTCTTTTTAGTGTATCACTTAGTTCTCTAATTTTCCCCTCATACTCCTGGATTTTTTTATCTCTCTTTTTCTCAGCTTCCTCATTTTCCATAACTTTATCTTCTAGTTCACCTATTCTCTCCTCTGCCTCTTCAATCCGAGCTGGGAACGTTTCCATTTTGTTTTGCATTTCGTTTAAAGCACTTTTCAGCTCCTCGTGACTGTTCCTTAGTCCCTTGATCTCTGTAGCAAGAGATTCTCTGCTGTCCTCTATACTGTTTTCAAGCCCAGCGATTAATTTTATGACTATTATTCTAAATTCACTTTCTGTTATATTATTTAAATCCTTTTTGATCAGTTCATTAGCTGTTGTTATTTCCTGGAGATACTTCTGAGGGGAATTCTTCCTTTTGGTCATTTTGGATAGTCCCTGGAGTGGTGAGGACCTGCAGGGCACTTCCTCTGTGCTGTGGTGTATAACTGGAGTTGGTGGGCGGGGCCGCAGTCAGACCTGATGTCTGCCCCCAGCCCACCCCTGGGGCCACAATCATACTGGTGTGTGCCTTCTCTTCCCCTCTCCTAGGAGCGGGATTCACTGTGGGGTGGCGTGGCCCGTCTGGGCTACTTGCACACTGCCAGGCTTGTGGTGCTGGGGATCTGGCGTATTAGCTGGGGTGGGTAGGCAAGGTGCACGGGGGCAGGATGGGCAGGCTTAGCTCGCTTCTCCTTAGGTGATCCACTTCAGTAGGGGCCCTGTGGCAGCAGGAGGGAGTCAGATCCTCTGCCGGAGGTTTGGCTCCGTACAAGCACAGAGTTGGGTGTTTGCGTGGAGGGAGCAAGTTCCCTGGCAGGAACTGGTTCCCTTTGGGATTTTGGCTGGGGGATGGGCGTGGGAGATGGCGTTGGTGAGCGCCTTTGTTCCCCGCCAAACTGAGCTCTGTCGTCTGGGGGCTCAGCAGCTCTCCCTCCCTTTGTCCTTCAGCCTTCCCACTTTCCGAGCAGAGCTGTTCACTTATGACCTCCCAGATGCTAAGTGGAGCTTGCTGCCGGACCACACTCCATCCAGCCCCTCCACTTTTGCCAGCCAGACTCGGGGGCTCTGGTTGGCCGGCAGGCTGCCCCTCGGCCCGGCTCCCTCCCGCCAGTCAGTGGAGCGTGCACCGCCTGGCCGCCCTTCCTACCCTCTTCCATGGGCCTCTCATCTGCGCTTGGCTCCGGAGACTCCGTTCTGCTAATCCTCTGGCGGTTTTCTGGGTTATTTAGGCAGGTGTAGGTGGAATCTAAGTGATCAGCAGGACGCGCGGTGAGCCCAGCGTCCTCCTATGCCGCCATCTTCCCCATTCCCTATTTTTGGTAGGAATTTAGAGTTGTAGAGCAAGGGCTTCAACACCTTTTACTCTTTCTCAGGGTCATAAAGTATCTTTAATCTAAGGACCTGGCTCTTCTTGGATGACTTAACATTGCTGACAAATGTGCCTGTCGGACAATTTAAGTTTCACCTAGGTCTAGAAAATAATTGCCAAGATATTTTAAAAAACTCCTTTTAAAAAATTAAGTTTTTCCCTAGAGAGTGATCTAGTACAATGGCATCTTCTTAAAATAATCACTTGCAGGGGCACCTGGGTGGCTCAGTTGGTTGAGTGTCTGACTTTGGCTCAGGTCATGATCCCACAGCTCGTGGGTTTGAGCCCTGCATCAGGCTCTGTGCTGACAGCTCAGAGCCTGGAGCCTGCTTTAGATTCTGTGTCTCCATCTCTCTCTGCCCCTATCCCACTCTCATTCTGTCTCTGTCTCTCTCAAAAATAAATAAACATTAAAAAATTTTTTAAATAAAAAAAAGATCACTTGCAACTATTTTAGACCTTCCAGATTGGTGAATTTATTACTGTCATGCTTCATTTCTGTGTATCTTTGGTGTACCTTACACATCAAAACCACTATTTAAAATATTTTGTGATTTTGAAAGTATGAGATTATTTTTTAAAGAATATGGCACTTTTTCTTATAAATTAAGTGTAAATGTAAAGATTTAGTATCTGAGTGTCAAGACCAAATTGTCCAGTTATTTGCAGGAAATCAGTGGGTTTGATTAGGGGTAGGGTGGAGAAATTGATATAGAATAATGCAATATTTTGTTTTGGGGTTTGGGTTTTTTTGGTTTTTTTTTTTTTTTTTTTTTTTTACAGGAGAGTCTCTAGAAGTTGTTTTCCTAACATGTTGATTATAATGGATTTAACACTTAAAATGAAAAAGTTACCTTCCCAGAGTTGACACAGTTAAGCTGTCAACACATGACTAAATGGCCTCTGGGCTTGAGATTGTACCATTCATTCCAAACAGTTTACACTGCTCAGGAGAGGGACTGACCTAGAGTAACCCAGCCAGTGTACTAGATAAACAAGCTAAACTTTTTTTCTTGAGATTATTAACATAATTTAGGCACATGAAGTGGCCCACTTTATACCTTGCAGAACTGCGCAGAGTATAGATAGAAATAAACTCTACTTTTAAACTGTCTGTCAGTTGTTGCCTGACAGCCTAAAAGTTAATATTTTACCCTTAAATCTCAGTAAATATTCAAATGGAAATTCCAAATTAGTTGTTGAAAGTAACTAAGTTCTCATGCCACTGTAGAGGACAAAATAGTCTATCTATGCATATAGTGACTGATTTGATAAAATACTTGAATTATTTGAGGTGGCATTATCCAACAATTTAAATGAGGCCTTTGGTGATCCAGAAACAAAAAGTCACCAAATGAGGTATTATTGTGTGTTATCAACAAAGGGCAGGGCCATCAACCCCTGTAACTGAAGGAAAGCAATGGTGCAAAATACCTCTGGTACTGGGACTGGTGAGATGATAGGAGAGGACAGCCCTAGGCAGCTACTGTCCTGTTTTTTTTTTTTTTCTTTTTTTCTTTTCTTTTTTTTTTTTTTTTTGCTACTGTCCTGTTTTCTTGTCTCATAGGCAGCTGGTAAAGCCAGCTAACACACTTAATTCCATCCACACATGTGCAAGTAAATTGAAACCAATTTATTTTAGGAGTAAATTTACTCCAAAAAGGTGGCTCACTTGAATGGTCTGACCAGACCAGCCTTTTAGCTACTATAGCTCTGTGAGTTAGTTTAGGAATGCCAAGTTAACTATAGAAAGAAAAGAGGAAAAAAAAGAAAAAGAAAAACACACTAACAGAAGCCTAAAATCTCTGTGGACTTATATGCAATTTCTGTTGTTCTTCTGAAATATATTGCTTTTCATTTCTTCAGATTTGGCATTGAAATGATGGCTGAATATTCCTGTTTGGGGAAGCTCATACACAGATAGCTATTCCTCTGTGAGCAGAAATGTGTGAGCATGTTACAAAATGTCCATCATGTATAATAGTTCAAAAAATTACTGTGGGGCAGTCCAATCAGATGGGGGGCACCAAATGTGTAGCGTCCCAGTTGGATGGAAGCTGGTGGTGCAGGGATGAAAGAATTCACCCAAGGAAGAATGAAAAAGAAGTTTATTGAATACACTGCAAGTGAGCACCTGGCAGGACAGGAAAGGAAACACTGTCTGAAAGGAGGTGGTGGTGAAGGGGCCACAATTATAGGGTGGAATGAGGGAGTATGGGGATGTATGGAATTTTCCCAATTTTTGGTAATCTTGAGAACTGTGCCTGGTCGTAATCGGTCAGTTAGGGCCTATGGCTGTGTCCAGGTTTATCACTTAATGAACCTGTTTGCATTCATTTCCGTGGCCCTTATGAGCTCTTTTGGCTTGCTCAAATTTCCATTGCTCAAGTTTGTTGCCTAAAAGTGGCCTCTACAAATATGGCACAGAACCCTGATAAAAAAACGAGATGTAAAAACTAAAATGGGTGGTATTTCTGCTTTCAAGACTTTTCCAAGCAACAGGCAAGCAACAAGCAACTGTCCTTGCAGACAGTGTTTGCTTTGTTATCTATAACTATGTAAATTTAAAATTCATGCTTTTATACATGAGTTATTGTTAGCCAAGCCCGTTTCTTGGGGACAGGCCTTATGGGTGTCAGTCTTGCAGAGAAACCAAGCTCAGTGCAGTTGTTATAGTTGTTACATTTCATAGAACCCACCGTAACCTGTGATCTGGCCAAGTATTTAGATACAAGCTCTGTCATAACAGGGTTCTTTTGGGTTTTACACAGTTCAGTAAATCAACTTGAACACCTATGTCTCATATTTCAAGGAACTTAAGCCAGGTTTAAAAGAGATGACGAAGCAAGCAAGAAGAATTTGAATACAAACTGAAGTATATCATTCTGTGTCTTAGATGTTACTTGATTGCAAGAAACAGAAACCCTTACAAACTCGGCTGAGTAAATAAAAATGCATTTTAAGGGTAAAGGAATGCTCATGGAACCTCACCTCACAGGGAATTAGAAATTGTCAGGCAGCTCATCTATCCATCTCTTGTTCTCTGTAGCCACACAATCTGTCATCTCTGCTTCTTTCAGCCATCCTGCCTTCTGCATAATGGCTTCCTCCAACTGGTTCTTAATTTAGACTTCCCCATACCTCCAGCTCACCTGGGGCTCTACGTTGTTGTTGCACCTATTGTGCCTTCAAATGTTTTTGACCTTATACTTCCAGTGCCGGATAACTTCTGACCTATTTAGTCTTTGTTTCTTTTTGTTCAAATTCTTAAGAAAATTGGATTGGCTTTTGCCAGCCAATAAATTAAGCATGTGTGTTCAACTATGCCATGTTGGGGGAGGGGGAAGGTAGTGACAAAGAATGTACAGGTATGAGCAATGCAGCTTAAGCTGAGTCCAGTGGGCACTGCAGACAAATTGACTAATGTATCAGATACAGCCATTATTGTAATGATAATGATAATGATGATTATAGTAAATTAAATTACTATAGTAATTAAAACAGCTACACTTATGGAGCTCTTGTCAAGTATATTACATACACTGTTATTTAACCCTCACAACAACTCTGTAAAGAAGATTTTATTATTCCACGTTTTATTGACAGGAAAACTTAGGCACAAAGAAGTTAAGTGATATATGCAAGGTCACATGGCTAGTAAGTGGTTGGGCAAGACTCACACCCTGACAGTCTGACACCAGAGGCTCTGCTCTTAACTACTATGCCCTTAACTACTTAACTCATGATTCTGAAATGGTCATCATTAATTTGTAAAATATGGGCTGCAAAGAAGCTTCTTTGTGATGAAACAGTCAAGTTCATTTTAACTATCGAAGTCTTTATAATATGTAATATATATATATATATATATATATATATATATATATATCAATCTATCTATAAATAGATAAATAGATAGATAGATAGATATAGATATCAAGTCCTGACATAGGGAGAAAGGCATTATGGCCTCAAGAAATATTTTTGTCTATGTAGTTGAAACAGAAGAAATACTCTCTCATTCGAGTTATTCTAGTGCTTTCAGATAAATGAAATAATCTTTAAATATTCGTGATCAGAGCATTACCTATTTGTCTCTTTGCCTTAATATTTATTTGAATTCAAATTAAATCTGCCTTTTAGCAAGGACCGAGAGTAAGATCCAGCATTTTGGAGTGAAAGCTGAAGCTGCTGTATGTGATGTTACTGCCCTCTTCTCAAGCTACCATTTTATTACTCTTCTGGGAATCCAGTTAAATTACAGCTGCTGATATATTGTGGACTATGGATCTAAATTCTGGCTTTGACCAAGTCAAGGGCTGATTTCTTTGGGCAGTATTTCACCTCCTGTTTTATCTGTGCTGTCACCTAAATTTAGCACTTAGACTATACTCCCTTATGTCTGCAGAAGTTTTAAATTATTTTCCAGTGATGCATACCATGTCCATGCAGAGTTGCGTTTGACAGATTTGCAGTAAAATCTCAGAGCTCTCCAACTTCTTTTTTAATAAATTAGATCAGTAGCTCCCACGGATTTGACTTCGGGATGGATTGTAAGGTGATGGGTTTCCCACAAAAATGACTGAGTTCTCTTCAGGTTTTTTTTTTTTTTTTTTTTTTTTTTTCCCTGCTGTGCATGTTACCATCTGGTAGACCAATCAGCTTCTTGAAAGAAAAAGATAGGTGCCCTCTCCTGGATCTTAAGAGGTGTCAAATACCTGGTACATTAAGACCCTTCCCCCCAATTGCAGGGATGAAGGCTGTATACAGGGCTGCAATAGTGTTCTAAACTGAGGGATTTTGAATAAGACATAAATCCAAATTCCACACCTTTTTTATATGGGCTTCAACAAGCATCAGCTGTAATTGGTAGAACAGCCTGACATATTAATCCATAGATAAAAATGATTCGATTAAAGTGAAATATAAATATTGAAGGTAACGTAAAACCAAATGAGGCACATCACATAATTTATGTGCAAATAAATTCACTGAATAAAAATTATCCAGTACATACAAAGTCCATATGCTGTCTTGGTAATGCTATAATTAAGTCAGAGAGTCATTTTATACTGGCCTTTTCCATCTGCTCTGTGATCTGTTAAGGGACCCATTCAAACAGATGACAGCTGACCTCAAAATGATACATTCTGCTAATGCCCATTTTAATAGGGCTGTTGGTTATGCACATTTTGTCTTCATTTGTACTGGGCTGTGAGTGGTTTTCCATCAAGTAAAATGGAGCATCTGCTTTTCTATTAAATGGCTTATTTAAACTGCTATTTTATTTTCTGAATAAATTATTTTTTCAGTTTTCACAAGCAATAGATTGTATTGGAGGATTTTTAAAAATTGGCTCTATGAATTCAAGTGGCAGTAGAAAGAGACAGTGATTAACAAAATAGAGGCACTCATCTCTTTTTCTTCCTAATTATTATCTGATCAGAGCAAGGTGGTTAATATATTTGGAGCCTCAAATGTTGTATCTATGCAATTGACATGAAAGACATGTGAATGAGGGAGCAATATTTATAATACTAATTGATTTCATTTATTTTGCTTCTCTTGTGCATGCCTCACTGTCATTCTTGCCATTATCTTAATGTTGTTGTTTCTAATAACACTCAGAAAAGTCATTTTAAAGTCAGGGGATCTGGAACACAGATGTGTCAAGTGTAAAGGCTCTCATCCTCAGAGACATTCAAATTGGCTAAAGGAAACCCTGTTGAATGGTGCAGCTGAAGATCCAGCATTTGTCCATCTGTTTGTATCCAGTTTACCTTGTGATAGTCTATATAATTTCTGGTCCCTGGAGTGTCTCTATTTAATCAGTACATGTATTTTTTTTTATAGTAACTGCACAAGGAGAGAGTTGGTAACCCTTGAAACCAGGGTGACCTTTAGAATATTTCATTTTTTGTTTTGTTTTGAACAAATAATGCAAGTTCTAACAAGACTGTTTGCTATAGTCAAAGTCTCAACTTATCGGAGGGGATTTTTAAATGTCTCCCCTTTGGATTTGGAAGAAAGAAATGACACTAAACTGATATAATAGAGAGTTCCTGGAAAACCGAGGTTTAAAATATACATCAGTTTAAAAACTTCTTAAATAAAATCTCAGCCACAAGCAGGGACAGGCAGTATCCATTGAGTGAATCAGGCTAACTCACATAAGAGGCTGGAGAATTACAAAAATATAATAATCAGTCAAATTCCCATTGCTCTCTGGGGAAGTGTGACCTTGGCATAGTAGTTTCTGAATCAAATCAGAGAACCTAATTTGCCAATGTGAAAAATAGCACATTATACACGGGATATCATTTATAAATACAAACCCAAACGGAATTTTCTAGAAAATGTATTTGAGTGTGTCTACAAGAAGCAGGAATCACATTCATTCATTTTTGCCAAGTATCTATTAGGTTCCTGGCATTGTTTTAGGTTCAGGGGATATGTTAGTGACAAAAACCAAAGTCTGTGTTCTCATAAAGCTAACATTCCAGTTGGGAGAAGGCAGACAATAAACACGTAAACCTGTTATCTGTTCTGTACAATGCAAAGGACCCACCAATTAGTCTTGAATTTGCATGTTGGTCCAAATAAAAATATTTATGATGTTTTCTTGAAATTCCAAACTTTATATCTAAAAGAATCCTGATGAGCAAAATGAAATGGAACATACATGCTCAGATCAATGAAATAATTTTCATGTTAGCTATTCACTTTGAAAATTTTCTTTTTGTTTTGCCCAAGTCCATATACTACTTGATTACAGTTCTTCGAGAAGAAAGCAGGATCAGATTCTGCCAAGACAATTTTACCTAAGGTACTTACATCCTGGTGGAGAAAAATAATGATTTCTAAAATACAAGATACGGGGGCACCTGGGGTGGATCAGTCGGTTAAGTGTCTGACCTGGGATCAGGTCATGATCTCACCATCTGTGAGATTGAGCCCCACTTCGGGCTCTGTGCTGACAGCTCAGAGCCTGGAGCTTGCTTCGGATTCTGTCTCCCTCTATCTTTGACCCTCCCCTACTCACCCTCTGTCTCTGTCTCTCTCTCATAAATAAATAATAAACATTAAAAAATTTTTAATAAAAAATAAAAATAAATAAAATACAAGATAGGTGTAAAAATAAGAGACTGAACCAGAGAAAGAAAGATGGGGAGAGGGGTTTGAGAAAACTTTATTCTTGTGATATTTAAGCATTTATTTTTACATTGGGACAATATCAAAGTAGCTTAATTTAGTTGGTGGGAACCCCATGATATGATGGCATTATAAAGATTCAGTTTTTGTTTGAACCAGTTAGCTCAGATCTATCCCATATTCTTACCCTAATCAGTCATCAAATGCAAGCCACAAATTACAAGCAGGTGCACATATTCTCCACAACTGGAAAAAATAATGGATAAAACATATCCTCTTTCTGTGTGATCAGTGATGCATGAGAATAATTGGTAGATAGATTATCTGAGATTTAGTTGGTGAATTAGAACCATGAATTCTGCCAGACCTTTCAGAACAAAGAGAATACTAAATGGAATTTCTTTGTGGGTGGTAATGGCTATAGTAGTATGGAGGAAGATGGACTATTATTTATTTATTTAATTTGAGTATGGAAGAGGATTATTTAAATATATATTCAAACATTCAAAGCTATATATGCAGATATGTAAGTGAACTAGGATTTTTATTTCTTTGAGTGACCTTGAGATAGGGTTACATTTATCAAAGCTCTCATTTTATCCCCCTCTACAGTCCTCTTTAAAACCTACAGGCTTTTAAACAAGGACTCTCTGTAACTAATCAAACGTATCTATTCCTGGGCCTACCCAGGATGATTTAGAGATAAGTAACCTCAAACCTGGCTTGGTTCAGCGCTATAATCATTTACGGTTCCTTTTTGAGGTAGCAAATTCTCATTGACTTTGCTCCTATTAATCATGTATCTAAATGTAGTATCATCAGGACAATTTCAAATTTTTTTAAGGCAAAACCTGGACTTCCCGTCATTTGTAAATTGGCTCATAACATCTCTGGCACTCTGCTTAAGTGCTTAACTAGTCATTATTCCTTCCTTTATGCTGCCAATAGCCCATCCTGTCTTTCTGGTGTCTCTCACCATGTTACCTTTAAAACAGTGATTTCTTAACTTTGTAGTGAGTGGGTGTGGGAGGTGGAGTGGGTTACAGGCCATTTTCTGAGAATCTGGAGAAAATTATGAAATCTCTCCACAGGAAAAAAAAGTACACATGCACAATGGTTTTACATACATTTTCAGGGGATTTATGGACTTGTGAAATCCATTCATAGACCTCAAATTACAAGGTCCCACTGTCAAGATTATATGATTCATAAATTTATTTATTTGAAGTAAATATTCCCTATGCCTATTTTTATTTATGTTATACTTTAAAAACTACTTTATTAAAGAAAGTGTGTCTATTTCTGTTTTTCTTTTTGAATTTCTCTTTGAATTTTTTCACCTGCTTCAAAAGACTTGATTATTTATTTAGTCTTAGTGACAAGTATATAAAATTTGAATAAAATGTTTATAGTATATTTTTGTGATCCCTAAATGTATTATTTTGCTTTATTTTTTATTTATTTTCTTAATTTTACTTAAAGAAGGTATTTTTAATGTACCCTGTGTCTTACACAGCTATGTATTTATCTGTAGGCAGTCTGAACATTTTTTGTTTCAATGACATACAGCTTAAGTCAATTTCTTTTCCAGCTCTTGTTGTTGATTTCTAGGCCTTTAGAAGAGGGGATACTGTTTGTAAATACAAATACATTTCTTCACTAAAGTTACATTGGGTGATGTCATAAATTCTAAGAAATGAGGGGTTGTATCTGTTTTGTTTTCCTTTGTATCTATCTCTAGGACTTAGCACAGTGCCTGGCAGACAGAAGATGCTCAAGAAATGTGTGTGGAATGTATGCTGAGGCACTAACGCTTGCTAATTTAGAAAAGCTCAATGTTTTAAAAAGTCATTTAATCATTCTAATTCTGCCAATTTTTCAGTGTTCATCCATTTTTCTCGAAGTCATGTGCTAACTCTGCTAATTCTGGCTCAATGATGATTATAGTGACAGGTATCCCATGGGAGGAAACCTCATCAAAACAACAAAACACCTTTGAATGAATGCATTTTTATTTTACTCAGGTACAGAAGTTCCAACTAAACAAACAAAAACTGCTTCCAAGCAGATGTTGTTTGATTGCATTAAAGAAATAGGTAGGGGCACCTGGGTGGCTCAGTCAGTTAATCGTCTGACTGGCTCAGGTCATGATCTCACAGTTCCTGAGTTTGAGCCCCACATTGGGCTCTGTGATGACAGTTCAGAACCTGGAGCCAGCTTCTGATTGTGTCTCTCTCTCTCTCTCGCTCGCTCTCTCTCTCTCTCTCCCCCGCTCTACCACTCATGCTCTGTCTCTCTCTCTCTCTCTCTCAGAAATAAATAAAAATTTTTAAAAATAGAAAGAAAGAAGTAATAATAATTTATTACTTTTTCTGGTAGGTTTTTACAAAGTACTTAAAATTAGTTCTCTCAAGAAGGGTAAACATAGCCCTATAAAATATAATTTCAGAATTAGAAGGGACCTTAGAAACTATGTAGTTCAAACTTCAATCCAATATAAGAAATCCTGTGACAATACCCCCACCTGCAGTGATAGAAAGCATGCTATTTTTGTGGGTGGTCTATTCCATTGTTTAAAAGTTCTTCCTTAATAAATTGACTCAATTACCACCTCCCCATAATTGTCCTAGTTGAACCTCTATAGCCACACAGAAAAAGTTTACTTCCTCTTCCACATGAAAATACTTCACATATCTTATGACATCAAGTCAGGCTGACAGATTCACCTATTGACCTAGCATGTAACTCTAAAACAATATGTACTAGCTGGTATCTGAGAAATATTAAGCAAGGAATCAGTTGGAAGAAGCCATTTGGAGAATAGAGATTATATCCACAATTTCCTCCCTAATCTGTGCCCTCTCTATAGGAAATCAGCTGTCAAGATTCACTGATCATGAGAATGTGGATATGGCATCATGTTGGGAAACATTCCTGCATAGTTGACACTGGATGTAAGCTTATGACTACCATTCATTTGTTTAATATTAAGTTCCCTTTCTCTCTTCACATATACTGAAAAACAAACTTCATCAAGGTTCCTTTCTGAATTATAGCTCCAAGCTAGTGCTGTGTATGTAGTATATTGTAATGACTTTTTTTTTAAACATAAGGATTAAATACACTCCTCATTCGGCCATTTGTTAAAGAAGTGAAATTATTTTTCTTAGTGATTGAAGTTAAGTATAGTAGGTGCGCCAAAGTCAATTAATATGCCTCTAAAATGCCTCTGAATTGGGCCAGAAATTTTAATTGTGGAAACCATTCTCTTTATCTTAGTTCTCATTATAGATGACTAGGCAGGAAAGGTTTATGTCATGATGTAGGTGTCAACTGTATGAATATTCTCTGAATGCCAGCAGGACGTTTCCTTAATGACAAATACAGCAAGGCAATACACCAGAAGTTCAGTATTTTTCCCAAGTTGATCAGGTATTGCTGCAAGGTTCTGTCAGAATAGCATCACCACATATAATAATGAGGATAGCCCTCCTCTCTATGACCTTTGATATTTTACCCAGAAAAGTTGTTGAGAGTTGGAAATTAATTACAGCATAGCAAAAGCTATAAGCATTAGCTAAAGTTTCATCTTTGCCTCCGTTTTTCTTTCTGGAAAATTGAGTCCAGTGATTTTTCTCTAGTTTTTACATGTGTGCTATAGAGACTCCCAAAAGAGCAAGCAAGGAAAGAAATTCAGTTGCTAGTTGCATTTGAGTAGATCTCCGATAAGGACAGGGTAATCAATGAAGGTATAAAGCAGTAAGAAAACAATAACTTTTTTTCCAATCAATTGTTTTGATATTTGAAAGACTGATAGCTTTGCAGGCAAATTTTTTCTTCCTGGCAAAGGAAGAACTGTATTGCTAACTACTTCCCCAAAGGCTGTCAACCGAATATTTATTCAATATATTTATCATGGTGGGTGCCTGGGTGGCTCAGTCAGTTAAGCGTTTGACTTCAGCTCAGGTCATGATCTCACAGTCCGTGAGTTCAAGCCCCATGTCCAGCTTTGTGTTGACATTTTAGAGCCTGGAGCATGCTTCAGATTCTGTGTCTCCCTCTCTGTCTCTGCCCCTTTCCTGCTCATGCTCTGTCTCTCTCTCAAAAATAAATAAACACTAAAAAATATATTTATCATGGCTCTTAATTTTATGTGTAGGTATCTATACTATATCCTGAATAACTCACATGACTAAGGCCCGTCAGTGTCTAGTTTGAGCATGAGTGTAAGTTGTATAGTGATTTTGTCTACAAATAGATTTTTAGATTTAAAAGAAACAGATCTTGTGAGCTTCCTGTCAGATTAGACTAGGACAGTGATACACTTAGAGGAAAAGGGTGACTTGTCCAAAGTAACATAGCTGGGTCCTGGGAAACAGTGGTATAAATTTTTATGTGACTTTATAAATTCCTTATACAAAAATTTGGAAAAAAAAAAGTAAACAAAGCAATCCCTTCCGGTTTCTTTTTTTTAATTTGAGTATAGTTCACACATAATATTATATTAGTTTCAGATATACAACATAGTGATTCAACACCTCTATTCATGATGCTATGCTAGCCACAAGTGTAGCTATCATCAGTTACCATACAATGCTATTACAATACCATTGACTATATTACCTATGTTGTACCTTTTGTCCCCATGACTTATTATTCATTCCATTACTGGAAGCCTGTATCTCCTACTCCCCTTCACCCATTTTTCCCATCCCTTCACCACACTCCCCCCTGGCAACCATCAGTTTGTTCTCTGTATTTATAGATCTGATTCTGCTTTTTGTTTGTTTATCCATTTGTTTTTTTTAGATTCTACATATAAGTGAAAATCATGTAATATTTATCTTTATCTGTCTGACTTATTTTACTCAGCAGAATACCCTCTATATCCATTCATGTTGTCACAAATGCCGGACCTCATCTTTTTTATGGCTGAGTAATATTCCATTGTGTGTGTGTGTGTGTGTGTGTGTGTGTGTGTGTGTGTGTATGTATATCATATATCTTCTTTATCCATTCATCTATCAGAGGACATTTAGGTTGCCTTCATATCTTGGCAACTGTAAATAATGCTTCAATAAACATAGGGGTGTGTATATCTTTTTGAATTACTGTTTTCATTTTCTTTGTGTAAGTACCTAGTAGCGGTAGAATATATTATTGGATATATTATATAAGGGGTTTATATCTAAAATATTTAAAGAACTTACACAACTAAACACCAAATGATAGTAATAATAATAATAATCCCATTAAAAGGTGGGCAGAGGACCTGAATAGACATTTTTCAAAGAAGACATACAGATGGCCAAAAGACACATGATAAGATGCTCAAAATCACTAATCATCAGGGAAATGCAAATCAAAACTACAAAGAGGTACCACCTTACACCTGTCAGAATGTCTAGAATAAAAAAAAAAAAACAATAAATAATAAGTGTTGGCAAGGATGTGGAGTAAAAGAAACCCTCGTGAACTGTTGGTTGGTATGTAAATTGGTACAAGCACTGTGGAAAACAGGATGAATCCCTTCAGGTTTTTATAACAAATTTCAGCCTTGACAAATAATTTGTATTCAACCAAAGACTTTGTATGAAGGACATTCTTTGGTACTTTAATAGCTGTGCTCATTTTTAGGTCCTGAGGATACCACAAGGAAAGCTCAAAGAAAGATGCTTCACTCAAGACAAACAAATAAAAACAAATTTTTATTGAAAAATTTAAAATAAACAACAAATGTAAATAGAAAACAGCCAATTTCCACAGTGTACTGCTTCCAAATATATTCAGTTGAATCTCCTAGACTTTATTCAATTTAGAGATATGGGAAATTTTATAATATATATATTATAAAAACATATTTTTATGAAAATGCATTATACATTGGTGTGCATATTTACATACAACTAAATCAAAATACTATTCCAAGGAGTCTGCTATCCATCTCCATTTCTTTCTGCTTAAGGAACTTGTATTAAGCATTAAATAGTGGCTAAAAGAAGGATATAATAACATTCTTGATCCACCTTTTTGTGTCCTTGGACACATATCCCCTCTTTGCTTCAAGACCATCATCGCTCACGACTTAGTTTCTTTTTTTTTAAAGCACTTGCTCAAAAAGTGGATTGTAAATGTTGTCTTTTTCTTATTCTTTCCTCTTCCTATTACCCTTTATTACCCTCCTTTACCAGAACCACCTATCTACCACTACCCTCAAACTAATATTAACAACCTGGTGTATGTTCTTATGTAACTTTCAATACATATAAGCAACACACACACGGGAGGTTTTGTGTGTTTTATGTAAGTGAGATTGTGCTATATATGCTTATCTGCATTATCATTTATGTCTTGGAAATCCCTTCAAGTAAGCTGGCATGATACATTTAACTCATTAGTTTCTAATTTACTTTATTGTGTTATAAGGTGTGAATATATCATAATTTACTCAACCATTCCTACAGTGTTTCCTGCCTCCATACATTTGATAATGTTGTTGACCCACCCTGTTTTTACTTCTGCTTCAAATTCTGTAGGTTTTCCAAGTTCCACTTCTCTTACTGCTATTGCCCTAACTCACCTCTTCTCGCACTTGCTTCTAGTCTGTCTTCCATTGCCCTCTAGTGATTTCTTGTACTTAGGTCTGTAAACGAATTGTAAGCTCCTTCAGGACATACATGGATTTTGTCTAATATTAACCACAGTAAAAAAAAAAAAAAAGTGTGTTCACAGAATAACAGTGTCAGTTTGATAATTTGGCAATGATGGAGAAGTGTTAGAGCTGTGAGTCTAGGCAAGAGAAGGATAGAAGAATCTCAGAACCTTTAAGTTTTCTTCTACCTTAAAGTGTATCTCTTCCATGAAGCTGCTTAGTCCTATGCATTTTTTGTCTTCATTAAGTTATAACTTCCTCCTAGACCTTTGATTTTTTTTCATCCCTTTGCTCTCAGCCGGTGTGACTGATTTATTGACAGAATAGGATTTTAGATCCAGGGGTTATTCCAAATCTCAGGTAACTCTGCAATTGCTGAGGAGGTATCTCTGAGTTACCAAGATGTGTCTTCAAGCCCCAGATCAACTGTTATCTAATCTACATATTGAGGAGGTCTAGGATTAGAGTTCTTTGTATGCAACCCAATATCATAAGCCTATTTAAAACTAGGTAATCCTTTAATCTATTTTCCTTCACCATCCACCAAGGCCAAATTCACTGAAGCTTGAGTAACTCCCGTTTGAAACACTTCAATGGTACTCCAATATGTGCAGGTTGAATTACAAATTAATTAGTATAAAAACAAGGTCCCACATGATCTCTTCTCACCCCACCTACATATTGAGCTTAACTTTTCACTGCTCCTGCTGCTGCTGCTGTTGATAGTGGTGTTGGTGTTGGTAATGATGACAATTGCTGATGATTATGGAGTGCATACTATATGCTAGACACATTAATTCTCTATTTGAGTCCTCAAAAACCCTATAAGGTAGAAATTTTTGTTTATCCTATTTTACAGATGACAAAATTGAGTCTCAAATTGGTTAAGGAATGTGATATTCCTTAACTATAGTATGAGAGAACTAGGAATGGTCCTCTAAAAAAAAAAAAATCAGGTTCTTAACCACAGCTCCAGTGCTCCTCAAATAATAACCTGGAGTGCTTTTTTAAAAACCCTGATTTTTAGACCTCACACAAAAGATGCAGATTCAATAGGTCTAGAGTCAGGGTTAAGCAATATGCATGTTTACTTAGCAGCCCCAGATGATTCTGATGTATAACAGCCCACTGTTTAGGAAGTACTGTCCTACACCAGTGCTTCTCAAACTTTAATATGTATAGGAATCACCTGGGGATTTTGTGAAACTATAGATGCTGATTCAGTATGTCTTGAGTGGGGCCTGATTTTTGGCATTTCTAATAAGCTCCCAGAGAGTACAAATATTGCTGGTTCACAGACCACACTTGAGGTAGAAAATTCCTACACAACTGTATACCTTTATTCCATAGACCAAGATAGAATGTGAGTTTAGCATAAACATGGGGTTAATTGTAGTTGAATTATACAATAGATATATTCCAGAAAAGCCATGTGCAAATCTAACTTCTTTTACTTAAATTTCATTTTCACATTGACTTTTATGATCACTACAGAGTTACTGCCATCATTTTTTTCTGATATATCTCTTATAGCTGACTACTTCAATTTTGTTTATTAGTCAAGTACTTGGTAAGGAATGACCTGTTACACAAAAACTCAAGTACCATAGAAGGAAGAGCTTAACTAGATACAGAAACCCCTTGGTCACTCCTTTAGTAAAGTGGATGACCTTTTGTTATATAAATAAGAAATTAAAAAAGAGAAGAAAATCTTAGATTCCTAGATTTGGAAAAGATGAGACAAAGCATTTTATTCAAACTTTTAGTTTTAAAGATATGAAAAGAAAGGCAAGAAAGGGAAGGTAGTGTGACTAAATTTACACAGAGAATTAGTGGCAGAGCTGAACTCAAACTCTATTCTGGTTGGAGTTTTTATTTGTTCTTATTGGTTGGTTGTTTTCATTTTCAAAAAGTATCCTCAATCATATCCTGACCAGACTGTTTGAAAGCTGTATTTTTACTGTACTATGTAAGAAGAAAGAACTCAACACTTATAACTGTTTTCCTCCTATTAAATATGACTCTAGACCAGACTCAGGAATCATTTATTCTGTAAAGAGCCAGGTAGTAAATATTTTAGGTATTGTGGACCTATCACAACTATTCAACTGCTATTTTAGCATGGAAACTGCCATATATAATATATAATATACACATAACACATAACATATAACACACACACACACACACACATGTATATATATATATATATATATAAAACCCAATGACCATGGCTATGGACACAGCATTTTGAATTTTCACATGAAATATTATTACTCTTTTGATTTTAAAAATCATTTTATATTAAACTGTAAAAATCATTCTTAGTTTATAAGCCAAGAAAGCCAAATTTGTCCCAAGGGCCATAATTTGCTGACCTCTCCTATAAATTAGTTTTGTTTTTCCAATCAAATGATAATACAATCTTTCCTCAGGTTTAGCAGGTAGTTATTTCTTGACCATCACATGAAAAAAAAAAGCCTTTCAAAGTACACTTGTAGGGTTAGTGGTGTTGCATGAGTTTTGTTAATTCATTAATTCATTCATTCATTTTAGTTTCAGGAGTAGGAAAAAGAAAGCTAACAGTCAGAAAGAGGTACATGATAGCTTATGAGTGGACATCTCTGCTTTGCTAAATTATTTCTAATCTCCCGGGGGAACAAAGGAAAACCCAGGTAGGTAGGCATTCTAAAAAGCAATTTGCTTTACCATAGCCATAGTAGTCTTTGTTACCAAAAGGACATTGTATTTCTTTTAAAGCAGTCTATGGTCTGTGTTACTCACTGGTTAGGGGATGAGGAAATCGCTGAAGTTTTAATGCAGCCTATCCCTTTAATTCATGGCAAGGCAGCATAAAATGACAATAGTTTGCAAACAAATGATTATATATATATATATATATATATATATATATATACACATATATATAGGTGGCACCTGGTCAAATGCCAAAGGTTTCAAGGAAAGTACTCTTGGTTCACTGTCAGATCACACCAAAGTACCAAGAAAAAAAGGAAAATGTCATATTAGCATAGTTGTTTTGCAAGTGTCAGTTTTAACAATGCTCAGGTGACAAAGTTGGTGCTCCAACATTTATTTATTTGTTTTAATCAAAGGAAAATCACAGTTGGAAATCCAACCAAAATGCTGTCAAATGTCATTAGCCTTTTTAAGCTTTATTCAAAATGGTGGGTTTATATACACAATGGAGTACTACGTGGCAATGGGAAAGAATGAAATATGGCCCTTTGTAGCAACATGGATGGAACTGGAGAGTGTGATGCTAAGTGAAATAAGCCATACAGAGAAAGACAGATACCATATGGTTTCACTCTTATGTGGATCCTGAGAAACTTAACAGAAACTCATGAGGGAGGGGAAGTAAAAAAAAAAAAAAAAGAGGTTAGAGTGGGAGAGCCAAAGCATAAGAGACTCTTAAAAACTGAGAACAGGGGCGCCTGGGTGGCGCAGTCGGTTAAGCGTCCGACTTCAGCCAGGTCACGATCTCGCGGTCCGTGAGTTCGAGCCCCGCGTCAGGCTCCGGGCTGATGGCTCGGAGCCTGGAGCCTGTTTCCGATTCTGTGTCTCCCTCTCTCTCTGCCCCTCCCCCGTTCATGCTCTGTCTCTCTCTGTCCCAAAAATAAATAAAAAACGTTGAAAAAAAAAAATTAAAAAAAAAAAAAAAAAAAAACTGAGAACAAACTGAGGGTTGATGAGGGATGGGAGGGAGGGGAGGGTAGGTGATGGGCATTGAAGAGGGCATCTTTTTGGATGAGCACTGGGTGTTGTATGGAAACTAATTTGACAATAAATTTCATATATTAAAAAAACAAAACAAAAAAACCCAAAATGGTGGGTAGATTGCCTTTTCTCAAAAAGGTTCATTTAAGATAATCTCCAGCATTTAAAAGTGTTAAGTGTATTCATAATAATAACAATCAATGTAGAGTTCAGGGTTCTTTAAAAAAATTGGCTTCCAGGGAGAAAACACAAGCACAAATTTAACCATTCCAGCTTGATATTTTTGCAGATCCCCCAGCCTTCGGATAACCATCTGCAATAGGAAAATGACCAAGAAAAGAGGACGATGTGCCTGGCTGGCTTCCCACCCTATTTTCTTTCCCAAACCAATGACTTTCCTCAAAAAAAAGTTATCCCATAAGGAAACCTAGAAAAGGATTCTTGCTAAGGATATACGTGAAAGAAAGAATTAAACTCTCCAAACATATACTAAGAAGAGGTCATACTGTTTCTTGTATTCCCTGCTTTGCGATTAAAACAGAGAAAATACATTTTGGGCAAACTCACTAGGGGGAGAAGAGCACAATTTGAAGTTTCTTGGGTTCTCAGAGGTGAAACTTAATTGAAATCAATATGGGAAAAAGCAAAGAGTAAAAAGTGCTGCTCTGAGCAGAGGAAACTTGAATCAGCTAAAAGCTTGGTATGTGTGGAGTTCTTTATAGGGTTGAACTTGTTCAATAATGATGTTTCTATGAAGTTACATTGCCCTCCTTATTTCACTGGCAACAGTTGAGACTCAGAATCACCACCATCATTTCTTTTCTTTTATATATCCACATGTATATATCTGAAGATATCTGTAATTACCTAAAGATCTATCAAAATTTAAAGTAGAGGTAGACTTCATTTTCTCTGGCAAACACATTACTAGAAATATTGTATGTAAATAGAATATCTGAATCAATTTCTATTTTCCCACTGATTTTCATGCTTTTGGAGAGACATTTAATGTTATTTTTATTGATCTTTAATAGATCATGGTTGCTAACACTTTAGCACTGTTTCTTTTCCCTCCTGTTCTTAACTTTTGTCAAATAGCAAAATGTACTTGTAACTCAAGATAATTCAACTTTAATATTTTCTGAGTAGTGAAAACAATGTTTATACAAATAGCCATCTCAATGTATCTGCTCTTAATTTTAGGATTTTAAATAATGGTTTCTATGTGTGTGTGTGTGTGTGTGTGTGTGTGTAAGAGAGAGAGAGAGTGAGTGTGTGTGTGTATACCCCAAGAGCCTTTCATATAAATTTTCACTCAAGACCAATAATCAAATAATTCCAAATTATATTATTTATTTATACTGCACCATCACAGAAAGACCTGTTGGTGTGGTTTTTTTTTTAATCAGAAATCACACATTCTACCACTTTTCTATTTCTTTAAGATATATTAGAGCTTAGTGTTTATAAAATTATCTTGCTCATCTTGGGCTTTATTTAATTCCATTTTCTGACTGACTTCTTCAGCTTGGGTGATTTCTGATGCTACAGATGCCTTTTATTAACTGTAAACATTTATCTGTGATTCCAGAATAATCTAATGTGGATTCAGTCTTATTAGTTAATTACCTGATCAATCCAGTGAGCAAATTCAATTCAACTGCTTTTTTGATAGAACTGGCCAATAGCTTGAATGAAATTTCTGGTCAATTAAATCAAAATTTTAGAAAAAGTAGTTTCATGTAGACACAGCTGTGCTATGGGCTTTCATCCCCCACTCCATGTCATTGAACTAGTGTAATATGTTGTAACTGATTCATTCAACATTTGTTGAATTTATTCAACATTTATTAATTGCTTGTTATGTTATGACCCTGGGCTATGTTCTAGAGATATAATGAGAAATAAGATAGTGTTCCTCTCTTCAGTATGCTTAGAAACAGAATTATTAAGTGGCAGGTGCTTTACTTCATTTTTCCCACCTGTGTTATCAATATTGTAATTCTAATAGTCAAGTAGGGTTCACTAGATCAAATATTTAATACTACCTACAGGGGCTCTTTATCTGAGGGCCAGGAGAGAATTTGTGATCAATGAAATAAAAAGTTGATAATTATGAGGACCCTCAGTCTGTAATGAGAACTATATATATTTTACAAGACTATACAATGAATTCTAATATCAGCCTCCATTTATTCTTCAGAAAGGATTAGTGCTTGTCATAGCCAAGTATGGATATTCTTATATGTGCCCTATGTTTGTACCTATCCCACTAAGTCTGATCTATGCCTTTTTTTCTTGTAAGAGTCTTCATTCTAAGACTTAATCTTTGGTCCGTTACTCTAGAAATTACTGTGAAATTGCTATACCCCATGCATCTCCAACTGGAGTTCGTTATCTCTTAAGTCTCTCTACCAGAGTTGTTCTTTTGGTTGGGACCCAGATGGGGCAGAAAAATAGAAGAGTGATACTTTGGAAAAGTCACCTCTTGCTTGGATTCAGAGTTCAAAAAATAGAACCCCCCACTTGGTAATATTGGTGCTATTTGTTCATGCCATCTTCTGGGTAACACAAACATCTCCAGGTAATGGTAGTTACTATATAATATATTTAATAAATATGCCTTACCACATCCTGTGGGGTACACTAGCATGAGAAAACTTCTGGTGCTTTTATTTCAGTAGTTCTCAGTTTAAGTGCTGTAATTGGTGACTGGTGGTTTAGTAGTAGGGCAGCTATTAAATGATTTGTTGTGTTTGTAGAATTCTCCTGTAAACACATATGTTACTTTTAGTGAGTTTCTTTTTTTTCAAGCTGGTAAAACACCAAATTGGTTGTTTATCTACATTAAAATAAAAGTAGAATTTCAAAAGCAAATCTTCATGCCATCCAAGGTTTTCATTATCCATTTGCAGACTGCATGATATGGAAAGCCTCATTTTGCAATAGTACATATAACTGCTAAATAAATGTTTTTGGCATTACTAATAGTGAGTTGAGAATTAAATTCTAAGGTCCTTGGAGATATGAGCTGTATGTTACATCATAATTTTAATCCTTAGTTACTATACAGTGATGGGCACAAAAATGCTCAAAAATTATTCGATGATTTTATAGTATCAAATAATTAAGTTGCTAATTTGTTAAGGTTCTAGCTTAGGGATTTCAGAGAAAGCACAAGAAATATTTACCTTTCATAATCTTCCACAAGGAAATATTTTATGCAGCTGGCCAGATCCTTCTAAAGACTACTTTCTCTGCACACTATGTCATAAGGGGTTTAGGGTTTTTAATTACTCGTTGTTGTTCTGCTCTACTGAAATGTTAAGCATAAAAATTCAAGCTGTGGATTTGGAACTAAATCCACACTTTAGCACTTTCTTGGGTTGTCACCACAGTGAAGCCTGGGAGCAAAGAGTTCCACGGAAGGCCTAAAAGGTGGTATCATCAGCTTTAATGGAATCAGCTACATGTATGTCAAATAAAGCATAGGATTAAGAATAACCAGGAACATTAGGGAGGATAGTGTTTTGTGACTTCATGTATTATTGAATGTATTCAAATGTTAACCAGATGAGTATTCATTGCACCTGCATATGCATCCAGGTTAATGTTTTCTCACTGAAAGGAGATTTTATTAGGATAGGGTTTATTCACATTGATACAGCTGATGTCAGAAGGTGGTATAGATTTTTCTATGGCCAACAACTGTTATAAGGTTCAAGCTTACATTAGATTTTACCTAGTACTCATTTAGCTCACTTTGAACTTTATTGTCTGTTTCTTCTAAAGCTTCCTTTCTGGGTAGTTGCAAATGGGTGCAGTAAATATCCTCCACATAGGCATGTGCAAACGTGTCCTGTATTTCCTGTCACCTTCTGCTACATGCCGTGTACAAATGCTATGGAATAAATGAACACTTGAATGACTGTAGTGAGTCACACAGTTAAGGAGGCTGTGCTTAAATATGGTGTTTATTTACATTCACTAATCGACTCTAAAGAGTGTTATCATAATTTGTTCATGGTGTATGTATTCAGGTCCTTGGAAGAACTGAAGCCATCATCAGAAAATTACAGTATTATCTCAATATTTTAGTTTACAGTAGGTTGTTTAACAACAAACTCCCATTTTTTTTCTAAATCCCTCCCTTGCATCACTGCCTTTGTGTGTAGCATACTAAAATAGATTAGCAGAAGATTAGTGGAGTAGGAATAGAGAATAGGCAGGATAAATGGGACATCTTCTGGATGAGTCAAGTTCTAAGTTAGCTTTGTAAGATAGGAGGGCTATGTGGGAGGGCCAGTAGAGCCAAATTAAAATGTTCTGTTAGGTTTTCTTATGCTCTGGCTTTGAGAGATCCTGGGCAGAGATAAATCTATATAAATACATATTGGATAGAGTTGTCCCCCTACTGGGAGCCCTCTCCTACCCTGCCAAGTAAGCCAGAGTAGGAATGTGATATCTTAGTCATTGTGTGCTTTCTAGTGAAAGAATGAAGACTTAAAATAGTAGAATTTGATGAATGGAGAAGGAGAAATATAAGATGGCCTGAGGCAGGTGGAGAGAGTAGACAGTATTGTAAGAAAGTCTTGTGTCTCCACACACTCTAGAGTTGTGCCATCCAGTGCAATAGTCACTAAACACATGGGTCTATTTAAATGTAAATTAGTTAAAATTCAATTAAAAATTCAGTTCCTTAGTCACATTAGCTATATTTCAAGTGCTCAGGAGCCACATGTGGCTAACCACTACTCTATCAGATGGCTGAGATACACAATATTTCCACCACCACAGGAAGTTCTATTGGGCTGCACTGTTCTAAAACAATGATCAGGAATAACTATTTGACACATTAGGTGGTAGGAGACCCCTACAGAGCTGTGAGTGACAGAGTGACCACAAAATGTTTTTGTGCAAGTGAAAACACTAATGATACTAAGTGATAAAGCAAGAAACAAAAGCACAAATAGGTATATATTTAATGCTCCTGGTAATTTCAAATGTACCTCTGTGACGGTTTTCATTGGAAGATAAACCTGTCCATATATTTCAATCAAGGTGATTAAAAGTTTGATCTTCTAGTTTTAGTTTAGGTTGATTGGTCTGATATTTTTAAGTCTGTTTGTTTATTTAGGGAGAGAGAGCATGAGCAGGGGAAGGGTAGAGAGAGAGAGGGAGAGAGAGAGAAGCCCAGGCAGGCTTAGGACTGTCAGCACAGAGCCCAACATGGGGCTTGAACTCATGAACTATGAGATCATGCCTTGAGCCAAAATCAAGTCAGACACTTAACCAACTGAGCCACCCAGCTGCCTCTTGATTAGTCTGATATTTTTAACTAAAGGTATCTGGTTATCCTATCTTAGTCTTGTTTAGGCCCAAATCCTAATTTGTATGGATCCACTGTTTTGATGTCAAGGTATTATCAAACTGTTACTGCATACAGTTCTAGTATAAAAACAGCAGTAAAGGGATGCTACATTCTGTGAAAGGATACTTATTTGTGTTTTCTCTACTGTACAGACTGTTATAGATTTCAAGGAGCTAGGGGATGAGAAAGTTTTTTGATAGTCATCAAGTAATAATCAAATATAAAATTCTATAGTAATACTGCCCATAATAATTAAAGGGCTACACACATTTTGATATTGAAAAGATGTTTGCTTGCATTGTTTTCTGTGATTTTTTATGTGAAACCTGTGTTTGTACCTCTTTAAAAATACAATCTCCTCATGGGAAAGGATAATTGATGCAGTTGTTCCCAGTAAGTGCCTATGGAATTAAAGGGTGACTATCTGTGCAGGTGACAGCCACTAATATTAAGTCTTCCCTTGCATCCTTTCAAAATGCTTCCACTGAACAGCAACAAAATTCATTTAGATGGCTGTCAAGGCATTGGTTTCTCTCTTTCTCTCTCCTTTATTTTTTCTTTCTTTCATTAAACAATGGATCTTTGATCTTTTTAAAGATCCATTAAACAATGGATCTACCATCTTTGAGGCACAATTAGCAGGCATTGTAAAGTTTGTGAGGTTAAATTAGGCACTCCCTCCCCTTGAGGTGTTTATAATAAAATAAAAGATAACTACAAAAAAGGAAAATGAATATCACCAAAAGAGAAGTATAGCAAGGTGCTATGAAAAGTTAAAGAAATTGGAAGGGTGGCTGTCATTTATTGAGTACCTACTATATGCCAGGTTTTTAACCTACGTCACCCTATTGTTATGCACCACCATGCCTAAAAGGCACATTCTGTTTTAGAAATAATACATTTTCAGTAGTAGCTAAATATGAATACCCTTAAAGTCTACAGGACAGTATACAGCATATCTTGACTTTGTGGCCCATAGAAAGTTAGCCTCAAATTAGCACTTGAAAATTACCTCTTTCCCTTTCCACAATTCCACCCTTTCCCCAGAGTCCTGGCTCCATCATGCTAGAGGCCCATATGGCAGGAGCCTGTAAGCTATCTTCCTGGATTTATGCCGGTTCTTTTAGACTTCTACAGAGATATGGTTAAATGTTATTTAGATTCTTGATATTGGAACAGTATAAAGACAAATTTCTTTCTTGCTAATATAATAATTTATTGTGCATAACCTTGCTTGCAGTGCTAAAAAGAACACTTACTATACACAAGGGGTGAAGTTGGAAAAGAACTATAGGGGCATAACACTTCATCCTGTCCCTTTTCCCAGTACTCATATTACTTTGTCTCATCTAATCATAAAAGATTTTACAGAAGACATTGAAGAATTTGGATATTGACTATGGTAAGAGGACCCAAGTGCCGGGGTGTTGTTCTTGTTGCCACTGCTTATTTGTTTCTTTGCTGTTCAATTGAACATATTACACAAAATAATTACCATATAGATTGAATTCAGAACAGTGAAATGTTCAGTTTGAGAAAGGGAATGGAATATGGAAGGGAGCAGTGGGAGCTGGAGAGTTTGATAGAGAGAGAGTAGGTTGGGGGGGGGTCTCAAATGCCAAGTAAGTGGTTGAAATTTATTTGGTAGAAAAAAAGGAGCTTAATCACCATCTAATGTGAATCCAGGTGTTTAAAGCTGATACATATTGCTTTGCTCTTTCATGAACTAAACTCACATTCACACAAATGTCATCTAGCTAAGTGGTAGAAAAGAACATGTGGTAGAACTGCTTACTTGGTTTGTTCAATTACCATCAGACATGGAATGGTAAAAGTATGCTAATGGGCGGAGGAAGACACAAAAGAAATAAAATTATTTAATGACCTCTGACTTCAGAGAAATTATAATTTAACTAGGGAATAGATTGTGGTCAGATTTAACATGACTGAAGAACACTATAGCAGAAAATGCTACTAAAATCTCAGTAGTGATTCTCCTTTGTACCTTGCTCCAGAACACCAATTTTGTTGTTGGCAGCAACCTGCCTTTTCGGATTCACCTGCGACTTTGGTGGTTATGTGATAAAATTATGCCAAATGGTACTTATGGTGAGATTAGGCACTACCTCTTCCTACTTTCCTTCCCTTCTTGACTACAATGCAGACATTATTAGGCTGGAGGTGAAGTAGCCATCCTGGACCATGGAGTGGCAAGCACAAGGATACAAATCAAATGTCAAGGGTAAAATATAAGGATACAATGAACTTGGAATATTGATGACGTTGGCAAGGAGCTGTACCAGCCCTAGGATGCTTATTTCTGGCCTTTTCATTATGTGAGAGAATTAATACAATTAATACAATACTCAGAGTAGCCTATCCCAAAGTGCAAATAAATATGTACATGGTAACACCCTAAAAAGGCTTTATGGAAGAGTTTTTAAGCTTAGGTGTAGCTTTGAAGATTAAACTTTGAAGGATCAAAGGAACCTTCAGATGTTCAACAGCAAATGCTAATATGGAGTTGTACAATTAAGTTCATGAGAGGGAAGAATTTAAAGAAAGCCAATTGTGGAATAAATTAACATTAGTTGTGTAAGAAGTGGATGTGGCTATGTGGAGGAGAAAAGGTGCAAGTGGCATGGAGAGGCATCAGAAATCAAGGGTCCAAACAGTAAATAGAAAATCCTCCAATCTAACAGGCCCTCAAAATGGTTGCAGGGGAGTGATCCAGCCAGAATATAAAGCCATTTCCCTGGGATCCATGTCTTCATTTACTTTTATAAATGAATCTATGATGTATCTCCAGTCAAGCCTAAATGAATGCCATTCTTTTTCATTAGTAAGTTCTTTAAAATCAATAATGTTTTCTTTAAGGGAAAGCTTTAGCTGTTACTAACATATCCCATTAACTTTTTACTTTGTTTTCCAGGGTTCAATCTAAGGTATATCTTTCATTTAGATTTTAAGCTACAGACTATATGTAATTCTATTGAAATACCCTAGATAGACAGGAATGGGGATTTGAAACTCATAGGCAAATATTACTTTAGAAGGATTTGAGTATTGTAAGGCTTTGAATGAGGTTTATCTTTATAGGTCACTTGTGGGGTATCAAGTAGGAATAAACGGTAGTGTCATAGGTTATGCGGGTGGTGTATCCTTTTCCCATCTTAAGTTTAAACTCAAGCCAAATTCGGTTGTAATTTTCTATGTATAATATGTTAGGCAGGTTGCTATGTCTGAGAGAAAGGAAATTTCAGATCTCATCACTTAGGATACCTTATTTCAGGATATTTGGGCTTAAATAATACCCCAAAATGACATTATAAAAAGTTATGTAGCCTAATTCGAGCTGTCATAGAGACTGAAAATCCAGTACAGTTTTCCCCCAAAAGTAGTTGGCTGAAAGTATAACATCAGTACCCTATTATTTTCCTTGCATAAAATTAACACATCACAACCAATGGTTATTTTCAATTATATGGCATCAAATGAGTCTTAACATTATGTGGCATCAAATGAGTCTTAAAAGAGATTAGAGCAAGATTTGTGGTAGTTTTGGAAAATTCCAGCAATTGGCAGTTTGATATAGCATGGTTTCAGAGTATGTCAAATCCTACAAAAGCATGTGTAACCTGCTTGGGAGGAGGGATTATTTTCAATCCCATCTTGTTGGAAATATTTGCCACGAAGTAATAATAATTCCTTTAATATGCAAATGATTATAATTGCGTTTATTACACTGTCAAATGCAAGCTCAAATACCGGTTCTTTGTTTTACAACCCAACACATCACACAAAATAAGAGAAATGACTGCTTTCATTATTGAGTTTATAAGAGGAAGAACAAATTCTTTTCTCCCTGAAGTTGCTTTCTTTTTCTCTTAAGATGTGTTCTTTCCCCCACCCTTGAAAAAAATAAGAATTTAGCTGATCTCTGAAAACTTTTGAGATTCAGATTTTCTCCTTAGCCTTCATCTGTATCCCAATAGTCCTATATGTGCACAACACTTTTGCTAACACAAATTGCACCTTGGAAGGGGACTTTGAAGTAAAGTACCCATATAACTACCTTTATTCTTGACTACTATTTTATTTTACTGTTTTTTTTTTAATTTCCCATGTGTCTCATTGTTTCCTTATTACTTAAAAAGGAGTAATGTTTTATCCTGCTCATATTTCCAGCAAGCTCTACTTCATTCACCTGGGCTCATTTCATCTTCTACTCCTGGCTGAAGAGGCATTTCCTAGATGCTGTGTTTTTCCCATAATTAGGCACATGTGTGAGTAGAAGGGGAAGAAAGTCCCTCTGCACCTTCAATGAAGGTTGTTTAAATCTGACTTTCAGATGATGTTCCCCAGTATGTGAGACTTCTATATTTTCTCACACAGAGATCCTTTTATTCAGAACATTAAATGCTTAGTTCTCTTGTTATATCTCCTAGACACAAAAGATTACAGCCAGAGTCTCCTCTCCACAGATGGATGTGGAGGGTATTTGAGTCTATTGTCTTCCCTCCATTTCTTTGCTTCCCCTATTTACTCCTGCCAACTTTTCCTGTGCCTATGGCTTCTTTTTCTTCTCCCCTTCATGAAAGCAACCACTTACACCAATGCTTTATCAGTAGCAACACTATTTCTTTGGGTTATTTTTTCACTTGTCTATGTTCTTCCTTCCAACTACCTATGAGAAGTAAATGAAACGATTTGCCATCAATATTGGAAAATTCTAGACTGCGACAGAGTTATCATCAATATCGGGAGATTTTTTTTCTTTCTTTTCCCTCCTTTGAATCACAGACAGTTAAAACTCTTACTTCAAATGCAAATCTTAGGAAGGTTGTGCATTAAACCAGTGTTAGCCATTAACTCCTGTAAGCTAATTAGGTTGTTAGAGATTAGCTTCACTATCAGTCAGCCCCTCGGGCAGGGCATGAAATAGATAAATTGGGGTGCGAAGGGGGAAGGAAAGAGCCAGTGCATAGGGTCTTCGCATGAAGGGTATGGTCTATCTCCTCATGCCACTGTCCTTATGCAAGTTCCTTTTCCAACAGCTTTCCCAGTGTCTATCCCTCAAATTCATCATCTGCTCTTGTAGCCAGGGTGGTCTTTGTAAAACTCACATGCCCTATGAAAACTTCAGTGGCTCCCACTGTTTACAGGATATTTTGGCTCCTTTGTATAGTTAAGATCCTTTAGGACTTGGCCCTAGCACCTATTTTCTATCTCTCACTATCATTCACTTTTCTGGTCCTGCAGAGTTGTTTCTAATTTTCCCATGCACCCTAAGTGGTTTGATGAACTCCCTGTTTGTTCACAATGTTTCCTATAACGAGAACATTCCTTTTCTCATCCTTTGGATAACTACCTATTGTCAGCCCCTACCACAGAGCCTGGTAGACAGCAGCTGCTAATATTGTATTGAATGAATGATTTCTATACATCTCTCAAGACTTTGTTTAGGGATTCTTTCACTGACTACATCCATATACCCTGTGCACCAGTGCAAGCTAGGCAGAAACTTCTTCTTGATTCCAAGGTATGCTATACTCCCCCCCCTCCCCATCATAACACTTTCCATAGAGTAAGGATGTGAGCTTCTCTAAATGCAAGGGGCATATTTTATTCTGCATTTTGTCCCCAACGCCTGAAAAAGGATCTGGCTGAGAAGTGTTTAGTCAGTGTTTTTTCAACCCAACTCTTATTTTAGAGAATAAGGATCAGCAAATCATTGGTCAAGTGAAACCTAATTTTTTGTTCTTCCCATACCAATCTAACCCCCTGAAGACAGAATATCTCTTAAATCCTTATAATAGTGGTCAGTATTTTAGATATTAAACTAATAGTGCATATTAAGTTGCATTATGAACCTCAAAGTGTTATACTGGTGAAATACATTATTATCTATTTTGTACATATCAAATGAAAGAAATTATTTAGACCACTTTCAAAGGCAGAGCTCTGCACTTTCCTACTTCACCCTTCCTCTGTTCCCTTTGGTCCCTAAAACCCCTCAAATTTTCCTGCAATAGTTCAATACACATAAAGCTTGTTGGTGAGGAACTGTCAGAGTGGTGATTATTTACAGAGAAGGATAGCATTAGCTGGGGTCTACCTTTCTTAGATTCAAAATCACCCAGCCCCTGAGATAGCTTTGCAGACTTGGATTTCAAAGTAATACTAGACAGATTCACCAGGTACTTCCAGCACAGTTGCCTCCTTTTAATCTGCTTCTCAGTTTTTGAAAGGTATAGGGTGTCCCTCTCTTTGTCCCTCCGGAAGTCTGTCATTTCTTTTGTGGGCCCAGGCAGGTCATAGTGATCCAGCCTGCACTGATGTCACAGTCATCTCCTTTGCTACTAAGACTATATATATAGTACCTCTCACTCCTAAGAAATCCATTCTGGGCTGTGTGCAAAATTAACCCTGTTTTGCCACTTTCTGCAAAGTAGATATATACTGTTCTGCCCTTAATCTGGGCTAGTTCAAAGGGTTCTGTTTCCTTTCATATTAATCTTATGCCATATTCTTCTGGCTCTGAATTTGCACACTAGGCCTTCACAGGACCCCTTCCTCCTATTCCTGCTCTGCTAAGAAAGTCTTGGAAACTCTGATAAAGTATCCTACAGCCCTGGTCTATGAGAGGGTGGGACAAAATTCCCAGCCCCACCCATTCCTTCTATCTGAGCAGCCTAGAGTTTTCCAAATTCAATTATTTGGCTCATATAAATCTTGCATTTGTATTTTACATTTCAGAAACTACCCTTCCTGACTTCTACTGAACTAACTTATTTAAAAAAAATAACAGCTTTATTGAGATATACTTCACATAACACACAATAGCTATTTAAAGTGTACAATTCAGTGGTCTTTTGTGTATTCACAGAGTTGTGCAAACATTACTACAATCAATTTTAGAACAGTTTTGTCACACCTTCCCCGCCCCCAAAAGAATTCCCCAGACCCTCTAACAGCCATACCCTAGCCCAACTCAGCCAACTAGCCCCTAGCATACCCTAATCTACTTTCTGTTTCTGTGCCTATGCTGGACATCTCATATATATGGAATCATATATATGGATTTTTATGCCTTCTTTAATTTAACATAATATTTTCAAAGGTCTTCCATGTTGTAGCATGTATCAGAACTTTATTCCTTCTGGGGTGCCTGGGTGGCTCAGTTGGTTAAGTGTCTGACTCTTGATTTCAGCTCAGGTCATGATCTCAGCTTGTGAGATAGGGTCCCACATTGGGCTCTTGGAGCCTGCTTGGGATTCTCTCTCTCCCTCTCTCTCTCTGCCCCTCACTTGATTTCTCTCTCTCTCTCTCAAAACAAATAAACATTTAGAAAAAAATAACTTTATTCCTTCTTATGGTTGATAATATTACATTGTATGGCTATATTACATTTTGTTTATCCATTTGTCTGTTTATGGACATGTTGGTTGTTTCCACTTTTTGGCTATCATGAATAATGCTGCTATGAATATTCATGTACAAGTTCTTGTGTTCACATATGTTTTTCTTTATCTTGGGCATTGTTAAAAAATAAAATTCAACCGAATAAATTTAAGATCTAATTGGCTTTATTCAACAATTCATGAATTGGGCATCATTCCATCTAGCAAATAGAAAGGAACTCTGAGGAGCTTTACAAAATGGAAGACTTTTGTAGACAGAAAGAAGCAGGAAAAGGAAGTTATTCTAGTGAAGAGTGGATTATTTCTGACAAGGTCAACCTTCCTTTGGGGGAAGGTGGAAGAAGTGGGGGGGAGCAGGCAGATTACCTCATTAGTGATAACCAGGTAATTCCAGATTGACTGGTTAATGGTTAAATTCCTGGGAGAGGCTGAAACTGCAATCGAGTTAGGTTTTAAGTCTTGATTTGCTGATGTGGAGCTTAGCATAGTGACTCCATTTTGGAGCTGTTGTGTCTTTCTTTCTTTTTTTTTTTTTTAACATTTTTTAAAACAGTATATACCTGTGAGTGGAATTGCTAATTCACTTTTAATATTAAGACTTAAGACTTTTACAGAAACACTAATATTTACTCTGTTCTCTTATGAGGATGGGAGGATGAAGGCATTGCTACTCTTGCCCTCTAATCCAGTAAACAAACCTAATTATTAAAGGAAGTTGCCTTTTTCCTGTCTTCAAAGTAATCAAAACAGAGTCTTACTGTGTTCACTAACCCCATGTAATGAGGTAATTGTTTTATTTTTTCCGCTTATCAAAAGTCAGTGATAAATTGACATTTGCATTACTAACCACCATATTTCAAAATAAGAAAACACCCTTTTTCCAGGAAAATATTTTTTTCTCTATATATGGCTGAAGCTAATTAGCAAACAGACCTATAGGCTATAACACATATTCTATATTCTCAGGAATCTGTACAAATTACAATTCTTATGGCCAATATAATATCCTAATTTTTATTTTATACCTGAACAGTAGCGGTGGGTTGACAGTATTCAAATGAATTTATTTGAAAATCTACTATTTGCATTTTATGAATAGTATGCTATGAATAGGTCATCTGATAAAACTTATCTTTTCTTGTTAAATTTACTTAGCATTTTATTGGAATCTAGGAAACATGTTTTGATGCAAAGGAAGTAGAGGTACAATCTATCAGAGGCACATGTGAGGGTGGGGAAGATAGTGATTTATATCTGTTAAAGGGGAAGATAGTGATTTATATCTGTTAAAGGGAGTTCTAAGTTGCCATTTTACATCCACTAATAAGTTTAAGTTTGTCCTGGATCTAAGACATTCTTAGAAGAAAGTTTATGTGTTAGCAAGGAAATTCTTATAGTTCACCACATGCTCTTTGGCTCTTTTTTTCCAGGCAGAAAAACAAAACAAAACAAAACAAAACCAAAAAAAACAAAACAATGCATTCATGAGAGATGAGAAAATGACAGCAGCAGAAGCCAATTTCTTACAGACTGAGACTTTTACAGACTGCAAACCATGCTGCTGTTTTAGTCTGAAGCCTTTAGCTTTAATTTTTTTGTAGGGAGAATCTCTGGAATCTCTTTTTAAATGCCAAACATGTATTTTAAAGACAACAAGCCAAGCTGCTGTTTTACTCTGAGGCATGTATCTTTGTTTTTTGTTTTTGTTTTTGTTTTGATGTGGAGAATTTCGGGCATCTTCTTTTTAAGTGCCAAATATGTATTTAAAGTATATCTATATGCATGATCTACATAGACTGAAATTTCAGTTGAGTAGCCTGAAGGCTAAGAAAAAGGAAATAATGAAATAATAATGAAAGCCCTTAAGTGAAAGATCTGCAAACACTGTGGAAAGAAGCAGAAGTGAGGGAGAAAGGGCAGTGGACTTAACATTTGGTTGAAGTACTACCTCTCCCACTCACTAGGTACATGACTATGAGTACATTGCTTAACTATTCTGTGCCATAGTTTCCTCATCTGTAAAACGAGGATGAAGAGTGATAATACCTACTTCATAATGTTGTGGAGATCAAATGAGAACATGAATATGACAGCATTTTGCAAATAGTAAATCATAATACAAATATGCACTGAAGTAGCTATTTTTTTAAATCAATTCCAACTTAAATTAATAATGATAATAACACATTGCTCTTCATAGAATGGCAATCCAATGGTATCTGGATGAAGTAAAAGGGGACCAGATGTACATGAATTTAAATATTCATCAGTTAACACATGTTCCTTTCAAAATCTAGGCTTTTGTACTCTTCCCCTTTACTTCTTCACAGTAAAATATATGAAATGAAGACACTTGGGTATCAGATTCATTCAACATCAATATAGAATAATCAGCCAAGTAGGGAAATAACATCAAAACACAATTAAACCAAACACTACATAATTAACTGAGCACTAAAATATCAAAATATTGTTATCAAAAGACACACTGTACAATCAGGACTTGATTCCAGGTACTCTTTTTGGTAATTGGGTCATAGTTCAACATTTAATTTTGTCTGCCAGTATGGGAGAATGATAAGGTGGAGCAATCTCTAACTCCAGGGTACTGAGGTCCCAGCTTGATTTATTTCCACTAAGCCACTGAGGGTTAAAAATCCATTTGTTCAAATATTTCACTGGAGCTAGAAACTGCTTGTTTAATGGTGCCCAGGTGTCTTTATTTCTCAGTTCATTCTTTTTGACGTTTCTTTACTTCCCAATCTTGTTAAACATCTTCATTCCTTTGAGTAAATGAACAGCTGCCTCAGTAGAAAGGAGATCTACTGTCTGTCTTAGACTAGACCAGGCTGACAGTTTTTTCAGGCTGCTTCAGCCTTAAAGGACAGAACTAAGTGGTTTGTCTTTCATGGAGGGTACTAAGCTCTTCTATTGTTGGTTGGTTCATCTATAACTGCTCAGGCTTTGGCGCTCAATCTGTCATGGATCTTAATAAATTACCCTGTTGGTTATGCACTTAGAACACTTGTATTACTAATATAGCCACCAAATGTCGAGGTAAATCACCACAGGTGGCAAACAGAGCTTAAACCATTTGCCCCACTATTTCCTTGACCTGCCTTGAAAAGTGAGGAAAAGGAAAAAGAATGGAATGTCCTGCATTTGTGGAGAAATAGAGAAAATTGTTGTGTTTTTGTGCAGAAAAATATATAGCAACTGTATTTCTAAAGAGATTGCTTCAATTATGTGTCACCATCTCAAAGTTTGCTTTAGATTTCAAATTATTAGAAAATCTTTCTAAATTGTGTCTTTCTTGTATTAATAAAAGGTTGATCAAATTTAAATAAACGTTTCTATAATGATGGGAACACTTGTAGTGTCCTTGTGTAACTATGGTCCCCAGTGTCTCTGGACCATTTCTTTGACCATCAGTGAACAATGTTCATAGTTATATATGAAAATGTAGGTGGTATAGGAGATTGAGCTGAATTGCACTGAGCTCTACATTCATTCCTTAGAAATATTTTTAACAAAATTACTGTTACCATTTTTTCCTCCATGTGACTTGCCATTCCCTTTTTTTAAAGTTTATTTATTTATTGAGAGACAGAGACAGAGAGACAGAAACAGATTCCAAGCAGGCTCCATGCTGTCAGTGTGGAACCTGACTCAGGGCTTGATCCCACAAGCTGTCAGATCATGACCTAAGCTGAAACCGAGAATCTGTGATTCAACCCACAGAGACACCCAGGTGCTCCTTGCCATTCCCTTTTCTAAGTAGAGTATTTAAGTCATGAGTTGAGAGTTCTCTCAATTGTTGTATAATTGTGATCTGGCTAATCAAGATTTTATTCTAGTAGAATAACTAGCAGGGAGAGAGACAGAGAGAATGAGGGGGAGAGGAAGGGAGGCAAGGACAGAGAGAGTGGAGAAAGAGAGATCACAATAATCAAAATGGTGCCCATTCTATGGGTACATTTGTGATGTAGAAGGTTTTTAAAGATCTGCAGATTTATCACAGTGAACAGGAGAGAATTCAACTAGAAGCAAAATTCTACTTCCTCTGTTTAACTGACTGTTGGAGGTTGGGGTAAGAAGATAAATGTAAATAATAAATTTGGAATAATACCCAGAACCTATGTTATTTCAACATATTAGAAAATGGGCTATATGATTACATGACAAAATTTTACTCCTATAAATGTTATTTTTTTCAGGTCTATATTGCTGACTATGAGTGCATACAATTCATCTTGTAAAATAATTTTCAACTGGTTGACTATCATCCTATTCCTAGTTTACTGAATGTGCTCTATGGTCCATAAAAACAACAAGGAAAATTTTTATTATGTGATGCAGCGTTATTCTAAGGAGCCACTGCATAGCAACAACTACTTCCTTTGTTGTTTACGAAATCCTCTAATTAAAATAAATGAGGCATTTTATGTACCCTGTAATTCATTTAAACCAGCATACATGTTGGAGGTTATATGCAAAATTCTAACTATTCATAGGATGCTTACATGGAACCCATACAAGGGCATTTTAAAGCATAGATAGAAAACTTTTCAGTTTCTGAACATCACAAATAAAATTTAATCAGCTAATTATTTTCTTTATTTAGCTCAGCTGAAATCTGAGACAACTTGACATGTATATATTAGTACCCTTTCAACATACATTAACACCAAGGGTTGATTTTGAATAATTCTTCAACCTTGAGTCTTTTTTGGGCAAATGTGCAGGTGTCTATATGTTTGAAAGGGCCAAAATATGAACTGGATCATGTACTAATGATAAACACCATCATAATATAGCTAACATTTGTTGAACATGTTTTACATTCCAATCACATGACCTGGATTAATTTACTATATTAACTTATTTAATTCTGATAACAAGCCAATCAAGTAGATAGTATTTTCATAATCCCCAATTTATATATGAGGAAAGTGAATCACAAGGGGGTTAAATACATTGACCAATTTTGCATGGGTTCAAAGTGGCAGACCTAGGATACAAACTTAGCCAGCCTGAACGTAATATCTATACTCTTAATCAGTAAACCACTCAACTCAGCGATGTCTGCACATGATATGGTAGAGCCCCATTGCACCAAAATTATTGGTTCATCCTTCTGTGCCCTTTAGCTTCTGTCCCATGTTTTTTCCTTTCTTAATCTCAGTGCCAAACACCTACTGCCTCCCTTCCCTTAAAACTCAGGGCACCCTACCTCTTATGCTGATGGTTTTGGTTCCTAAATTTGGCATCTTTGAGATCAGAATAAAGGTTGTTGAAGTTTTTCTTTTGTTTTGTTTTCTCCCTTATTGTGTTTAAGCTCTTTGTTTATTTAACTCTTTCTATTAGTCCTGTATCTCTTTCATTGTATCCTCTTCTCTTGCTCCTCCATCTTTTCTCATCCTTCCTTCATTTTTTTTTCTTTACAAATGCATTTATAATCATGGATCCAATTACTTTTTCTACATAGCTTTCTCTCAAACCTGCATCACCAGCTCTAATCATTTTTACAAGCTCTTTTCTCTCTAACCACCTACTATACCTTTTGTGAGCTCAATTAGCCTAAGAAAAAACTCATTACCTTTTTTCCAAACCCGTTTGACTCTCCCTTTTTAATTTTAATGGTATAATTCAGCCTCAAAACTCATTTGTTATTCATTCTTCTGATTCCTTTATCTCCTCAATCATCAAATCCTGTTGATCCTTCTTGTGTAATGTATTTCACCATTAATTATTTTGTATTCCCAGGCCCTGAATATTTTCCAGACATCATTATCTCTTGCTTGTAAGAGTACAATAACCTTCTAACTGGTCTCCTGGCTTCCATGGTGCTTACCCCCTTGTGTCTTTTACAATTTCACATCCTGATCACCTGTTTGCTGAGGTTAGGGAAGAGGAATACACCCATAATAAACTAGAGTTAAAATAATTGCCAATGGAATGGTTTGAAGCCAGAGGAGTAACCTTTTATTGTTGGTCAGGGTTCTTAGGGAAAACTTTATGAATGAGATGGAATTTGGAATTTATATCTGTAAAAAAGACTAGGGAGGCATTTAAGATTGGGAAAACTGAATAGAAGCTGGAAATGGAAATGTAAAAAATAAGTTTGGTGACACTAGACTTGGCTGAACTAGCATATTATTGTAGGAAAAATGAAGTTGGAGATGTAGACTGAGCTCTGATTGTACAGAGACTTGAATACCAGGAAGAGAAATAAAATGTATCCTGTACAAAATGGATAGAGACATGAACAAAATTGGCATTTCAGGAAGATGAATATGGCAACTGTGTGCAGGGTAGATTAGTGGGAGGAGAGACTGGAGAGAGGTGGCCTGGTTAGGAGGTTGTAATACAGTTCAAACGTGAGTTAATGAAGGCTTTCAATAAGATGGCAGTGGGAACAGAACTGATGAGATGGATGCTGATGTGAGAAGGATTATGGCACAAAATTTGATAACATTTTTTTTGAAAGGCTGAATTTGCCCCCTTGGGGGCTGGGACAGGAGGAAGTGTGAGGGTTAGAGTCCAGATAACCAGGAGAGTATCTATCAAAATGTTCCTATCCTTCAAGCTTCAGTGCTTCCTTCCATAAGATTTGTCTTGAAAGAGCACTGGGAGAAAGGCACCTTGCCCTTAATAGATGCTCAAGCAGGATTAAGTAAAAGCCCACTCCAGCTGGCCATGACTTTGTATGCTCTGAAGTCCTAGAGACCTAATGACTGTACTTTTAGTAAACATTTAGCATAAACTGCATGCCTTCTATTAAATTGGCTTTTAATTTGAGGATGCATTACCTCTGCAGTGAGAGAGATCAAGAGACTCTTGAAGATCAAAACCATGTTTTCTTCCTTTGACCTGCAGCCTATCTAATCCAGTTCTAGACCCATAGTAGTTGTTAAAAACAATTTACTTGATTGTTTCCTTTTATTCTCCCAGGGGACTTGGATCAGTCATCTTACAGGCATATTTCACTGTTCATTATGCTGATGAAAGTTACAGCTTAACTATATTACCATATCTGAACCTCAGGTACTTGCAGAGAGTATTTTTTTAAGTTTATTATTTATTTTGAGAGAGATGTGTGTGTGAGAGAGAGAGAGAGAGCAGGGGAGGGGCAGAGATTGAGGGAGAGAGAGAATACTAAGCAGGTTCTATGCTGTCAGTGTGGAGCCCAACTTGGGGCTCAACCCGTGAGATCATGATCTGAGCTGAAATCAAGAGTTGGAGGCTTAACTGACTGAGCCACCCAGGTGCCCCAACAGAGACTTTTAATATCTCTTCTTCCATAGTCTCTTTTCTTCTTCCAATGGTGTTTACTGAATTAGATCACATATTCTATGTTTCAGTAGGTGCTTGGTAAATGTTGGTTGATTTTATTTTAACATTTCTGGCTGTGGTACAGGCTCTGCGTCATAGCTAACATAGTTTTAACTCCATTTGCATACTTTAGCAACACTCTAGAAAATGAATGTATTTGCACAAGTGACAGATTTTGTTGCTTTAATTTGTAAACTGTTTAAAATTTGGTTCATTTCTTGTCATTTTCAAAATATTTTTTATTCAAGGGGACTATATGACTACTCATCTCTGAAGAGATGTGCTATTGCCTGAAAAATACAGATTGTTCTATGATCTTAATGTTATAAAGCAACCAGGTAATGGAATATCTCTATAAACAAAATATTAATTTGACCTTTTCCCAAATATCTTTCCCTCATACACTGATGCCAATTTCTACAAACATACATATAAATGTTACCTTAAATTGATGATTGATGCAATTTATATTGAAAAGATTTAATGTATTTGACAGTACTTCCAATTAGAGGAAATTGTTACAGGAATTTCTCTGTTATGGCTAAAATTTTAGAGCCCTGTATTCTAATGCCAGGTCTGACTCTCAAGTGTTGTGGGAACTTTGGCAAGGCACTTAACTTTCCTGGGTCTCTTTTTCTCTATCTATGAAACCAGTGTTAAACTATATCACCTTCTCTCTTAGCGTTATTTTTGGCTTCAAGTGAGCTCACGGGGAAAAAGTCCTTTTTAAAGCATACAACATGGGAATTTCAGAAACATGTAAGACTCTAAAAACATGTTCTGCCCCAGCACACCAGACCTCATAGAAATTGGAATGGTAACAGGAAAGCCATCAGATCTCTCTGGATCTGGCTAATTATAAAGCTGGTTCATTCTCTCTCCCTCCCTCTTTCTTTCTGTACTTCTCTTTACTTATCTGCAGTATTCTTCTGTGTCACTGGCTTCCTTGTGGCTTTGGCTTATGTATGGCCCACCAAGCTTCTAGACTTAAGTCTCCCATGACCTTCTAACTCAGCCTGCACAATTATTAGGCTCATCCTCTCAATTTCCAACTATAAAATTTGAGAGGGAAGTGATTGAACCAGCTCATCTTTTTAAGCCTGACTTCATAAGTCATACATTGCTGGCCAGCCTAATGGAATGATGCATTTGTGTTAAGGGTTCACAGTGATCCAATTAGTTGTGGCTTTTTGGGGTGGGAGGTTGGTTCATATGGAATTAAAATGGGAGTTAAGGACCACAGAAAATATATTCCAGCAAAGTGTGTGGACAAGTACACAAGTATCCTGAACTTTACCAAATACATCTTCCACACTGAACTGCTACAATTAAAAAGCATTATTTCTTATTGAACAACAAATAAGTGCTTTAATGGGTGGCATTTTATGAATTAACCCAGCAAGTGGGAGAGATTTTGTTGTTATTGTTAAAATATTCATTTTGTTGTAAGATATACTTCAAGCTGTTTTTATTTATCTTTAAGGTGGATGAGTTTTAGCTTCCTTCTTAAAAAAAACAGGTTTTTTTGAGAGGTGAGGATATGGACCCTTTGGGGGCTATTACCAAATAGTTTAAAAAGGAGTAGAACCATGGCAGTACTGATGGGGTTTCATGTACAGTTAGGCCCCCTTTTACATCTTACTCTTGAAGTCTAGGCAAGGCCCTTAATAATGCATCTCAGTCATAACATATCCAAAATTGAATTCTTGATCCTCATCTTACCCTCATGTGCTCCTCATCACTTCTTTTCTCTCGATAAATGGCAATCCCAATCATTTTGACTCAGGCACAAAACCTATTCTTGGCTCCTCTATTTCTACTGTACTCCACATCCAATCCATCACCCAATTCTTCAAAATATATTCCAAATTCCATCATCTTCTCCATTGCTACCTTAAGAGTCAAAGCTATCATCATCTGTTGCTCAGATGACTGCAAGAGCCTGTATTATTACCTGCCTTTGGCTATATAATGAAATAGGAAGGTGACATGAATAAGAAAAATAACTCTAGAATGAGAATCAGAAAAAATATGGGCTCTAGTTCCATCTCTTTCATTAACTGGCTGTGTGAACTATGGCAACTCATTTCACCTTTCTGTAACACAAAGGGTTTCCTTCTCAGCATTGTGTTTCCCCATCATACTTGCCCTTATCACCTTGATTTTGAATCCTCTAGGGTGCTATCCACTGGCTATCTGGAGGAATTCTTTCTTCACAGCACCCAAATGCTCTAGTCTGGTGGTTTTGCAAGAAGGAGTTGTACTATTTACAGCACTTACTATGTACCAGGAACTATCCTAGGCACTTTACACATATTACCTTGTTTGAATCTCTTCACAGCTCAATGAAGTGGGTATTATTTAATTCTCATTTTGGAGATGAAACTAAGCTCTAAAGACATTAAACCACTTACCCAAGTTATAAAGGTAATAAGAGTTAGACTAAGCTTTTCCAGGCTGTCAGGAAGAGGGAATATCTTTCCATTCTCTAGAGACTGAAGATTAGTGGAATGTTTTGACTGTAAGGGTCTAAAGTGGATGTGGAGAAAATGTCAAGTGCTGCCATTATTCCCTTTCAGACTGAGAAACTGAGCACAGTAGCACAATCTCTTACCAAAGATTCCTACTAGAGGTCTTTTTCTGCCTCTACTACCAAAAGAGAGAAAAATGGAAAGATGAAAGGAAGTGACAAAATGAGAGAAAGAGGGCAGTAGTTAGGCTTGCCCTGTACCAAATCCCTTCCAGAACCTTCTTTTTCTTTAGTAATAAGTGAATCTGTACTAACTTGGTGGTAATAGGCTGAAAGGTTCTGCATCTCATAAATTTCCAAATGGGCCTTCTGGAAACATATTGATTTTGCACAAAGACATTACTATAATAGGAGGGGAATTTTATGTTCCAAGGTTGGGCAGTAGAAGAGCCATTTGGGGACAGACATGTGAAGTACTTTGGGCAAATTTCTGCCCTTAATTCCACATAGGTAGCTGTTTACTCTATTTTCTGTAAGCCTTGCTATGACATCTGACATTTGGCTTAACCCAATACACAAAGACAGATGATTATTTTGCTTTAATCATAAAATCATAGATGTTGAATTAGAGGAGACTTTAAAGTTCATATACCCCAAGACCCTCATTTTTCATGAATGGAAACACACTGCTTGGGTTAAGTGACTTGCTTAAAGGTTATTCAGTTAATGATTACATATACCTGCTATAAAGAGCCAACATATTTGTTGTTTGTAATGAAAATGTTTACTTTCAGAACACAATCTGTTAGTCCTGACCTAGTAACTCAACCTGAGGCCCATGCTGCTTTGAACATTTGCTATTATCTAAAGTCCAAAGAAAGCCTTAACCAACTCCTGTCACCTGTGTTCCTCCTTTCCCACAAAATTGGCACTGAGGATCCATAGAGCTGTTAAACTTTCTTTGCAGTCCATTTGAAAATATATGATAAATTTCTAGGTTTCTCATGGATAAGTCTGACTGAGCTTGTTGTTTTAATGTCTCACTGGTCCCTGCATTCACTCCACAGCCAATACAAGCAGATATGAAAATTGTCCTGGCATCCTGGATACATTCTATCACATTAATTTTGTCATACAACATGATAAAATTTTATGTGCTTACACCACATCCAGGGATGACTCATAATTTAGAGGCAGTGCTACCACTTAAGAGTAAAATGTGAAAATGGACTTAGAATGATATATATTTTAATTGTCGCTTATATCTTTAGGGTATTTCCCAATTTTAAAAGTGCTCTGAAAAGTTTCTCTCAATATATTAAATATTCAATTTTTTTTTCTGACTAGTATATCATTCTGCCCTTCATTTGATCCTCCCAAATATGATTCATCTGGAATTTAAAACAAGTGAGTCATAGGGGCACCTGTATGGCTCAGTCGGTTGAGCGTCTGATTTCAGCTCAGGTCATGATCTCACAGTTTGTGAGTTCGAGCCTCGTGTTGGGCTTTATCCTGTCAGTTCAGAGCCTGGAGCCTGCTTCGGATTCTGTGTCTCTTTCTCTCTCTGCTCCTCCCCCACTTGTGCTCTCTCTCTTCCTCTATCTCTCAAAAATAAATAAATGTAAAAAAAAAACTTAAAACAAGTGAGTCATAAATCTAAGAGAGAAGGATAGATGGAGGGAGGGACAGAGAAGGAGTGTGCTGATTTAGATGGATTGATTTATTTCAATATATCTGAGATGAACAAAAAGGCATCTGGGTTTCCAAATTGTTTTGCTTTCAAACTGAAGAAGTCTACACAGTTAATTCATCCACGTATAGGAAAGGGAATTCAACAGAATATCTTATGGAAAGTTTGTCTTCCTGGTCCAAGACATGAAAGTATTTGAAATGATCCACCTAGATTGTAAACTCTAGATGCCACCTGATAGGTACAGCATGCTTCCTTTGAACTGGGCATGGTTAAAATAAGTTGCTACTTAAGTCACTAGCTTGTTTTAGAAAGTACATCAACAAATTACTGTGTTTTTTCTCATTTACTTGAATTTAAAATTGGATTTTGGGTAACAAGATATGAGACAAATGGGTATAACAAGTGTACAGTATAAATTGTTCCAGGTGACAATGCCATCGCGAAATTACTATAGGCAGATTCAAGATGCAAATATTATTTGACAGAAAGCAGAAAAACAAATTACTCAGAGACTATGTACATGTGCTTCTATAATTGCTCATAAATTATTATGGTTCATGCTAAAATTCACCCAATTTGTGTATACCACGTGGTTTTATTTTAACTAAGAAAAATGCAAATTGTTGGGAATTGGAAAATGTAATCTGCATGATAAAATGAATTACTAAGTTTGGAAAATAGCAGTTTGTGTGCAACTTTTTCATTTCTTATCACTTATCTGTCAAAATCTTTATTTCATGACAGCTTTTAAGATTATGTTACTTGTAAACCCACAACAGAAAAATCTGACACTGGATCTCACTAAAATATTATTTGCTATAAATGAGAGTTCATTATAAGGTGGGTATGTCTTGGATCCTCTCCAAGGGGATTTAGTGTCTGGATGGCATAAGGTACTTTCTCTTATAATATGGCTTTCCTGGCTCTGATCCTAAAAAATTGTGTTACAGGAGGCTTCAGCAGGCTTATCTCTGCATAGCTTCTTGAACTGAGTTTTATGATTAGAATAAACTTCCTGAGCTCAGGAATAAATGCCTCTTTATGCAACCCAGTCTATGTCCATTCACCATTGTTAAATGATACTGTAAATCAAGAGTTATATATAATAATATAAACTATGTAATTGTCTTACTTATGCTACAGTGGCAAAAACACTAGCCATGGATTCAGTAATAGGGCTGTAACTTATTGTGTGACATGAGTAAGTTGCATAGCTTCTCTAGGACTCTTTCTTATGTAACTTGGAATAACCATGTGTCTTGTCTACCACTCATGATTTGTAAGAAATGCAAATTTTGGGGAAAATACTTTATAAATGTAGAATGGAAGGCATTGATTTTGTTGAAATGAAGATTAATTGCTTCACGATATTATTCAGAATGGGTGTGGCCAGGAACAACTTTGGAATTTTAGGAAGCATGCAGATCAGGCACAGAATTATTCTAGAGTGTGTCATATATACAATGGCCATAATTGTCTGAAGAGAAAATAAACACAAGTCTTCTGAAACAACTATTTTTGTGCTTCAAATGATATTAGATTAAATATATTTCATCCATTATTTCATGTAGCTGAATTGTGTTTTAAAAAATACTTAATGAAGGAAACTTAAGAAGTGTTCTTTTCCACATATGCAAGCTCACACTTATGAAAATATGGAAACTGTGCATAATGCTGTACACAGCAGTAGAGTTAGGCAATTGCCTTAGAGTTCCTCCAACCTTTAGATTAGGTGTAGGAAAACTATGACCAAGGGGCCAAACCTGGCTTACTGCTTGTTTTTATAAGGTTCTATTGGAACACAGCCATGCTTGTTTATATACCATCTATGACTGTTTTCTCATCAAGGTGGTGGACTTGAGTGTTTCTGTAGGAAGTATGGCCTACAAAGTTGAAAATAATTATTATTATTATTAGCCCCTTTACAGAGAAAGTTGGCTGGCTCCTGCTCTATACATTGCAGAAAAGAATGCTCAAAAAGTACCCCCTACACTTGTCCCATAAAACACACCCTTTACTATGAGATGTACCAGGTTTTTAGAGACATATTTTTGCCAGATGAAAGAAGCTACAAGGATCAAATGACATGGCTCTTGCTTCTGCTTTTGGTTACTTCAAATTGTCTTTCCAACTTTCCCTGTATAGCCAATAAGGATGCTAATTGGAAAACAATTTGACAATAAATTTCATATTAAAAAGAAAAGAATACTAATTGGAGCTCCCTGACAAGCTCATAAGGTTTTGTTTTTGATACAAATATTATAGGGAGGTAAACCATATTTTATAGAAACTTTGATATATCTCTGCTAATATATCATGCATATTTCACATTGAATTAGCAGAATCTGCAAGTGTGATACACAATAAATATCCTCTATACTTTCTACCCTGATCTCTGGGAGCTCCTTTCATTTCTGGATCCCTAGATCTTGCAGGTACAAATAATTCCTAAGAAGGTGGCCATTTCAGGCTCAGGAAAGGGAGGAATGGCTCACAGTCAGGTATGGCCCAAGGTAAGAAGGGACTGGTCCAAGGTCCTTTCCTATTTGCATTTATCCATCACATCACTGGGCTCTGTTTAAGGCCCTGTCATTGTATTAAGAATCCTGACACCTCAACTCTGTTCTAAAGATGAGAATTAAAAGAATTCTTCCAAAAGTATCAAACTCTATACAAGGTATCTGGAAAGCTGATGAATTAGACATTTGTTGTGGGCCACCTGGGTGGCTCAGTCAGTTAAGCATCTGACTCAATTTGGGGTCAGGTCATGATCTCACTGTTCGTGAGTTGGAGTCCGGCATCAGGCTCCATCTGACAGTGCAGAGCTTGCTTGGGATCCTCTCTCTCCCTCTTTCCCTGCCCTTCCCCATGCACACGTGCTCTATGTCTCTCTCAAAATAAATAAATAAACTTAAAAAAATAACATTTGTTGTAATAAGTTAAGGACATTCACGTGTTCCTCTAAACAGCTGAAGCTGGTGAAGAATAACATAAAACAAAAAACAAAACAGAAATCTTGTATTATGTTGGAATTCACTAATCATGAGCTGATAGCAGATTGCCCAGTAATTGGGCTGTGCCTTAGAAGCAATGATTGATCAAGTTCTTATATCCTTCTTTGATCTCCAAGCATTTGTGGTCTTTCCAAAATTTTTCTGGTGGTTGATTTCAAGTTTCATAGCATTAGAGTTTGAAAATATGCATGGTATGATCTTGAACTTTTTGTGCTTGTTGAGGGCTTGTGACCCAGTATGTGATCTGTTCTGAAGAATGTTATATGTGCACTGAAGAAGAATGTGTATTCTGATATTTTAGGATGAAATGTTCTGAATATATCTGTTAAGTCCATCCAGTCCAAGGTGTCATTCAATGCCATTGTTTACTTGTTGATTTTCTGTTTAGATTATCTGTCCATTGCTGTAAGTGGGGTGTTGAAGTCCCCTACTATTATGGTAATATTATCAATGAGTTTGTTTATGTTTGTGATTAATTGATTTATATATTTGGGTGCTCCCAAGTTGGTGACATGAATACTATAATTGTTAGAAGTTCTTGGTGGAAAGACTCCTTAATTATGATGCAATCCCCTTCTTCATCTCTGGTTACAGTCTTTGTTTTAAAATATAATTTGACTGAGGGGCACTTGGGTGGCTCAGTTGACTGGATTTCCAAATCTTGATTTTGGCTTGGGTCATGATATCAGTTTGTGGGTTTGAACGCCACATTGGGCTCTGTTGTGGCAGCACAAAGCCTGCTTGTGAATCTTTGTCTCCCTCTCTCTCTGCCCTTCCCCTGCTCTCTCTCTCTCTCTCTCTCTTTCTCTCTCTCTTTCTCTCAAAATAAATAAATAAATAAATAAATAAATAAACAAACAATTTAAAAAATAAAATCTAGTTTGTCTGATATAAGTATGGCTATTTTGGCTTTCTTTTGATGTCCATTAGCATGATAGATGGTTCTCCATCCCTTCACTTTCAATCTTCAGGTGTTTAGAGACTCTAAAATGAGTCTCCTGTAAGCAGCGTATAGGTGAGTCTTGTTTTATTCATTTTTTAATCTATTCTGAAACCCTATGTCTTTTCAATGGAACATTTAGTCCATTTATGTTTAGAGTGATTATTGAAAGATATGAATTTAGTTGTATTGCCTGTAGAATTTGTGTTTCTGGTGATGTTCTCTGGTCCTTTCTATTCTTTGTTGCTTTTGGTCTTTTTTTGTTTGTTTGTTTTTGTTTGTTTTGCTTTTTTGTTTTCTCCCCTCAAAGAGTCCCCCTTAAAATTTCTTGTAGGTCTGGTCTAGTGGTCATGAACTCCTTTAGTTTTTGTTTGTCTGGGAAACTCTTTATCTCTCCTTCTATTCTGAATAACAGCCTTGCTGGATAAAGAATTATTGGCTGCATATTTTTCTGATTCAGCATGTTGAAAATATCTTTCCACTCCTTTCTGGTGTGCCAAGTTTCTGTGGACAGATCTGATGTGAACCTGATCTGTCTTCCCTTGTAGGTTAAGAACTTTTTTCCCTTGCTGCATTCATGATTCTTTCCTTGTCTGTGTATTATTTGTATTTCATTATGATATGCCTTAGTTATGGTCAGTTTTTGTTGAATCTATTGGGAGATCTATGTGCTTGTTGGATTCTGATGTCTGTGTCCTTCCCCAGATTAGGAAAGTTTTCAGCTATAGTTTTCTCACATAAACCTTCTATCCCTTTTTGTCTCTCTTCATTTTTTGGGACTCCTAATACAAATGTTATTCTTCTTTAATAAGTTGCTGAGTTCTCTAAGTCTTGTATCATGATCTTTTGCCTCTGTTTCCCCCCTTTTTTTCTGCTTCACTATTTTCCATAACTTTATCATCTATATCACTGATTCGCTGCTCTGCTTCATCCATCCTTGGCGTCACAGCATTCATTTGAAATTGCATCTCAGCTATAGCATTTTTAATTTCTGCCTGATTAGATTTTAGTTTGTTTATCTCTGCAGAGAGGGATTCTCTGGTGTCTTTTATGCTTTTATTCAATTATAGATAGTATTCTTATAATTGTGCTTTTAAATTCCATTTCAGATATTTTCCTTATATCTGTGTTGGTTAAATCCATGGCCATAATTTCTTCCTGTTCTCTCTTTTGCAGTGAATTCCTATATCTTGTCATTTTGGAGGAAAAAAAGTAATAAAATAAAAAATTGAAATTAAAAACAAAACGAAATCAAATAAAGGAAGCTAGATTCTAGGTGTGTTTCAGTCTGCTTGTTGAGAGAAGCATGATAGAAAAGAGAAAAAAGAGAAAGGGAAAAAATTAAAATTTAAAGTTAAAAAATTAAATAATAAAATAGAACAAAGAAAATAGAACAAAAATAAAATAATAAAATAATTTGCTCTTTCTGTATGCAAGAAAGATAAATGAAAGAAAGAAAAAAGAAAACAATTTAAGCAAAAACAGAAGCAAAGAAAATGAGCAAATAAATGAATCAGCAAACAGAATAAAACCTGAATGAAGTTACATACAGTTTCCCTTACAACTGAAACTTTGAAGCACACTATAGTCCATAGACTAAGCAGGTGGAAGGAATTTGTGCTGGTCTTCCAGGAGATGTGTCTGGAAGGTGCAGATTAGGTCTTGGTATAATGTCTCTATTCTCCACTTGGTGGTGCTGCTTAGCTCACTGGGGTCAATTCCTGCGTGCCTGCATGTGTGCATACCAACATCCCAGAGATGAAAATGGCTTCACACAGCTCTCTAGTCTCTGGTGTGGGAATTTTGTGCTCTCACACACACGTGATCAAGCACCCTTCCTTTGTCTCAGGCTTCTGCCTGCACCCTGCCTTTGCCCTGTCTGTATCCTAGCATTCTGCTTGCCAGGTGGAGCCTCCCTCCAGAGATTTTTCTGAGATGGGGCTGTTTTTCAAAACCCCATACTTCTGAGATCCCCATGGCTTGGACCCACGCTAATTCTCTGGGGGAGGGTCTTGCTGAGCAATGGCCAGGTGCCAGCTTGTCCCAGAAAATGTTCACGTAATTGCACAGTGGCAGATGCTCAGTTTATGGTAAATCACAACACACACCTGGCACCAGGTTTTGTTGTACTTTTGCATGTTTGTTCCAACATCAGTAAGTGTGGCAGCTCTCTGGGGTCCACTAGGACCTTTGCCAGCCAGGAGGCTGTATGGCCTTTACCAAATGCACTCCAAGCAGGTGAACTGCTTATCCCAGTGTAGCATACAGACCTCTCAGACCCTGCTGCCTACTCCTGGGGATTCGCCCTACTTCCTCATCAGAGCATTGCCAGGCACTGAGCTCCAAACCTTCACACTGTGTGCTCCACTGTTTATATACTGGTGGTATTGAAACCCTCTCTTTTCTCCCTGCCAATGGTTTTGGGGAACAGATTCCTTGTCCAGTTCCATGAAAGTGTTTTTACCCTTTATCTGTCTCTCTCCAGCTACTTTCAGGGGGAGTGGTTTTCTTGCGTGATACTGATGTGCTGAACTCTCCCCCTTTCTTTTCTCTCTCTGTCCTCTCTTCACAAAAATGGCTCCCTACCCTCTGTGGCTCCGTGGCTTTTCTCTCCCCAATTCACCACTCTAAACTGCGTACCTGCCAAATTTTCTGGCTCAAATTATGCAGATTGTTGCATTAATCCTGAGATTAATTTCCTAGGTGTTCAAAATGTTTTTATGCTGATCTAGCGGCATTTCAGGGATGAGACAAGCTCATACTACTCTGCCATTTTAACTCTGCCTCTCATATCTTTCTTTGGGTATGAGATGTTGGTAAGATTGAAATTGGCCTTAACTGATCTCCAAGCTTCCCTTTTTTGATTATGGTTAAATGTGTCCAGGGTGACCAATTTTTCCTGGTTTTCCCAGGACTGTTCTGGTGTTTAAACTGGAAGTCCCATGTTCTGAGAAACCATTCCGCCTCAAACAAACTGGGACAAGTTGGTCACCCCAGATTTGACTATTGGATAAAATAATAGACTCAACCCTAGATACTCTGCAAAGTAATGTGGAAAGGATAGGTGATCAAATGTCAGCTAGTGGCAGAAGTGAGATCTGCTAAGAAGAAAAATGAACAGGGCTTGGGCAAGAGCTCTGCTGGGTTACTGCAATGGGTCACATACTAGAGGGACCCTTTGGCTTAACCACATCTTCCCTTAAGTACTTTAAATTCACATGCTATCTCTGGTATGAATTGGTACTCTAGCATAATGCTTGAAATCTTGGGTTTGGGAATAGGACAGTGTGGGTTTAAGTCCTGACTCTACCACTTATAAGCTGTGTGACTTTGAATGGGTTATTTAACCTCTCTCTGTCTTAATTTTGCTATCTGCAAATAAGGGTACTAATAACAATACCTACCTTGTAGGTTTTAGGGAAATACTAAACAAGTCATTACAAAGCACTTAAAGTAGTATTGAACTTAGTATGCACTATGTTAGCTACTATTATGATATCCTATCTTTCTTTTTTCTTCTTTTCACATTCACTGTCATGTGGGTGTCTCGTAGCACCTTTAACTGAATGTATTTAAACCTGAACTGCACATCCTTTTTTCCAACTGCTTCTCCTCTTGTGTTGGCTGTCTCATTGAAGGAAAAAAAAAAGTTATCTGAGCTAGAAACCTTGGACAATTCTTGACTCCTTCCCTTTCTTCACTCTCTACATCCCAGCAATGATACTTTATACTCCCTAAATATCTAACACTGGCTATTCATTCATCCTTTGATTTATATATTCTTCATTTATTGTAAAACATTTATTGGGTGTCACCCATTGTGCTGTAAAATTTGGGAGCTTGGTAGTACTGTCAACCAAGCAGAAACTGGGGAGCCACTAACTACTCCCTCCCCTCATTCTCCAAGGCCAAACTTTCTACCTGTTTAGCATTGCTTATATTCATCCTTTCCATTCTCTTTTCTATCAGATTGATTCATCTTCATAACTTTTTTTACCTTAACTATGGTAATAAATTCATAAATGATCTCTATGCCTCTAGTCTTGACCCCTTCCAGTCTTTGCTAAATACTACTAACAGAATGATTGTTGTACAGAACTATTATAAGTATCCTTTAATGGCTTCATATAATTTTCAGGATAATTTTCAAACTTCTTAGTTTACTATACAAAGCCTTTTTATGATCTGTCTCTTATTTACCCTCCTAGAATCATCTCCTGGCATTTACCCGTATGTTCTACCCATATGGAACTACTTGTAATTTCCTGAACATGTTACATTGTTTCAGGCTTCTATGACATCACATGTGTGGTTTCCGTTATTTGGAATGTCCTTTCTTTTGTTTTCATCTAGCTATTAGCTCCTCATTCTTTAAAATTTAGTTCAAGTCACAAACTCTGCAAAACCCTCCTTAACTTCCTAATCTGGCTTAGCAGTTTCCATGACACTTCTTTCCTCTATGGTACCACATTGAAGAAGCAGGATGCTTAATGGTTAAAAGAATGGCCTTAGGATCTGTCTACCTGGATTTGAATGTTGACTCTCATACCTACCAGCAATGTGTATTTTGGCAGGTTACTTAACTTTCAGTGTCCTTGTCTATAAATTGGGAGAAATAATAATAGAACCTACCTCAAGGGGTTGTGGTGAGGATTAAAGGAGTTAATACATTTAAAATGCTTAGAATAGTGCTTGGTACACGGTAAAGCCTTTGTGTTGCTTATTAATATCATTGTCACCATAGCTGTTTATTTAATAATCCCACTAGACTATAAGCTTCCTGAGAGCAAAGACCATGTATGACTTGACAGTATAGCCCCAGGGCTTACTCTATTGTCTGACATACAGGTGCTCAATAAATGCTTGTGAATGAATGAAAAGATAATATAAATAAGTGAAATAAAGAAATGGAGAACTGAAATGCCTTCCCCCACGAGAAAGAATTATCATCTAAACCCACCAAGTTCCATTTAGCCTCATATACCTGGAAGAGGCAGGGGCTAATGGTTGCCAACCAGCCCTTTCTTTTTGCATACACAATATCTATTATGCTATTGGGAGAAGTATGCAGGCTTAACAATGTTTTAAAATGCCAGCAATTTTTGCCTTTATTATCACTTTCAGACTTGGGAAAATAATCAAAGAATGACACCATCCTCATTCCAAAAGTGAAGTCCTTGCAAATCACAAATGGAAAGGCTTCTTAATCTTGGAGCTAGCTGTGCTCCATTCTGCTCATTCTAGACACTTGGAGAGCTGATTTCAAGAATTTGCCAGATTCCAGATTAATCCGAAAGTACACGAGCTGGGATGACTGACAGCACAATAAGAATATCTTTGCTTCACAGAAAAGGACACAGGTTGACATAGATTTGAATCTGTACAGTTACACAAGAGAAACCTTTTTTTTAATGTTTATTTTTGAGTGGGAGAGAGAGAGAGCCAGAGAGAGAGTGAGGAAGGGAGAGGGAAAGAGGGAGACACAGAATCTGAAGCAGGCTCCAGGCTCTGAGCTGTCAGCACAGAGCCTGATGCGGGGCTCAAACTCATGATCGCGAGGTCATGACCTGAGCTGAAGTCAGATGCTTAACAGACTGAGCCACCCAGGTGCCCCCCCCCACTTTTTTTTAATGTTGAGAGAAGCCTTCTTGATGATACTTTGAATGCGGGCTGGGGAGGGATCTTCTATTTGACTTGCAACTCTTCTATAATTAAGACTTAGTCCAAACTCACTGCAAGACCATTTTTTAAAATGCCTCAAATGTTCAAGCCTTATTATGAATTATTACTTTATTTCTGTCTATTTCTCTTTGTCACCATTACTACTTTGTGGGATTTGATCTTACCTTTCTTCAACAAGATAACCAGGCAAGCTCGGCTTAATGCTCCAACTTCTGTCACCTCTTGTCTCCACCTACAATCAAGGAGTCCCAGATCACTGACTGTAGCAGTGAGATAGCTATTTGAACTCTGATATTCAGAGATAATGAGGTGGTGGGAAGGGTTGGCCTAGCACTCTGTGATGAAAAGGTAGGAGTATTTATAATTTTATGACCAATTTTTCTGGACCCTCACAATGGACCTCTTTCTAAGGATTGATTTCCTAACTCTGTAAGCTATATAAGATGAAACAAAATTTTCAGGAGATAAACATTATTTTTATTTGGTCAGTGTCATTTTTCCTTCTTTAGATCTGCTTCTCATGAACTTGCTCTGGCTCCAACACAATCTTCTGGGGCTGCCATGAATGGCGGCAAAAAGCTACCTAGTTTTTTGGTTGATTCAGTCTACCGGTCAGTCACTTTAACAGAAGATGACAGGGGCAGCTGGGTGGCTCAGTCGGTTAAGTGTCCGACTTCGGCTTAGGTCATGATCTCATGGGTCGTGAGTTCAAGCCCCGCATTGGGCTCTGCACTGACAGCTCAGAGCCTGGAGCCTGCTTTGGATTCTGTCTCCCTCTCTCTGTCTGCTCGTCCCCAACTCATACTCTGTTTCTCTCTCTCAAAAATAAATAAACATTAAAAAATTAAAAAAAAAAAACAACAGGAGATGACAAACACAATTCTGTGAAAACTGCTCTGGGGGGCGCCTGGGTGGCTCAATTGGTTAAGCAACCAACTGGCTGAATTCATGACTGTGTGGTTCATGAGTTCAAGCCCCACATCAGGCTTGTTGCTATCAGCACATAGCCAGCTTCAGATCCTCTGTCTCCCTCTCTCTCTCTGCCCCTCCCCCATTCGTGTTCACTCTCTCTTGAAAATAAATAAACATTAAAAAAAAAGAGGGGCTCCTGGGTGGCTCAGTCTGTTGGGCGTCCGACTTCAGAACAGGTAATGATCTCACAGTTTGTGAGTTCAAGCCCCATGTCAGGCACTGTGCTGACAGCTCATAGCCTGAAGCCTGCTTTGGATTCTGTCTCCCTCTCTCTCTGCCCCTCCCCTGCTCACGCTCTGTGTCTCTCTCAAAAATAAATACACACTAAAAATTAAAAAAAGAAAAGAAAAGAAAACTACTTTGGGAGGGTTGTAGACAGAACTGAGAGAGCATGGCTCCACCCAACCCTATCTTTTTGACCACAGCCTCCCCCCCCCACATCAACATAGCAGCTCCCAGAAGAGTCTTGCCTGCAATAGAAGTGGGACAGCTTCATTACAAAACTGTAAAAGTGGGGAAGTGTGTCTTCAGGACAAGCAGTGAAAGGACATGTACTCTGGAGTCAGGACACTGTTTTGCCATTTTATTATTGTTATTAGTAGTGGTGTTAGAATGTATAGAGTGTTTACTAGGCACCAAAATCTATGCTGGTCCCTTTATATAGTTTACATTTCATTTTTTTAATGACCCAGGAGAAAGGTACTATTATAATCCCCATATTATAGATGGGGAAACTGAGGCACAGACAGGTTATCCTAATTGCCTAGAGTCATAGAGTCATAATCAATAGCAGATCCGGCATTCAGACATAGGTATGTCTAATTCCAATTCCTAATTTCTTAATATTTTTCGTCCTCTGCTTCTCTAACAAACATGTGACCATGGCCAAGGAATCTAATTCCAAGTTTCCCAACCAATGTGCCACAGATAGGCTACAGGGGTGCAAATACATTACATCTTCAGCTCTTGGGTGGCTAGTGAGACCTGGGATGTCCAGTTACTTTGAGCTGTTAGAAACCTTGTCATTTTATCCCAATAAGCAAATAAATTATATTTTATTATGTTCTACGTGTACAATGACATGAAAAAGTTGAGGCGGTATTATTTAACTTCTGTTAACTTCAGTGTTGTCGTCTATAATGTTGGATTAATCATATTTATTTGCTTGGGTTTTGATGGGGATTAAATGAGATAATGTACATAAGTCACTGTATTACTCAGGGTTTTCCAGAGAATATCTATCATTTATCTATCTATCTATCTATCTATCATCTGTCTATCTATCCATCCCCAGACTATCTATATCTATATCTATATCTATATCTATATCTATCTATGTATAGATTTGTTATAAGTAATTGGCTCATGCAGTTATGGAGTCTGACCAATCAGCAGTCAGTCAGCAAGCTGGAGACTCAAGAGAACTGATGACATAAGTTCCAGTCTAATTGCCGGCAGGCTTGACCCAGGAAGAGCTGACGTTTCAGTTTGAGTCCAGAAGCATGAAAAAAAAACAATGTCCCAGCTCAAAGCAGTCAGGCAGAAGGAAATTCTCTCTTACTCAGGGGAAGGTCCTTTTGTGCCATTTGGGCCTTCAACTGATTGGATGAGGTCCACCCACAAGAGGGAGGACAATTTGTTTTACTCAGTCTACTGATTCAAATGTTATTTTTACCCAGAAACCCTTTACAGACCCACCTAGAATAACGTTTGACCAAATGTCTGGGCACTCCGTGGCCAAGTTTGCACATAAAATTAACCACATAGTCACCTGGCATGATATCTGACATGTGGTAAGGACTTCATAAAAGATCCCTCCCTTCAGGGAGTAATGAGTTAATGAGATAAAGAAATATACACACACATATAATAATATCTCTGCTAGGAGATTTGTACTCCTACTAGGGAGCAAGACATTCTAATTCAGTAAAATTGCATGATTCCCAATGACTCTTAAAAGTAACACAAAGGAGGTAAAGCCAGGTAAATCCTTTTGGTTGGGAAGCCTTTTAGTGCCTCTCAAACTGCATAAGATCTGGTGGGGGGGTGGGTTCTGCTTCTTCCTCCTATAAATTGAGCTGGTTCCTGGGAAGGGTCAGGAAAAGCAAAAGACTTTATATGCTGCAGCTTTAAAAGTCAGCAGACACCAATGAGGTGTTCACTTCAGGTCCCCTCTCCCAGCTACCTCATAATATTGAAGTCAATGTCATAAAGGACAAAAATTACGTAGCCACAGCTTGTGCCCTGTTACAAAAAGTTTTCATGCAGCTTGCTAATAATGATCCCAACCAAAGAAATACATAACAAAAGGAGAGAGTTTTTTTGAATCTTTTGTATTTGTCAGCTGCAAAGCAGTGTGCAAATATCATGATAATAGCAAAAAAAATTACAAAGAAGTATATTAAAGTATTTATAACATCTTAAGGGGAGATTATAAGGATAATGAGTTAAATTATGATTGCCAGCGTGAATTGAATTAACACTACTGATATTATACATTATTTCTAGTAATGTAAGTTGTCATTCCTAATATTAAACATTATTTCCAATATCATAAATTATATTACAGATAAAAATTATCACTGCTAAAGTTATAAATCAAATTGTATTTACTATCTTCACTATTAACAGTAATACGAGTACTTACTACGTATTAGATACTGTGTGTTCTAAGTGCCTGACATGTATTCATCATTAAATTCTCACAAGACCCTTATGAAGTAGGCCCAGATATTACCTCTGTTTTGCTGATATGGAAACTGAAGCACAGAGATGTTGAAACGACACCCCCAAGGAAACATAAGTAGGGAGTTGCAGAGTTCATAAGTAACTGAACCTAGTTCCAAGGCCTAAATCCTTAACCCCATGCTATACTGCCTATAAAGAAATTTTTTTCTAGTCTTCCCTAGTATCTCATTCTGTTTGAGAATTTGTTGAAATCAGGAAAAAAGTAGTGCAAAGCATCTGAGAAGACCTGGCTAGCTTTGGATGAAGGCCAGATCCTTTATTATTATTTTTTAAATTTTATTTCTTGGAGTCGGGTTTGGAGAAGTCTAGACACTGGCCAGAAGTCACATATCATTAACCAAGGCACAGCTAGAGCCTGGAGCCTGGGCCTGGAGTCCCTGGTTTAGCAAGGTAACAGGCAGGGGGTGAGGTTAAGCTCATAATTTTGGGGGGAAATATTGAGCCAGCAGGACTGAAATAAAAGATATAGGGGGACTTAAAAAAGAAAGTTCGGATTTCAGAGGGGTCTAAGACCCTCTCTCAGGTCCCACCTCTGCTTAAGAAAGGATGTTTAGCTCTCCTGGGAATTCACCCTCTTGACCTCAGAATGTAAACCATAATCAGATGGTTTCTCTAGAGGCAGACCACACTCCCAGCACGTATCCCCAGACTGCCCCTACAGCCTGTGACTGAGACCTCTGGGGCCCATGGTGGGAGAAGGTTCCCAGGCGGAGGTCCCCTGGAATCACCCACATCTGATATGCTTTATGAGGTCTGTGGATGTGAATGCAGAAGATACACATGCCACTACAAATGGTTGCATACAGGAATAGAAGGAAGAGTACTGCAAAATCCAGGAAGAAGGTGGGGCTGCTGCTAGGTGGTAGAGACAACAGGGCTCCAGCAGGCTAGCTTGCTCCCCATCTTCCCTTTGTCCTCACTTCCTATACCCCTCCTAACATACAGGATAAAGCTAGGTTTATATTTTGAAGGGTATTTTTTTTTTTTGCATGGCCCTGATTTTTGGGAGGTCTGTGAAAGATGATCTAGCCTCCATTATACATTAGGAAACATATCAGGGGACATTCGCCCTGATATCCCCATTCGTGCCTGTTTAGGCAGAATGCCTCCTAAGCTCAGTGCTAACTAAAGTGGTCAAAACCTCTGTATGTCCTTATGTGTGAATGTGATCAGAGCAGACCCTGTTATCCACACTCCCTCTGATCTCTACCCCAAGTCACCTGGCACACCTACCTGCTTATGTCTGCCTTGAACATACAGACCTCAAAGGGTAGAGGCTAGCGCTGTGGGGACCAGGGAAGACCTCTCCACAGCCATCACCACTACAGGTGATTCATGCTTCAGGAAATTTTTCTAGAGAATTCACAATGTGACAAAGTAAAATCTCAGGCCTCTCTGGATCCAGCCCCTTCTCTGGTTTAGAGTTCAGACTCTGGATGGGGTGAAAATAGAGCAGTTTGGAAAAGGAATGGCACCAAGTGTGTGTGGGTAGTGGATGAAAGAAAGGAGGAGGATTTGTCAATGGTGGGAGGTGTTGTCAGACAGGATATTTTTGGTCAATTTTATTGAGTATAACTGCTGTGGAGAATCAGTACTGCTACATATCTTAATGGTTACGCCAAGAATGGAAGGCCCTGGCCATTCTTTACCTGAGCCATTTCTCAGGGTTGTGTTTGCAGCACACAACCTTGAGGGATGAGGTAATGTCTCTCATGGGACAAAGAGTGGGCTTGTTTAATGCTTGCTACAAATTGGTAGGTTCTCCAGGCTCAGTGTTTGACTCCCATCTGTGTTGTTCCTGTCATTAGAGAGACACGGAGATTGTATGCAAATAGTGTTCATGATGCTTGCTGTCTGGAAAGTAACTGTGTCTCTTGTTTTGGACCCAGAAGTCTTATTCTTCCACCAGCATCAATGAAACAGGATAATTTATTAGCTTGTAAGTAGGGTAAAATAAAATCTCACATGTAGCAATAACATATACAGAAAACTCTGCATATTTCAAATGCACAGCTTGAGAAATTTTCGAAAGTGAACACACCTACGACTAGGCAACCAGATCAATAAATGGAATCTCACCAGTACATCAGAACAGACAGGAGTTGATGATCTTGGGAAGACTGAAGATCTTAGGGAAGATGATCATCTTTGGAAATGGAACAAGTCCTGGGGAGTCTGTAGTCAGGTGTGAAGCTGACAGCTGGGATCCATTAGAATCTTGTCACCTTTCCCAGGTCTCGTGGGTAGGCAGCTGAAGCATGTGGCATTGTTTAGTTGATTGTGTGGTTCATAAGAGCATCCACCCACAGGCACCATGCATCACTGGCTTTGGAGGTTGGGCAAAAGAGGCAGGGCAGTACCAGTAGGTAGAAGGGGCACTGTACTTCCCCTCACACTTCTTCTCCTCCTTCTCTATCCTCAGAAGAAACTAGAAAGAGAAAAGGGAGCAGAAAAGAGGCAGATGGACCAGGGACAGCTGGAAGTCAGAGGGAGCAGTCACTGAGGCTACAGAAACATCTGGGAAGGACACATTTACAGAACTGTAACACACTTTCCAGGAGACCCTATCTCAAGTTTTGCTTGAACAGAAGTACACCATGTTGCATTTTTGAGAATTGCATACTCTCAGCCCTCAAAGAGAGGGTCAGTACAGTGCACCCATTGACAAGGATACGTTGTGGTCTGCCAGCTGCCAGCACCAGAATCAGCTGTTTGGCAGTACTGGGAGGGCTGTTGGGGGAAACTTGGCGGACAAAACACATGTGGAAAAAGCTTGAGGGCAAAGAGTTTGAGCGAGGCAAAGGCAGAAAGGGCAAAAGGCTGGGGACATTACCTTATGGACAAAACCAGTCATCCTTCTGGATGGACAAGGAGAGAAACAAATGTGTGAGTTCTCCTCAGGGTCCTGATAATGTGTGAAAGGAGAAGGAAAGGGGTGGAGATTAAGAAGTTATATTAGTTTTCTACTGCTGCCATCACAGACTACCATACATTTAGCAGCTTCAAAACAACAACCATTTATTAGTTCACTGTTTGGTAGGTCAGAAGTCCAGGCAGGCTCACCTGAGTTTTATGCTTAGGGTCTCACAAGGCCAAAGTAAAGTGTCAGCCTAGGTGGCCTCTCAGATGGAGGCTCCAGGGAAGAATCCCCATCCATGCTGATTCAGGATGTTGGAAAGATCCAGTTCCTGTTGGTTGAAGAGCTGAAGTGCCTGCTGCCTTGCTGGCAGCTGGCTGTCAGCCAGCAGCTGCTCTCTGTGCCTCAAGGTTCTTACATTCCTTCTTAAGTGGCCCCTTCAGTCTTCAAAGTCAGCAACCCTGCATTGTCTGCTTCTCACACTTCAACTTTCTCTGACTTGCCTTTCTTCAGCAGCGGGAGAAAGCTTTATGCTTTTCAGCACTCATATGATAAAGTCAGGTCCACTTGAATAATCTCCCTATTTTACAGTCAACTGTGTTATATAAAATAGCATTATCACAAGAGTGGTATTTCATCATATTCACAAGTTCTAGGGATGAGGAGAGGGCATCAGTGGTAGGTCATTGTAGGATTCCTGTCTGCTACATGAGTGTCTAGGGGTGGGGTTGCAGAAAGTATTTCAGCAGGGACATCAGATTCCCAAGAGCCACTCCACACCTTCAGGCAAAGCAGGGTCCAGAAACTTATGTTTTGGTTGGGGAGATGGGGATGGGGAGAAGATGACAGGCGTACGCTGGCAATGATTATCTCTTAACAATTTATTATCTAGTGAAGTTGATGGACCCCAGAAATAGAGCTACAATGACTGAAGGTAAGAACAGAAGGAGGGAGAAATGGGTCAGGAAGACTCAGGGTTCTGGAACTTAAGATTCCCCCATCTCCATGTCTCCTAAAAAGAGGGTGAAAGGACCCCCCCACTCCCAGCCTCCTTAAATGGGGGCATTACTCACCCCTCTGGAATTGCATGGTGAGACCCATGTGGCAGGGACATACTGTTGTCCAGGCTCACCCATGTCCCAGTCACAGTGAGTTACTTAGTGGTATGGTGGGTAACAACTACAGGCTTGCTCAGGAGTGGTTTGGGACAGAGGCAGAAGCAAAGCAAAGGCCAGCAGGAAAATGGGGTGTCTGGCATCTAACTTTGCTTTCCATGGGCCTTTCAGGAGGGGAAGGGAATAGTCAGGACTGCATGGTTTGGTGGGCTCCATGGTTTGGTGGAGTCTGGGGCCCCTTATTCCAATCGCCCTACTATGGCAGTCTGAGCTGTGTTATTCTCAAAGGTTCTGCAAAATTCCCAAGCTCATTGCTAGATAAATAATAATTAACAAGGAACTGTGGCTTGGCATGTGTAGGTATGCCCAGGTAAACTATCCCCTCTCTGTTTTACCATCTAGAAATCTTTCATACAGCCTTCTACTAGTGTGCAGACTGGTATTGGGGTGGTGGGCCTGGAGTTCTAACTGCTTATTAAACAGACTTCCACCCAATCCTATCTCTAAGTCTCACCTTCAACCTCCCACCACTCCTACAGGGAACCCTTGCTTCCTATTCCTTACTATGAGGGCTGACAATCCTCTATCCAATTAACAAATCTCCTTTGTTCCTTCTCTCAAGGCCTCATTCACCCAGACATCATCATCTTTTATCCCTTTATCCTCCTCACTCCATTCCCTCTAGTTTTCCAGGCCTTATAGATTGATATAAATCTTATCCAAGTATATATTGGGCACATGGAGGCAAAGCCTTGCGCCACTGTGCAATGTCAAATGCTAGCTATATAAACAGCTGTGAACAACAGGCTGTTGACATGAGTTATCTTCCTTTGACCAGGGAATTCAGAGTAGGTGGATAAAGGTAGAGAGGGTGGTGTCACAGATGGAGAGAGAAAAAGGGCACTCATTAACTGAACATTGACAACAGTATCTTTCTTTGCATTTTCCCTTTTTAAAATTTGCTTATTCTTTTTACCTGGGCTACTAGGAAGTTAAGCACCATAATGAAGGATTAACAAACCTTTAAGAAGCATTTATTGTGCATCAACACTCTACCAGATGCTTTTGACCTGAGCTATTTCAAATGTGTCTCCTGACAACATCAGGAGAGAGAGAGTCAAACCCCACCCCTACTCTAGGCACCCCACCCCTGCCTAGATCCCAAACATCAGCACCTCTAACACCAGCCACTGCCTGTGCCTATGACCATTTTATGATGAAAGAGAAGGAAATCGTCATTCTTTTCTGATACATAATAATAATAAGATAGTAACTTGGGTAAAAATATTAGTTACATGTGACAATCATTCCCATTAATACAAGCAGTGGTTAAGAGAATGGAATCTGGAATCAAACTGGCTGTGGAATTTCAGGCAAGACATTTAACCTCTCTGAATCTCAATTTGCTCAAATGTAAACTAGGGATATCTATAATACCTACCCTGCTTACATGGTTGTTGTGATTAAGTGAGTCGATGCATGTAAAACACTTAAGCAGCATCTGATACACAGTAAGGAGTTAAGAAACTCTCCTATTATTAATATCATCATCATTACTACTGTGTGCAAGTTATAACTCATTTAAATCTGATAAAAACTCTGTGAGGTGTGAATTTCTCCCTATTTTAAAAGAAGCATTAATTCCTAATAGTATTAATTACAACTATGGTACTAACATAAATGCAAATGATAACAATATTAGTGAGGCCTCATAATTATGTCCATTTTACAGATGCATGCCAAGATTCTTAGGAGTGGTATTATGATTATAATACCAATGTAATGTAAATTATCAATATTCCCAAATCATCTCAATTTCAGAGGCAGCAACAGATAACACCATTATTCTTATATATGGTGTTATCCATTATTAGGATAGATGCTAAAATAACATAAGTAATAATAATAATAACAACATTAATTATGTGATATATGATTTATGCCATTTCCAAGAGGGGAAGAATACCACACCAGCATTACCAGGAATGTTAGGTACTATAGTTTTGTTTTTTTTTTTAATCACAATAATGCAAGTAACTGTATTAATGTTTCACCTCAGTTATCCTGATTCTGATGAGATGAAAAGGTTAACAGCAGGGCTTCTTAGCAGTGCAGAATCAATTTAGTATTAATTATGTTTATTAATGATTAAACTGTTACACTTACTGTAATACTTGTAATAAATAATGCAATTATGGTATACATAATAAAAGTTAATACATTTGTGGTATTCATTATAATAATGATTAATGACATAATCACTTAGTTATGACCTGAATTATAATAATAGATACCATAAAGGTAAAATAATTAAATAATATAATAATGTAAGCACAAATAATAATGGATGCAGGGCAATTATCCCCAATTAACAAAAAGTAAAGCATAGCACAAGTCCTCCTGGTGGTGCTTGCTAGTTAACTAATATTATAATATTATAATATTAATTTAACTACAGACAATATTATTATGGATGTGCTATAATTATGCCTCTTTTACCACGGGGACAGTCAATACCCAGGCACAGTGACATATATTAATTCTTTAATGTTAACCTAAATGCACATAGTAACATCACAGAATGTCCTATTACCATACCCACTTTTGATAGGGAAAGTGGCGAGGCCAGCATCCGGGGTAGCGAAAAGTGTAACTATGGCGCCGGCGCTACGCAGATGCACGCTACACCCAGGAATGCTCCGAACCTGGCCCTCTCCCTGGCGGGGATGGGCAGGGCCAGCTGCGCAGTGGATGGCGCCCCTTTGAGCACCCTCTCGAACACGTGGGTGCTACAGGTAATTACCCTGCGCCGCATCCCCCAATCGCCCCACCCCCAGCTGAAGCATAGGCTTCCGGCCGGCCTGCGTTCCCTCAGCCCTTGGCATGCCTTGGCAAGCTCTTTCAAGAGCTCTACCTTATAGCGTCGGTCGCTGGGGCGAGGCGCTCCACCGCTCCAGTGTTTCAGACGTTTACTCCTGGAGGCCATGCGGGCCAACCCATCCCCCAGGTGCCCCTTGGCTGCCGCCGCCCTCCCAGTCCGGGCGTAGACGAGGGGGGATGGGGAGGGGGAGACCGGGCGGGGCTGCCGCTGGGAGCGACGGAGGGGAGAAACTGTTTCCCCCTTCCATTATCATCCTTCCTGGACACCAATGTAGATGAGGCTGGAGTTCAGGGTGCCGACCATGCACACGTTGTGAGTGGATGGGGAACAGATGCGCTTGGGGTATGGAGTAAGGAAAGTAAGTGTTCAGGGTCTGGGAGATGCTTCTGGAGATAATGTGAATGGGTGGAGGTTGTCAAGCCACCCATCCCTTTGTCCGGTTTGTCCTGGAATCAGTAATTGCCCCCATCCCCAACTTATTTGAACAGAGTAATGAAGGAAGTTGGCAGCCAGTGAGCTAAGTGGATATATGAGGGAACAGCGTACTAGGCATAGGGCACAGCCATTGGAAAGGCCTGGAAGCTAGAAGAAGCTCTGCTGGTTTTATGAATTATCAGAAGGGCCCTAGCACAAATAACAAAAAAATATATTTACGAACTAACATGTAAGTCTCAACTTTATTTAGTCCTACACTTCTTTTTTAGGATAGTCACAACTGTATATGATAAATGTTTATTTAAATGTATAGTATTTTATATAAGGCATATATTAGGATGAATCACAAAATTGTCAATATTTAAACTTTTTGGCTTATAAAAGCAGCCATTTCAGTGATTCAAACTATTATAGTTAACTTATAAATATATTTATTTATAACAATTTACTTTATACTATAAATATACACTATGATTACATAAACATAAGGTGAATATATTATACAAATATATGCAAATTTATAAACTACAAGTATGATATGCAATCTGTAAGAGTAAATCTATATGTAATTTATAAAATGTAAATATTATATGCAATCTTTAATAATGTAGTATTTTTATAATATAGCATATACCAATTATAGGTATATACATATTACTCTACACTGTTTTATGTAATTAATATGAAAACACATGTTAAAATATTTCATAATGGCCATTTGAAATGAAATTTATAGGTATTGTGACTTACCCCTGCCTTAAATTTGGAAAGAAAATAATGACCTAACTTTAATATAAAGAGGATATAAAAGACACTTTTTATTGAAATAATGTGTATTGTTACATATAAATGCTTGGAAAGTACAATAGAAGAATTAATAAAATAGATATGTAGTTAATAGAAGTAGTAGTAGTCAAAGTAGTAATAGAAAAGACTTGCTGAGTACTTACTATCTGTGTGCCAGGCACTGTTCTAAGCATTTGAAGTGCACTGATGTATTTAATCCTTACAGCCCCCTGACAGTCAGAACCAGCAGAGGGTTTCCATTATTTGGTTAGCTCAGCAGGATGAGGGGTTTATAGTGGCCAAATGATGTGCTAAACTTGCAAATGTACAGGGAAATAAGTTATCTAAAGAAGATGACTAAGCCCTAATAGGTACTTACTTTGGAGTCACTTTTCCTAGTTGACACAGAATTTGATTTGCAATAGAGGCAGCCAGGTGCAGAGTTGAAGATGTGGGCCCTGCTTGTAACTTTTAGAACCTTGCTATTTGATGAGCAACAATTGTGTCTCTGCCGTGAATCAGAACTTTCTCCATAACAGAGCAGAACTTCGACTGAGGTTCAATCAGAGGTCTTATCCTGAAATCTGTGTGGCAGCACATGGCATAGAAACAACTAACTTTGGGCAGAAAACACCTACAGACTCTGAGGTTTGTCCCCACTAGGGTTCTGTGTGTGAGATGTACAGTGTGCACGTTATGCGGAATGTGCACACCTCTAAGCACACGCTCTTAGACCTCAGTTGACTGGAACCCACATCACAAGAGCCCTCAGTTAAATGGCTTTCATTCCCACCTCCTATATTCCCCATTGTAAGAAACTTTTAGTCACTATAGTAATTTTTTTCAGGATACCTATTTATGTATGCAAGAATCTAAAAGTTGGAAGGAATAGTGGTTATATCTAGACAGGAGTTTGAGGTAAGGATGGGACTGTGTATGGTGGTTAAAGGGGACATTAGCTATATCTGCAATGCTTTATTTCTTTAATAAAACAAAGCTACTGAAAGCAAATTGGAAAAAAGTTCACATTATTAAATTTGGATGGTAAAATCATGGGAATTTGTAATATTTTTTTAGTTCTCTGTAATTTTGAAATTAAGGAAAAAAATCAAAAAGAATATTGCCAGGGGGAGATTTTTCAATTTAGCACATATACATCTTGTCTTCTTGATGAAAGACCTTATCAACCATCAGATAATCTGATTTATTGGTGCTTCATTAGAGCTTGTCTAGTTTAATGCCTCCATTTCTTTTCAGAGTAGAAACTGACTTTCTCAAATGTCATGTATCTTTTTAAATGAGCAGAGGTGAAATGAGAACCCAGGGTCTCTGATCTCTAGCTAGCTTAATGTTCTTTTCACTCTGTTATGCCTTTTTCTTATACTGCCTTGGCATTGGAGTCTAGGGTGATGACCCCGAGGGCCTGACAAATCCTCATTGAATCCAGAAGGATTTCGGTCTCATCATGATTCTTTACTTACTAAAGCATAAAAGTGGATTTGGATGTTTTATTTTTTATTTTTTTATTATTTTTTTATTTTTAATGTTTATTTTTGAGACAGAGAGAGACAAAGAATGATCAGGGAGGGGCAGAGAGAGAGGGAGACACAGAATTGGAAGCAGGTTCCAGGCTCTGAGCTGTCAGCACAGAGCTTGAACTCACAAACCGCAAGGTCATGACCTGAGCAGAAGTTGGACTCTTAACCAACTGAACCACCTAGGAGCCCCTATTATTTTTGACTTTTAAATTTGCATCCAAGTTAGTTAGCATATAGTGCAACAATGATTTCACGAGTAGATTCCTTAATGCCCCTTGCCCATTTAGCCCATGCCCCCTCTCACAACGCGCTCCAGCAACCCTCTGTTCTCTATATTTAAGAGTCTCTTATGTTTTGGCTGCCTCCCTGTTTTTATATTAGTTTTGCTTCCCTTCCCTTAATCTGTTTTATGTCTTAAATTCCTCAGATGAGTGAAGTCATATGACTTTTATCTTTCTCTGACAGACTAATTTCACTTAGCATAATACTCTCTAGTTCCATCCATGTAGTTGCAAATGGCAAGATTTCATTCTCTTTAATTGCCAAGGAATACTCCATGGTATATATATATATATATATACCACATCTTCTTTATCCATTTATCCGTCGGTGGACATTTGGGCTCTTTCCATACTTTGGCTATTGTCGATAGCACTGCTATAAACATTGGGGTGCATGTGCCCCTTTGAAACAGCACACCTGTATCCCTTGGGTAAATACCTAGTGGTGCAATTGCTGGGTCTTAAGGTAATTCTACTTTTTTTTTTTTTTTTTTTTTTTTTTTTTTTTTTGAGGAACCTCCATACTGTTTTCCAGAGTGGCTGCACGAGTTTGCATTCCCACCAGCAGTGCAAAAGAGATCCTCTTTGCATCCTCGCCAACATCTGTTGTTGCCTGAGTTGTTAATTTTAGCCATCCTGACTGGAGTGAGGTGGTATCTTACTGTGGTTTTAATTTTATTTCCCTGACAATGAGTGATGTTGAACATTTTTTCATGTGTTTCTTAGCCATCTGGATGTCTTCTTTGGAAAAGTGTCTATTCATGTCTTTTGCCTATTTCTTTACTGGATTATTTGTTTTTTGGGTGTTGAGTTTGATAAATTCTTTATAGAGTTTGGATACTAACCCTTTATCTGATATGTCATTTGCAAATATCTTCTCCCATTCTGTCGGTTGTCTTTTAGTTTTGTTGATAGTTTTCTTCTCTGTGCAGAAGCTTTTTATCTTGATGAGGTCCCAGTAGTTCATTTTTGCTTTTGTTTCCCTTTCCTCTGGGGACATGTTGAGTAAGAAGTTGCAGCAGAGGTCAAAGAGGTTTTTGCCTGCTTTCTCCTCCAGAATTTTGATGGCTTCCTGTCTCACATTTAGGTCTTTCATCCATTTTGAGTTTATTTTTGTGTATGGTATAAGGAAGTGGTCCAGGTTAATTTTTCTGCATATTGCTGTCCAGTTTTCCCTGTACCATTTGCTGAGGAGACTATCTTTATTCCATTGGATATTCTTTCCTGTTTTGTCAAAGATTACGTTTGTGGGTCCATTTCTGGGTTCTCTATTGTGTTCCATTGATGTGAGTGTCTGTTTTTGTGCCAGTACCATATTGTCTTAATGATTACAGCTTTGTAATACATCTTGAAGTCTGGGATTGTGATGCCTCCAGCTTTGGTTTTCTTTTTCAGGATTGCTTTGGCTATTTGGGCTCTTTTCTGGTTCCATAAACATTTTAGGATTATTCTAGCTCTGTGCAGAATTCTGGTATTATTTTTATAGGGATTGAAGATTTGGATGTTTTATTATTATTTTATTATTGTTTCCATTTTATTTTTTATTATTTTTTAGGAATATAACTTATTGTCAAATTGGCTTACATACAACACCCAGTGCTCATCCCAACAAGTTCCCTCCTCAATGCTCATCACCCATTTTCCCCTCTTCCCCAACCCTCCATCCACCTTCATTTTGTTCTCTATATTTAAGAATCTCTTGTGGTTTGCATCCCTCCCTCTCTGTTTGTAACTGTTTTTCCCCCATCCCTTCCCCCATGGTCTTCTGTTAAATTTCTCAAGATCTACATATGAGTGAAAACATGTAATATCTGTCCTTCTCTGACTGACTTATTTCCCTAAGCATAATGCCTTCCATTTCATGCACGTTGCTGCAAATGGCATGATTTCATTCTTTCTCATTGCCAAGTAGCATTCCATTGTATATATAAACCACATCTTTATCCATTCGTCACTTGATGGACATTTAGGCTCTTTCCATAATTTGGCTAGTGTTGAAAGTGCTGCTATAAACATTGGAGTACATGTGCCACTATGCATAAGCACTCCTGTATCCCTTGGGTAAATTCCTAGTAGTGCTATTGCTGGGTCATAGGGTAGTTCTATTTTTAATTTTTTGAGGAAACTTCACACTGTTTTCCATAGAGGCTACACCAGTTTGCATTCCCACCAACAGTGTAAGAGGGTTCCCATTTCTCTATATCCTCGCCAGCATCTGTAGTTTCCTAATTTGTTCATTTTTAGCCACTCTGACCGGTGTGAGGTGGTATCTCAGTGTGGCTTTGATTTGTATTTCCCTGATGATGAGTGACTTTGAACATCTTTTCATGTGTCTGTTGGCCATTGGGATGTCTTTTTTGGAAAAGTGTCTTATTCATGTCTTCTGCCCATTTCTTCACTGGATTATTTGTTTTTCAAATGTTGAGTTTGGTAACTTCTTTATAGATTTTGGATACTAACCCTTTATCCGATATGTCATTTGCAAATACGTTTTCCCATTTCTTCAGTTGCCTTTTAGTTTTGTTGATTGTTTCTTTTGCAGTGCAGAAGCTTTTTATCTTGATGAGGTCCCAATACTTCATTTTTGCTTTTGTTTCCCTTGCCTTTGGAGATGTGTCGAGTAAGAAATTGCTGCAGCTGAGGTCAAAGAGGTTGTTGCCTGCTTTCTCCTCTAGGATTTTGATGGTTTCCTGTCTCACATTTAGATCTTTCATCCATTTTGAGTTTATTTTTGTGAATGGTGTAAGAAAGTGGTCTAGTTTCATTCTTCTGCATGTTGCTGTCCAGCTCTCCCAGCACCATTTGCTAAAGAGACTGTCTTTTCCATTGGATACTCTTTCCTGCTTTGTCAAAGATTCATTGGCCATACATTTGTGGGTCCAATTCTGGGTTCTCTATTCTATTCCATTGGTCTATGTGTCTGTCTTTGTGCCAATACCATACTGTATTGATGATTACAGCTTTGTAGTAGAGGCTAAAGTCTGGGATTGTGATGATGCCCGCTTTGGTTTTCTTTTCCAACATTACTTTAGCTATTCGGGGCCTTTTGTGGTTCCATACAAATGTTAGGATTGCTTGTTCTAGCTTCGAGAAGAATGTTGGTGCAATTTTGATTGGGATTGCATTGAATGTTTAGATTGCTTTGGGTAGTATTGACACTTTAACAATATTTATTCTTCCAATCCATGAGCATGGAAAGTTTTTCCATTTCTTTGTGTGTCTTCAATTTCCTTCATAAGCTTTCTATAGTTTTCAGCATACAGGTCTTTTACATCTTTGGTTTATTCCTAGGTATTTTATGGTTCTTGGTGCAATTGTAAATGGGATCAGTTTCTTTATTTCTCTTTCTGTTGCTTCCTTATTGGTGTATAAAAATGCAACCAATTTCTGTACGTTGATTTTGTACCCTGCAACTTTGCTGAATCATGTACCAGTTCTAGCAGCTTTTTGGTGGAGTCTTTCGGGTTTTCCATGTAGAGTATCATGTTGCCTGCAAAAAGTGAAGATTTGACTTCTTCTTTGCCAATTTGGATGCCTTTTATTTCATTTTGTTGTCCGATAGCTGATGCTAGGGCTACCAACACTATGTTAAACAGCAGTGGTGAAAGTGAACATCCCTGTCTTGTTCCTGATCTCAGGGGGAATGCTCTCAGTTTTTCCCCATTGAGGATGATATTAGCTGTGGGCTTTTCATAAATGGCTTCTATGATGTGTAAGTATGTTCCTTCTATCCTGACTTTCTTGAGTGTTTTTTTAAGAAGAATGTTGCATTTTGTCAAATGCTTTTTTGCAGCTATTGACAGGATCATATGGTTCTTATCCTTTCTTTTATTAATGTGATGTATCACGTTGATTGATTTGTGAATACTGAACCAGCCCTGCATCCCAGGAATAAATCCCACTTGATCATGGTGAATAATTCTTTTTATATGCTGTTGAATTCAATTTGTTTGTATCTTGTTGAGAATTTTTACATGCAGATTCGGATGTTTTAAAAAAGATTTTCAATAATCCAAAAGTTAATCTATAGCGAATGTGAAAATCAATTAACCAAAGCAGTTCACTCCATTAGCACTTAGTTGTGCAAGGTCTAATGTAATGAAAATATATAAAACTACATTCAGTAAGACCTACTAAGTGTCTTGTCCATGAGGTACTTGAGCATAAATGAAAAAAAACAAACAGGAGTCTATGACCTTGAACCAATGAGCCAATTAATATGTTAGGAAAACGAGGATGCCATTCCTAACTTACACCTAGGTAAACTAAAGTCTGGGCATGACTCAGATTTGTTTGGGGAGGATTGGAAGGTGGGAGAAGTGGTATGAGATTGCAGACAGGAAAGAGCTGAGTGGGCAAGGGCCTACAGCATAACTGTTCCCTGACAAGCATGACTAGGGTAGGACTAGGAGTGAGGAGGTCAGTCTGTCAAGAGCAAGGTGTCTGATTTGGAAGAGCTTGGGTAGTAGAATTGTTGATTTTGGCTGACTTACCAGAGAATCGTGAGTTCTGGGACAGGGATGTAGCATAGATTTTATTTTTTATTCCTGTTTCTAGTGATGCTGGCTAATGGAAAGGTGGCCGTCACTTGTAATTGTGAACACATTTTTTACATTTGGGTCTATCTCCTGATATTTCTTTTTTTTTAATTTTTTTTAACGTTTATTTATTTTTGAGACAGAGAGAGACAGAGCATGAATGGGGGAGGGTCAGAGAGAGAGGGAGACACAGAATCCGAAACAGGCTCCAGGCTCTGCGCGGTCAGCACAGAGCCCGACGCGGGGCTCGAACTCACGGACAGCGAGATCATGACCTGAGCCGAAGTTTGCCGCCCAACCGACTGAGCCACCCAGGCGCCCCTATCTCCTGATATTTCTATCAGAGTTTGGACACATCACTGCTTCCGGTGGTGGGTAGCAGTAGGAAGAATCTTAAGGTCTTTGATAAATACAAAAAACATTCGATTATTAGGAAATTTGGGAGGAAAAAAAACCTACATGATTTCATCCCATAAACATTTAATGAATGCCTACTATGTACAATGCACCAGACCTTGTCCTAGGAATACAGAGTAAATGAGATGCCCATCTAACTGGGAAGATGTGTAGACAAAACATATGGTGAGGGGAAAGGATTCATATGGAGCAATGAAGTACGGTTTCGTAGAAGAAGTGGCATTTGAAGCTGGATCTTGGAGGATTCGTAGATCTCAATAGACACAGAGGCAAGGATATTCTAGAGGAAGGAACCAGAAGAGCAAAGACAGAGAGAGGTGATTGGCATATTCAGGGAAGGTGAGTATTGACTGAAGTGTAGGATGTGAGGAATAATAGGGAGGGGCAGAAAAGACAAGCAGTCTAGGGTGAGCCAGGGGAGCCAGGCTTAGGGATTTGCATACTGGGAGTCACTGCAGATTTTGAGCAGTGAAGGGACATGGTCATATACTTCAGAAAGATCACTTTGGTAGCAGTTTAAAGAACAGATTGGAATGAGAGGGTTAGAGAATCATTTAGAAGAGAATTGCAATAGTCCAAACAAGATATGAGACTCGGACCTAGACTTTCACAACTATGAAGATGGAGAGGAGGGGAAGAATTTAACTGTTCAGAAATGACTAGCTCCTATAATGTCTTATTGGAGGATCAGGGGGAGGTCAGTGGGAAGGGAAAGGCAAGATTCAGGGATGACTTTGAAAGATTTTTATTTGGATAACTGCAAACATAGGAGGCAGAGCAGATTTGGCATGGAAGATAAATTCACTGCCAAGCATTCTGGATTTGAGGGGGCAGCAGAAAGCCTGCTAGAGGGATTGGTGGGCAGTGCTGATATCCTGTCTTCCACAGGCTCATTTGCTGCCGCAGCCTCCATATTAACATTAGTGCATCTGAGAAGGGCTCCTGGCTAATGACTAATTCCCAAGGAAGCTCTCATCAGGTCTCAGGTAATCAGGAGTTGAGGAGTTGGTTGTAATGTTTCACGTGGCTTCACCTCCAGAACATAATTGAGGCTCATTTGTCACGTAAAGATCTAAGGAATGATCTTGACAAAGCATAGCACAGATCCTGTAATGAAAAGGAAATGAAGATGGTTGCCAGCCCATTATTAAGCGTAATAACTAGGTTGAAATGAGATGAAAGACTTCATTTAGGCAGAACCTTTTCATTGACGAATGGTAGTGGGTAAAAGTGTGAAAGGAAAGCATATAATCCAATTCATAAAAAGTGTGGAAATGCTTTTTAAAACCTGAAGCAATAATCACTCATTCTATTTATAGAGCTGGAGTGGGGAATAGTTTCTCTATTGATGGATACTGATGCACAGATGAAAGTTTTAAAATAATTTTTTCTACTGACAGAACTTTATTTAAGAAATAATGAAATAGCTCTGTCCATATTTCCAGGCTAGGGGCAAGGAGGCATGGGTCCAGTAGTAAGGATGCAGGCCATTTACTTCTTGAAGAGTTTGACATCTTGTGCTTGGGGCTGCCCACTTGAGGCATATAATGTTCACTGTGATGCGTATAAATACAAAGAAACTTGTCTTTAGGTGTGTGTTTGGGGGAGAGCTGAGAGAAATAGAAAGCATTTAACTCCCACATTAAAATATTAAGAATAAAGAGAATAACATTGTGTTTAATAATTATGATACATAAATACAAATGTTAAACACACAACTTTATTCCTAGATTATAATTTTAGGAATTGGGTGATCATTCCTAAATATTTAGTTTTAAATAAATCAATATGGGTCAGATAAAATTGATCCAAGTTTTAGATCTGATCTTCAGAGGTTAAATCAAGTACACAAATTATTAAGAATGCATTATTCTGTAAGTACTGTGTGTAATTCATAAATAATTGGCATATATTATTTTATGGCTATTATTCCCACAATGATTATTGGAGGATAGATTATCAGTCAGCTGGAAAGGTCTACTCTCCAGGACAGGAATGTGTTCTTTGGAATACATATGACAATTTGGATAGCATCAAGCAAATTTTTAATATTTTAATGGATCATGAGCTAGGATGTAGAGTATAGGAGGCAGTATATAGAACACGCAGTGATTAAGAACATAAGTTCTCGAGTCCAACTCATCTGCGTTGGGATCCACACTCTACCATCACAACCTGAGTGTCCTTGAGAAAGTCATTTAAACACTAATTCTTTTTTTTCTCCTCAGTAAAATGGGAATGATAAGAGTCCCTATCTCCCTCAGTTAATATGATAATGAAATGAGAAAAACAATGGCAAAGCACCTATCACAGCACCTAACTGTTCTGTACTAAGAGCTCAGATAATACTAGTGGTTGCTATTGCAGCTTTCTGTGCTGGGTCATCCACCTGCTGTGTGTGTAACTGGTTACCAGTTTGAGCAAGAACTTAGTTGCATACTCAACTTTTGGCTCCCTCTATCATCTGCAGTGGTGCATCCGCAGAAGTGTGCTGTGATTCCCTCCCCAGCAACCAGTGGTTGGCAGATAGCAATTTCTTAATTTTAAAGGTCAGGAGCAGAAAATGCAAGTGCTGAACAAAAAACTTGGACAGCACCCCCTCTAGTGGTGATTTGATGAATTGCCCCCAACAATTGCCCTGTTGATCACAAACAGGAGAGCTGCTATAAAAAAAGGGATATAGTTGACATAGTTACAAGAAAACACGTGGTTTAACAAATGAATTTATTAATCACAAACACATAATAAACTAGTACCAGATGTACCTAAGTTGTAATTAATGTCATCAAGATATCTGGAGCTTGCATATTTTCTCCTGTGCTAATCAGCCATTTAACCTGAACAGATTTCCAACTTGGGGTAAAAGTGCAGAATTAGCAATTCTATACATAGCTATATGTTCTATCCCCCAATAAAAATTGTAATTCACATAGCCATTACAGTCTGTGATTTTACTATATACAATACTTTTTTCCCAAGATAATATTATAATCATTGTTGATAATAACATCTTATCCTCTTTTAGGGATTAATAAACTTTTCTCAGGGTTTTGTTTTCACAGAAGGAAGGTATGGCAAGTTTTTCTCTGCTGGTTGTATTGAGGAGGAAGCCAAGGCTTATAGATTTTCTTTTGCCACCCAGATCACTTTCCATAGGTTTGTATTAGATTTCACCCCTAGGAATCTCCTCTTGGAAAAATAAAATGCATGGAAACTGGCATGTCCCTTTTTGTGTTTCTACCCTTCCTCCTCCCCCTCCTCTTCGAATCTTCATGTCACACTTCCTAAGAATATACTTGTTTGGAAGATTGGAATGAAAATGATTAAAATAGAGACCTGGGTTTTACAGAAACATAAATCTAGGGAGTAGAAATGAAAATTCAAAGAAATACAGTTTTTTTTTAAATACTTGAATTGCTCTTCGTAAGATTTAAGAGTGAACAGACAATGGATAATTTATAAATAGGACGTCTTTTCTAATGGAATGATGGGAATATTTATAACCATATTGAGTTATTGTGAAGCAGAGAACAGGCATGCCCTCACTTATACTTTTGGTGTGTTTGTGCTGTAGCAAGCTTCAATCCAACTGTAGAATTTCCCTGTTTTGGCGGGAAAAGTGTATCCCTTCTTGTAGTGCCTCTATTTACACTTGTGGCTGGTCAGTGAACCTCAGTTCTCAAATCACCTGTGGGAGAAAGTAGGTATGTCCAGAAACCACTTTTCTCAGGAGCTCTTTGGGGGCCAACTTAAATAGGTGTGACTGGAGTTGTGAACAGAAAGGGGCTGGATCACTCTGGATTATAGGCCTGTGCTGATGAGATCAAGCTTGCAGGTTGGCTTCCTCTGTGGGCTACTCAATTCCACTGTGTCCCCAACCTGGCCATAGTCTGCAGCTTTGTCAGCTGCATCACAGTTCTGTATTTGCCAAATATGTATAAAGTGTCGACGCGTGAGGGGCTCTGAAAGTGTGACATGTTATTGAAAACTCCATCTCATGATAGAAATGTGACTTGCACTGGTCACTTTTGGTGGCACCATCTTTGATTCCTGCAACGACCCTTGGCTAATTGAATTGTATGTGACCTTTCTCTTCTTCCTGCCTTTTTGTGACCCTCTCGTACCTTTCAGTGCTTCTCCCTTAACCTCACGGTTTCACTTCCTTTATGCTGCCTTGTTACATGCCTTTCTAGGTCTCTTACCATAGTACATCCTTCTTAGTTGCTTCACTACTCCAAAATCTAAAAAATAAATGTACTATCTCATATTCTATCTCCTTTTGCCCCACTCTCGGTTTGTTTCCTAGGACTAGAAATCCAAGAGAAACAAATCATACCATCATGTTGGAATCTATTAATGGTCTAATACTCTCTAGGTATAAGACTATAATGCCTTAACTCATGGGAATGGATTTCTACTGATGAAAGATCAGTGTGGGAAAATATTTGGTGGCAGATGGTCCTTTACGGATCCCTGGCATCAACCCTTTGTCTGCTTTTGGGGAAGATTCCCTCAGGTCTCTCGATATACTTTATATTGTAACCTTGTATTGTGGATGCTAAAGGAAAAGAATAAGAGGGATAACATTTGGAAATTGTTTTCCCCATTACTGCAAGGCTGTTTTCTGTCTATTGACTACCTTATAACTAAATACTCCCTTTGCTAGCTAACCAAGAGAACAGAGGAAAAGGAACTATGAATCTATTAAATCAAATACATTTTGCTCAGATAGTACTTAAAAGGAAATGAATTCTCAGTATACTCTCAAGGTTTGTATGATAAAGCTAATTGTAAAGGCTGTTAAATGTCTTCAACTGCCTTTGAGTATGATCATTGTGTCTCAGGAGCAGATATTTTGATTATCTTCAATACCAACCATGTCCTGTCACTAATGGGCCAAACCAGCCTGTTAACATTGTAAAGGTGTAGATTATACAGCAGATGGTTTAAAGGAAGTAACTAAAGGGATTTAGGGAACGAATGGAAAAAACATTCCAAAAGCTTTTTTTTTTTTCATATTAAGTAGGTAATTATAGAGGTTGAGGCTACTTTGTTAAGCCAAATTTGTTAACTTGCTATGCATCTTAAGGTTGGGGGTGGGGGGGAACTGGACTGTTATATAGCCTTTAAATCACCTCCAGGTTTTTATTGTTCTTGATGCATGGGAACAGTGTCACAGACAATCCATAAAAAAGAATAATATAAAATACACTTAAAGATGATAAAACAATATTTTAAAAACTTTTTTAATCTTTATTTGTTTTTGAGAGAGAGAGACAGCGTGGGAGCTTGAGAGGAACAGAGAGAGAGGGACACAGAATCCGAAGAAGGCTCCAGGCTCTGAACTGTCAGCACAGAACCCCACACAAGGCTTGAACCCACGAACCATGAGAGCATGACCTGAGCCGAAGTCAGACACTTAACCAACTGAGCCACCAAAACAATAAATATTAAAATTATGTTTAGTCTGGAGATGTATTGGCAGTAATTTACCATGACCCAGAATGTTTAATTAATGCAGATTTCCCCTATTATTGACAGTTAATTAGACTGATACATGACAGGTAAACAACCAATACCAGGGAGTGAATTAAAAGCCCCTCCCGCCAAGAAATAGTGTCATCAGTACATATTTATTCTAATCCAGTTGTACCTTCTTGCCTTCAACAATGCATCATGATCATCAAAATCCATAGTGGTGAATCTGGTGCCTTCTGAATCCTCAAAAAAAGTTCAAATGCCCTTCAGTATAAATTTAGAATGAGATATTTATTTGATTATTGATTTATTTCTAATGAATATTTCTCCTACAGAAAAGGATTTGAGGCAGCTTATAATAAAAGCCCATACATAGCAAAGCAGTGAAAAATGAAGTCAGAAAGAGATTCCAGAATCGACAGAGTCCAAAAACTTTCTGAGGCTGTAGACTGCTTCAAAGATCTGTTAAAGAGCTGTGGAACATCTCCCCAGAAAAGTATAACTATGCAAATAGGCACAAAAACCTTGAAGTCTATCCACGTACCCACCCTGGGTGTCCTTGAACCCCAGGTCAAGAGCCTGTGTATAGAGAGGGGGGTGCCTGGGTGGCTCAGTCGGTTAAACACCCAACGTCGGCTCAGGTCATGATCTCATGATTTGTGGGTTCGAGCCCCACGTCGGGCTCCGTGCTGACAGCTTAGAGTCGAGCCTGCTTTGGATCTGTGTCTCCCTCTCTCTCTGTCCTTCCCCTGTTCATGCTCTGTCTCTCTCTCTCTATCAAAAATAAATAAATGTTAAAAATTTTTAAAAAAGAACCCTTGTATAGAGAAAGCAAAATATGGAGGTAAGATAGTTATTGCACTTGAGTATTGCATTTAGCCCTGAGCTTTCTGTCCAACTGAGGTTAAAAGATGGCTACAGGGTTCTCAACTTCTAAAAAAGGAAGCAGGTCAGTTTACAAGATTATAAGTGAAACATATAATTTTTAAATGGCAATGTTTATACAGTTTTGTAAAGGGTAATAAAGTAATATAAAGGGAGGTAGCATAATTTGGTGAAATTCTTTGAAATTAAGTAATTGGAAGTAGAATATCTATGCTAATTGTGTTGACAGGCATATTAAATTAGCCAGTGTCTCATTTCTAGCCATTCTGGAGAAGAGGGAATTTACTGTATATGTCTTTCTTTAATGGTAGATTTACCCACCTAATATTATTTGATTAAAGCTGATATTAATATAATATATTCCCATGAGCAAATACCATCTAAACAGTGAGAGAGGCCTTAGGGTATAAAAAGAAATCGAACTGTGATTAAATATCTGCTATTAATAGGTCATACCATGGAAAACTGGCATATAGATAATGACAGATAATCACTTTAGGTGCCTACTGCTTTCAACTTTTCTCAAAGGCAAATAAATAACACAGTCATTCCTATCACAATTATAGGCAGAGGCACTATAGGGTAGGGGTAAAGAACACAGTCTGTAGAATCAGAGACTGGTTTTCTACCACTTATTAACCATGTGACTTTGGGAAAAGTCATTGAACTTGTCTGAGTCTCTAGTTCTTTTCTGTAAAATAAGAATCATAAAAATGTGAATCTAAGGGCTGCTCTTAGGCTGTACAAGGGTCCCCTGGAAGTATTTCTTTTGTGGGGCTCCTGTCCAAAAAATTTAAGTCACCTAAAATCAACATGTCACTGTCATCCTAGAAGTCCAGTCTCACACAATCCTGTGAAGCAAATACCACATGACTAACAGGAGTAATGCATTTGCCAGGCCATTCTGCCAGAACTGGGGCCTTGCGGTGGGGCCCCAGGACAGCCACATAAACACCAGTGCTGGAACTACTTGGAGCATCCAGTTAACTGCAAGCATAAGTTTGCTGTGAGGACTGGGAATTCCCCCAAAGACAAAGGGATAGAACAGGGATCCTCTCTGCCAAGGTCTAAGGAGGATATTGGTCTATCTTAAAGGATCATTGGGAAGATTAAATGAGGTAATCTATATAAAGCATTTGAAGGGCGCCTGGGTGGCTTAGTCGGTTAAGGTCCGACTTCAGCTCAGGTCATGATCTCGTGGTCCGTGAGTTCGAGCCCCGTGTCGGCTTTGTGCTGACAGCTCGGAGCCTGGAGCCTGCTTCGGACTCTGTGTCTCCCTCTCTCTCTGCCCCTCCCCCACTCATGCTCTGTCTGTCTGTCTGTCTCTCTCTCTCTCTTCCTCTCTCTCTCTCAAAAATAAATAAATGTTAAAAAAAATTAAAAAAAAATAAAGCATTTGACATGAAAATTCTGTAAAGCCTGGCTCACAGTAAGTCCTCAGTACATGTTGGCAATGATTAGTATTATAATTAGTATTAACAATGCTCAATGCATTTCATGCCCAATCTGGTTTTCTTTCAGTGGATGGCTGCATTGACTGGTCAGTGGATCTCAAGACATACATGGCTTTGGCAGGTGAACCAGTACGGGTGAAATGCGCCCTTTTCTACAGTTATATTCGCACCAACTATAGCATGGCCCAGAGCACTGGACTCAGGCTTATGTGGTACAAAAACAAGGGTGATTTGGAAGAGCCCATCATCTTTTCAGAGGTCAGGATGAGCAAAGAAGAAGATTCAATATGGTTTCACTCAGCTGAGGCACAAGACAGTGGTTTCTACACTTGTGTTTTAAGGTGAGTGCTGTGTGAAAATATTGCTCAATACCATAGTTAGTCGTCTTTTGATTGGGCCTGGAGTGTATGGAGGTGTTGCTCACATTATACAGTGAATATCTTTGCAGTGCATGGGGAGCTTCAGTAAGTTCAATTCTAATTGTTTATTGGGACTACACAACAAATTCTTATCAAGTTTTCATAAAATGGGACTTACATTTACTGTGCATGCCCATAGAATTTTATAAAAGTTTGTGTTTCATTTCTTAACTCCACCCCTACTGTAGGGTCTTCTAACAATTGTTTTTTCATAGAGCCAATGGGCTCAATGTTCTTAATATCTGACTATGAAAATGGCCTAAAGTATCATTTAGGGTAAGTTCTCTACGTTTTTTGTTGATGGAAAATAGCTTCAGATTTTCCTGGGAGATTTTACTGGGAGATCTCTTAGCAAATAAGCTACTGTTAAAAATTTTCATATGATTTGCACAGTGTCCACTGTATCTAAATGTTCAACATGGAGCCCTATAAACACATGGTCATCCTGAGTTCCTAGGTGCTATACAGGGAATGATGTGTAACAGATACTATTGATTCTTGTAAGAAGTTTATAGTGAAAAGCAATCTGTTTTATCCTAAGGGATTCTACAATATGTCCTTCCTTCCCCTTCCACCCTAGTGCAAGGATCTAGGACGTAGAATCTCAGATAGGGATTGCATTAGGTATTGAAGTAGATAGCTGAGATGACCTTTAAACCACTTTTCAATTCTGCCATTTTGGGAGTCTCTGATCTTGCACACCAGGCACCTACAATCTATTATTTGATTTCAACTTCCTGGAAATGCAGACCCTTCCTATTTTTGCCTCCTGTGGACTTTGATGCCAAAGCTATGTCACCTCTTCATCAAAAGCACTTCAAAACCCCTGGTGAGGCCTCATTGTTCAAAAGGCCAGGGGAACAGGGTGATGTATAAATAATCTTCTTGATGCTCCAGGCATCACTTTTATACGTATGTGTTTTGAGGGAGGAGTGTTGGGGAAGCAAGTGGTGAGTTTAGTTTCTGTTTGTGGTGGACAAAAACTCCAGGATACTGGAGGAAATAGCAGTCATACTTAGTGATAATCAATGCTTTCACCTACTTGGGCAGCTCTCGGAAAAAATGAGAAAAGGATGGTAATTCAGCCTCAGTGAATGATACTATATTCTTTGAGTACTGCTACACTTTTCCTGCTTACCTCCTCTTCACCCCCACCTTCATTAAGTCTTGCCAATCTAAAATAGATGTCTTTTCCTCCTTCTGATCCATTTGCTTGTTTTTTTTCACAGATTTATATTTTTATTTGCAAAGCATTAGTTAACTGTATAGATGTTGTATACTGATAATGAATTATCAACTTAATTATTGCTTACTTTCCCTGGCCTGCTTATATGCCCAGACTTGTTACCCCTCTCCTCTTTTCTCTCCTCTCACCCTATTCTCCTACTCCAAGCAATGCTACTAATCCAGTGTGTATCCTTGCATACATTCTCCCTATTCTTTGAAGTGGAAATATATATATATATATATATATATATATATATATATATATATGGATTTTCTCCTCATTGTTTTACAAAATAAGAGTTTTATATTTCTCTGCATTTTCTTTTCTTAATAAAAATACAGAGTGGGAATCTTTCCAAGTCAATTGATAGAGAGCTCACTTATCCTTTTAAGTATGTAATATTCTGTGTTGCTTAATAGTCTATGATACTACCATTTAGTCAATCAAATTTGTATTTATGTGCATGTATTTTGTTTCCAGCTTTTTATCCCCATAAAATGTACTGTAATAAAAGACCCCTCCATTTGCTTTTAAATAAATGTATAAATTTTAGAACAATTTTAAACTTACAGAATTATTGCAAAGACAGTACAGTAAGTTCCTGTGTGCCCTACACCATTTTTCCCTGTTATTAACATCTTACATGACTTTGGTATATTTGTTACAATTAATGAACCAACAGTGGTACATTGTTATTAACTAGAGTCCATAATAATTCAGATTTTCTCAGATTTTCCTTAATGTCTTTTTTCTATTCCAGGATCCCATCTGGGATACCACATTACATTTAGTTGTTAGCTGTCCTTAACTTCCTTTTGGTTGTGGTGCTTTTTCAACTTTCCTTAATTCTTATGACCTTCACAGTTTGAGGAATACTGTTTAGATATTTTGTAGAATGTCCCTCAGTTGGGATTTATCTGATATTTATTTCATAGTTAGACTGGGATAATGTGTTTTTTTGAGGAAGCCCACAGACATAAAATATGCTCATTACGTCATATCAAGGGTAAAAAGTATCAATATACCTTATTGCTTTTGTTTTGTTTTTTCTTTTATTTCAAGCTTTTATTTAAATTCTAGTTAGTTAACATATAGTATAATATTGGTTTTAGTAGAACTTAATGATACATCACTTACACATAGCACCCAGTGTTCATCACAAGTGCTCTCCTTAATACCCATTCCCCATTTAGCCTATCCCCCTCTCACCTCCACTTTAGCAAACCCTCAGTTTGTTCTCTATAGTTAAGAATCTTTTATGGTTTCCCTCCATCTCTTTTTTTTTTCTTTCCTTCTCCTATGTTCATCTATTATGTTTCCTCAATTCCATATGAGTGAAATCTTATGGCATTTATCTTTCTCTGACTTAATTCACTTAGCATAATGCACTCTAGCTCCATCCACATTGTTACAGATGGCAAGATTTCTTTCTTTTTGATTGCTGAGTAATATTCCACAGTATGTATCTGTGTGTGTGTGTGTGTGTGTGTGTGTGTGTGTGTGTGCATTTCTTTATATTTCAGCACTATAAGATGCTCCAGGATTATCTTGTATATTTCCTGCCCTAGTCCTACAATCAGCCACTTTTCTGAGGGACCTTGATTCCTTTTAATGGAGAATGGCATTAGAAATTTCCATAAGTATGCTCTTTGCTACTGGGGTGTGATTGCTTCTCAGTTGACAGCCTATTTGCTTTTAAACAAAGACATGTAGTATTTCATGCACAATTGAAGTTCCCAGTGTCCCTGAAATCCTGTCTTGTAGATGGCCCTCTCTTTCAAGCACATATCTGATTAAGTTTGTATCTGTTGTTGATATCATCTAAGTCAGTGGTTCTCAAGTCACATGTAGATCAGTAGAAGAGAAAAGGATGATATCCCACCGAGCAGAGGCTTACATTCAAGCATAACTCCTGACATCCTTTATTCATGCAGTAGATCTTAGGGAGTGATTGGGACTGATGGAGTGGGTGAATCTTTTGAATGTTATACTTCCCATATACCTTAGTATGGAAAAAGAAGAGTTTGGGGCCCAATGTTCTAAAGGAAGGAACAGTCTTTGTCAACTTAGGGAAGTCTCTTCTAGAATGATACAAGTGATTTGGATAGCATTTGGCTGTGTTTAATAAATATGCTTTTCAGATCTAGTACTGGCCACTGACTCCAAATATGTGCCAAGTGAGAAATTCAGTCCATATAGGTGATTTTATGCCATTGCCAAGAGAGTATCATTTATAGTGAAAAAGGCTCTGAATTTGACAATGTGTGTATTCACCTAAAATTCCCAATTTAAGGCCACTTTAATGTAATCATGGATGATAATTTTTCTGTGCATTATTGCCCTCATTAAAAATTAGTGTATTAATTTCAGTGTTTAAAAATGCATATATGAAATATTTAATAATATTCTCTATCCATTTGCATCATAGCAAGAAAAATTTACTGTTTGTGATCTTTCTATAGCCAATTACTCAGTTTTGTGTTTTTAATTTAGCCAGTCTCAAGAGTGATTAGTTGAATTTCTCAGCATTTTAGTTAGCGGTTATAGTAATAGAGAAATGATAGAGAAGTGAGTCATATTTTGAGAGGTAGTGCCAGTCCAAAAATTACTGTCTCCCCTGCTTCCCACCTGAATCTTTTCAGTGGAGGCACTTACTAAGATAAAAGTGATGAGAGTAATCCCACATATCACTTTCCCAACAACTTGGAACAAAGGATGACTTAATCTGTGGATGAAGACATATATATCTATATAATCCTGAATTTAATTCACAGGTAGTGAAAAGAGTGATTAAATATTATCAAACATCTGTAGAAACCTGAGTGTTTGGGGATAACGATGGCCAAGTGCAGTGAACCAGTTATAAGTTCAAAAACCATTATGACCATTTACCTCTCCAACAAAGTAAACAGAACAAGAACCCCCTTCTTAAAGGGGTACATAATCCAACCATTTTTGCTCTTTAGTAATCATTAAAATAAATGAGGTTCTCAAAATCTGACTGTCTCACAAACTCTTTCTAAAGGGTTCCTTAGTGCATTTATCCAACCCTGACACATGACATTTGCATTGCTATTCATCACATTTTAGTGATTATTACTCCCAACAAAGCAATATCATCAGAAAAGTTGAGGGGGTAGAGATATTTGAAACAAGGAATGTAGCATGTTGCTAATTATTGAATCTGTACAAAGAGTATATGAGTGTACATTATATTGGTATTTTTATTTTTGAGTATGTTTGAAATGTTCCATATTTAAAAAAATAAATAAATACAAATATACAGTAATTTTGTCTGATTTTAATGGCTCCTAAATGATCCTGACCTATAAATGCCTATGTAGTATATAGTAAACAAGGTTTACATTTTAGTCAACAAATGTTCATTGAGCATGTACAATGGGATTCACTTTATACCATATTGCAAGGAAACCTGTGTCTTTTGAAAGGAAAGTAATTGTCCTAGTCTACCTAAGACACTAAGAAATATGTTTCAACACCTTTCACCCTCCTATCCTACTCCCCATCATGGTTACCAAGAGATTATCAAGGACAGTGAGCTTTCTTATAATTTAATCCCAGTTTAACTGTTAATCCTTGAAAAATTAAGTGTCAACAAGTAGCTTGCTCAAGTACCAATTTCCAGGAGAGCAGATAGTCTCTTGTAGGAAAAATGAGGATTTGGATTTATTATAATTAATTGAACTCAGAAAAGATCAAGATTGTATAGCAGGGTCTTTAGAAAGTGGTGATGCCTTCTCTTGTCTGCATAGGCTAACATGTGATAGAAGTAGTCATCTTTTCCATCTGTTTTTAGATATAAGTGGGAGTCCCTGGTTTAGCTTATTTTTTGTAGCAAGTATGCATAATGGAACACATATATAATATGAAAAGATTAATTAATTCAACCTCTAAAAGTTGATAATCTGCTTGTTTGTAAAATTACAGATAACATAAATAGCACAGTAGTGGCAATTGTAATTTACTTTCATCTCATTAAAAGTTAGATATGCTCGGGGCGCCTGGGTGGCGCAGTCGGTTAGGCGTCCGACTTCAGCCAGGTCACGATCTCGCGGTCCGTGAGTTCGAGCCCCGCGTCAGGCTCTGGGCTGATGGCTCGGAGCCTGGAGCCTGTTTCCGATTCTGTGTCTCCCTCTCTCTCTGCCCCTCCCCCGTTCATGCTCTGTCTCTCTCTGTCCCAAAAATAAATAAAAAACGTTGAAAAAAAAAATTAAAAAAAAAAAAGTTAGATATGCTCTAATATTTAGAAATATAACCATACTGCTGTATGTTATCTATGTAATACTCAGAAATATTAGCCATTTTATTGTACAATACCTATGTAATTTGAATTCCATTCAGTTTGTTTATTTGAGGGGAGCAGATGTTTACAGTATAGTTGGTTAACAGATTACGTGCTTTGTAAGAATTAATGGGTTGTATTTGATAATCATAAAATAAGAATTGATTTCAAATAGTCATGAATGAGCTAGAATGCTGGTATTCCTATATAGATATAGATATAGATATAGATGATATAGATATAGATATAGATATAGATATAGATATAGATATAGATACAGATACAGATATTATTTTGCTCCTATCAAGGTTTTAATTTGTTGCAGGAGTTGCAAATTCAAAATCTCTTCAGGGGCCAAGAAGGTAGATAATGTAATAATTGTGGCAGGCCATCTGAAACATTTTAGGGTGTTGAAGACTATATCAATCTCCTCAGTAATCTCATTTTCATGTTTCTAAACTTGCCACTACCTCTAGCTCACTATTTCTGTACCTCAATTCCAGTAACCTATTGACCCTCCCCCAGAGCTGCCACTCACTGATCCTACAATTTTTTCACTGTCCTTTGCTCTCTTTCCACCTACCATAGTTTAAGTTTCATAATCAGTCATTATAATCACTCCCATATGTACCCTCTTGATTTCTTTGACTCTTTATCCCTTAATCTTACTTGTGAAACCATAGCACTGTTTAAATCAACTCTTTATCTATGCTTGTACCTGCATCCTTGTAGCTGAACTTGACTGAAGGGAGATATATGATAACATTGACTGGTCCCACTTCAAATTCATTATTATAAACTTCAAAAGGACCCTTAATACTGCCAAGTAGTATTACTGTGTATTCCTAGTCTATTCAGTCTTTCATCCTCCTAGATGAGTATTTTACATTGTTCTCCTCAAACGTTAAACATGTCCCCTCGCTTCCCATTTTACTGAAAAAAAAAAAAAAAAACTGAAGCAATTAGGAGAGAACTTCCACTATATTCACCCACTGATTGGCATCTGTATCTGCATACTCTGCCTTCAAGTCTATTATCATTGATGGACTGGCCTTGCTGCTATGTAAGGCCAAATACATCACTTCTGCACTAGATTCAATCTTTATTTGCCTACTCAAGGAAATCACCTGAGCATTTCTCCCACTCTCCTGTATCATGGAATTTCCTATTTCTATTGGATCATTTCCATCAACATACACATAGGACAATATTTATGCCATCTAAAAAAGTGTCAACTCCACTTCTCCTGCCAGCCACTGCCCATCTCCTTGCTTACATTTGCAGCAAAATACTTATTAACAACAAAAAAACAAAAAACAAAACAAAACAAAACAAAAAGCAAAGAAAAAAAGCCCTGCCATCTGCACTTAGGATCTTAAGCTCCTCTCCACTGATTCTCTATTAAACCCATTCCAGTTAGAATTTTGTTTTCGCTACTGCACCAAAATTGCTCTTTTCAGTCTCCAGTGACCTCAGTGATGCTAAATCCAGTGGCCAGGTCAATTTTCACTCCTACTTTTACTTAATCAGTACATATGGCACAATTGATCACCCCCTTATTTTTGACATATGTTCTTTAACCTGACTTCCAGAGAACCACACTATCCTACTTTTCCCTGTACTCTGTCAATTACCCTTTCTTAATTTCCTTTGCTGGTTCCTCATAGTTCCCCTGACCTCTTAATGTTAGGGGACCCTGGTGCTTGGTCCTAGTTTTCTTTTCCATGTCTATCCATACTTACTCCACCCATGATTTGTTTATACAATCTCACAGTTTTATCTCTCACGGTTTTATCTACCATCTGTACACTGATAACTCCAACACATATACCTTCCAGCCCATATCTCTCTCCTAAACTACAGAATCTTTGTTTGTTTGTTTTGTTTTTCTTCCAAATTATTATTTAAATTCGAATTAGTGAACATATAGTATAATATTGGTTTCAGGAGTAGAATTTAGTAATTCATCACTTACATATAACACCCGGTGCTCATTCCAATAAGTACCCTCCTTAATTCCCATCACCCATTTAGCCCATCCCCTGCCCACCTCCCTTCATAAACCCTCAGTTTGTTCTCTATTGGTTTCTTATGGTTTGCTTCTCTCTCTCTCATTTTTTCCCATCCCATTTGTTCTTCTGTTTTGTTTCCTATATTCCACATATGAGTGAAATATGGCATAAAATACAGAATCTTTTATCCAGTAGAATTTTCAGCATATTCACTTGGTGTTAAGACCAGTATGTCCCAAACTGAACTTCTGATCTTCTTCCTGTCTTACCATGGATTCCTAGAAAATAAAACCTGAGGCAAAAGCTATTGTGTATTAGCAACATAGGAGTGAAGGAAAAAGGTAGGGAGGCAGGGGAAAAAGGAGATTATTTCATGATAGTTGATCCAGGAGGAGAAATAGAGAATTTCTTTCTCAGCTCCTATATCCCATTGGTCAATATATTATCCCACAGGCTCTTAACTCACTCAAACGTTGGGGATTACATAGACTGTGCCTTCCATACCACTGCTACCATTCTGGTTCAAGCCACCATCTCTTACCTCTGTTGTTTCAATAACTTCTAATTGGTTTCTCTGCTTTTCTACATGACTCTCTTCAATCTTTCTTAATACCAGTATTCACATATGTTTGTGTTCTACCTAGGACCTTCCAATGGTACACCATTTCATTTGGAAGTAAATTCAAGACCTTTCTAGGGCTTACAAGGCACTTTGACCTTACTGTTTCTCAAACAGGTATACTCTCAGGCAGGTATACTCCAGCTTTAGGGTCTTTGCCCTAACTGTTACCTCTGTCTGGAATACTTTATTCTCCTAGAGCTACATGACTAACTCCCTCATTTCTTTCCATTTTACAGATTCTTCTATTTTAGCCTCATCAGTGCATCTTCTTTGAATATTTTATTTATATATATTCTTAATATTCTCTTCCACTTAGTTACCATTCTCATACTCCTGATATTTTTTACCTTGCTCTGATTTTTCTTTTTACATAGCAATTATTAACTTTTTTGATATATATATATATATATATATATATATATATATATATATAATTTACCTATCATATTTGCTATTGATTTTCTGTCTCCTTAAGCTATGATGTAAGCTTCTTAAGGACAGAGATATTTGTCTTTTTTGCTCCCTGATATAGCTCAAGGGACTATAGTGTATGGCACATAGTAAGTGCTCAGCAAGTGATTATTGGATGAATCAATGAGCTATGTCTCATTTAAAGTCAGGCAGCCACATGATATCCAAATTATTGTTACCGTATAGAAATATAAGACAAATATTGCTGTATCTTCTGATTTTTTGAAAAAATCCTCAAATCTGAATTTTTATATGCAATTTCCTAAATTTAAAATTTAATTTTTTTTATTTTGCATATTTTTTATATTTTGCATGTTTAAAATTTCTAAGCTCCCCTCCCAAGAAACCCTACTCAGAGTCAACCAGTGGACTCACAGTTTACAAATTCTGAACTACTAGGTTTTGACTCCAACATTAACCTAGGGAGTAATGGTGTATTTTAGTTATATGACCTGTGCCTTGATTTCCTCACCTGGAAAATGAAAATTTGTTTATTCAGCTTAAGATATTTTGAACAATTGCATTCGGTATTTGGCATATAGCATTGAATGAGACAGATTAAAGTTCCTACTCTCCTTTGGGGTGCCTGTCTGGCTTGGTTGGTGGACCATGCAATTCTTGATCTCCAGGTCATGAGTTCAAGCCTCATGTTGGGCATAGAGATTACTTAATAAAAAAAAAAAATAAAGTTCTTACTCTCCTGGAACTTAACTTCTAGAGCGGGGGAAACATACACATACATTTACAAGATTATGTTGGGTAATACTTATGATGAGAATAAAAAGGGTCATATTACAAGAGTGACTGGAAGGCCATTTTTAGTTGAGTGATCAACAAGGGCTTCCAAGAGAAAGAGACTTAAAGCCAAGACCTGCATGGCAGGAAGGAACCAACCTTGTGAAGATCTATGGGAATAGTGTGCCAGTCAGTGAACAACAAGTGCAAAGGTCATGAAACAGGAACAGACTAGTTGTATTCAAGAAAACTAAAAAAGGCCAGTGCGGGTGGAGCACAGTGAGCTGAGGGGAAATGGTATTGGATGAGGCTGGAGAGGCAGGCAGAGGTCAGATCCTGTTGCATATTGTGGGCCAGAATAAGTTGATTTTTATTAGTAATCCGAGGCAAATGGAGAGTGTTATATTTTGTCTGTTTGTTTTAAGCTGGGGAATAAGATGATCAGATTTCTATTTTTAAAAGATCACTGTGACTGCCCCAGTGAGATTGGACTGTAGGGAGACAAGCAAGGAGACCAAGTTGGGAAGCAATTATATCATTTGAGGGGGAGATATGCTATGGTAAGCTTGGATTGGGGTGGTAGCTAAGGAGATGGGGAGAAGTTAATGGATCCAAGATATGTATTGAAAGATGAGCTGACAGGACATACTGATGCACTGGCTGTGAGAAATGAGAGAAATAGTTGAATAAAGGATGCCTCTTATGTTTCTGACTTAAGCAACTGAGTGAATCATGGTGCTCTTAACTGAGAGAGAGAACAGTTGAAGAGGAGTTGAAGCGTCTACCTCGGGGAATACTGACAAGCACTTAGCACCAAAGCTGACATAGAGTAAATGCTCAACACATTATCTCTTATTTCTGTTTTTGGTACTGATACCACTATCACTACTAGCTCTGATTTTTCAGCCCTTACTATATGGCAAAAACTATGTCAGTAACACTATGAGGTAGGTCATATTATTGAAGATGGTAAAACTGATATTCATAGAGGTTAAAGAACTTGCCCAGTGATACATGGCTATTAAATGGTAGAGTTGAGACTTGGACCCACGTCTGTGTAGCTCATACACATAATTAGATTTTTTTTACTGTATTTTCTTTTATTACCCATTTTTACTGTTCTTCATAGGTATCAATATCTGTATATTACAACAAATTAGATATGTTTAATTCCTGCCTGTATAAATTTCTGAGATTCTATTTTGAGTTTCCACTGTATAAAATATCATATGGTGATGAGAATGAGTCTATTGATTAAATATGGACAAGAGATGACAGTGAAATAGAGCTTCTTAGTTCATGATAAGTGAGGATCAAGTTAAAGCAGACATTTCCAGAGATAAAACCAGACTACTTGTCTTAAAGAGTTTGGAACCCTTTGTGATCATTTATGTTTCCAAACATTATGTAGACATGCTTAAAAGTTTTCTTTATTTTTTAAAGTTTATATTTATTTTTAGAAAGAGAAAGGAGAAAGAGAGCAAAAGCAATCAGGGGATGGGCAGAGAGAGAGAGAGAGAGAGAGGGAGAGAGAGAATCCCAAACAGGCTCCGTGCTGTCAGCATAGAGCCCAACATGGGGCTCGATCCCACGAATCATGAAATCATGACCTGAGCTGAAACCAAGAGTTGGACACTTAATTGACTGAGACACCCAGGCATCCCAAAAGCTGTATTCTACCAAAAAATAAGAGATGGAGGAACTTTGATGGAGGTATATTCTTAGCTGACTTTTTTTTTGTCTGTTTATACTCTGGCTTCCCAAATTCCAATATAGAAGATTCATGATGAATCAGTTAAAGAAGCATATACATCAATATATGACAAAGTGCTAGAATGAATATAATTAGGTGTCCTGAATGCAAGGGTTATGTTTTTCAAGAACATATTGCATATGTTCTTGTTCAAAAACATATTATGTTTTTCCAGAACATAAAACTGGTTCCCTCCATTCATCCTAAAGGTAAAATATTGCATACTGGTAGAAAAATGAAAGCACATTCTTTCCTAACCACAGTTTTATTTTGGTTTTTAATAAAAAGGATACTTTATAGCAGATATCATTTCAGATCTTAGGTATCTATCAGTCCTTAAACAAATATTTATTGAGCATTTATTCTGTGAAAGGTACCAAAAAAAGCAAAAGTGAATGGCAGACCTCCTGCCTTCCAACAGATTAAAACAGGAATTAGGACATGTATACAAATTATAATCAAACAAGTAAAACTCAAATATAAGACAGGATTCTATGTGGTTCAGCATATAATTGTATCCTAGGAAATAGGCCAGCAAGTAAACAATCTTAAAAGGTTTAATCTTTAGGTATTTGCTGTAGTCCTTTGAAAAGCATCAAGGGGAAGCCAATTTGTAATGCCCAGCAACCTTTAAAATCAGTTTTCCATATTGCTTTCATGCTCAATATCTTATACATACTATAGCTACCCAGAAAACTCTGTAAACACTGCTCATTATCAACTAAAAAATTCACTCTGGAATGTATCTTCTGCAAGTTTTCCCACTTTTTTTCCTTTTTCATCTTCTATCACTTGTTTTTTTTTTCCTTTTCATTTATTTTTTGTTTCAAATTTTTATTTAAATTCTAGTTAGTTCACATATAGTGTAGTATTGTTTTCAGGAGTAGAACTTAGTGATTCATCACTTACATATAACACCCAGTGTTCATCACAACAATTACCCTCCTTAATACCCATCATCCATTTGGCCCATTCTCTACCCATCTCCACTCCAGCAACCCTCAGTTTGTTTTCTGTGGTTAAAAGTCTCTTGGGGCGCCTGGGTGGCTCAGTCAGTTAAGCTCAGTTCGTTAAGCTTGATTTCAGCTCAGATCATGATCTCATGGTTCATGAGTTAGAGCCCTGTATCAGGCTCTGTGCTGACAGTGCAGATCCTGCTTGGAATTCTCTCTCTCTCTCTCTCTCTCTCTCTCTCTACCTCTTTCTCTCTCTCTCTCTCTCTCTCCCTCTCTGCCCCTCCCTTGTACTTCTCTCTCTCTCTCTTTCCCAAAATAAATAAACTTAAAAAAGAGTCTTTTATGGGTTGCCTCCCTCTCTTTTTTCCCCATTCCCCTATGTTCATCTGTTTTGTTTCTTAAATTCCACATATGAGTGATATTATATGGTATTTGTCTTTCTCTGACTGATTTATTTTGTTCAGCATAATACACTATATAGCTCCATCCACGATGTTGCAAATGGCAAGATTTCATTCTTTTTGGTGGCTGAATAATATTCTAATACATATTTATACCACGTCTTTGTTATCCCTTCATCAGTCAATGGATATTGGGCTTTTTCCATAGTTTGGCTATTGTTGGGAATGCTGTTATAAATATCGGGGTGCATGTGCCCCTTTGAATCAGTATTTTTGTATCCTTTGGTTAAATACCTAGTAGTGTAATTGCTGGGCCATAGAGTAGTTCTATTTTTAACTTTTTTTAATGTTTATTTATTTTTGAGAGAGAGAGAGAGAGAGAGAGAGAGAGAGCATGGGGAGGGGAGGGGCAGAGAGAGAGAGATGGAGACACAGGATCCAAAGCAAGCTCCAGGCTCTGAGCTGTCAGCACAGAGCTCGACATGTGGCTTGAACTCATGAACCGTGAGAGCATGACTTGAGCCTAAGTTGGACGCTTAACTGACTGCACTACCCAGGCACCCCTATTTTTAACTTTTTGAGGAACTTCCACACTGTTTTCCAGAGTGGCTGCACTAGTTTGCAGTCCCACTAGCAGTGTAAGAGGGTTCCCCTTTCTCCACATCCTTGCCAACATCTGTTGTTTCCCGTGTTGTTAATTTAGTCATTCTTACAGTTGTGAGGTGGTATTTCATTGTGGTTTTGATTTGTATTTCTCTGATGATCAGTGATATTAAGCATCTTTTCATGTGTCCATTAGCCATCTGTATGTTTTCTTTGCCAAAATGTCTATTCATGTTTTCATCCATTCCTTAACCGGATTGTTTTTTTGGGTATTGAGTTTGATAGGTTCTTTATAGATTTTGAATATTAACCCTTTATCCAATATGTCATTTGCAAATATCTTCTCTCATTCTGTAGGTTGCCTTTTAGCTTTTTTGATTGTTTCCTTTGCTGCGCAGAAGCTTATGATCTCAAGGAAGTCCCATTAGTTCATTTTTGCTTTTTTTCTCCTTGCCTCTGGAGACATGTCTAGTTAGAAGTTGCTGTGGTTGAGATCAAAGAGATGGCTCCCTGTGTTCTCCTCTAGGATTTTGATGGTTTCCTGTCTCACAGTTAGGTCTTTCACCCATTTTGAGTTTATTTTTGTGTATGGTGTAAGAAAGTGGTCCAATTTCATTCTTCTGCATTTGCTGTCCAGTTTTCCCACATCATTTGTTGAAGAGACTGTCTTTTTTTACATTAGATATTCTCTTGCTTTGTCAAAGATTAATTGATAATATAGTTGTGGATCCATTTCTGGGTTTTCTATTCTGTTCCATTGATCTATGTGTCTGTTTTTGTGCCAGTACCATATGGTCTTGATTATGACAGCATTGTAATATAGGTTGAAGTACAGAATTGTGATGCCTCTGGCTTTGCTTTTCTTTTTCAAGATTATTTTGGCTATTGAGGGTCTTTTGTGGTTCCATACAAATTTTAGAATTGTTCTAGCTCTGTGAAAAATGCTGGTGGTATTTTGATAGGGATTGCATTAAATGTGTGGATTGCTTTAGGTTGTATAGATTTTAACCATATTTATTCTTCCAATCCATGAGCATGGAATATTTTTCTATTTATCTATGTCTTTTTCAATTTCTTTCATACGTGTTTTACAGTTTTCAGAGTACAGGTCTTTTGCCTCTTTGGTTGGGTTTATTCTTAGGTATCTTATTATTTTTGGTATAATGGTCGATGGGATTGGTTCCTTGATTTCTCTTTCTGCTGATTCATTATTGGTGTATAGAAACGCCAAAGATTTTTGTATGTTGATTTCGTATCCTGACACTTTACTGAATTCGTGTATCAGTTTTAGCAATTTTTTGGTGCAGTCTTTCAGGTTTTCTACATAGAGTATCATGTGATCTGTGAATAGTGAAAGTTTTCCTTCTTGCCGATTTGGGTGCCTTTTATTTCTTTTTGTTGTCTGCTTGCTGACTCTAAGACTTACAGTACTATGTTAAATACCAGTAGTGAATATGTTTTCACTCATATATGGATCCTGAGAAATTTAACAGAAGACCATGGGGGAGGGTAAGGGGAAAAAAAAGTTACAGAGAGGGAGGGATGCAAACCATAAGAGACTCTTAAATACTGAGAACAAACTGAGGGTTGATGGGAGGTGGGGGAGAGGGGAAAGTGGGTGATGGGCATTGAGGAGGGCACCTGTTGGGATGAGCACTGGGTGTTGTATAGAAACCAATTTGACAATAAATTATATTTAATATAAAAAATTTAAAAAATACAAGTGGTGAGAGTGGACATCCCTGCCTTGTTCCTGACCATAGAGGAAAATCTCTCAGTTTTTGCCCATTGAGCATATTAGCTGTGGGTTTTTGTTTATGGCTTATATGATGTTGAGGTATATTCCCTGATATTATCCCTACTTTGTTGAGGGTTTTTATCAAGAACGGATGCTATACTTTGTCAAATGCTTTTTATGCATCCATTGAAAGGATCATATGGTTCTTATCCTTTCTTTTATGAGTGTGGTCTATCACATTGATTGATTTGAGAGTTGAACCACTCTTGAGGCCCAGGAATAAATCCCACTTGATCATGGTGAATAATTCTTTTCATGTACTGTTGGATTCAATTTGCTAGTATCTTATTGAGAATTTTTGCATCCATGTTCATCAAGATATTGGCCTATAACTCTCAACAATAGCCAAATTATGGAAAGAGCCTAAATGTCCATCAACTGATGAATGGATAAAGAAATTGTGGTTTATATACACAATGGAATACTACGTGGCAATGAGAAAAAATGAAATATGGCCTTTTGTAGCAACATGGATGGAACTGGAGAGTGTGATGCTAAGTGAAATAAGCCATACAGAGAAAGACAGATACCATATGGTTTCACTCTTATGTGGATCCTGAGAAACATAACAGAAACCCATGGGGGAGGGGAAGGAAAAAAAAAAAAAAAAAAAAAAAAGAGGTTAGAGTGGGAGAGAGCCAAAGCATTAGAGACTGTTAAAAACTGAGAACAAACTGAGGGTTGATGGGGGGTGGGAGGGAGGGCAGGGTGGGTGATGGGTATTGAGGAGGGCACCTTTTGGGATGAGCACTGGGTGTTGTATGGAAACCAATTTGACAGTAAATTTCATATATTAAAAAATAAAAAAAATAAAAAATAAAAAAAAATAAAAAAAAATAAAAAAAAAAGATATTGGCCTATAATTCTCCTTTTTACTGAGGTATTTGATTTGGGAATCAAGGAATTTTGGCCTCATAGAATGAATTTGGAAGTTTTCATTCCATCTCTGTTTTGAAATAGTTTGAGAATAGGTATTAACTTTCTCATTTTCTTGAAATGTTTGGTAGAATTCCCCTGTGAAGCCATCTGGACCTGGACTTTTGTTTGTTGGGAGAACTTGTTTTTTCTTTGTATAAAGCTCTTGCTTCTCCGTCCAATGTTACTTAATTAAACTAGCACTCTTCCTTGCAATTTTTCAGCTTTTTCTTTCTATACACCTGTTATGCACAGTTAAATCTCAGGAACTTATATGGCATACCAAAAATCTCCACAGAAGTTGCTGGATTTGGAAAGACCTATGCAGCCAAAAAGAATTTTATCTTTAGAGGCAGAGGAAAGCTGCCAATACTAACAATGTTTTTTATTCCATCACACATAAAAGAAAGTGAAAAGTGTGATATAAAAAAGATAGAGATATTGGTCAACTGGGTGGCTCAGTCAGTTAAGTATCCAACTCTTGATTTCAACTCAGGTCATGATCTCACAGTTTGTGGGATCAAGCCCCAAGTCAAGCTCCACATGGAGCCTGCTTGGGATTCTGTCTTTCCCTGTCAACGTAAATAAACTTATTTTTTAAAAGAAAGATAGAGGTAAAATAATAGTTGAGATTAAGGAAAAATAGATTTTGACTTATAAAATCAGGGGTGTTTGAGATAGTTGTTGAGGATCTAAACAGGTGGCAATAGTGGAGGCCTTCCCAGGCAGATGGAACAGTATTCAAGGGCAAGGAGGCAGTAAAACATGGTCTGTGCACAGGGAAAAACAGGGAGGTCCATTTGGCTGGAATCTGGGTTTATCAAGGCCTTTTTACTGAATGCAAAACTGACAATAACTAATCCTTGCTCTATGGTGGTTTCAGATATATTTTTGGACTATGAGACTTTAAGAGACTAAGACACTGACCAAATCTTAGAAGTTAAAAGATACAACCAACAAGTGCCTTGACTTGCAGACATATAACAATGCATGTTTTTAGGAGATGATGTTTCCATGGAGAAAGCGTATGTTTAAAGGGGGATAAATTTGATTTTTTATGACTCCCCTTATTAACAAAAGGAGATGCTGCTGATCTCAACTCTGTCAATCAGAATGTGCACTCCAACTTGTTTTCTCAGGGATGGGGATGAATTCACGTGGAACCATCCCCACTCTTTCACCACTGTGAAAAGTGATCCACCTTGGCAAGATAGTGGTTAAAATTTGGTAGGTACAGCCTAGATCTATGGCTATGAAACAGAGAAAAGCTGAATAGGAGAGCAATGTGGAATTCCACATCACCTTGACCTCATTAACACAAGACCCAGGTTAACACTAATCTACACCTTCTTATTTCCAGACCAGAACATACTCTTTACTAGTAAGGCAATATATATTTAGTTGGGTGGAGAGATGCCACATGCATCTTGTTATTTTTCAGCCCCATTATTCTGTCTTTTCCCTGTGTCTTCCTCCAACTCCACATAATGGAGAGTGGTTTGGCCACTCTCTCTCTCTCTTTCTCTCTACCCCTAATTCCCTCTTGCCCTCCCCCCTTCTTTTTTAATCCCTAGACTACCCCCTCCCACAGTTTACACACATAAAGTAGAGCAGGCTTTCCCTACATGCTTGTTGCTGACTCATTGGCTGTAATCTTCAGATCACTAGGGTTTGAAGGTTTTTAATTTGGCCACATGAACCCTTTTTCCCCCTGATATGTTAAATTTTGCCAATAGAAACAGAAATAGATAGCAGGAAGGCAGTTATTATGATATGACATCACAAAGAATGATGCCCAAAACACCAGCATTTAGAGCAGGGTGCAAAGTCACAGAAAATTCTGATTTTTAAGGCATTTAAGGAAGTTTCCTATTAGGTAATATCTTTGTCCAAACACTCTGGCAAGGTTTTGACCTTGATCCCACATGACATAAAGCAAAGATGAAAAACTGTTGTTTCTAAATAAAATATGACTTGAGTTATTTTTATTTTCCATTATTTTAGAGAAAGGTGTAGACAAGTTTGACCTCCCAGAGTGTGGATAGGTCATTAGAAAGAAGGTCAAAGGTACCTTCCCTGGTCATTCCCTTTCACTATTTTACTTGTTACTATCTCAGATGCAAGCTCAGAGAGCATCATTACCATTTTTACAGAGGAAAAATCACTGTTTTTCACCAAGACATTGGCACCTGCAAAATTTTCATTCCCTTCCCTATTAGAGCTGGGTCTTTCTTCCAGCACCATCAGTTTTAAAGCTGTCTTACTTTTTAGCTACCCATATCACTAAGCATGCTAGCCCAAAGGCTCAAAGGCCAAGTACAGTCACCTCTGTTGGGTTTGTTGAGGATATTTAGTGATAAAAATGGAATTAATTTTAATTTATTAAGTTCTTCTTGACTTAGGAAAAAAAAAAAACTTTTAAAATGGGTGTAATTCATGAAATCATGAAAATGTTCATATCTTTCTTAAATCCTACCAATCATACACCCCAAATCCAAACAAACTGACTCTTTTCTTGAAAAAAATAAGTTATGAAAACAAGTTGTAACACCAGAGATTTGTGTCTGGTGCTCCTCCTAGAACTAGTCACCTTCCTTTCCAGCGGCCCTCCTAGGCTCTCTCATTGTCCTCCCCTTTGGTTTTCTTTCATTTGGGTCCTATCTTAATTGGATCCTCTGTGCAGCTTGATGATCCTTTATGCTATCCCACTCTCCACCTCCCACCATGAGTTATTCCTTAAATATGCCAATGCCCAGAAGCCTCCACCCCCACCCAGACCTTCCATCCTCACTCTTGGGTGAAGGGACACACAAGGGGATGCTGTCTAAGGGACACACAAGGAGAACTTCTTCATTTCCCTTCTTTTTGCCACACATATCAGTGTCTGCTCTCCTCTTCTCCTATCCCAAAGGAAGAGGTAGCCTTTGCAAACCACCTCATGCCAGCAAATTTACTTCCTTTTATTTTATTTGTGAACATTTAATAATTTTATTTTCACAACACAGAAGTATATAAAGTAGAAACCCTCTATCTCATTGCCCCATTCTACTTCATTTTTTTCTGAAAAGAAAAAAAAAAAGTTTTTCCAGACATTTTCTATGCTTTTTCAAACATCAGTGTATAACATAAATCACACATAAACCTATAATATGCATATCATACTTATGCACACTTATGGAGCCTTGGGGGTTTTGGTTCACACGCAAAAATTGGCCTTCATATTTTATTTATTTAATAGTACAATGGACATGCCTCCAAAACAGTATACAGGGTCTATCTCCTTCTTTTACATATTTCTTGTGTTTTCAAGGTTTCTTTAGCTGTCTCCTTCCCCATGGTTCAAGTTTCTCCCAAATTCAAAAGAACTTTGTATCTCTCAGCTGTGTATCCTATCTCACTCCTTCTCTTCACACCCAGGAGTCCTTGATGAGCTTCCCTCACTGACTGCACATCTTTCCTTCCCACCTAAATCCCTGGTTTGTTTTCTGCCCCTCCTCCACCCATATTGCTTAAAAATCAAAAGTGAACACCAGACCAAGTGAATACTTTTTACCTCCTTAGGGCATTCCCTGCAGCCCTGGGCATTGCTGAGCATGCTCTTCTTGCAACTCTCTTCCCCCTATTCTGACTAGTCCTAAGGACCTTATTGCCTTAATGGTTCCCAACTAAGGGTGATTTTGCCCTCCAGTGGACATGTTACATTATTAGTTGTCACATTTTTAGTTGTCACAACGGAGGGGTGGGTGCTATTGTTACCAAGTGTGTAGAGGCTAGGGATTCTGCCAAGCAACCTAAATGCATAGCACAATTCCCTGAAACATGTAAGTATCCCGCCCAAAGTATCAAGAGTACTGAGGTGGTGAAAGTCTGAAGACATTTCTAACAAGTATAGGCCCTTTAATAACTAGCTAGGGATCTGGCCCCAAATCTTGAAAATGATTTTCTGTATCTGTTCCCAAACGAGACAACTCAAAGTCACACCCAGATACTGCAGAGATGTCACAGGCCCATGACAACCTCAGTTTCTAGGTCCCCAGTCCCCAGGCAACATCCAAGCTTCCTCCAGTTGTATCAGTCTGGTCCAGGTATGACTCCTTACCATTTTTCCACCTGTAGGCTAAACCATACATTTAACCCTGCTCAATGCAGCTTATAATCATAAGAGGGGGAGACACAGACAACCATCACCCTCCCCCTTTCTTGGTTGGGCTATGTTCCACACTCTGAATTCACTGAGGGCTTTGTAGCCAAATTCTTCTCCCGCTGTTAACCTGGTGATGAGTTGGGGGAGAGAATCCCTCAGGATGGCAGCATACTTTGGTCATTGGTCTAAACCAATAAACCCTCTGGGCACGATCAGCTTCTGACTCACCTCCTTGGTAGTGGCATGTGACTATACCCAGTTCTGCCCACTGGGTACTGGGGGGGATTCTTCTGTCATGGGGCTGAACAGCCATAGGTAGCAGTCCTTGCTTGCAGTTCATGCTGGCATCCTCTATATGCAGCCCTGGGGCGCTTGGGTGCTCAGTCAGTTGAGTCTGACTCTCGGTTTCAACTCAGGTCATGATCTCTTGGTTCGTGGGTTCGAGCCCCACATTGGGCACTTTGCTGGCAGTGCGGACCCTGTTTGGGATTTTCCTCTCTCCGCCCCCGCCTCTACCCTTCCCCCACTTGCGCTATAAACTTAAAAAAAGTATACACGCAGTCTTGAGATTCCCTTGGAGCAGGAAATCTCTGTTGTGTCATAAGCAAGTAGTTAACCCTAGGCCTGTTTTGATTGTTTCTTGTGATATAACTCGTTCAGAACATGAACAAGATTCCTGTCCAGTTTATTATTGGAGACTCATGGGATTCAGGAATCCCCACTACCTGTCACTCCCTGATGCACCTCCCCAGTCAGTTCCAACAGTTTCTTTGATGCCCTGTGGTTTGCACCTGCTCTTCTGGTATCATTTTCTGACTTGGAAATAATCTGGTTGTCCAGAGAAGGAACCCATTCAAGTTAAATTAAAGAAAAGGGGATCTCTGTAGAGTGGATTTTCATGCAATACAATTGCGGGAAGTGGAAAAGTGGTCAGGCCACCACTGTCTCCATCTCTGGGTTTGCAGGATCAACTCCTTTGCTTCTCTGTGCTTGTCTGCTCCTTGGGAACTCATGCTGGCATCCTCTAAAAGACACTCGGCCTCTATAAAGCACAGAGTTCTGCTCCCCCACAGCCAGGGTCAGGCCTCAGCTGTGGCCTCAGTGTCCGTGACTCTGACCTTGGCCCCAACTCCAAATAACCCACTGCTTCCTTGCCCAACACCATCCTGACTATGGGACTATGGAATCTGCCTCTCTATTCAGATTCTCTAGTGTAAGAACCTGTGTGGTTAAGGATGGGTCAGATGTCCACTCCTCCAATCATATACAGCCTAGGTGGGAAGAGGGGTGGGCTGTCACAAACATGGCTGCTCAGGTCCACCAGGTACTAGGGTAGGGAATGGAGACACATACTAACAGAAGCTACAGTGCTTCTGGGGTGTGGAATGCTCTGGAACACAAAGGGGGTCATCAAAATAAGTCTGTGTTTTACCCCCCCAACCACCTAATCTACACCCTCCCCAGCCACCACTCCATACCCACCCCATTTTTCCACCTTTCTCACAACCCCCTTGCCCCATCCACCCACCCTCCTTTTCTCCCCATTCTTCCCAAACCCTCCCGCATCTCTCCCCCTCCCTCTGAAAATTGATTTCCCATTGGGATATGTTTCCGTTCTATTTCACATTTCTGAATTCACTGGGGGTTTTGCAGCCAGATTCCCCTTCCACAGCGGAAGCAAATTTCTCTCCGTGAAAAATTCACAGCTTTACACCAAGGGCAGTCCCAATCCCCGGGTCTGCGAAATGTGGGAGGTCTTCTCTGCTGAAGGAGATCGTTGTCTCCTTGGGATTCTTGAGGGTGTGTTCCCTGGGACCCCACATCAGACCACAAGTTAACATCAGAGGGCCTCCAGTGGGGAGATATCTGAGATGGAGCTCCTGGGGTGAACATTATTGCTGGTGGGGTTGGTGTGGGTGCAGGTGGGAAGGGGGAAAAGGGGCAGGCATAGGAGTATGTGAATGAGGCAGGGAGCTGGACAGGCAGGGGTGAGGGTGTGGCTGTGGTCCCGGGCTTCATCGTCCCAGAGAAATAAAGCATGGCTGTATCCACTGACCTGACATCTCCCTCCCTCTGCCCACCAGAGGTATAATTTTTCTGCTCAGCTCCAAGAACATGCACAAGGCCTCCACCCGGGTTCTTTGTGGCCTCTGTCCCTTCTTCACCTTTCTGTCTTCTTCCTCTTCCTGTGGCACCAGCAGCAGTAGCAGAAGTAGTGGCAGCCCCCGCCTCTTCCTCCTCACCTGCTCCTTCTGTCCCAGCGTCACTGGCAATGGCCAAGCCTGGCTCCTCTGCAACCTGCCCCGGCTCCCGCGAAGACTCCAGCTCCTGCAGAGAAGTAGGCAGGGTTGAGACCCATTCTGGGGGTGGTGAGGGGGTGGGGCAAGGAGATAGGGCCAGGAGAGGGGGCAGGGACCAAGTTGAGGCAATCTTACAGCCCGCAGGAGCTTCCACCTCAGGAGGTCCCTTTCCTTCCGTATCTCCGCCAAGTTTGCCTGTGTCTGCTGCAGACGGAAGGTTGCCTCCTTGCGCTCCATCTCCTGCTGTGCTGTGAGCTCCTTTAGGTCTGAGGCCAAGGTCTCTGCAGCGGACTTATGCAGTTTGGCGAAGTCCTGCAGCCAGTGCACCCTGTGCCCATGTAACTGGCCCTGCCTGCGGGCAAAGCGCACACCTAGGGCCAGGCTGCTCCAGGCGCAGGCGTCTTTGGCCTCACTGGACACTGCGTTGTCCTCCAGGATGGCCTTGAGCTTGTTCTCCACTTCCTCCCAGGACTGAGATATATTTTCGAGGTAGAACTCAGGGCCTTTCGTGTGCCCGGCCATCTTCTCATTGATGAAAGCCACCACGTTGCCGTGCTGGAACCCACCACTGGGGTCTTCGGGTTTCAAGGCCATGATGGCTGAGGGCTTTAGGGGCTTGTTTGGCCCTGCGGGGATGAATCAACCAGTTGCACCCTCCTCTCCCCTTTAATCCCTAACCCCCTTTAGCCCTCCCCTCCCCACTCTGTAGCTTCCCTTTTGATTCCTCCGCCCAACCCTCCTGAGACCCTCATAAAGACCACTGACTGGCTTGCCTTGCCATAGTACACTTCTCACCAGGTCTTACCTCCCTAGCTAGAATTAGAGGAGGTACAGACCTCCCATGCCTGCCTACAAACCTAAAGAGAAAGCGAGAAAGCGCACCTCTTTCCCTCCAGGGGCTCCAAGGAAAGGAAGTCTCTAAGCAAACCCTAGAGGCTTTTACCGTGGGACTGTTCCAACTTTGAAAGATAGTAGGGGTGGGAGGGAATGCACAAGGAAGGTCCTCCATCTGCCCCAGGACATAAGGGAACCCGCTACAATGTTGCAAGTCCTTGAAGTGGGGAGGAAACAGGAGTGATCAGAAAAGACAGAACTGAGAATTTGAAACACTTGTGATCAAGTACAAAAATTTCACCCCCTACTCTCCACCCCCACTAAAATGGTTTGTCCCACATCAGGAGCCCCTCCCCTCTTAGAAGTGGAATATTCTAGAACAAGAAAAAAAGCCTCCTCCTCACCAGGAAGATGCTGTATCTCCTATTCTAGAATCTCCTAAATTGGAATATGACAGTCAGAAAATTGTTTATGTAAAGGGCCAAGTAATAATTATTTGAGGCATTGTAGGCAAAGGACCTCTGTCCCAAATACTTACAGCATAAAAGCAGTCATAAGAAATACTTGAAGAAATAAGCATGGCCATATTCCAATAAAACTTATGCATAAAAATAGGTAGCCGGCAGGATTTGGCCTGTAGTTTGCCAACTCCTGGTCTAAACTCATATTTCCTGCATATCCCAAAGATATCCAAAATCCAAATGTTCACCCTTTCCCCTGAGAGATGATTCTTCTACATTCCTGTGTTCATATTCTCCTATATTCTTGTGTTCACTATAAAAACCTCAAAATCATCAATACCACTTGCCTTTAATAACATAGGAAATTGGTCCCAAATCTTGTTGCTAGTATCTCAGAATCTTTTTTTTTAATTTTTTTTTTTACATTTATTTATGTTTGAGACAGAGAGAGACAGAGCATGAACGGGGGAGGGTCAGAGAGAGGGAGACACAGAATCCGAAACAGGCTCCAGGCTCTGAGCTGTCAGCATAGAGCCCGACGCGGGGCTCGAACTCATGGACCGCAAGATCATGACCTGAGCCGAAGTCGGCCGCTTAACCGACTGAGCCACCCAGGCGCCCCTCAGAATCTTCTTTTAACATCCATTCCCATTTAGAGAATGCCCACATAGTCTCATGAATAAATTCTCTACTCTCTTTCTAATTCCTAATCTTTCCTATGACCATGCTACTTTCAAGCTTCAAAATATTTGATGGCTTCCTGTGACCAACTCTTGGGGTAATATTATATTCTTACCCTAGTATACCTTTCTAAATTAACTCTCCTTATTCTCTTTTCTGCCATTATTTATGCACTGAAGGAAGTGGACATGCAGAGATACACTCATTTTGGGTTTTATTTTTCCATTTGAAAAATTAGAAATTCATTATTTATTATATGAGAATTACATTTTGTTCTATGACCTACATTGAAATAGATAACATTTCTTCTCTAAGTGTCTTGTGTCAGATAGTGAGAAAAAAATAATGTATCAGGCATTAATATATTACTTAAGAAGGTAGTTAAATCCCAGAGGTATAAATCCCACTGTTTTAGCTTTCTTTTTAAACTGTTACCTTTTTCTCCATTTCAATTTGGGTATTTTATTTGTTGGTCTTGGGACTAATAAATGGGAAGCGTTCATGTTTTGGCTTGTTCTAGAGTGACTTCTGTAGAAAGATCATTTGGGAGATAATATAGAAATTGGAATGGCAAGGAGAGAGGGGTGATACTGGAGTCAGGGAGACCCATTAGGGGGATGCACAGTAATTCAATATGTAAACTAAGGTAGTAGAAGTTAGAATGGAGACAAAAGTGTAGAGAGCTATTTGGTTGATAGAATTGATAGGAATGTCAGGGACAGGGATGAGAAAATGAATAGGGTAATTCCCAGGTTTCTGCTACAGGGAACTAAGTAGATAGTGATGCTGTAGACTTAGATGGATAATAAAAGAGAAGCTGTTTGGAAGGGGGATCACCTGTGGACATATTGATATTGAGATACCCGTGGGACATCCTAATGGAGATACCCCACAAGCAGTTAGATATATGAGTCTAGGACTAGGAGAGACATCAGGGCTGGAGATATAGTATTGAAAAATGGAAATTGGATTCAAAGTAGTGGTTGAAATAACCCACGGAGAAGATATACAGCAAGAAGAACAGAGTGCAGGGAATAGCTCTTTTCTTACCACTCTCCATTCTCACTCACGGTTTTATAGCTGACTTGCTTACTCTGCCTACTCTGATTTTGGACTCAGAACATTTTTTTACCCTTTTTTATTCCTTCCATAACTCTTTAAACATGGACTTCAGCTTGTGGTCACTTGTATCTGTATGCTATAATTCTTCCACTTCTGCTTATAAACGCTTTCAAAAGATTAAGGTAAATCATTTACTTGTTTTGATTTAAATTTCGGTTAGTTAATATACAGTGTAATATTAATTTCAGGTGTACAATATAGTGATTCAACACTTACATATTACACTCAGTGTTCATCACAAGTGCACTCCTTAATCCCCATCATCTATTTCACCCATTCTCCTACTCTCCTCCCCTCTGGTGAACAGCAGTTTGTTCCCTTTTGTTAAGAGTCTGTTTTTTGGTTTGCCCCTCTCATTTTTACCCCTATGATCATTTGTTCTGTTTCTTAAATTCTGCACATGGGTGAAATTACATGGTATTTGGCTTTCTCTGACTGACTTATTTTGCTTAGCAAAATACTTTATAGCCCCATCCATATCATTGCAAATGGCAAGATTTCACCATATATGTATATTATCTATATATATACAGCATTATCTATAATAGCAAAATATGAAACAGCCCAAATGTCCATGTACTGATGAATAGATAAGGAAGCTGTGGTATGCGTATGTATATGGACATTTGGGCTGTTTCATATTTTGCTATTATAGATAATGTTGCTATAAACTTCAGGGCGCATGTATGCCTTTGAATTAGTATTTTTGTATTCTTTGGGTAAATACCTAGTAGTTCATTTGCTGGATTATGGAGTAGATCTATTTTTGACTTTTTGAGAAATCTCCATACTGTTTTCCAGAATGGCTGCACCAGTTTGCATTCCCACCAACAGTTCATGAGGGTTCCTTTTTTTCCACATCCTCAGCAACACTTGTTATTTCTTGTGTTTCTGATTTTAGCCATTCTGAGAAATGTGAGCTGGTATCTCAGTGTACTTTTGATTTGTATTTCTCTGATGGTGAGTGATGTTGAACATCTTTTCATGTGTCTGTTGGCCAACTGTATGTATTCTTTGAAAAATATCTATTCATGTCTACTGCTCATTTTTAATTGGATTATTCAATTTTGGGGTGTTGGGTTTGATAAGTTCTTAATAGATTTTGGATACTAACCTCTTATCAGATATGTTACTTGCAAATATCTTCTCCCATTCCAAAGTTGTTTAGTTTTATTGATAATTTCCTTCACTATGCAGAAGCTTTTTATTTTGATGTAGTCCCAATGGTTAATTTTTGCTTTTGTTTCCCATGCCTCCCTCAGGAGACCTATCTAGAAAGAAGTCGTTATGACTGATATCAGATAGGTCACTGCTTCTGTTATCTTCTAGGATTTTTATGGTTTCAGGTCTCACACTTAGGTCTTTAATCCATTTTTAATTTGTTTTTTGTGTATGGTGTAATAAAGTGGTCCAGTTTCATTCTTCTTTTTTTAATGCTTATTTATTTTGAGAGAGGGGGAGAGTATGAGCAAGGGAGGGGCAGAGAGAGAGGGAGATAGAGACTCTCAAGCAGGCTCCATGCTGTCAGCACAGAGCCCAATGTGGGGCTTGATCTCACCAACTGTGAGATAATGACCTAAGCCGAAACCAACAGTTTGATGTTTAACTGAGTCACCCAGGCGACCGCACTTTCATTCTTTTGCATGTTGCTGTCCAGTTTTCCCAAGACCATTTGTGGAAGAGATTGTCTTTTTCCTATTAGATCATCTTTCCTGCTTTGTTGATGATTAATTGACCACATATTTCTGGGTTCATTTCTGTGTTTTCTATTCTGTTCTATTGATCTGTGTGTCTGTTTTTATGACAGCACTATACTGTTTTGATCACTACAGTTTTCTAATACAACTTGAAGTCTGGGATTGTGATGCCTCCAGCTTTGCTTTTTTTTTTTCAAAGTTGCTTTGGCTATTCAGGGTCTTTTATGGTTCCATACAAATTTTAGGATTGTTTGTTCTATCTCTGGAAAATGCTGTTGGTATTTTGATAGAGATTGCATTAAATGTGTAGATTGCTTTGGGTAGTATAGACAGTTTAACAATATTTGTTCTGTCAATCTATATGCATGGAAAATCTTTCCATTTCTTTGTGTCCTCTTCAATTTCTTTCATAAGTGTTTTATAGTTTTCAGAATACAGATCTCTTACCTCTTTGGTTAGGTTTATTCCTGGGTATATTATTATTTTTGGTGCAATTGTAAATGGGATAGATTCCTTAATTTGTCTTTCTTCTGATTCATTATTGATGTATAGCAGTGCAACAGATTTCTGGATGTTGATTATGTATCTTTTGACTTTAGTGAATTCCTATATCAGTTCTAGCAATTTTGTGGTTTTTCTACAAAGAATATCATGTGTTCTGTGGATAGTGAAAGTTTTACTTCTTCCTTGTCAATTTGGATGCCTTTTATTTCTTTTTGTGGTCTAATTGCTGAGACTAGGACTTTAAGTACAATGTTAAATAACAGTGGTAAGAGTCGACATTCCCTTGACCTTAAGGGAAAAGCTGTCAGTTTTTCTCCATTGAGGATATTAGCTGTGGGTGTTTTTTGTGTATAATCTTTGTTATGTTAAGGCATGTTCCCTCTATCCCTACTTTATTGAGGATTTTTATCATGAATGGATATTGTACTTTGTCAAATGCTTTTTCTGCATCTATTGAAGACATCATATGGTTCTTATCCTTTTTGTTTTTTTATTAATGTGGTATATCAGATTGATTTCATTTATGGTATATCCCTTGCAGCCTGGGAATAAATCCCACTTGATCATAGTGAATGATTCTTTTAATATACTACTGGATTCAGTTTGCTGGCATTTTATTGAGAATTTTCACATCAGTGTTCATCAGAGACATTATAGTTCACTTTTTTAGTGGGGTCTTTATCTGGTTTTGGTATCAGGGCAATGCTTGTCTCATAGAACGAATTTGTAAGTTTTTCTTCCTTTTCTATTTTTAGAATAGTTTGAAAAGTATTGGTATTAACTCTTCATAAAATGTTTGGTACAGTTCACCTATAAAGCCATCTGGCCCTGGACTTTCATTTGTTGGGAGATTTTTTTTTATGACTGATTCATTTTCTTTCCTATCAGTCTGTTCAAGTTTTCTGTTTCTTCCTGTTTCAGTTTTGGTAGTTTAAGTTTCTATGAATTTATCCATTTTTTTCCAGGTTGTTCAATATTTTGGCATATGGTTTTTCATATGATTCTCTTATAATTGTTTGTATTTCTGTGGTGTTGGTTGTTATTTATCCTCTGTCATTTGTGATTTTATTTATTTGGGTCCTTTCTCTTTTCTTTTTTATAAGTCTGTGTAGAGGTTTATCAATCAATTTTATTGATATTTTCAAAGAAACACCTCCTGGCTTCAATGATCTATTGTATTTTTTAATTTCTATATCATTTATTTCTACCTTACTATAATTATAATCTTTTATTATAATTATGTTTTTATCTATAATTTTATTATACTTATTACATATTATAATCTTTATTATTTCTTTCTTCTGCTGGATTTAGGCTTTGTTTATTCTTTTTCTGGATCTTTTACTTGTAAGGATATGTTATGTATTTGAGATTTTTCTTTCTTCTTGAAGTAGGTCTATATTGCTCTTAACTTTCCTTTTAGGAATGCTTTTGCTGCATCGCTAAGGTTTTGGACTATTTTGTTCTCATTTTTATTTTTTTCGTGTATTGTTTTTATGTCTTCTTTGATTTCCTGGTTGACCCATTCACTGTTTAGTAACATATTGTTCAACCTACATGTATTTATGGTCTTTCCAAGTTTTTTTCCTTGTGATTGACTTCAAGTTTCACAGTGTTGTTGTCAGAAAATATACATAGTATGATCTCAATCTTTTTGTATTTGTTGAGGCCTGATTTGTGACCTAATACATGATCTATTCTGGAGAATGTCCCATGTGTACTTGAAAAGAATGTATATTCTGGTCTTTTAGGATGGAATATTCTGAGTATATCTGTTAAGTCTGTCTGTCCAGTGTGTCATTCAAAGCCATTGTTTCCATGTTGACTATATATTTAGATGATATATTGATATAAGTGGGGTGTTAAAGACTCCTACCGGTATTGTATTATTATCAGTTATGTTTATGTTTGTTGTTAATTGTTTTATATATTTGGATGCTTTCATATCGGATGAATAAATATTTACAATAGTTACATCTTCTTGTTGGATTGTCCCCTTTATTATGATATGGTGCCCTTCTTTGTTTTTTGTTACAGTCTTTGCTTTAAAGTCAAGTTTGTCCTATATAAGTGTTGCTACTCCAGCGTTATTTTGATATCCATTAGCATGATGAATGGTTCTCCATCCCCTCACTTTCAATCTACAGGTGTTTTAGGTTTAAAATGAGTCTCTTGTAGGCACCATATAGATGGGTCTTTTTTTTTTTAATCCAGTATGACACCCTGTGTCATTTTATTGGAACATTTAGTCTTTTTATATTCAGAGTAATTATTGATAGATATGTACTTAGTGCTATCGTATTACTTGTTTTGTCATTGTTTGTGGAGATTTTCTCTGATCCTTTCTTGTCTTTGCCATTTTTGTTTTTCTCTTTTGCATTCAAAAAGTCCCCTTTAATATACCTTGCAGGGCTGGTTTAGGAGATCACAAACTCCTCTAGTTGTTTTTTTTTTTTTTTTTTTAATCTGGGAAACTCTTTATCTCTCCTTGTGTTCTGAATGGTAGCCTTGATGGATAGAATATTCTTTGTTGCAGATTTTTCCCATTCAGCATTTTAAATGTATCGTACCACTCCTTTCTGGCCTGCCAAGTTTCTTTTGAGAAATCTGCAGCTAGATTTATGGTTCCTTCTTTGTAAGTGAAGGACTTATTTTGTCTTCATGCTTTTAGGATTTTGTCTTTATCACTATGTTTTTCAAATTTAATTACAGTATGTCTTGGTGTTGGCCTGCTTTTGTTGATTTTAATGGGAATTCTCTGTGCCTCATGGATCTGGATGTCTGTTTCTTTCCCCAGATTAGGGAAGTTTTCAGCTGTTTTTGGGTTCACAGCAAAATTGAGAGGAAAGTACAGAAATTTACGATGTATCTCCTGCCCCCACATGCATACCCTATTATCAGTAGCCACTGCCAGAGTGAATATTTACTACAATTGATTAACCTACATTGACACATCATTATCATCCAAAATCCATACTTTTCATTGTGGTTCACTCTTGGTGTTGTACTTTCTATGGGTTTGCACAAATGTATAATGGCATATATCCATCATTATAGTATCATACAGAGTATTTTCACTACCTTTAAAGTCCTTTGTGTTCCACCTATCCATCTCTCCTCCCAACTCTTGGCAATCACCAATCTTTTTAGTGTCTCCATAGTTTTGCCTTTTCCAAGTGTCATATAGCTGGAATTTTACAGTATGTAGCCTTTTCTCATTGGCTTCTTTTACTTAGTAATATGCATTGAATGTTCCTCTATATCTTTCCATGGCTTGAGAGCTCATTTACTTTTAGCTCTTAATAATATTCCATTATCTGTATGTGCCATATATTATTTATACATTCACCTACTAAAAGATATCTTGGTTACTTCCAAGTTTTGGCAATTATGAACAAAACTTCTATAAACATCTGTGTGCAGGGTTTTATGAAGACATAATTTTTCCCTCCTTTGGGTAGTTATCAAAGAATATAAATGCTAGATCATATAAGGGTATGTTTAGTTTTGTAAGAAACTTCCAAACTATCTTCTAAGTTGCTGTGCCATTTTGCATTCCTACCAGCAATGAATGAGAGTTCCTGTTACTCCACATCCTTACTAGCATTTGGTGTTGTTAGTGTTCTGGATTTTGGCCATTCTAATAGGTATGCAGTTGTAGCGCAGGTTTGTTTTCATTTGCATTTCCCTGGTGACATATGATATACATATTTTCAAATGTTTATTTGCCATCTGTATATTTTATCTCTTTGATGAGGTTTCTGTTAAGGTCTTTGGCCCATTTTTTTTTGTTATTGTGGAGTTTTAAGAATTATTTGTATACTTTGGATAGCAGTCCTTTATTAGATGTGTCTTCTGCTAATATTTTCTCTCAGTCTGTGGCTTGTTTTCTAATTCTCTTAACATTGTCATTTGTAGAGCTGAAGTTTTTTAATTTTATTAGCAGTCAGTTATTTGTCACAGATCATGTCCTTGATCTTGTAATTAAAAAATCATTGCCATATCCAAGGTCATCTAGATTTCCCTATGTTGTTTTCTAGAAATTTTACAGTTTTGCATTTTACATTTAAGTCTGTGATCCATTTTGAATTCTTTTTCATGGTGGGTGTAAAGATCTGAGTCTAGATTCGTTTTTTTATATGCATGCAGATGTCTAGTTGTTCTAGTACCATTTGTTGAAAAGACATTTTTTGCTCTATTGTGTTGCATTTTCTTCTTTGTCAAAGATCAGTTGACTATATTTATATGCATCTATTTCCAGGCTCGATATTCTATTCCACTGAGCTGTTTGTCCGTTCTGTCTTAATTACTGTAGCTTTAGAGTAGGTCTTAAAGTCAGATAGTATCAGTCCTCCAATTTTGGTCTTCTCAGTTTTGTAGTTATCCTCATGTAGATCTTGTACATATTTTGTTAGATACATACCTAAGTATTTCATTTTGGGGGTTTCTAATGTAAGTGATATCATGTTTTTAATTTCAAATTAATAACTTTTTCATTGCTTGCATATGTGAAAGCAATTGACTTTTGTGTATTAACCTTATATCCTGGAGCCTTGCTAGTTACTAGTTACTTGCTTACTAATTTCAGGTGTTTTGTCAACTCTTTCAGATTTTTTGCATGGGTCATCTATATGTATAGATCAACCATACATCTATGAACAAAGATGATTTTATTTCTTCCTTTTGAATCAATCAGATATTTCCTTTTTTTATCTATTGCATTAGCTGAGACTTTCAGTATGATGTTGAATAGGAATGGTGAGAGGGGACAGTCTTGCCTTATTCCTAATTTTAATGGGAAACTTGTAGTTTATTATCATGAAATATAATGTTAGCTATAGTTTTTTTCATAGATATTCTTTACTGAGTTGAGGAATTTTCCCTCTAGTCCTAGTTTGTTGAGAGTTTTTTTTGTTTACTTTTTATTTTTTAATTTTTTTTTTTATCATGAATGGACGTTGGATTTTGTTAACTGCTTTTCCTGCATCTACTGATATGGTCATGTAATTTTTCTTCTTTAGCCTGTTAATGTGATGAACTACATTAATTGATTTTTGATTTTTTTATGTTTATTTCTTATTTTGAGAGAGAGAGAGGGAGTGAGAGAGAGAGTGTGTGCAAGCAGGTGAGGGGCAGAGAGAAGTGAAGAGAAGAATCCCAAGCAGGGTCCATGCTGTCAGTGCAGAAACCAATGAGGTGCTTGATATCACAAACCATGAAATCATGACCTGAGCCTAAATCAAGAGTCTGATGATTAAACAACTGAGCCACCCAAGTGCCCCTGATTTTTGAATATTTGAACCAACTTTCCATATCTGGGATAAATCCTACTTGGTTGTGGGGTACGATTATCTTTTTTAGTATTTTACTATAATTTATTTTATTTATTTATTTAATTTTTTTTGATGTTTATTTCTGAGACAGAGAGAGAACATGAGCGGAAGAGGGGCAGAGAGAGAGAGAGATAGAGAGAGAGAGAGAAAGAGAATCCGAAGCAGGCTCCAGGCTCTGAGCTGTCAGCACAGAGCCTGACCTGGGGCTCGAACTCACAGACCGTGAGGTCAAAACCTGAGCCGAAGTCAGGCGCTCAACCGACTGAGCCACCTAGGCACCCCTATTTTTTTTTTATTTTAGAGATAGAGTGTGCACACTTGTGGAGTAGAGGGGCCATGGGGGAGAGAGAATCTTAAGCTGGCTCCATGCAGAGCCTGACATACTGCTCGATCCCACAACCATGTGATCATGACCTGAGCCAAAATCAAGAGTTGGATGCTCAACTGACTGAGCTGCCCAGGTGTCCCTGGGATATAGTTATTTTTATACATTACTGGGTTTGATTTCCTAATGTTCTGTTGAGGATTGTGCATTTATGCTCATGAAAGATATCAGTCTGTAGTTTTCTTGTAATGTCTTTGGTGTTGGTATTAGACTAATGCTGGCTTCATAGAATCAGTTAGGAAGTATTCCATCTGCTTCTATCTTCTGAAAGAGATTGTAGAGAATTTGGTATAATTTCATCCTAAGTATTTGGTAGAATTTGCCAGTGAATCCATCTGGACTTGGTGTTTTATTTTTTGGAATGTTATTAATTATTGATTCAATTTCTTTAATAGCTGTAGGCCTATTCACATTTCTGTAGGTCTGTTTCTTCTTGTGTGAGTTTTGGCAGATTGTGCCTTTCAAGAAATTGATCCATTTCATCTAGGCTATCATATTTGTGGGCATAGAGTTGTTTGTAGTATTCCTTTATTATTCTTTAAATATCTATAAGAACTGTAGTGATATCCTGTCTTTCCGTTCTGATATTAGTAATTTCTGTCCTCTGTTTTTCCCTTCTTGTTCTTTTAAAGCATTAACATTGCATGCTTGCAGTTATATGTGCTTATTTTTGTACTTATCTGAAGGTCTTTCCGACAAGGTCAAAGATATTTTTCATAAAATTTTCTACTTTTGTAATAATTTTCAAGGAATGTAAGTCATCAAAGGGCCTAAGATTTTATTTGTTTATTAATTTACTTCATTTCCCTGAATTTGATAGTAATATCAGTTCATAGTTCTTATGTTTCTAGTGGGACAATATCATCTAAGGGTGGTAGATTGATGAAATGATAGTTTTGTGTAGCAGTCAATTAACATTTCAAAAATTTCAGAAAACAAAGTTTTAGTTTACTGGTCATTAGATGGTTCTGGAATTTGCAAAGAAAGTAACTTGAAAGGAGGATAAAACAATTGAGGGAACCATTTAGAAAAGTTTCAAGTATATCCTGAGGTATTTTGTCTGGGCTTCTGCTTTTAGACATGAAAAAATTCCCTAATTTATTTAGTTTTTTTTTAATAGGTTAGCTCTAGTGATATAAAAAGTTTACATAAACTCAAATTCAGAAATAAAACTTAAGATTTTATAGTATAAGCATATTATATAAATGGGAGTTAGAAAGAGGCATCTGGGTTTTTTATGTATGATCTTACTATTCCTGTCAGGGAACCCAAGATTGATCAACATTTGCCCTTAGAAATACTTCTGGGGAAAAAAAGTATAAGTTATGACCTATATAGTAGCTAATATTAAATCTTTGGAATGGGAAGTGGGGTTTCTTCATCAATTTACAAATTCTGTACTGTGCATATTGACATTATTCTTTAAATGTTACCTTTACACATTTACATTTCTTTCTATGAGCTCCCCCAAATTTGTGTGGGTAACCACAAGTTAGTTTGGCTGTTAACCCATATTAGCATCAAGTTAGCCAGGGGCTAACAGTCAAAACCTGGGTTCTAATCCACTAACCATCTATATGGGCTTAACTGAATTATTTGTCTTCTCTGTGTCTACATTTTAGTCCTCTAAAAAGTGTAGATGATACCTACCCTGAACATTTTCCTGTATTATTGGCAGAATTAAGTAAGATAAGAGATGAAGAAGCACTTGAATGTTTAGAAATGCATTCAATTGTAAGGCCCTTCTGTAATATCACAGCAAAGCCACTTCTCTCATATTGATCCTGAATGTTCTCCTTATCCTCAGGATGTGAAGGGAGGTCAGAAAAAAAGTACAGTCTCTATTGTTGCACACTCGTCAGTCTGCCTCCTCAAACTTGCACAGCTCTAATTGTACCTAATGAAAGAAAAGTAACATTTTTAGGTCTCAGTTGCAGGAAATATTTTAAATAGAACTTGCCTGGGGCATCTTTCTAAATAAAATCTAAATAATGCAAGATTATTAGTGGGAACTGTGCCAGAGCTAGATTACACAACCAAAATCAACCTGAGTCTCAGTCTGTCAGACAGCCTTGATCATACTGACCCCAGGTCATTAATGGAGACAGTAGGACTCCCACCTGGCCTTGTCTTCGAGTTCCAGAGACCTTGGTCATCGCTAAGGACTTTATACTAGGGCTTGTTTGTGGGTTAACAAGCAATTTTCCAGCAGCCTTCCACATGCTAGAGACCAGAACAAGCAGAACAGACCAGAATTCATGCAGAACCCAGGCCTCAGGTTGTTTGTGGGTTAGAGTTAGAGAAAATGGAAACATTTTCTCCTTCAACCACCAGCAATCCCCAGTTTGTGTTCCCTGCCCTCATCCCTATCCCAAGTTAATGAAGGTGCTTTTAGCTTGACCTACATAATTTATAATTTGGAGGGATTGGGGAGGAAACACTTAAGAATATCTCTTGTCTTTTGTCCCTAGAAAACTTACCTAGAGGTCTAGGCTTTGTTATACAAGGCATTTGTCTAAGAAACTCTTAGAAGGCTTAGTGAAACTATTGCTAACAATATGACCTCCAAGGTTCTAGCCTTTGCCAAATGGCTACTGCCCATATTAACTGAAAGTTTCTCCCTGCCTTAGCTGTTTTCTTTTGATTCACTTCTTTTTGTGTCTAGGTCAGTGTGTCTTTTTGATCCTTTCAGAACTTCATGACTCTCTGGTACTAGGCCTATTGCCCAACTGACCTCTTTTAGACATTTTCCTATCAGGTAGCACCCCTAACCCAGTGGCATACCTTAATCCATTGCTGCCAGTGTACTGTTTTTATTATATTGGTGATTGATCATAATTACTATCACACATAAATTATAATTATTATTTATTAACAATATATAACAACTAATCCTATCAGTAATGACAATTCTAACTATAATGTATAGAATATCTACTATGTGCCAGATACTCTATTATGTGTTTTATATGCATTATTTTATTTAACACTTAGACTGGAGAGGCCAGGTGTTGTAATCATTCCAATTGAAAATGGTAACATATTTTTGCTCATGGTGTTATAATGAGAGGAACTCCTTTCTCCAAACTCCAATGGAATCACCATAAAGGACTTCTTATCCTCATTTTTCAGCTGATGAAAGTGAGTCTGAGAGATGTTACATTACTTGCCCAAGGGCACAGAGCTAGTTGAACACAGTGGATCTTAGCTCAAAGCTGGTGCTTTGTTAAGAAACCACTCTGTCGGTCTCTTACTCAGACTACTCTGTTTTTCCCCAGGGCTAAATAAATTTGAGATAGTAAGCTTCTTTCATGGGACTGGACGTTCTATTTGCTTTTATTTTTGAGACTGCTGGTCAACAGCCCTCTTTCCCTGAGGTACAGCATAATAGTGGGAGGATATTTAACAAGTAATTCTCTTTCACCTGTAGGGATGAACACCATGGAGCAGAGATGATCAAAGTCTGTAACATTAAGAACTGTTCAGAATTCTTTGTAAACCTAGAAGAGGTGATTCTTCTGTGTTCGATACTTTTACTTATTTATTTCTTTTTAATATAATTTAATGTCAAATTGGCTTCCATACAACTCCCAGTGCTCACCCCAACAAGTGCCCTCCTCAGTGCTCATCACCAACCCACCCCTCCCTCCCACCCCCATCAGCCCTCAGTTCGTTCTCTGTATTTAAGAGTCTCATCGTTTGCCTCCTTCCCTCTCTGTTTGTAACTTTTCTTTTCCCCTTCCATTCCCCCGTGGTCTTGGGTTATTACTTGATTGATACTTAAAAAAAAACTGTGAACATTTGTCTTTCCTCCATTTCCCGTACCTGCCCTAGTCCTCCTTGTCTCCCAGGTGTAACTAGTATATTCCTTTCTTTGCTAATATGGTGATACACAAGACTTGGCTAAACCTTACCCTTGTGGTACAAGAATACCTGCAAATTTATGCCAAATCATATTTAAACAAGGAATGTGACATTTGATCAGCCATATACCTGAATCTGAATGAGGAAGAGAGGTTAGTACCATATGGGGTTGATGGAGAAATAGAGCAGAGAGGACATGTCTCTTGAATCAACATACTTTTTGGTGCTATGTCTTCTAACCAACTAACATTCACTGAACATTATTAATTTAGATCTCAGGGATAGAGTGATGAACAAAAGCAACTAATTTCTTGCTTACATTTAACAAATAAACAGATGATAGAAGATCAGAGAGAAGAACAAGTATAAAAGTCCATGGCTCAAATAGGCTTAGTATATTTAAGGAACAGAGGAAATGCCATTGTGACTGCACCCTAAAGTAAAGAACAGTGTTGGGGTGCCTGGGTGGCTCAGTTGGTTAAGCATCTGACTCTTGATTTTGGCTCAGGTTTGAGGATGAGTCCTGCATTGACTCTGGACTGACAGTGTGGAGCCTGCTTGGGATTCCCTCTCTCCCTCTCTCTTTGCCCCTTCCCTGCTTTCTCTCGGAAGAAAGAAAGAAAGAAAGAAAGAAAGAAAGAAAGAAAGAAGAAAGAAAGAAGAAAGAAAGAAAGAAAGAAAGAAAGAAAGAAAGAAAGAAAGAAAGATTTAAATAAAAAAAAATTAAAGGAAAGTGTTATGACAGGCCAGATCATGTAGGGCCTTAAAGGAAGCATAGAGACATGGAAATGCTTAGCATCAAAATACTGAAGGTGGAATCAAGAAGAGCCAAATTGCACCAACCTTACCTTCTTGCCTAAGACTGTTTTTGTGTTTTGTTTTATTTTTGTTTTATTCTGGTGGTTTTAGGTTCATGGCTTGTAAAGAGTCTGTGAAACATCTAACAAGAGAATTAAATGGTCACCTTTGATCCCTAGTGGGCATATCTTTGGGTTCTAGGAATCTGTACTAAGGGAGAAAAGCAATACCTCACAATCTACATTGTGTAATGGGGTTGCATCTGAACATTAGAATGGGATTGCTTTGAAAGTATCCTACTCAGATGACACAGGCATGGACATAGTCAGAAGTACTTGCCAGTAATTAACTTCACTAGAAATTCAAGTAGCAGTCATTTTGATTAACTCACTTTGTAAACCCAATGGGCAGCAACCATCTGCACTCCTGTGTTTTATATAATATCTGGCACATTGTGAAATTTCAATGAGTAAGTAATATGAATATTAATAATTATTTTAGGCCAACTTAAATTATTGGCTGGCATGCTTATCCCATTTGTCAGGATTATTGTCACTTGGTTGTAAAACCAGTTTTGAGGTGCCCTTGGCACTTGGTATTTTTAACAGCTGGTATCCCTTGATGTTTAGAATAGACACAATCCTGGTATTTCCTACCAAGAGATTTCCAGTTGACCTTCTTCTAAGTCTTACCAGGTGTCTCTGATCTCTTTCTCATACTTTCCAGTTTTCTTTTATCTACTGCATCCCAGATACAGCAGAGTAAGGAAAAGTCAAGGGGCATACATCGAGAAATGAAGGCAGAATTGAATTCCATAAATACTTTTATATAATGAGTTAGCCAATTAATGCCCAATTTCTAAAGTGGCCTTATGGTAAAATTTACTGTTGAAATTCCTTTATAATATTAATGTTGGTGGATAAAATTAATTCAGATGAACCACATTCTACTAGGATTTGTTCTCTGTTGGAACCAAGAATTTGACCCCTGACATATCTCAGTAAACAATTTAAAAAGATATATAAGTTAACAGGTATCTTCTGTATGTTGATCTGCTTTTGGGTATGTACCTTGCAAAATCAGATGTTGGCTTTGAAACCAATGACAAAATGAAACAACCCTTGAAATACCCGTGAAGGGACTGATCATAGGGGCAGGGCAGAAATTACTATAGCTCTAGTTACAGACTTTCTCATATTTTTTCACTATCAGATTTTCAATGTAGCAATATTTACCACTGGAAAAGAATCCTGTGCTGTCTTATAGTTTAGAAAATGGGTACAGCTATTCTATGTAGTTATGTAGCTACCTCATGGTCAGAGATGTCCTCATTAACATTTTGCTTTATAGCTTCTTGTCAGTTGAACTAGAAAACTGTTTTGTGTTGTTTTGATGTTGTTTCTGATTTCTAGGCAAGGTCCCATACATAAAAGTAAATATTCTTTTAATATGTAGAGTACAAACACGGTTTTAAACACCCAGTAAAGCCATTCTGCTATTTCTGTTCCTACAGAAACTCGACATATTGCATGAAGGTGTCAATGTCCTTGACTGTTGCAGAGAATGAATCAGGCCTGTGCTACAATAGCAGGATACGGTATTTAGAGAAATCTGAAGTCACTAAAAGAAAAGAGATCTCCTGCCCAGACATGGATGACTTTAAAAAGTCTGATCAAGAGCCTGATGTTGTGTGGTACAAGGTAACTCACCATGGTGTCAATTATTTTTTTTAACTTAGCTTGAGGATAGAAAAATGGAGAGATTTTATTTCTAGTTTTTGGTATTAGATATTTCATTGAGAAAAATGAACAGATCCACAGATAAATAATTCAGAGGTATGACTTCTATATAGTCCTGGTTTTAATACATTTCCATCAGCAGGTGTTATAAATAGTCCCATCTTCTCCAACTGCTAAAAATAAGCAAAATCTCTCTCCACCCAAACTCATGAGAGCAAATGGGGAGAAGAGTAAAGATTTAAGTAACACATGAAAGAAAGTATTTGAGGAACATAGAAATATTATTTACTGTTAGGAGTAAAGGCCCATTATTACAAGTACTAGACTTAGAAAGAATAACAACTGTTACTATGATCTACATTGTGAGAGCCACTACTGTCAATGCAGAGGAGAGAAATGGGCCTAGTGCAGGATGTGTGAACACTGGAAATAATGTGTTTATCTGGAAATAAGCCACACTCAAAGGGTGCACAGAAATAAGTTGAGTGAAGGAACTGTTTACAGAGGTGAGGTTGGGTTAAGAAAACCAACAAAAGGGAGGAAGCTGTAAATTGCCACTGGAACCTGGAATGAGTAGAGTGGTCCTGACAAAAGCTGTGGCCTTAAAAGAACATATGAACTGTGGCAAATAAAGAGGGATTAGGCAGGATAAGTACCCTAACCCCTTGTAACTCCTGTCTTCCGGTTTCCTCCTAGAACCCATGGAAACTTAAACAGAAGTCAGAGTGCAAAACTAGGAGATAGAATCAATAGTCTTAAGATTCCCTAGGCATAGAGTAGGTCACACAAGGTCAGAGACAGGATCTAGGGGAGAAAGCAGAGAAATAACCACATAACCTTCTAGCTATGACATTCTGGCTGCTCCCTGAGACCCTGTGGTCCTATAAGAGAACTGTGTATCCTCGGCCAACTCTGAGTCATGATAGTTGATACATGGTACAGTTTTATATGTTATGGCCAGAGGTGACCAAGGGGGTTTTCTGCACAGGTGTTGTGTACATTGTGGGAATTAAACACATAAAAGTTGGAACAGGTTGTGTCTATAGAATATGACAGACTCTTAGTTTCCAGGGGAGCCTAAACCCTAACTCCTACAGCTGTCATGTGTTTTTACATTTGGAAGTCTCTCCATCTTCACCCCTGTACAGACTCACCAGTAGACACCAAAAGCATGTCCTGAACTGGGACCCCAAGTCTCTATGTGAATTGTCCTTCCTTTTTTTCCTAATGAAGATAATATTCTGACAGATAAAAAGGAACCTGATGATAATTATGCATAAATATAGATTATCCATAATTTATTGGGACCCTCCATGCCAGTATTAGCCTTCTTAGCATTTATTAAGTACTTACTATATGCCATTCACTATGCTAAGCTTGGTCTCTGTATTATCTCAATTTGAGTCTCAATGCAACTCTGTGTGGGAGTTCTATTATCTTTGTTTAACTGAAAAAAACTGAGTCTCAAAGGCATGTAGAAACTTGTCCAAAGTTACTCAACTAACAAAGCCTTGTTCTGTATTTAAGGCAGTGTTATTCCAGAGTCCATTTTCTTAATCACTACCCTTTCGTGCAGTTATCCTGGAGCTAAACCCAGCCCTGATCACAGGTATTTCTCTAAGATGTAACACTGATGCAGAGAAGCCTGTGAAAAGATAGAGTAAGAAAGATTTATTTTAATTTTATAATTGAAAAAAGAAAATTGACCAGCTCCAGAGTTAGCAGCTAGGAGTAAAATCCAGGTTGTCAGCCTGAAATATTTATTCTACTATCTCTTCTTATTATTTTTCCAGTAAATTCTTTCTTCTTTCTTTTCATTTCTAGACATCACTATCATCATCATATACCAAAGCAATTTATTCCTTGGGAAGTGCTAAGTATCATTTTTTTTTTCTTACAAATGGACCAACAATGGTGAAGCAAATGACATTTCTAGCTCTGCTTGGATAATAATGTTTAGGATTTCTATAACATTTTAAAATTGATGAATAATAGTCATAATGATAAATAACATTTATTGAGTACTCACCATATGCCAGACTCTGTTTTAAGTGCTTTAGATAGATTAAGTCAATCTCTAGAATTACTGTATTATGTAGGTATTATTATCATCCCCATTTTCCAGAAGAAGTGACTAGAGAGTCAGATAAGTGACTTAACAAAAGTCACACAGCAGTTTATGACTTGCATTTTGGCTACTAGGCCCATTCTCTTAGCCACTATACTATACTATTGGATCAGAATAAAAAACTAAACCCCAAAGTTAAAGACTCCCTGAAGCTCTACAACGTGTTGTTAACTCCATTTCTCACAGTTTCAAATATATCCTTGAAAAACGTGTATTGATTTATAGGGAAAATGTTTCCTTCTTCAGTCATTAGTTTAATAATCTTCCCTGATTGTTTACAGTCTCTCTATGCCCTACGAGGCTGAGCATTAAGTTATTTTTCTCTGACTACAGCAATGTAAAGACACTTGTCCAGAGTTCATTCTGGTGCACATCCAAATTTAGAAATGTATAGTGTAATAGGGTGCCTGGGTGGCTTACTCGGTTAAGTGTTCGACTTCAGCTCAGGTAATCTCATAGCTTGTGATTTTGAGCCCCACACTGGGCTCTGTGCTGACAGCTCAGAGCCTGGAACCTGCTTCAGATTCTGTGTCTTCCTCTCTCTCTGCCCCTCCCCTGCTTGTGCTCTGTCTCTCTTTGTTTCTCAGAAAAAAAATAAAAATAAAAACATTAAAAATTAAAAAAAAAGAAATGTACAGTATATTATCTCTAGTTTTTTTTTTCATTTTGTAAGATTTTTAAAAATAAAGTTTATTTATTTTGAGAGAGACAGAGAGCATGAGTTGGGGAGGTCAAAAAGAGACGGAGAGTGGGAGAATCCCAAGCAGGTTCTACACTGCCAGTGCAGAGCCCAATGCAGGGCTCAAACCCACAAAACCTTGAGATCACGAACTGAGCCAAAACCAAGAATTGGACACGTAATGGACCGAGCCATCCAGGTGCTCCTATCTCTAGTATTTTAACAGTAAAAAGTATGTGTGTTGCATGATAAGTTTCCACATCATCTTTTTAGATATATATAATCTTTAAATCTGTTTCTTTTTTTCCCATTTCTGCTTTTTTCTTGCTCTCTACTTTGTATCACTTTCACATACTGTTATGCTTTTTCTAGCCTGTCTGAAAAATGCTATGAAAGTCCTTTGAAGACTGTCCTTCTGTACCTGTATGTAATCACAGCTGGATAGGAAGGTAAAGGTGGATTAGGTGGTACTGGGGCATGTTCATAAAGATGACTTAGTAAGCCTATCCTAGTTGTCCTTGGAATGTTAACAGATATGTGTAAGGGGGCTATCTCTCGCTATCTGAACTCTATCAGTTAGCAAAGGGAAGTTAAGAGAGGGTCTATACTTTAAGCACTTCATCCTAATGCTATCTGAGTGGGGCTTAGAGAGTAAACAGAATATACAATAATGTTAGTATTTTTAGAAACATTTTTGAAAAGAGAAAGAAAGATTCTTTTCATTATTAAACTAAGAAGAACAACACTAGAACAATCTCAGTATTCACTGAGAACACTATTGTCATAAGAGTGTAGACTCCCTTTACCTATTTCATTTTTTAATATGAAATTTATTGTCAAATTGGTTTCCATAAAACACCCAGTGCTCATTCCAACAGGTGCCCTCCTCAATGCCCATCACCAACTTTCCCCTCCCTCCCACCCCCATCAACCCTCAGTTTATTCTCAGTTTTTGAGGGTCTCTTATGGTTTGCCTCCTTCCCTCTCTGTAACTATTTTTCCCCTTCCCCTCCCCCATGGTCTTCTGTTAATTTTCTCAGGATCCACATAAGAGTGAAAACATATGGTATCTGTCTTTCTCTGTATGACTTATTTCACTTAGCGTAACACTCTCCAGTACCATCCACATTTCTACAAAAGGCCATATTTCATTCTTTCTCATTGCCAAGTACTATTCCATTGTGTATATAAACCACAATTTCTTTCTCCATTCATCAGTTGATGGACATTTAGGCTCTTTCCATAATTTGGCTATTGTTGAAAGTGCTTCTATAAACATTGGGGTACAAGTGCCCCTATGCATCAGCACTCCTGTATCCCTCGGGTAAATTCTTAGCAGTGCTATTGCTGGATCATAGGGTAGATCTATTTTTAAATTTTTGAGGAACCTCCCCACTGTTTTCCAGAGTGGCTGTACCTGTTTGCATTCCCACCAACAGTGCAAGAGGGTTCCCATTTCTCCACGTCCTCTCCAGCATCTATAGGCTCCTGATTTGTTCACTTTAGCCACTCTGACTGGTGTCAGGTGATATTTCAGTGTGGTTTTGATTTGTATTTCCCTGATGAGTAGGGACGTTGAGCATCTTTTCATGTGCCTGTTGGCCATCTGGATGTCTTCTTTAGTGAAGTGTCTATTCATGTCTTCTGCACATTTCTTCACTGGATTATTTGTTTCTTGGGTGTGGAGTTTGGTGAGTTCTTTATAGATTTTGGATACTAGCCCTTTGTCCAATAAGTCATTTGCAAATATCTTTTCCCATTCCATTGGTTGCCTTTTAATTTTGTTGATTGTTTCCTTTGCTGTGCAGGAGCTTTTTATCTTCATGAGGTCCCAATACTTCATTTTTGCTTTTAATTCCCTTGCCTTAGGAGATGTGTCAAGTAAGAAATTGCCACAGCTAAGGTCAGAGAGGCTTTTTTCTGTTTTCTCCTCTAAGGTTTTGATGGTTTCCTGTCTCACATTCGGGTCCTTTAACCATTTTGAGTTTATTTTTGTGAATGGTGTAAGAAAGTGGTCTAGTTTCATTCTTCTGCATGTTGCTGTCCAATTCTCCCAGCACCATTTGTTAAGGAGACACTCTTTTTTCCATTGGATATTCTTTCCTGCTTTGTCAAAGATTAGCTGGCCATACTTTTGTGGGTCTAATTCTGGGTTCTCTATTCTATTCCATTGGTCTACATGTCTGTTTTTGGTCTACACCATGCTGTCTTGATGATCAGCTTTGTAGTAGATGCTAAAGTCTGGGATAGTGATGCCTCCCACTTTGGTCTTCTTCAAAATTACTTTGGCCATTCAGGGTCTTTTGTGGTTCCATACAAATTTTAGGATTGCTTGTTCTAGCTTCGAGAAGAATGCTGATACAATTTTGATTGGGATTGCATTGAATGTGTAGATTGCTTTGGGAAGTATTGACATTTTAACAATATTTATTCTTCCAATCCATGAGCACGGAATGTTTTTCCATTTCTTTGTATCTTCTTCAATTTCCTTCATAAGCTTTCTATAGTTTTCAGCATAGAGATCTTTTACATCTTTGGTTAGGTTTATTCCGAGGTATTTTATGCTTCTTGGTGCAATTGTGAATGGGATCAGTTTCGTTATTTGTCTTTCTGTTGCTTCATTGCCAGTGCATAAGAATGCAACTGATTTCTGTACATTGATTTTGTATCCTGCAACTTTGCTAAATTCATGTATCAGTTCTAGCAGACTTCTGGTGTAGTCTATCGGATTTTCCATGTATAGTATCATGTCATCTGCAAAAAGTGAAAGCTTAACTTCATCTTTGCCAATCTTGATGCCTTTGATTTCCTTTTGTTGTCTGATTGCTGATTGCTGATGCTAGGACTTCCAACACTATGTTAAACAACAGCAGTGAGAGTGGACATCCCTGTCGTGTTCCTGATCTCAGGGAGAAAGCTCTCAGTTTTTCCCCATTGAGGGTGATATTAGCTGTGGGCTTTTCATAAATGACTTCTATGATGTTTAACTATGTTCCTTCTATCCTGACCTTCTCGAGGGTTTTTATTAAGAAAGGATGCTGAATTTTGTCAAATGCTTTTTCTGCATCGATTGACAGGATCATATGGTTCTTTTCTTTTCTTTTATTAATGTGATGTATCACATTGATTGATTTGCAAATATTGAACCAGCCCTGCAGCCCAGGAATGAATCTGACTTGATCATTGTGGATAATTCTTTTTATATGCTGTTGAATTCATTTTGCTAGTATCTTACTGAAATTTTTGCATCCATATTCATCAGGGATATTTGCCTGTAGTTCTATTTTTTGGCTGGGTCTCTGTCTGGTTTGAGAATCAAAGAAATGCTGGCTTCATAGAATGGATCTGGAATTTTTCCTTCCCTTTCTATTTTTTGGAACAGCTTGATAAGGATAGATATTATCTCTGCTTTAAATGTCTGGTAGAACTCCCCTGGGAAGCCATCTGGTCCTCGACTCTTATTTGTTGGGAGATTTTTGATAACTGATTCAATTTTTTGCTGGTTATGTGTCTGTTCAAATTTTCTATTTCTTCGTGCTTGAGTTTTGCAAGTATGTGGGTGCTTAGGAATTTGTCCATTTCTTCCAGGTTGTCCAATTTGTTGGCATATAATTTTTCATAGTATTCCCTGATAATTGTTTGTATCTCTGAGGGATTGGTTGTAATCATTCCATTTTCATTCATGATTTTATCTATTTGGGTCCTCTCCCTTTTCTTTTTGAGAAGCCTGACTAGAGGTGTATCATTTTGTTTATTTTTCAAAAAACTAATTCTTGGTTTCATTGATCTGCTCTACAGTTTTTTAGATTCTATATTGTTTATTTCTGCTCTGATCTTTATTATTTCTCTTCTTCTGCTAGGTGTGGGATGTCTTTGCTGTTCTGCTTCTATTTCCTTTAGGTGTGCTGTTCGATTTTGTATTTGGGATTTTTCTTGTTTCTTGAGATAGGCCTGGATTGCAATTCATTTTCCTCTCAGGACTGCCTTGGCTGCATCCCAAAGCATTTGTATTGTTGTATTTTCATTTCCATTTATTTCCATATATTTTTAAATTTCTTCTCTAATTGCCTGGTTGACCCATTCATTCTTTAGTAGGGTGTTTAGTAGAGAGTATGGCCGCCTCCATTTTATTTTGCACGTCATTTATAGCATTTTTTAGTTCCTCATGACTATTTCTTAGTCCCTTGATCTCTGTAGCAATAGATTCTCTGCTATCCTCTATGCTTTTTTCAAACTCAGTGATTAATTTTATGATTACTATTCTAAATTCTTGTTCCATTATATTGCTTAAATCGTTTTTGATCAATTCGTTAGCTGTCGCTACTTCCTGGAGTTTCTTTTGAGGAGAATTCTTCCATTTAGTCATTTTGGCTAGTCCCTGTGGTAGCTCCAAACTGCAGGGCACTTCCCCTGTGCTGTCAGGAGAAACTTGTGTTGGTGAGTGGGGCAGCAGTCACACCTGATGTCTGCCCCCAGCCCACTGCTGGAGACACAGTCAGACTGGCATGTACATTATCTTCCCCTCTCCCAAGAGCAGGACTCACTGTGGAGTGGTGTGGCCCCTGTCTGGGCTACTTGCATACTGCCAGGCTTGTGGTGCTGCTTTGATGGGAACTGGCCAAGGGTGTATCAGATGGGGTGGATCTGCAAGGTGCACAGAGGTGGGAGGGGCAGGCTTAGCTAGCTTTGCCCTTGGTGGTCCCTTGCGGGAGGGGCCCTCCACACCGGGAGGGAGACAGGCCCGTTGGAGGGATGGATCCACAGAAGCACAGTGTTGGGCGTTTGCGTGATGCAAGCAAGTTTGGCGATGGGAACTGGTTCCCTTTGGAATTTCGGCTGGGGGATGGGAGAGGCAAATGGCACTTGCCAGCACCTTTGTTCCCCCACCGAGCTGAGCTCTGTCTTCTGGGGCTCAGCAACCCTCCCTCCCAGCATCCTCTTGCCTTCCCTGCTCTCCAAGAGCAGAACAGTTGACCTTTAACATTCCAGATATTAAGTCCCACTCGCTGTCAGAACTCACAGAGTCTGGCCACTCCGCTTTTGCAAGCCATACTTCAGGGGCTCTCCCTTGCCCGGTGGGCTGCCCCTCCACTGCCCGGCTCCCTCCTGCCAGTCCATGTAGCACACACCGCCTCTCTGCCCTTCCTAGCCTCTTCCGTGGGCCTCTTGTCTACGCTTGGCTATGGAGAGTCTGTTCTGCTTTTCTTCTGGTGGTTTTCTGGGTTATTTAGGCCAATGTGGTTAGAATCTAAATGATCAGCAGGACAAGGTGAGCCCAGCATTCTCCTATACCGCCATCTTCCAATACACTAACACTCAGATATTCTTTTTTTTTTTTTTTAATTCTTCTTTCGTTTTGCTCATCAGTTTGGGAAGTTATTATTGACATACCTTCAAACTCACTGATTTTTTTTTTCCTTTCACCATGCCCAGTTTATTAAAATGCCTACCAAATGCATTCTTTATGTCTGTTATAGTGTTTTTATCTCTAGTAGACACTTTTCCAAAGAAGACATCCAGATGGCCAACAGACATGACAAGATGCTCAATATCACTCATCAGCAGGGAAATATAAATGAAAACCACACTGAGATACCACCTCATACCAGAGTAGCTAAAATTAACAACTCAGGAGACAATAGATGCTGGCAAGGATATGAAGAAATGGGAACCCTCTTGCAATGTTGGTGGGAATGCAAACTGGTGCAGCTGCTTTGGAAAACAGTGTGGAGTTTCCTGAAAAAAAAAAAAAAAAACTAAAAACTAAAAATAGTACTTTCCTATGACCCAGCAATAGCAATACTAGGAATTTATCCAAAGGATACAGCAGTGCTGATTCATAGCGGCACATGTACCCCAATATTTATAACAGCGATTTCAACAATAGTCAAATTATGGAAAGAGCCTAAACATCCATCAAGTGATGAATGGATAAAGAAGATGTGGTTTGTATACACAGTAGAACACTACTTCGCAATGAGAAAAAAATGAAATCCTATCATTTGTAGCAACTTGGATGGAACTGAAGGGTATTTTGTTAAGTGAAATAATTCAGTCAGAGAAAGACAGATATAATATGTTTTCACTCATATCTGGATCTTGAAAAACTTAATAGAATATGGGGTAAGGGAAGGGGAGAAGACATAGTTACAATCAGAGAGGGAGGGAGGCAAACCATATGAGACTCTTAAGTACAGAGAACAAACTTAGGGTTGATGGGGAGGGAGGGGGGAAATGGGTGATGGGCATTGAGGAGGGCACTTGTTGGGATGAGCACTGGGTGCTGTATGTAAGTGATGAACCATGAGAATCTACCCCCAAAACCAAGAGCACACCATATACACTGTATGTTACCCAACTTGACAATAAATTGTAGTAAAAAAAACACTATAAAAAAGCCTATCAAAGGCATTCTTTATGTCTGTTATAGTGTTTTTGTTTCTAGTATTTCTCTTTTTATTATTTTTAAAGAGTTTACATCTCTCTTCTGTTCTTACATGTTGTCCACTATTACCATTAGGACCATTAACATATTAATCATACTTATTTTAAATTCTCAGACAGGTAATTCCAAATTTTCTCCTATACCTCAGTCTGGTTCTTTTTTTTTTTTTTTAATGTTTATTTATTTTTGACAGAGACAGAATGCAAGTGGGTTAGGGGCAGAGAGAGAGGGAGACACAGAATCTGAAACAGGCTCCAGGCTCTGAGCTGTCAGCACAGAGCCCGACGCGGGGCTCGAACTCACGAGCTGTGAGATCATGACCTGAGCCGAAGTCGGACACTACCTCAGTCTGGTTCTAATGCTTGTTCTTTCTTTTCAAATCGTGCCATTTTTGTTGTCATTGTCGTTGTTGTTGCTGTTTTTGTCTTTTAGTACACCATGTAAATTTCTGTTGAAAGCCAAGCATTATGTACTTGGTAAAAGGAACTGAATTAACAGGCCTTTAATATGAGGTTTTTACATTTATCTAGCTAAGAGTTAGGCTGTATTGACTCCTTGCTCTAGTTGTAGGTACTAGAGGCTAAAATTCCCTCTGGTGTCCTTGTTTTTCATTCCCCTATTATCTTTGGGTTTTCCTAGAGACTTCATCTTAAGTAAGGACTGAATTGTGCAGTTATTTTAGCTGTAATATCCTTAATGTTATACAGGAACCCTGTTGATATGATAGTAAGGTGTAGGGTAAGGGAAAACATTCTGTAATCTTATGGTTAGATTTCCATGTTTTAGTGAACTCTCGCCCTGGGCTGTGGCCATCACAAGTGCTTCTCAGCTTCTCTCCATTAGATGAGACAGGAATGATAGAGGGAGCTGGAGCTAGCTATTTTCCTTCAAAAGCTAAAGGGGGCTGACACTGGGTATTTCCCTTTTCCCATATTCTTTGAGGGCAGGCCAGGGTCAAGGAGAACAGAGCTCTTTGGGTATATTTCAAAATGGTTACCTTTTCCTTCCTATATCAAAAGCATAAGGGGATTTTTTTCTCTGGTTTCCATGCTAATAACCTGGTGGGGCTCCTGGAGGCAAACCTTTTAAAAGTGGCCCACAAGACTGGGCCACCAAGGGTTTTTTTTTTTGTATCAAGCCAGTTCACAGTCTTCAGAAACTAGTCAATTACCCTTTAACTGTTCCTACTAGTTTCTGGCTCCTGTGTCTGCTTCAGTTCCCAGTAAGCTGTGATTCTTTGTACTCACCTGTCTCTCCAGTTTCTAGGACAGTGATTTTCACTGTCACCTCAATTGTCTGATGGATATAAGAAGGGTAGTTGACTTCCAGTTTGTTCAGCTTTTTTTCTTGTTGTGTGGATGGTAGTCAAACTTTCCAAGCCTTTGCATGTTGAATCAGAAACTGGAAGTCAACCCCTGAATCGGAATTATAACTTTGAATTGTCTTTTGAATTGTGTCCAGATCTCCATAGAAATGTGAATCACATTAACTCCTGACAGTCATTAACATGTCATAATAGGAGTGTATGTAATCTGAAGGCAGAGTTATGAGGGTAGTAATAATAGAATAATAGTTAATGTTTATAGTTTTTTTATCATGTTATGCTCTATAATACAGAGCATTTATATGCATCACCTCATTTATTCTTCATAATCACCCATATTGGTAAATATTATTATCACCACTTTTTAAAAGTTTATTTATTTATTTTGAGAGAGAGAAAAAAAAAAGAGTGAACAGGAGAGGGGCAGAGAGGGAATCCCAAGCAGGCTCTGTGCTATAAGCGCAGAGCCCTATGAGGGGCTTGAACTCACAAACCATGAGATTATGACCTGAGCTGAAATCAAGAGTTGGATGCTTAAATGACTAGGCACCCCTTATCACCACTTTTTTAATAGGTGAAAAAATTAAGGCTAAGATCAATTAAGTAACATGCTCAAGATAATACAACTTGGGATTCCAAACCAAGTATTTGAGTCTAGACCTTATACTCTAATCACTGTGGGGTACTGCCTTCTACATTAAGAATATGAAGAGAGAGGGGCGCCTGGGTGGCGCAGTCGGTTAAGCGTCCGACTTCAGCCAGGTCACGATCTCGCGGTCCGTGAGTTCGAGCCCCGCGTCGGGCTCTGGGCTGATGGCCCAGAGCCTGGAGCCTGTTTCCGATTCTGTGTCTCCCTCTCTCTGCCCCTCCCCCGTTCATGCTCTGTCTGTCTCTCTCTGTCCCAAAAATAAATAAAAAACGTTGAAAAAAAAAAATTAAAAAAAAAAAAAAAAGAATATGAAGAGAGAAAGTTGGAGAAATAGAGCTAGGAAGGGGAAAGACTTTCTGAAGTTTGTTATCCTATGAATTTGGAGTAGAGGTAGGACTGAAAGGGCAAAGTTGATACCTAATTCACAATTGTGCTCCTATGTCTTCCATCTTTAATTTGAAGAAAGATCACATTCCCTATAGATTTTTAGGCAGCTGACTAGATGCTGTATGAAATAGTCCAGTCTCCAGGGGAAAGGGGAGAAATTGGGTCTGAGGGGATGACTATTAGGTGCCCTTGAGGACAGAGGTTATATGATTAGTCTGTGGTTGCACAACTACTTTGTGTCTGAACTTTAGAATCAGAATAAATATTTAAATTAATCTTCCTAGTGTTCTTGCCATGAGAAATGAGTTCTGTGCTCTGAATATAATTGAAATGTCCATGGCCAACAAATCAAACTGATTCAAAAATACCTGTGGGTATGATGATGATATCTCAGAAATGTACTGTGAATATATTGGTGAATATTTCAGTGTGGAATTTTTTTTTAATTTTATTTTTTTAATTTACATCCAATTTAATTAGCATATAGTGAAACAATGATTTCAGGAGTAACTTCCTTAATGCCCCTTACCCATTTAGCCCATCCCCCTCCCACAACCCATCTAGTAACCCTCTGTTCTCCATATTTAAGAGTCTTATCTGGGGCGCCTGGGTGGCTCAGTCGGTTGAGCGTCTGACTTCAGCTCAGGTCATGATCTCACCGCCCATGAGTTTGAGCCCCGCGTCTGGCTCTTGCTGACAGCTCGGAGCCTGGAGCCTGCTTGGGATTCTGTGTCTACCTCTCTCTCTCTACCCTCCTCCACTCATGCTCTGTCTCTCTCTCAAAAATAAATAAACATTAAAAAAAAGTCTTATGTTTTGTTCCCCTCCCTGCTTTTATATTCTTTTTGCTTCCCATCCCTTGTGTTCATTTGTTCTGTGTCTTAAAGCCCTCATATGAGTGAAATCATACGATATTTATCTTTCTCTGACTAATTTCGCTTAGCCTATTACCCTGTAGTTCCATCCACGTAGTTGCAAATGGCAAGATTTCATTGGTTTTGATTGCTGAGTAATACTCCATTTTATATATATATATATATATATATATATATATATATATATATACACCACATCTTCTTTCCATTCATCCATTAATGGACATTTCAGCTCTTTCCATACTTTGGCTGTTGTTGATAGTGCTGCTATAAACATTGGGGTGCATGTGCCCCTTCAAAACAGCATACCTGTATCCCTTGGATAAATACCTAGTAGTGCAATTGCTGGGTCGTAGGGTACTTGTATTTTTAATTTTTTGAGAAACCTCCATACCTTTTTCCAGAGTGGCTGCACCAGTTTGCATTCTCACCAGCAGTACAAAAGAAATCCTCTTTCTCCACATCCTCGCCAACATCTGTTGTTACCTGAGTTGTTAAAGTTAGCAATTCTGACAGGTGTGTGGTGGTATCTCATTGTGGTTTTGACTTGAATTTCCCTGATGATGAGTGATGAGAACAAATAACTAAAATTTGTATGGAACCAGAAAAGACCCCAAATAGCCAAAGCAATCTTGAAAAAGAAAACCAAATCAGGAGGCATCACAATCCCAGACTTCAAGCTGTACTACAAAGCTATAATCATCAAGACAGTATGATACTGGCACAAAAACAGATGCTCAGATCAATGGAATAGAATAGAAAACCCAGAAATGGACCCACAAACGTATGGCCAACTAATCTTTGACAAAGCAGGAAAGAATACCCAGTGGAATAAAGACAGTCCCTTCAGCAAATGGTGCTGGGAAAACTGGACAGTGACATGCAGAAGAATGAACCTGGACCACTTTCTTACACCATACACAATAATAAACCCAAAATGGATTAAAGACCTAAATGTGAGAAAGGAAGCCATCAAAATCCTTGAGGACAAAGCAGGCAAAACCCTCTTTGATCTTGACCACAGCAACTTCTTACTCAACAAGTCTCCAGAGGCAAGGGAAACAAAAGCAAAAATGAACTATTGGGACCTCATCAAAATAAAATGCTTCTGTACAGCAAAGGAAACAATCAGCAAAACTAAAAGACAACCGATGGAATGGGAGAAGATATTTGCAAACGACATATCAGATAAAGGGTTAGTATCCAAAATCTATAAAGAACTTATCAAACTCAACACCCAAAAAACAAATAATCCAGTGAAGAAATGGGCAAAAGACATGAATAGACACTTTTTCAAAGAAGACATCCAGATGGCCAACCAACACAGGGTGGAAATTCTAAGATCCAGATGTGGCTGGCAACAAGTTACTTCAAGAAGCTTGGTCAACAGATGTTTCTGGTGAACATCCTGGGCTCCCAACCTAGAAGATGCTGGCAAGTGGCATCTGCCACTCAGGAAGGGTGGGAGGGAGGGAAGGAAGCTGGGATGTAAGGGCTGACATTATTTTGACTGAACAAGGAGGTCCTACAACAGACTGCTCTATGAGGGATCAGCCAGGCCAAAAACTGGAGCTATTTGTTGAACTTGGGTACTTCTAGTAAGTCTAGCCCTCAGCAAAACCTTTGACTCGATGAAGTTTATTTTAACAGTCTCAGGGGCATTAACTAATAGAGGAATTACACACTGAGAACAGTATTAGAGGTCTGCTCATATTTGAGGCTTTGGTGGTTTTTCCTTGCCTCAGGTAAACAACCATCTTGAGACTTGACTTAAATGCTTCAAATTTCTTTGCTTAAGAGACTGTCAAAATTAAGCAGGTATGGAACAATGAGGTATGGCAATGGTACCTGTTCACTAGGAAAGAGGTCATGGGAAGATTGGGCACAGGAGAGAAACAATGACAGTAGTAAGCCTAGCAGCCAGCAGTTTGAGGGAGAAATACTGCAACTAATGGAGTAAAAAGCATAAAAGACTTATGACGTTTGATGTAGGTACCCAGATATCTGCAGGATAGCCAATGAGGTAACTTTATAAAGGATGGGTTTGTGGGGGCAATGGTCTTCTATAAGCCTCTTCTGAACAAAATATAGTTTCTGTACCCACCTTCTGGGATTAATGTTGGAGTGGCCTCTTAGGAGCTATACATTTTCAGTGGGTTAAAGTATTGTGTTCCTGGAGATAGTTAACCAATTGTTGAGGATTTGTTTTCATCTGATTAGTAAGTTAGCACCAGTTTTCACCAAGGAGACCTGGAGGTTTGGAGGAGACATAATCCAGGATTGTGAAAGTTTAGGGATGGAATGTATTCTCTGTGCTGAATTACCATCATATAGTGCTGCCCAGCAAGAGTATAATGAATAAACTCTGCAAGCTTCTGGGCTCTGGCTTCTCACATGGTATTATATTATCCTCATATGCAGAGTAAGAAACTGATACCTGAAGAAGTTAAACAAATTTGCCCAAGACCACAGAACTTGGGTGAAACCCAGATGTTGACCTAGAGCTGTTTTGCTCTGACAGCAGTTTGCCTTTTCATCTATACTACATTGGTTCCAGAAGGGTGGAGATTACCTGATGATAATATTTTCCTATGCCACAGTTTAAAAGAAAAACTCAAAAAGCTATATTGGGTACAAGTAATATTTTATAAGGCTAGATGGTAACTTGGAAAGCACTTGGGGCTATCTCGATCTAGCCCAAAGAACGTGTAGAGATTTCAGGCTGTTCTTCATTGGGCTTATTTTCTAACTTCTAGACACTCTTTACATTGTACTTCCTGGGGGAAAAATGAAAGCAGTGTGCACAGAAATTGAAAATGGTTAGAGCCAATTGCATATGGACTTTCCCTAAAAATGACATTAGAAAACGTCATTTGTCTTTGAATACAAGTGTGTGGACTCATTTGTCCACCCCCACCACTGCTATGTGAAAGTGAAGCAGCTCAGTTTTCATTTTCCTTTCCTCTCAAAATGCCCAAAGGGACCATATTTTTGTTTAATAACCTTCAGAATGATTCTTTAGAAATCTGAGGCTATCAGAGTTCGAAACAATGCGAAAATAATTGTGGATTATTATTGTATGATGATAGTGGCAGCTGGACTATTTTTTTTTCTTTCTGCTCAGACTATCTTCTTCATTTTCCCAGAAACCTTATATCCCCAGGTTTAACTCAGAAGCAAATCTCATATAGGTGATAAACCTCACCAGACATGGTGTGTAATATAATTTCAGACAGACCTTTAACTGTTCTTTGGAAAGACCCTAGGGAGTGAAACAGCCTTATATCTAGATGCCCTAGATAGTATTACTTTTATTTACTCTCTGACAATGTGTGTGGGTAGTTGTATTGGACATAAAGCAAGCATATCTCTTAAATATTATACCTGTGAACTTAAGTGCCAGTTTTTGTGTTTTATTGTCAAAATTCCTGCTATCATAAAAAAATTGTTACAGTAAGAAACTAATAAATGTGTGCTCCTTCTCTCAAAGCATTTTACACACACACACACACACACACATACACATGCATCCATGCAGAGCTGGAGATTGAGAGTCTGCACTGATTCTACCTTCACGTGAATGTTTAGGATGTATGTATGGAGGGCAGGAATGGGGGTGAGGTGGAGGCAGGGTAGAAGAGATGTTGTATATACCATGGTGGGAAAAGTGGAAAGTTCTTTTAACAATTATTTACATAATTTGCCTCACAATCATTTCTTCATTGCCGTAGCTGACAGATTCAGAAATTAGATGATAAAATATTTTTGCCTTGGTTACTTAGCATAGCTGAATAATCACGGCTATCCCTTAGACCTTTTGATGTTTGTGCAGCTTTTGGCCACTACTTTCGTTGAACATTTGAGATAGGTAGTAGACAAACTGGAAAAATATCTACAAAGTAGTCTGAGAAATTTCCCAAAAGGCAAAGCCACTTGGCTGAATATTCTTACCTACTCAGTTCATGTTATGTTTTTGTCACTCTCTGGAAAAGTTTTAAACACTTCTTTCTAGAGAAGTCCAATCCCAGTAGCAAGACTCCTTCACATTCTCATTAGGAGTATAGAAAAATTGTCTTCCAAACCCAAATCTTATTCTCTGGTCATATAGCACTGAATTGAGAAAGTAAGTGGAAAATTTCTCCATTACTAGGACAAAATGTATGCTAATTTTACCTAGCTGTATTTCTAGAGTACTGCTAATTTTCTTGAACCCTTCCCCTATCCCATCCACCTAATGGATCTCTTGACTATGGGGAGAGAGACTCTGGAATATTAGCATTTGTTTTTAACTATAAGAAGTAATTAATAAAACCATTTTAGACTACATTACCAGTATAAAAGCCTGTTATGAATGTTTAACAATGCCTAAGACTCCCTTGTATTATACTATGTTGCTAAATGAACACTGTTCTCTTTGGACACTTAGGAAATGTCTCTGTCAAATAGGAAAAAAAAATACCAGGGCTTTATAGTGATATTTACCTACTTTTAAGGTTCTGCTATACGTCTTTTGTATTGGGGAAGCTTGTATGTTTTTCTATTTTGGCAGAATATCTCTAAAGAATTTCTACACTTGGGATCAGGCCTTCAAAGTAGCTCTTAGGCTGATAGTTGTGACATTTAAACTGGACACATTAAGAGACATTCATATTTTTTTTCTGGTCATTGACTTAACTCTAGTTATATATTTTGAAAACTAAGGAGAAGAGCAGAAACAAGTCAAAGTACTAACTTGCCAGTACTGGGACTTGATGAGAATTTTAATTTTTTGCTTACTTGCAAATATTTTCTCTGCAGGAATGCAAGCCAAAAATGTGGAGAAGCATAATAATACAGAAAGGAAATGCTCTTCTAATCCAAGAAGTTCAAGAAGAAGATGGAGGAAATTACACTTGTGAACTTAAGTATGAAGGAAAACTTGTGAGACGAACAACTGAATTGAAAGTTACAGGTAAGAATTGCTTCTACCAAACTGTAGCAAATGAACTTTTAAGTATAATTTGGTATGGGAAGAAAGAGTTTCCAAAACAAAGAGTGAACTTGAGGCAAATTTACAACTGGATGCAAATCAAATAGTTGGAAAGCTCTCTATTAGTAAATTGTACTGGGAAAGAATACATGGAATCTGGACAATTGATTTAGGGAACATGGGCCCAGTTGCTGCATATCTGTTATCTGCCTTTATGAAAGGTTATTAGCTCTTCAAGATATCATTAGCTGTTACTAAGCATCTCAGAAAAATATAGTGGAACCACTTTAGAATGTTGACTTAACCCATATTTGGAATCTCCTTGTAGGTAATGCCTGCCTCAGAATGATATTATGTTGGCCTTTTGGAATGACGTCTTCTTGGACTGCATCCAAAATATCATATACAAAATTACTCATAAATGACTGATGTTGTTGTATGGTTCTACTTATTCTTAAATGGAGCAACTCCAAACAAATAGTGTGTGTGTGTGTGTGTGTGTGTGTGTGTGTGTATTTTAAATCTGAAGTACAAGTAAAGTATAAGCTAGTAATTCTACTCATACTAAAAGAGAGAAACTCAGGATATTCTTATGTGGTGGAGAATGTTAGAAAGTAATTTTTAGAGACACATGACAGAACTTAATACCATAAAAGTTATCCCTCATGATGTTTGTGATGGACCTTAAGAAACTTCATTACAGAAGTCTACCTGCTATTTTTCCTGAACAAACCTTGCCTAATTTTCCTCTTTTTATATATGTTTTAGATTTATGTGGTGTGTGTGTGTGTGTTTGTGTGTGTGTTTAAGTGTTCACACACACATTTGTATTGAGGATAAAATCTCAACCATAGTAAAATTTGACATAATCCGGACAATTGTAACATTGATTACATTAATTCACTTATGACTGATGCATACACAGGGCTTCCACTGACCACTTGCACATGTGTCCCCAGCTCTACCTTTTAAACAGCTTTTACTACTATAGTTAATGCCAAAATAATCCACATAATTGGCCATAAATGGAGAATGAAAGTCACTGAACTCTTTCTCTTGGTAAAAACTCTGTACAATGTGCCTAAACCTACAGGTTGTGACTACTAACCATTATGCTACAGTGAAAAGTCATCATGTAGGGAGGTAAGTGGTCCTACCCTGTCTCACTTCAAAATCCCCCTTTGTTGTGCTGCCCAAATCTAAATAAATGCTTTTATTTATAGATCATTGCTTTTACTAAGAGATAATCTTTACCTGTAGAAATGTATTTTGAGGGGCACCTGGGTTAGTCAGTCAGTTAAGCATCTGACTTTGGCTAAGGTCATGATCTCATGGTTTGTGGGTTTCAACCCCACATCAGGCTCTGTGCTGACAGCTCAGAGCCTGGAGCCTGCTTTGACTTCTGTATCTCCTTCTCTCTCTGCCCTTCCCCCACTCACACTCTGTCTCTGTCTCTCTCGCTTCCTCTCAAAAATAAATAAATATTTAAAAATTTTAAAAAAGAAATGTATTTTGAAAACTTATTTTACACAGCAATTTTGTATCAATTGAAAGTAACCTTTTATCAATAAAACACTGTTGTTTGGCTATTAAAAAGCACTTGTGACTGATGCACTTGGGCATTACCTGTTGAACTATCTAATGTTGACATCAACTAGTTGGTTGATTATACTCTCACTAATGTTAGGAATACAGATTTCCTTCTATATTATTTTTGTTTATGATTTAACTGACCTTTTTGGGGTAATGTTAAAATCAGTCTACAAAGTAGTGACACTTGGCGAGTAGGTTTATTGCTGTAACTCATATGTTATTAAGTTTTTGATCCCTAGGAGTCAGCAGTTTGTTTTGTATTTTTCAAAATTCTGAATGTTAACACAAGGAATACAAAATATTTTATTAGAAACTAATATTGACATTTTAACAATATTTATTCTTCTAATCCATGAGCGTGGAATGTTTTTCCATTTCTTTGTATCTTCTTCAATTTCCTTCATAAGCTATCTATAGTTTTCAGCATACATATCTTTTACATCTTTGGTTAGGTTTATTCCTAGGTATTTTATGGTTCTTGGTGCAGTTGTGAATGGGATCAGTTTCTTCATTTGTCTTTCTGTTGCTTCATTATTAGGGAGGGAACCAAACCATAAGAAACTCTTAAAAACTGAGAATAAACTGAGGGTTGATGGGGGGTTGGGAGGGAGGGGAAAGTGGGTGATGGACATTGAGGAGGGCACCTGTTGGGATGAGCACTGGGTGTTGTTATATGGAAACCAATTTGATAATAAATTTCATATTTAACAATAAATAAACAGAAAAAAAGAAACTAACATACATATGGGGTGCCTGGGTGGCTCAGTTGGTTGAGCATCCGACTTCGGCTTAGGTCATGAACTCATGGCTTGTGAGTTCCAGCCCTGCGTCCGGCTCTGTGCTGACAGCTCAGAGCCTGAAGCCTCTTCAGATTCTGTGTCTCCCTCTGTCTCTGTTCTTCCCCTTCTCGCACTCTCTGTCCCTCCCTCAAAAATAATAAATAAACATTAAAAAAAATTAAAGCTTAAGAAAAAGGAAACTAACATGTATGTTTTAGTTCATGCTCTATCCTAATACATGACAGTTCTACTTAGTCTGAATTTGTAGAGTAACTTCTGTGGAGGTTTGAATTATTCTTTTGATTAGAAATGTACATCCTTTCCTCTAGGAGCTTTCAAAATAACTACCATATTGGGCCAATTCCAGGTAGCAAAGATATGCTTTTGGTTGATTTCTGATTTCCTCAATGTGAACTAGACTTCCTGTCTCATCCAAGCAGAAGAGTCAATCAGGCAGTTTTACATCATTAGTAAGTGAGCTGGCTATGCTCAGATCCTTGCAACATCATCACTTTGACCAGTCACACATTCCTTATCAGGGGTTTGCAAAGCACTTCCATTGGGAGTTATTTACTAAAATTTGCAGCCTTATAGCATTTAACTTGGATTTTAAGTTGGGCCAGAATAAAGTTAACGATAAACCTTTTATGCTCCCATCTAATGGGTTATGGTGACAACACATTTGCTTTTTTAGTTTCTTTTTTTGATTCTGGAAAAGGAGAGCTAGGCTCTTCTTTTGTGTATTTTGCAAAGCATTTATTCACTTGACCTGAACTTTTAGTATAATTGAACTATGGATTTAAAATTTCACCTCAATTCTACCTCCCAGAGGTTTTCAAACTTTAATGTGCATCAAAATTATGTGGAATAACCCAGATAGGATGAAGATGAGGCTCCTTAAATACTGGTTTCATCTCTCTCCTCCAGATTCTAATTCACAACATCTCTAAAATTGGAAACTTGCCTTGTTGTCCAGGTAATTCTGTTGCATGCCTTCCAAGGATTATGCTTTGAGAAACACTAGCTGAGAGAATAATGCTAAAGAAGTCAGTCACAGGTTTGCTTTTCTTGTGAGCATGTTAGTGCTCTCTCTCTCTCTCTCTCTCACACACACACACACACACACACACACACCAAACTCATTTTCATAGGCCCCAAATTGTTTTACCTAAGTTCCTAAGAGCTGTCATGAATATATAAGTCCTTCACCTGCACCCCAGTGTTTATCGCAGTACTATCAACAATAGCCAAAGTATGGAAAGAGCCCAAATGTCCACTGACGGATGAATGGATAGAGAAGATGTGGTATATATATATATACAATGGAGTATTCCTTGGCAATCAAAGAGAATGAAATCTTGCCATTTGCAACTATGTGGATGGAACTAGAAGGTATTATGCTAAGCGAAATTAAAGGAATTCAAATATCATGTGACTTACATCATATGAGGACTTTAAGACACAGAACAGATGAACATAAGGGAAGGGTAGCAAAAATAATATAAAAACAAGGAGGGGGACAAAACATAGGAGACTCTTAAACATGGAGAACAAACAGGGTTACTGGAGGGGTTGTGGGAGGGTGGATGGGCTAAATAGGTAAGGGGCATTAAGGAATCTACTCCTGAAATCATTGTTGTACTATATGCTAACTAATTTGGATGTAAATTAAAAATATAAGTCCTTGGTCATCAAGGGAAATCTGTCAAGGGAGTGCAGGGATAAAGCAGTCTCAGCCACTGAAATAGTAATTTTTTTCATTTACCATTTAAGTAAAAAATGCACTATCACATGCTGGAGAAAAAAAATAATTCAAAATTATCCTTGGGTCAGTGGTCATCATTCATATACGAAGATATCAAGTTTATGTATTTATTCATACAATTCAAGTGTTATGCCTGATATAGAAACAAAATGGCCTCTTGGTATGGAAGTTCAAGACATTGCTCTGTGAAGATTTATTTTTATTTGAAGTTTTATGTAAGTTATACTGTGCTTTGTATGTTTGTTATTACAAAGCAATTAAACAGGTTGCCCTCTCATAATTCAAAATATAAGGCTGGTAACCCTCAGTTTGTTCTCCATATTTATTAGTCTCTTCTGTTTTCCCCCTCCCTTATGGGAAGAGTTGTGGGAGAGGGGGGATAGACTAAAGGGGTAAGAGGCACTAAAAAATCTACTGCTGAAATCATTGTTTCACTATATGCTAACTAATTTGGATGTAAATTTAAAAAAATTAAAAAGTATAACAAGTCAAAATACAAGGTTGGGATTATTTTAAAAGTAACCCACTCATACTTGTTTTTAGTTTAGCAATATGCAGGCGTGGAATAAGACTTTCAATATAAAATCAATAGGATTGGCTAATTACAAAATCATGTAGATAGAGGTTCTATAAAATTATATATTGCAAGTGTGGAGATATTTAAAAGGTTATTAAAAATTTAAGAGGTTATTTTCTGACTGTTCTTTTAAAATTTATAAATCTGTGAAATATCTCGTCAGTAAAGCAAGTGTTTTTTTTTTTAAGTGTATAGGTGCTACTTGCTTTAAATAGATCAGTTATAAAAAGATTCAGCTATTCAAAACTGATGAATTGGAAAGTAATCATTGGTTTTATGAAATTATTTTTTCCATATAAAAGAATTTGTCGTAGGATTTCTTTAAATAGCCAGATTTCCTACTGCATTAAAATAGGATTTGATTTAAATGCAACTTTCCTGGAACACTTTTAATATATAAATTATTGCAGACTTGTGGGATGTTGTTGTAGACATTTCTTTTTATTCCTTCAGAGGATGTAGATCAGTAGGAAGGGGTTTAATAACAAATAGACATGTTACATTAGTGCGTTTAGGTCATTTGTCAAAGATGACAACAGCTAACAGTTTTATTCCCTACAGCATATTTTAGGTGGCTGTTTGTTATTTTAAAGATATTTTCCCTTTGTTCTCACATTGAATTTTGTGAAGATGGCTAGTTGAAGTGTTAAAAATAGAACGGAAAGTTGATTATATGATAGTGAGAATGTAGAACGGGTGATAATGGAAGAAGGAGAAGAGGAGTGGGAGAGGGTGGGAGAGATAATGTAATAGGGTCTGCTGGGAGTAGAGGAGAATGTCTGCCTTGAGAAGGTCAAAGGCAGACATAAATTACTGGGGATCCCCAAAATGAACACAAGCAGAAAGCCAGCTCTAATTAACTGTACTTGGAAGATAACTCACCATTAACCTAGCAAATCATTCACAACTACATGATTTTATTCGGCTTTTTAGAAATGCACATAGGCTATTTAGGAAAAAAAATTACCTGTTCTTTGGTGAATATGCAAATAATACCCATCCTCCTGATAATTGTAGACATCTTTAGAGTTCCAGATTTGGGCCTCTTCACATGTTAGGATAATCTTTTAATCCATTTGTGTCTAAGTGCCATGGCTAGAAAGAGAGGTTTATTGTATGGATATTTTCAAAGATTCGCTTGTAGGTTACTAATTAAGCAATAGTAGCAACACAATCTGGACACACAAGGCTTGGCGAAATTGCAGAGTGGAAATTGGGATCAGTTTTTGGTGAAGATGTTCAAATGAATGGCTTCAGTAAGTACTTTTAATTTCACTTTGCCAAGTTATAAGTAACTGTAGTGCATTGTTGTAGGTGTCATTTAGACTGCATAGCTTATTATAATGACCTTCCTCTGGTGTGTAGAATGGCTGCTATTTACACACAGAGGAAGGAATTTCACATCAGGTTTGAAATCAGGCTTTTTTGGTGCTGGCTCTTTGTTTCTTTATTCCTCTGCTGTTAATGCTGAGGCATTGGGATGAAAGTGGGTTTAGGAAAAATAGTGGAACATAGAGCTATGGTGGAGAGTTGGAGGAATAAACAGAATGGAGAATAAACAGGAGAAGTGATTTTTAAGCCAAGAACTATGTAATAATCATAATAGGGACACACAGAGAGCTAATGTCTATTGAGAGCTCACTTTGTGGCAGACGTTGTGCTTAGTGTTTTTCATTCATTTACTCATTTAATTCTCACAACAATGACATGAGTGTGGATACTGTTATTGTTTCCATTTTATTGAGGAAAAACCTTAGGCGAAGAGATATGGCTTAGGTGACATATTTTGTAATTGGCAGAGCATGGGTATGAATCTAGGTGTTCCTGATTCTCACATAAACTTTTAACCACCACCAAGCACAAACCATATAATTTCATTCACAAAATATATATTATGTACATTTAAAAATGTCAAAATATTGATCATAATGTCCATTATTCCACTATAATGTCATTTCTGAACATTAACTATTTGGTCTTCAATAATTTCCTATTGGATTTTAGATACCACCAAAAAGGATACACATGACATTTTGGAGCTCTCAGTGAACACCTTAGATGAGATCAGTAGAAATGGGACACAGAATTAAATCTGAGCTTAGGATAGTGCCAAGAGAGAAACAAGAAAAAGTGTGGTGCCAGGAAAGCAAGAACGTACACAGGATGGGATTTGCCAAGTTTCATATTTTGGCACCAAATGGCCCTATTAATATGGAAATCCATACTGAGAAAAAATGGATTCCCGTGAGGTTCATTGCAGTTGTCATAATGATTTCAAGCTAGAGGAAGTGAAGCAATGGAGAACATCCTGGTTAAACAATGTTTATTCAGCTGGTAAAGAGCAGTCAACACATAAATTGATGCCTACTCTGTGCAACAAGAATCATAGGATTCAAGTTTCTTAATGTGGCTCTGAAAGCAGACGGCTAGAGACAGAATTGCCTTCCCTTTGGAACCTGGGAATTTTTTTTTTTCATTAGAACAAATAGTGCTTCAAACAGTGTTTCCAAACTTTGTTCTGTGGAGCTCCAGTTCTAAGAGATGTTAATAGTTATTTTTGGAAGACAGATAGGAGAGGAGAGGAGAGGAGAGGAATGGAGAGAGGTTCTGTGACAATGTGTTTATCTGCTAGGTTAAAGTTAAACAGATTTCTTTTTTGCAAGTCATTTCAAGGTATCTTAGTGCATATAATATTCTAATATGTATTACATTTTCTAAAAGGAGAATGAGAAGGACATTTCTTTACTTGTAAATCCACACAATATTTCTGCCCCCACCCCCGCCCCAAGTAAACTATGGCTCAGAGATTTTAGACCATTTGTCCTGGGTAGCAGCTGGTGAATGGCATGGCCACAACTAGTGCCCCTATCTTGTGATTCATAATGTAATGCCTTTCTATACGATTCCACTGTTACTCTGTCCATAGTCCCTTAATCCTGGGTTCTGGGCCAGAAGGAGGGGAGACACATTCCCCAGGTGGACTCCAAAATTAGTGACTTCAGAGGTCATGTCTAAGGATCCCTGAAATAACCCGTTATCTAAAATGTTCATTTGCCAACCCATTGTTTTGGCTTAAAAAAAAATAGCTGTGATTCTATTCCTTCCATAAAAGAAAAAGCATTTATTGCCGATGGCTGAATCCAAACCAGCAAAGGAGCAATGCCCTAATCAATAGTCAAATGCTTCTAGAAACCAGGCAAGTCATGTACCTGAGTGGGTGTGCAAAGCAACAGAGAGAGGCAAGTTGGAGAGTACTAGCAGCCCTAGCTGATTGTTGTCATGTGAAATTAAGGATAAGATACTACTAGGCACTCTAATTTTTGAAGAGATCATGGAAGTCTGGATTTTTATGTGGAAATCTCTGGTTTGTTGAGCAGCGTGTGGACCAAATAAAACATGCTTATATGGTAAATTCACATTGGGGGCTGTCTTTTTGAGGCCTTCACCTTAAAGAGTTTGGTTCAGTAGCACTTTTAAATAAGCAAATGACTGTGTGTCTGGCTCAGTCTTGGCTCCACATTTCCATCTCCAGCAGTGAGTGGGGAAACAAACAAACAAACAAACAACAAAAAAAAACCTTAAGTGGCCTGGAGAGTAGTTAATAGACAAACTGAGAACAGCACTCAGAAGCCATCCTAATCATACCATCCAACAGACTGGTCGACCCAAGCAGAAAGTGAAGGGCACAATTTATGGATGTAATACTACAGGAGGGGTATTGACAAATTGATCACCTTACAGAGAAGAGCAATTTAGATGATGAAGCAAGTTGGTCTCAAATGTTACAGATAGTTGAAAAGCCCTAGGGATAAAGCACCCACCTTGAAGCTCCCCCAAGCAGTACGGATGTGAAACAGAGGGGAACAACTCATTAGCATATGTTCTCTCTCCTTCATGTTCTGAGCAACAGTTAACATGATCTGAATGTCTGTGTCCTGATTATTAGGTGAGAATGTATCTCATTTGTACCTTTTGTGTGACTTAATGAGGAAAGCCCTCAGCAGCCAGTAGTTGTTGGCCACATTAAGGAAACTTTCACATGACTGACTGTGCATTTCATAATTGACTGTTCTTTTGTGCAGTCGCAGGTGCAAAAATCTCATGACCGAAACCGGCTTGTAGCAGCTCCTTTGCCTTTCCTCCTAGGCCTCCCTCACCCAATGCCTCTGGTGACCCTGGCCTTTCCTAGCCTACCCAGCCCACTGTGAATGACATCTTTGTCCCTTCTCTCACTATTAAATGTCCTAATGTCCTATCTTTTCTGTAGCCCATCTCCTTAGATCCTTGCTTTCTGCTGGGCCTAATTTAGTACTTAAATAAAATAAAAAATTGCTGACCGATAATGGCCCCAAAATGTTTCCCTTCACAGCTAACATATTTGCAATTTAATAGATATTTCAATTCTGTAGCTCATAGGCATGACTAATGGTGGGAATTCCTGGCAGCTTCCCAGTGCCTGTGGGGGGGCCTTTCCCAGAGTGTCACAATTCATACCCTGCAGGTGGCGACTTGCTCCCTCTAGAAGCAAGGTCAACTCTACCCATGACCTTGGGTGACAAGGAGAAAAAAAAAAAAAGCCTTCTTAGAATTAGTGGGAAGGAGGGCCTTGAGTATCAGTCTAAAGAGTGATTTTTTCCCTTCCTCTTCTGCCACTGTTGTTTTGTGTTTCCTTTCTTTCCCCTATTTCTCACCCCTTGCCTCAACCTATCACACAGGGCTATCTATTAATGCTCTTGGTGACAGGGGCAAAGATATTTCCAGTCTCTGTCCCAGGAAAATATTTGTTTGCATGTTTCTATGCCTTATAGGGAGATGAACAAATACTATTAACTGTCCCATCAGCAGAAAGCTGGGCTTGTTTCTCTGCAAAGTCAGTGACTGTGAGAATATTCATTCCTGTGGGTTTGTTTTGTAAGTAGCTGTGCAGGAGACCAGCTCAGAGCACTGAGGGTGAGCAAGTTAGAGGACATGGCAGCAGGATATGGCAAACATGCCCAATTCAGATCAGTTCCACTCTAATCGCTCTCTTCCATCACCTGAGGTGATCATTGACTCCTTGGGCTGACTCCTCTGACTTGAGTTAGGGGTGGGGGAGGGGGTTCTTGGGAAGGAATTGCAGCGTGACTGCTAGGTGTATAGACTCCTGAGATTCATGGCACAGATTTTCCTTGGCCCATTATGTTAATTTGTGAAAGTTTCAGCTACCTTCCTCTCCTCCAACCTGAAAGTAGTGGTTTAAGCATGCTAAGAATATTCTATCACACCCCTATTCTAGACGATGAAAACTGGGAGCTTCGTATGGTGGGAAATTAGCCATGAACCAGATGTTCAGAGGGCAACCATTTATTGGGTCAGGTATTGTACTTTACAATTAGTCAAAGTTCACAACAACCTTGGAAGTTTGAATGTATCTCCTCTATTTTGTAAGGGAAGAAATAGAGGCTCAGAGGACATAAGTTACTTGTTTATGATAGCACAGCTAGTAAGTGGTGGAGCTAGGATTCAAACCCACATTTGTTACAAAACCTTGTTCTTAAAGCAACCAGCTACAAACTGCCTGCATGGCTCCTGTCCACAATGCTCAACAAATGCCACTAGTTCATTTCCTTCCTGCTTGCTTGCCTGCTTCATGCTCTTTCACGCCTCTTTGCCAAGACTCCTTTGTACTTCTGTACTTCTTCCATGAAGCTTTCACAGATTAATCTCATTTCAATCTCTTTAGAGTCACCTGTTTCTTTCTCCTAGTTTCCCTTGGCAATTTTGCAAAGTTTTTACCACACTGTCTGATACTAGTTTATAATTAGTTATCTTAAAGTACTTCGTGTAAGTTTTGTCTCATCAGTTAGATTAATGTCCTCCACGTTCCATTGTTCCCCATACAAAGGTTTACTTTAACATTCAGATACAACATACAATTATGGAGCTAGGATCTGAATCTTATGTTTTCACATATACGATCTCATTTTTAAGCATCTCAAAATCCTGTGAAGTATTGTCATTTTAGCCCCACTTTACTGATGTTGAAGTTGAAATTCAAGAAGTTAAGTAATTTTTCTCAGTGTTCTACAGTAACTAAATGATAGCACTGGAATGAAGGTTCAGGTGTGGTGGTTGTTTTCTCAAAGCCTGTGCCCTTTCTACTAATAAATGCTTATAGAACTATAGGTTGTTCATAGTGCTACAATCTGATTTGACTCTAACAAATTTTTTTATGTGGAGATGGATAAGACCTTTTGCTGAGAAAAATACCTGGAGGAAGATGTTTCTAAGAAATTTTAGCTAAACAAAGAATTTGATTCTTAGAGAAGACCGATGGAAAGCTGAAAATTTGATTTGTTCCCTTGGGCCCTGCTTCAGAAAAGCATGATTCAAATCCTTAGTATGATAGTAGTTGTGTGGCTTTGAGAAAAAATAATTTATTCTTCTGAACTTCAGTTTTTACCCCCATGCAAAATAGGAGGTGTTACTGTGTTGAGTGAAGAAAATATATGAAAAGCACTTAGAATGGTGTCTGGTAAATAGTAGGTATTCATTAAATGATATTAATTATTATGATTGGTATCATTTTCAGCAGCATTATTATTATTACTGGAAAGCTTGCAAAGATGACCTCACACCCATTTTACCACAAGAAAGCAGTCTGACAAATAGTTTAAGACAAATTGCTATTTTTAATAGGGTGCTTCATTTACAGGGGATGAATTTTTTAAAAATTAGGAAGTTAACCAGGGGCAAAAGGGTACATACATAGGTATTTCAGGCCAAATTATTTCATTCAAGGAGATGCAATCATGTGGAATAATTTGTCAATTAAGGTGGTCAGAGCAATTATTGTCTATATAAACGAGCTTTTGCAGCCAGCAAGACATTTTAATGATGTGTGAGCCAAGAGCAAAGGCTGCTGAGACAAAGCTGAGGTGGAAATGAGTCCTGAGAATAAGGATGTTAAGGAGAGTGGCCTTTTCCTGTCCAGCAATTCATTATGTCATTATGATTAATCACTGGTGGTTTATAAAGGCAGTTAAATGGCCTCCTTTGGCTGTCAAATAGGAAAATAATTCATGAATTCAAGTCTATAAGTCATTTCTTGGTACTTGGTGTACTTTATATAGCTAGAAATCTTTCTGTGATTTGGCACTATGCTCCAGTGGGGATTCTGAGGAGCAACTATGGGTCTTCAGGCAGAGAAAGATGATTCCTTTCCGGGACATGTTGTTTTGATTCTGTCTGACTGGCTAGGAAAAACACCCCCTTGTGTGTCTGGCATATAGTAGTCAATTAACAGGTTTGTTGAATGAGTGAATTTAAATTTTTTGTGTGTTTTGAATCCTTTGAATCAGAGCCCACCACGTATAGTGTCTGATAACTCACTCCAGTGTATTCTGGGGGAAATGAGATAAAATGGCAGTAATGATTATGTTCAGAAGGTATTGGGTCAATACTGAGTTGTTTGCTCAATTTTTATGGTCAGGGCATCATAGTTTAACTATAAACTCTGGCATAAAAGTTACATGAAAAATAATTGGGCTTTTATTTTTTCTGATAAAAGCCTCTTTAAATCATGATTTAATCACCTAACGCCCCTTGCTTCTAAGATCAAACACCTGGTAGTATCTATATCCTTATATTTTTTTACCAGTAAAATTAACTTCATGATACTAATTAGTTTACCTCCTGTCTCACATATGAAGTGAAAGGTGAAAAGGACATTTGGGGAGAAGTGAACAAGTATTTATTATCTAATTCTGTGATTATCAACCCTGGACCCACAATTAATATATTTGATATTCTCTTCACATTCATCAAATTCTCATTGTTCTGGGTGAATAGAAGTTAACTCTATTCTAAGAGTTATAAGAGTTAATAAGTTAACTTTTATTTTAAGAGACATGGTTCTGCTCTAATTGAGCTTACTAGTGTAATGAAGGATGAGGAAAACATAGAGATTAAACAAATAAACACAGGATAAGTATATAATTAATAATTGCAATAGGTGATAAAAAGGAAAATAACAGAAAATGCTTTATATTGTATCATTGGGGAAGTTCTACTTGAAGCAAAATAACATTTAGACTGGACCCTGAAGGTTAAGAAAAAGCCATCTAGGTGAAGAATGGTCAAGAATGTGTCAGTGGAAATAGCATATTTTGGCTTTGAAGTGCCAAAATCCTTGCAAGTTTAGGGAACAGAAAGAGAGCAGTGTGGCTGGATCATGGGGAGTAGCGGGGAGAGTGAGGCAAAATGAGATTTGAATGGTAGGCAAGAGCCAGATAACACAGTGTCTTAGAAGGTTTTGGCCTTTCTCCTAAGATCAGGAGGATGTCATTGAATAATTTTAAGAAGAAAAATGTCACATTCCTTCTGACTTACATAAAAATAATCTTCCTCTGGTTGCTCCATGGAGAATATATGGAAGAAGGCAGAGAGATAAGTTAGGAGGGTATTGTAGCATCTCAAAGCAAGATGATGGTGACTTGAACTAGAGTGGTAGTAATAGAGATAGAAAACTGTGGACAGATTCAAGAGATATTGTAGAGATAGAAATGGTTCCTAGATTTTTAGTTTTAGTAATACAGTAGACAGTAGTGCTATTTACTAAAATGGGGAAGACCGAGGGAGGCAAGATATTGTGGAAAGATTTAAGAGTTCTATTTTGGACATGTTTTATTTGAGATACCTATTAGACATCCTGGAGATGTTGAATAGGCAGTTGGATATATGAATCTGGAATTCAGAGAGAAATCTGGGATAGAAATATAAATTTTAGAACTGTTTTCATGGTATGTATGGTAGTATACAATGAAGTATTAAATTGTGTGGGGAAACTGATACTGCTATAGGAGATCAATGCAAACTGCAGCATGTAGGTCCCATATTATATATTTTCTCCAGAGAATCATGACAGGCTAAGAAAGCTATTTGTCATGATTTTCCCAAACCTCATCGAATTGTTAAATATCATGCATGATGTTTGGACCTGTATTTTTGCTGATAGTGGGGATGACATCCTGTGTTTAGCTAACATTTGAATCCCTCAGTGCTAGAGAAATATAACTAATGACATACTAAATGTAGTCACTATTATATATGTCAGGCACCATGTTAATCACTTTAAATACATTTATTTTCTAATCATTACCATAGTTCCAAAAAGTACAGGCCCCTACTTATAGATAAAGAAACTCAGTCTCAAGAAGTTACATGACTTGCCCAAGGCCACGCAACAGCTATGCTGTACTCTTCCACGTTCCAATCTCACACATTGGGAAAATGACTCTAAATTTCTTTTCAGATTCTTCCAATTTCCTAAGTTTTTGAAAACTGAAGAAAAAAAGAAAGAATAGATTGAGATATGCAAACTTGCTGCTAGATCACCTCAATTTTGAATAAAAGCCTTATAAATTTGATTGTTGCCAGGGGCCTGTCTCTAGACTTCTGGTACACCTATACAGCCTGCTGTTCAGGTCCCCACTGCTTTCTTTTCTTCCAGCCAGGTTTTTTGAGATAAAACTGATGTATAAGCTAGCTGGTTATTCTGAAGCTGCCTGACTGCCTAGATTAACAGCTGCCTTCATACCCTCTGGATACCTTGTTCTGAATTCTTAGTTTGAGGACTATACACAAGAGGACAAGTCCCTAATTGTGGTACAATGAAAGGAACATAGACCCTGGTACATAGTTGGTTCACAGTAAGTGATAGATATTATTATTATAATTTTTATCATCTCATTGAATGATAACTTAAAAGACCTATGGAATAGTTGTTACTATTTTACTGGTGAGGAAACCAAGACTCAACGAGGTTAAGTAACTTGTCCAAGGTCACACAGCAAATAAGGGACTGAGTTGTTATTTGAAGGCCAATCTCTCTGATTCCTAAATTCATAATCCATGCATTCTCAAGTTTAATGACTAAGTGAAGTCAGGAACTGTTAGAGAACACTGGGAAGTAAGGTTAGATAGGCAAAGTAGACTTGATTATTGGAGGGCCTTGAATATTAGGGAGTATAACTCATATTCTTGGAATATTTGGAAATATATACTATGGAAAGTAAGGATTTTCCTTACTGATAAATAAGATCCAGCTTTTGCACATTGGGTACCTGTTTTCCAACTGAATTCCCTTACAAATGTACATGAGCTCTGTTCCTTCACCCATGCCTGTTAGAGCCAAAAAGGCTTACCTTACCTTATGCTCTCTGGTTTGCACAACTTTCCTCCTTGTAGTTCCTCATTTAACTCAGTTCAAGGAAGATTTTTCTGAATCCTCTTCTCTGCAAAAGCACTATGCTAGTTGATGTTGCATTGGTTGTTGGGGGCATGTAGGTGCAATTCATCAAAACAACTAGCTTGCACAAATCTAGGGGGTGTGGAGAGCTAGGAAGAAAGATACTGGAGAGATAGCCAATGTCATTTTCTTGGTGCTTCTGCAAGAGAGAGCATATATTTATCCTGCCCTGTAGTCAAATATTCTCCAATTCTCAGAGGCTTTTTAAAAAAATAATGAATTATTTTCTACTCACTTGGAATTCTAGCTACACAGACTTCTGATTTACCCAATAACATTTGCAAACAAGAAGTACCTTCAAGAGTTGATAAGAACTAGAAGAGACTTTGAAGAACATACACTCTTATAACCTCATTCTGTAGATGAGGTAGCAGAACCCGGAAAGGTTAATTATATGCCCCAAATACAGTTTGGGAATAACTAAGCTGGGGATTTTCCTAATACAGTGATGTTTTCCACCACTTTCTATAGTGCCTTTCTAACTTAATCCCAAATATTTGCCTCAAAGTCTTTTTAATGCCAAATTTAATCAATGTCTTCATTATAATTGAAATATTTAAGTCAAATTAACGTAAGGCCTTCAGAGAGTTCTGCTGATCTGGTTTATAAAAGTCATTCAAGCAAAACTGTAGAAGTATATGGGGGTTTTGACATTTACCAGAAGCCATTAGCTTATATTCTTCAATCACTCTCAGGATTTATAATAAAAGAAGACCATTTTCAAACTAACCTTGGCAGACTCCATATTTATCCCTTTTTCGTTGGTTCATAAGTCAGTTTTCTAATCCAGACACTTTTTTGGTCCTCAAAATATGCATCCTTCCTCAGAGATGATATGCACTGCCAAATCACCTCATGAACTACTTCATGAACATTAAAGTCTATTAACAGGGACATACCAAGAAGCAGAACAGAGAAAATCACTCCAGCAGCCTCCCTTGCTCCAGAGAAGTATGGCAGAGTGGAAAGAGTACAGGGTTTAAAGTCAGAAAGATTTGGCTTATAATTCTTTTTGTACCACTAACTCATTGAGTGACCCTGGGCAAGTTATTGAACTTCTCTGAGACTCTGTTTCTACATATGTTTGTATATCTTTGTCTTACAGAGTTGTTGGGAGAATTTGAGATAACAGAGTAAATGACAGCTATTTCTATTATTGTGATTGTTATTATAATTATTATTTATGCTCTTATGACTAGTGCTACTAGTAATAGTAGTACCAGTGATATTACTATTACTATCACTAATCTACTTAGTAAGCTGCAAAGGAAGAAAATATCCCATGTGTATATTGGCAGTTGGAATCATCTCAACAACAAAAAAGACTTGAGACAGGGTAAGACAAACAATGATAGAACAAAACAGTTAATAAAAACACATTGTAAGCTAGAGAGTTCAAACAACCTACAAAATAAAAACAGTACCTTAGTCGAGTTGCAGAAAATATAACTTTATAAATTCATTTTTTGAAAAATAACCCTTTCATTTAACTAGACTGTAAGTTCCAACAGTGAGTGAAACAATGGGCTAAATATCTTGATAAAAGTCTACAAAGGTTGGTATGGAAGCCCAGAGGCCGAGAATCTTCTAGAGACTGGGTAGAGTTGGAGAACTCTGGGCAGAGTGGGTGGGAAAGGGAAGCCAAAGAAGAGAGGGATCACAGTGGAGTTGGGTTATTTTGGATTTGATATGCACTCATCTGCTGGACCTGTCCACTAGACATTAAATTTTCAAAGGGGAAAAAATGACTTTTTTCCAGTCCTTATCTCCATCCTCTCCTTAGGAACACTAAACAAACTGGCTGTATATTCCATGTTGTGTATCAAGAGGGAATTCCTATTCCTAGTGTCACTGACAGATTTCTCAGTCTCTGGCAGACTACTCAGTGTTGCTATACCTTTATAAGATACAATAGGCTCCTAAAAAGTGGTGTCTAAATCAAACTGGGGTAAATTAAATCTTGCTTTAAATAAACTGGGTAGTTTGCTATTCAGTTCTCCAAATTAAAACATCATTTTGTAATCTTTTTCCATATATTCCCATTTAATTCCTCAACTTTGCTTAAGGCAGCATCAATTTTTTTTATTTACCTAAGTTTTCTTTAATTTCTAAATAGATTTTCCTTACATAAATTTATTTTTTTAGTTTTTTTACATTTATTTATTTTTGAAAGACAGAGTGAGACAGTGCATGAGTGGGGGAGGGGCAGAGAGAGAAGGAGCCTAAGAATCCGAAGTAGGCTCCAGGCTCTGAGCTATCACCACAGAGCCCGATGTGAGGCTTGAACTCACAAACCGGGTGACCATGATCTGAGCTGAAGTTAGGTGCTTAACTGACTGAGCCACCCTGGCACCCACATCATAACTTATTTTTAAATAAACTTTATTGTGATATAATTTACATTCAACAAAATGCACTCATTAATGAATTTTGACAAATACATGTACTCTTATAACCCTGAAAAGTTGCAGTTAATCTCCTTTACCCCTGGTCCCAGGCAGCCACTTTTGGGCAGGATTAACATTTAATGGCCTCTGGTGAATATTGTTGTGAACATATACTGGGGGAAAACGATCCTTACATCTTCTTTTTAGTATAAAATAAAATTTTTATTTCCCAACCTTAAGGCTATCTATGAATGATTGTATAGAGTAGGTAAAAAATACTGACCACATCATGCTTGCTCTAGTATGCTTCCTAGGGTCGTGGTAGTGGTAGTGGTAGCATTTTCAAAGAGGGAATTCTGAGAAAGATAATCTGTGGGGGCTACAAAATAATGGGACTTTATTTACAGGAAGTCAGTTAATCATTTCCATACAAATTAAGTTATTGTGTATTGGTACTCTCTTTTACTTTTTATTAAAACTGTCATTTTTAGCCTTCATATGTCAAGGGTAGTTTATCAGAAGGGGCACAAGACTTGCCATACAGACCAGGGTTTAAATTCCTGTCCCACCCTCTTGCCAGCTATATGAACCTAGACAAGTCACTTAGCTTCTCTGAGCCTCACTTTTCCCTGTCTGTAAAGTGGGAATAATAATATATTCCTTCTAGGATTATTGTGAGGATTAAAAGGAGATATTGTATATAAATTCTGCCTACCACAGAATAGCCTTTAACAAATGAAGGTCCTTATAATCCCAAATCATAGACCATCAACAAGTATTTGCTAAACACATAATGTTCCTGATAAAGTGCTAAGGAGGACCTGAGAGGATTCAGAGGAAGAGTAAGTTATGAGTTTGTGTAATGATGAAACTAGATGAGGTCTTACACTAAACCTCTCCTTTTACTTGAGATCAAGAGAATCTACAGAGGAGTAAAGTGACTTGCTTGAGGTCAATAACCAGTGTGTTTATTCATCCATTTAATGAACAAATATTTACTGAGTATCCACTATATTCTGCGTATTGTTCTAGGGAATAAAGATTTAGCAGTAGCTAACAAAAATAACCCAACTACCTTCATGGAATGTACATTCTAGTCAGAGAAGATAGGAAGATAGACCATCGATAAATGAGCGTTGTGTGTGCATGTGTGCATGAGACAGAGAGAGAGAGAGAGTGGGGGAGGAGTGCTATAGGGAAAAATAAAGCACGAGGTAGGAAATTTTGACCACATTTTACAGAATGGTCAGGGAAAGTCTCAGTGATAAAGTGGTATTTTAACAGAGACCTGACAGAAGTGAGGTAATTAGCCATGCTGACATCTCAGAGATGATTTTTCTAGGCAGAGAGTTAGCAAATGCAAAGGTTCTGGATGGGACCCTCAGACTTCAAGGGACAACAAGGAGGCCAGAGTGGCTGGAGCAGAGTGAGCAGTAGACAGAGAATTAGGAGATGAGGTCAGAGAGGTGATGGTGGTAGGGTCAGATCATGTAGGGCTGTGTAGGCAATGGTAAGGATTTGGGCATTTACTCTTTGATGAAAAGCCATTGGAGGATTTTGAACAGAAGCTTGACATGGTTCAGTATATTTTGCAAGGAACATTCTGGATCCTGGGTGAGATACAGAGTAAAGGGGCAAAGAAGGCTGGAACAGTGAGGCCAATTAAGACTCTATTGCTTTAGTACAGAGGGAAGGTGATGGTGGCTTGAACTACAGTGTTAGCAACAAAGGGAATTTAATGTAATCGAATTCTGGTTATGTTTTGGAGGTAGGGCCAACAGTTGTTTGGGTACATTGAGTGTGAGGTATGAGAGAAAGAGACAAGTCACAAGTAATTCCAGATTTCTTGGCCTGTGTGACTAAAAAAAATAGTTTCTGATTATTGAGATGGGGAAGATTAAGAATCAGGAGTTTGGTTTTATACATGTTACATTTGAAATGTCTCTTAGACATCTAAGTGGAGATGTTAGATGAGCATTTGAGCTATGTGAGTTTAAGGGAGAAGTCCACAATGGAGAAACACATTTGGAGGTGAACAGCATATAAATGATAAGCAAATCCATGAGATCATTGAGGAATGTAAATAGAAAAAGAGATCCTCAAGTTTGTGTTTCTTTCACTATGCCATAATGCCTCTCCAGGTGCTTGTCCTTGAGAATTCATTACTTTACATAGCATTTACTTAAGAGCTTGTTGTGTGCCAAGCATTGTCTTAGGTGCTAAAACCCCAAAATAAATAAGCATTTGTCTCTGTCTTTAGGGAATCCGTGGTCTAGTAGAGAAATGAGATGCATTAGCAATGATAATACAGCATATTTAGTACTGTAATAGAATCACATACAAAATATGGAAACCCAGAGTTCATCTTGGGTGGAAGTGGGGGTGGTGGAAGAAGTATCTGCAAAGGAGGTGACGTTTGGTAATGAGATTTCAGTGATGAATAATTGTCCAATAAACGAAAGCAAAACTTATCCAGAAATGTTTCACAGAGCTGAAACATCTGAGCATTGTTTTGAAAAATAGGTTGTGATTTATCAAGTGGGCATATTTGAGAAGGGCTGGAGAGATAGGGAAGGGCCAGATGATTCAGGGTTTTGGATGTAATGCTGAATGCGGGAGCTCAGATTTTATCTTATAGATGGTTGATTGCCATATAAAGATTTTAAGTGTGGAAAACTTTTTATTACTACACTAATTGATGGTGACAAATTGGGAAGGGGGTAAAGAAAAGAAGTCAAGTGAATAACTTCCTTATTCTCTCCTTGGGTGATTGAGTTGATAGTTATTCCAAAGTCCTGGATCATTGAAGCTCCAATATTGAGTATGTCAGAAAGTACAGATCTCTTGCTCAATTTTGATTAAAGTTGAGTATCCTTACACTAGAGAAGCAAATACTGCATAATCAAATGCCTTACTAACACTTGATGGAGTTGGATTTTCTTTAAGGGAACATCCAAGTTCATTGAACTTTACTTTTCTATTAGGAACATTTTTTTCTTTCTTTTTTCCTTTTTTTTTTTTTTTTTTTTTTGCTAAGGCAAAAGTAGGTCAAGTACTGGGACACATGGTTCTGAAGGGCCATCAAGTGAGATCTGCAGATGGGCTCTTAGCCCCTCATAAAGACTGTTTCTGACTATTTAAAACCTCCTCTAGTCTTGATCAAAATCAAAACCATTTTGAAATGTAATGAATTATTATCTTTTGCACTGAATTCCTCTTGTGAAAGCCTCTTACATGGAGCAGGATGTTTGAGAACTGAGTTCACTGGGACCTTTGCATGACATTTTGTACTTTGAAAAGAAGGAAATGAGATTCTTACAGAACAGATATATTAGAGGTATATTTTTTCAATGATAAAATGCCTGCCTACTACTTTTAAATATTTGTTACTCTTCATTAACTATTTGACAGAAAGGGGAAGCAAGAGTAAAACTTTAGCATGGAGGCCTGTGTACAACTGAATCATAATGCTTTTCAAGCTATCATGGTAGATTTGTGGCATTTATAAAGTGATCACAAAGTTATCAGGAATGTAAGTCAGAATTCTCAAACATTGGCCTTTTGTTTTGTTAGGAATTACTGGTGAAATCACTTAACTTCTCTAAGGAAACAATACCTGTCAGTCTTTATTTTTATTTTTATTTACTTTTAATTTTTAAATTTATTTTAAATATGCAATACCTATACACAGTAAAAACAATCCAAACTACAAATATGTATCCAGTAAAAATTCCTCCTTCTACCTGTAATCTCCTACTTAGATACACTCATGTTTTCCAGTTTCTTGGATATCTTTCCATAAATATTCTATTGCATATAATAATAATTCTCAAAGCATGGCCCAAGGGCTCCTAGGAACCCCATGACCCTTTCATGAGATCCATGTAAGTTCAAAACTATTTTCATAATAATACTGATAAAATCACCAAATATTAACAAATATCTAACAATTCCACTTCCAGGAATTTTATACTTATATGTAATGATACCAACAGTATCTGAGAATACCTGATTCCCAAATACTTGTCAATGGTTTTTCCTCAAACATTTTGCTTTTTGCCCAGAACACAGGAGAATCATTTTATCTCATTGTAGGTTTATTTGACTTATCTTATTATTATTGGTATTAAACATGTTTTCATTTATTTTAAAACTATTAAATTTTACTTTTCTGTAAACCATATATTTTCACTTATTTAAAGAGAACCTTGGAGGGGGTGCCTGGGTGGCTCAGTCAGTTAGCTGTCTGACTTTGGCTCAGGTCATGATCTCAAGATTTGTGGGTTCGAGCCCCGTGTCATGCTCTGTGCTGGCAGCTCAGAGCCTGGAGACTGCTTTGGATTCTATGTCTCCCTCTCTCTCCGCCGTCCCCTGCTCATGCTCTGCCTCTCTCTCTGTCTCACAAAAATGAACAAAATGTAAAAAAAAAAAAAATAGAACCTTGGCACCTTGGTTCAGGTAATCTTTAGATTTCTAAATATAATTCTTAGACAAAGTAATGCAAACCTTGTTTTCCCTTTAGGAATGAACTCAGTACCTCAAACTCTGCCAACCCTTTCAGCTTTGACATTGAACCTCCAACAGTAACAGATACAATTGAGCTATGTAAGAAGTTAGCTTAGAATATTTACATTATAGTGATTGAGCTATTTGTAATGTAACTAAAACTGGAGAGTTGAGCAAAAGCAATTTGCAACAATAGATCATAAGGTAAATGAAAAACATTTTTTATTTAAGAGATGTGCTATTTCCTCTGCGTGTCCTTTGTGGAAAATAATGAGGCACATTATTCCTGGATCTGTCATTTCCCACCGTTCAGTGGACAAGTTCCTCAAGATCTTGCAGTTTCCCTTTACCAGAGCTCTGCTTTCTTAGAGCCAAAGCAAAGGGAAATTTCTGTAGATTTGCATCAAAAGCCTTGAGGTTAATAATAACTGGAGTACTTTCAGAAATGAGCCTATTTCATGAAATAATAGGACTGCATTAGAGGTGCTATACTTTTTAATATGATGGGGCTTCTCGCCCAACACAGATGTGAAGATTTTTCTAACAAAGATCACAGCCACATAATTGATATGTCTTTTTTGAGTCCTCTGGTGCAATTTAGTCTGCAGAGGAAAACACAACAAAGGAAACTATGAGGAAGAGTCACAGCAACATAAAAGGTGATCAGGGGAAAGCACTGCTTTTTTAATGTCTGCCTGCTGGGCTTATTTCTCAAAACATCTTTGGGAGCCTCCCACTGCTAATTGTTAACAAAAGTAAGTCAGATGGAAAAGTAGGCGGTTTACCTTTATTTCTTGCTTCATTCTTTAGTTCACTGTAATGAGTGGGGAAATGTTATTTGTTTAGATATAATGATAGTGGAGAAGAGTGAATTGTTTGATCAGCAAATGTACAGGAAGTGCCCATTATGTACTCAACCCTATGTTAGATGCCATATAAGATATGATACCATTTTTCAGGGGAAAAATCATGCTGGGGAAAATAGTTATTGAGTACCTATCAAGCACTGTGCTAGATCTTTTACACATGTTATCTCATGTAGTGCTCAAAATAGCTTTGTGAAAAGGTACTATTATTTGTACTTAATGAATATGTGGTTTAAGGCTTAGAGAAGCAATTTGTCAAAGAGACATGACAGTAAATGGCAGATTCAGGATTTGAATTTAGGTCTGTTTGGCTCCAAATTTTGTGCTCTTTCCATTAATCGTGTTATATCAGGCTATGGAGATAAATCTAATACAGTTAAAATAATTTGAAAGCACTCATTGGTAAAGTCAAACACCCTGTGGTTGTGTGTGTGTGTGTGTGTGTGTGTGTGTGTTGAAGTGATTCAGTGTGAGGCAGAGTAATTAGCAGAAAACACTCATGAGGGGCGCCTGGGTGGCTCAGTCGGTTAAGCATCCGACTTCAGCTCAGGTCACGATCTTACGGTCCGTGAGTTCAAGCCCCGCGTCGGGCTCTGGGCTGATGGCTCAGAGCCTGGAGCCTGCTTCCAATTCTGTGTCTCCCTCTCTCTCTGCCCCTCCCCCGTTCATGCTCTGTCTCTCTCTGTCTCAAAAATAAATAAACGTAAATAAAAAAATAAATAAAAGAAAACACTCATGAAATAGATGGGCTAGAGTAGGTAGTTGTGTGACAGGTGGAGACTTAAGGGGAAGGCATTCAAGGCAGAGGCTACGAAATGAGCATACTTTAGAGGAAGGAACAAGCAATATGTGTTTGTGGTATTAATCACTCTAACATAAATATGAGAAATTGTATAAAATGAAGCTGGGTAGGAAGGATGGAGATAAATTATGGAGGACTTTAAAGGCAAGAACATATAGCTTAGGCTTTTTGAAACAGGCAGTAGAGAACCATAGAAGGTCTAGGCATATTCCTCTGGCAGATGAGTTTGGTGGCAGAGTGACTAGACCTGAGATTATTGAAGCAGTCTGATATGAAGCAGGTATATTTTCACATGAAAGAATTTGAAAAAGTTAGGTTTCTAAAGACATAATCTCTCTATTTGAATTATTTGCTTTAGGTCAGATTGATTAACTCTTGGTAAATAGTTAGGCAGATGTAAAGTGAATTCCATGACTTGGAGGTAAATGTGAGTTAGTGACATCTAAATCACTAGGACTAAATCTAGGGAAGTGTTTTTCAAACTGTGGACTGTGACCCATTCATAGGTTATAAATAACTTTTGGAGGTTGTGATTGGTGTGTTTTAACTGAAATGGAAAATAGAATAGAATAGCATTGCAGGTGATAAAAGAAAGTGAGTTTGTGAAATTTTATGTCAATTTTATGTGTATGTGTGTGCACACATGTGCATTGAGTCATGACATAAAATATATTTATTACTATGGCTTATGGGGGGGGAAGTTTTAAAGTGTCTGATCTAGAAAATAGCATTGAATTAGATCCTTTTGTTTTCACCCACATAAATCGTCATTGTCAAAGTCTGCACAATTAATTTGAACATTAATTGATAAGCCCCATCAGCATTCTCCTGTTTAGGACTTATTTACCTCTTGCCCAGTCTATTTCTTACCACCCAAACTGACCTATATGCCTTCAGTTACGCCCTACCAATCCATCATATACCCAGCTGCCAGATCAATCTTTTTAAAGTATTGCTCACATTATGTTATTCCCCTTTTTTAAAAGAAAAAAATGGCCCTTCATTAATTTATTTAATATTCATTCAGCATTTTTTGGCTGAGCACCAAGGAAATGAAGTCCGAACTCTTGATTTAATAAGATATGCAAAGCCTTTTATATTCTTGCTCCAGACTATCCTTCCAACTTTATTCATTACAATAGCACAACAGAGTCCCCAGGAATCAGTTTAACTGGTCTACTTGCTCTTTCCAGAATACATGTGTTTTTATTCCACCATAAATTTTGTACATGCCATTCCCCATTTACTTGCCCTTCTCTTCTTTAAGGTCCATGACAAATACTATCTCTTCTGGCAAGCCTTTTATAATCCTGAATCTGCTGTGCATAATTAGTTTCTCCTCTGGACCCACACATTAATTTTTGCCACCCATGTAACAATCATGACATTTTGTCTTGCATTATATTAATTGGGTTTATTTCCTTTGCTAGATTAAAAAAAAAACTCATGAAAATGAGAGTCACTTCTTTTTCACCTCTGCAGTGTAAGCGGTGCCTTGCATATGGTAGATGATCAGTAAACAGCTGGTGAATAAATAAAAATACTGAATTCATGCCACAGTTTAGTATTTTTTTTCACTTAAGCACAATGACATTGTATAGTTCAGCAAAGTATTTTCTCAGTGTTTTTCTCAGTGTTACTAACAGCCTGAGACATAATGGACCAAAAGAAAGAGAATTGGGCTAGGAATCAGAAGACCTCAACACTAGTTTTGGCTCTGTCACCAGAAAAATCTGTCACATTTGATCCCTCTGGTTCTTTTGGCTTAAGGTACTGATACTACAAAAAATGTGGGACTAGTCTAGTTAAGGGCTTTTCTAACATTTAATCCTAGGTCATTTACTACATGAATTTCATTCACCCAGCAAAAATTTTATTAGGTCCTTGCTGAGGATACAGCATTGAACAAAACTAACTATATACTTCCATAGACCTGACATTATAACAATGGAGACAAACAGTAAACAAATACAATGTGATATGGTGAGACGTAATAAATGTTAAAATAAAAATAAAATAGGGCAAATGGAGTAAGAATGGTAGGAAAGGTCTCTCTGGGGAGGTAACATTTGATCAGAAGTCTATATGAAAATAAGAAATCTGGAGGGAAAAGCAAACCAGACAGAGGCCACTGCTATGTGAAAGCCCTGAGATCAGAATGAGCTTTGTTTGGTCTTTGGAAGAACAAAATGAATTCCAGTAGACTGGGCCATATACAGCAAGAGGTTGAGTAGTAGGACATGAATTCAGAGAGTGCTATGGACCTAACGTTTATGCCTCTCCATTTATATGTTAACACTTAATGCCCAGTATGATGGTATTTGGAGGTGGGTTCTTTGGGAAGTGATTAGGGCCAGAAGGCAGAACCCTCATGAATGGGATTAGTGTCTGTATAAGAGAAGCCAGAGAGCTCCCTAGTCCTTTCTGCCATATGAGAACATATGAAAATATGGCTGTCTATGAACTAGGAAGTGGGCCCTCACTAGACACTGAATCTGCCAATGCCCTTTTCTTGAAATTCCTAGTCTCCAGAACTGTGAGAAATTATATGTATATATACCTATATATATATATATATATATAATATATATACACCTATACATATATGTAATATACAGTCTGTGGTAGTTTATTATAGCAGCCCAGATGGGAGTAAATAGAAAAGTAGTCAAGGACTAGATCTTAGGGAGCCTTTTCAATAGGGTAAGGAGTTAGAATGTTATTCTAAGCCTAATGGGAAGCCACTGGAAGACTTTAAGCAGGGGTGTGACATGATCTGACCTACACTTTAAAATAATCATTCTGGCTGCCACTAGAGAATATATGGCAAGAGTGGATACAGGGAGATTGATTAGGAAGTTAATACAATAGTGTCTTCAAGAGATGATAGTTGAGGCTGGTCACAAGCCATGTGGTGCTGTGGAAAGAGGGCATCAAGCTTCCTAAGGCACCTGAGCAGCTGTGCCAGCCTCAGAACATGAAAGAGGAGGGGTACCACAGCCTTGGAGAGGGCACTGGAGCATGAGGTTGGAGAGAGGATCCATGGGTTCACTATAAGCCAGGTAACATCTGTCCCTGAACTGTCCCTAATTACAGTGAAGTTTAGGCATAACAGCACAGAAGCAAAATATTTACACCTGGCCAGAGAACACACAAACAACTTGGTCAGTGTGCAGTTTTGCACCACTCCCATGGACATCACTGGTGTTCTATACATTCTGGAGCATACATTACTATGTGGCTCTCAGAAACACCCATGTGGAAATCCTTTCTTCAAAATGTTGAATAGGCCACATTTTGTCCACATTTATGAATGGCTTCACATCTAGCAATTATCCTCTGTAGTCATTTTCCACACAAAATCCCAAGGACTTCCAGGATCTCCTGTATATTTCAATTTTTTATTTTATTTTTTTATTTTATAGGGAGGGAGGTAGGGAAGGAGAGAGAGAGAGAGAGAGAGAGAGAGAGAGAATCTTAAGCAGGCTTCATGCTCAGTGTGGAGCCTGACACAGGACTTGATCCCACGACCGTGGGATCATGACCTAAAATGAAATTAAGAGTTGGATGCTTAACTGACTGAGGCACCCAGGAACCTGTGTATTTAGATGCAGTCTTTTCCCCATGCTTCTGGGAACTAGATTTCTGGCTGCAAGGATGGTGACTAGAACCCGAGGGACCCCCAGACACCCTTGATTTTTAGTCAAAACAATCCTCAAAAAGAAAATCAAATCTGGAGACATTACAATTCCTGACTACAAGCTGTATTACAAAGCTGTAATCATCAAGACGATATGGTACTGGCCCAAGAACAGATACATAGATTAATGAAACAGAATAGAAAACCCAGAAATGGACCCACAAACGTATGGCGAACTAATCTTTGACAACATAGGAAAGAATATCCAATGGGAAAAATAAGGTCTCTTTGGCAAATGATGTTGGGAAAACTGGACAGCGACATGCAGAAGAATGAACCTGGACCACTTGCTTACACCATACACACAAATAAATTCAAAATGGATGAAAGACCTAAATGTAAGATGGGAAGCCGTCAAAATCCTAGAGGAGAAACCCGGCAACAACTTCTTTGACCTCAGGTGCAGCAACTTCTTACTTGGCATGTCTCCAGAGGCAAGGGAAATAAAAGCAAAAATGTACTATTGTGGCCTCATCAAGATCAGAATCTTCTGCACAGTGAAGGAACAATCAGCAAAACTAAAAAGCAACTGATGGAATGGGAGAAGGTATTTGCAAATGAAATATCAGATAAAGGTTTGGTATCCAAAGTTGATAAAGAACTTATTAAACTCAATACCCAAAAAACAAATAATCCAGTGAAGAAATGGGCAAAAGACATGAATAGACACTTTTCCAAAGAAGACATCCAGATGGCTAACAGACACATGAAAAAATGCTCAACATCACTCATTATCAGGGAAGTACAAATTAAAGCCACAGTAAGATACCACCTCACTCCAGTGAGAATGGCTAGAATTAACAACTCAGGCAACAACAGATGTTGGCAAGGATGCAGAGAAAGAAGAATCCTTTTACACTGCTGGTGGGAATGCAAACTGGTGCAGCCACTCTGGAAAACAGTATGAAGTTTCCTCAAAAAATCAAAAAGAGAACTACTCTACAACCCAGCAATTGCATTACTAGGATTTTATCCAAACAATACAGGAGTGCTGTTTTGAAGGGGCACATGCACCTCAATGTTTATAGCAGCACTATTGTCAATAGCCAAAGTATGGAAAGAGCCCAAATGTCCATTGACTGATAAATGGATAAAGGAATGTGTGTGTGTGTGTGTGTGTGTGTATATATATATATATATATATATATATATATATATATATGAATATTACTTGGCAATCAAAAATAATGAAATATTGCCATTTGCAACAATGTGGATGGAACTGGAGTGTATTATGCTAAGCAAAATAAGTCAGTCAGAGAAAGACAAATATATGATTTCACTTGTGGAATTCAAGATACAAAATAGATGAATGTAAGGGAAGGGAAGCAAAAATAATATAAAAACAGAGAGGGAGACAATTCATAAGAGACTCTTAAATACAGAAAACAAACGGAGGGTTGCTGGCGGGGTGTTGGGTGGGGGGAAGGACTAAGGGGGTGAGGGGTAATAAGGAGGACACTTGTTGGGATAAGCACTGGGTGTCATATGTAAGTGATGAATCACTAAAATCTATTCTGAAATTATTACTACACTATATGTTGACTAACTTGGATTTAATTTTTTTAAAAAATGAAAAATAAATGTAAATAAATAATCATATTTAATGAAATGTAGGGAGCATTTACAGCTAATGAGAACATTTGCAGATAATGAGAGGATATTCTCACAGCACCTTCAGAACCAACTCCTGCCTGACCAAATGTACTCAGTGATCTCTGGTGGCCATCTGTTGTGCACTCCAGACCTCTCATGGGAGCAACTGAAAACAGTTCCATGCTCCCCATTATCACCCCAGTAATGCTAGGTAATATTTCATTTTTAAAGTTAATTAATGGTGGGATGATTAGGGTTCACTTATTTGCATACACTAAATGACACAGCTTCTCTCACATGTGGCAAAGAATTGTTTGCTCAAGAATTATGTAAATTAGGTGATTTTTCACTTAATGGATTGTCTCATTTACTTGGGTACTCATTCTGAAAGTCTACTGCAAGAACTCTTATGTGCTCAGCAGTATAGTGACACCACGTCTTAGAGGAGGACCCCATGCTGCTGCCCTCCCTCCCCTATGTCTCAGCTTTATGATGTATAACATGGAAGTGTTGGCTATGTCCCACTTCTAAGCCTGACAGGACCAGGAAAGCTTCCTGTTAGGAAAGTGTTCTGGAAATGGCAATTGCCTTACTAAACCTTGGATACTTGCTTTTTGATAAATTGCTTGTTGCAGATGTTACTGATAATAAAACACTCTGTGTATTTATAAATAAATCAAATGCTAGTGTAAAACAAAGAAAAAATGATAGTTGATTGGACAAATTGATAGCAGTGGACATGGGAGAAGTAGATAGATTTAGGATACAATTTGTAGGGAAAAAGGACAGAACTTGTTAGTGGATTGGACATGAGGGATGAAGGAAATGAGAGAATTAAGGGATGACTCTTGGATTTCTTGCTTAATCAACTGGGTGGGATGGTGAAACCATTTCCAAAAATGGGGAAAACTGGGAGGAGGGGAGATTAGGTTGGAGGGTTGAGTCTGGAAGTTGAATAAAGAGTTCAATTTGTGATGTGATAAATTCAAAATATCTTTTAGATATTTAAATGCAGAAATAAGATATGTAATTTGATGTATGAGTCATGAGTTTTGGAAGAAGTCAGTACTGAAGATGTAATTTCAAGTGCAATCACTATATAAATAGCACATAGGAAAGAATCTTAGCTAGGGAAAAATATATATATATATACATACATATTCATAAATATACACCTGAGGTATAAAGAACTTCAACATTTGCAGCATAAGTAGTAGAGTCAGCAAAAGTGAGTGAGAAATAATGGCCAGTGAGTATGGATGTTGTAGAAGCCACGAGAAGGTACAGTTTTGAGTTAAATGGAATGGTCATCTCAGTAGCAAATGCTACTGAGAGTTTGAATAAATTGAGGACTAGGATTAAATCATTATGTATGGTGACATGTAGGTCATTGGGCACCTTAACAAAAGTTGGTTTTAATATGATGGTAGAGGGGCGCCTGGGTGGCTCAGTCGGTTAAGCCTCCGACTTCGGCTCAGGTCACGATCTCGCGGTCCGCGAGTTCGAGCCCCGTGTAGGGCTCTGGGCTGATGGCTCAGAGCCTGGAGCCTGCTTCCGATTCTGTGTCTCCCTCTCTCTCTGCCCCTCCCCCATTCATGCTGTGTCTCTCTCTGTCTCAAAAATAAATAAACGTTAAAAAAAATTAAAAAAAAATATGATGGTAGAGACAAAAGCCTAACAGGAATGTGTTTGAAGACAGACTGGGAAATGAGAAAATGAGTATAAACAGCCCTTTTGAGAAGTTTTGCTGTGAAGAGAAATTAAGGAATAGCTGAAGGAAGATATGGACATCAAAGAGGCTTTTTGTTTTTGTTTTCAGGAAGATAAGATATAATGCAGATAAAATCCCTGTCTTATGTAATGACTATGTAAAGTCCTACCATTCTCATGTACATGTTAGATACATTTTTTAAAAGACAATTTATGGCTTAAGCTCCACCAGTGATAGCTTTCATTTAAAAAAATTCTTTTCCTTTTTCTTTTATTTTTATTTTGTCTTTTCTCCCTCCCTTCCTTCCTCCTCCTCTTCCCCTTCTTTCTCTTTCTCCCTCCCAATTAAAAGAAAAAAAAAAAAGCAAAAATTCCCACTTGACAAGTCTTCACTCTTCTTTCAAATGCCTTGTATTCCCTCCTAAGTGGAAATTCCTCCCAAATCTATCTTGAAGATACCAGGTTCATGAGAAAACACAAACTGTAAGCTACCATTCCTGAATAATTAGATTGATCCTTTATTATGGCTGATATTACATACTGGGGGTAAATAATTTAATTTATAACATTTAGAGATAATTTATAAAGCCCTAGGATACAAAATTAAATGGGAGACCTGCAAGTGACATCTGCTTGGGGCAAAGGAATGTTATTTTTTCTTTCTTTCTTTCTTTCTTTCTTTCTTTCTACCATCATTGTATTTATTAAGACTGATAGATAAATATTTTTTAATCTAGCTTTTTAAAAACATTTGAGTATTTTTTCTTGCTTGAGCAATTGGATGATATTCCTTATGATTATACATGTTCAATTGTTAACACTAACTGTAACTACTAGGTGTGGAATTGAATAAGCATGGTATAGTGAATTCCCATATACCATTTAACAGGGTAACACATTTTTTTAAATTTTTTTTAACGTTTATTTATTTTTGAGACAGAGAGAGACACAGCATGAATGGGGGAGGGGCAGAGAGAGAGGGAGACACAGAATCGGAAGCAGGCTCCAGGCTCTGAGCCATCAGCCCAGAGCCCGACGCGGGGCTCGAACTCGCGGACCGCGAGATCGTGACCTGAGCTGAAGTCGGAGGCTTAACCGACTGAGCCACCCAGGCGCCCCGGATAACACATTTTTTTAACACAGATGCAATTTTTTTTGCCTTATTTACTTTTTCATTATTGATATCTCTAATATCTATATCTATATAGGGATATAGCGCCATATAGATATCTAATTTACAACATAGACATTATATTATGATATATAATTATAACATTATATATATGTGTGTGTGTGTATATATATATATATATATATATATAATATATATATATATAAATTTATTCTAAACAATTTGAGAATTGGAGATATTTTGCCCCGTTAATCATATATACTTCAATGTGTATTTGTTAAGAACAAGAGTTCTTATACTAAGGTACAGTTATCAAAGTCAGGAAATTTAACACTGACATATTACTTTTATCTAATCAGCAGTCCATATTCAAATTTATGCAATTGTATTCATCATGTCTTTTATAGTCAATTTTTTTCCTTATACAGGATCAAATTCAGGATCCCACATTATACTTAGCTGTCATATATATTTAGTCATCTTTAATATGGAACAATTTTTAAGACTTTGTGTTCCTTGATTTTGAAAATTTTGGAAAATATAGACCAGTTATTTTACAGAATGCCCCTCAATTTGAGATTGCCTGATGTTTCATCCTAATTAGGTTTAGGTTATACATTTTTGGTAGGAATACCACTAAACAGAGGTTGTGTCCTTTTCATTGCATGTAATTAGGAGGTATATGATGTGGGTTTGTCTCAATATTAGTGAGTTTAATGACTTAATAAGGCACTGTCCTCCAGGTTTCTTCACTCTGGAGTTAGTTTTTTTTTTTTTCCTTTGTAAATAATTAACAATTTGTGCGGAGACATTTTGAGGCCATGTGTGTAGTCTTTGACTTATCAAACTTTTACCCTCTATTCTTAGCATCTACTGATAATTTTACAGCTCTAGCATTTCATTTTTTATTAGTTGACATTTCATTATAAAAAAGTTTCCTATCTCCCCTACTTATTTCATTATTTAAATCAATATGGACTCATGGATTCTTATTTATTCAGTTCTTTATATTTACCTTTTCGATGTGCAAATTGTCCCCAGAGTTGGCCAGTAGGAACCCCTTCAGTCTGGCTCCTTTAGCACATCTTGTCTCCATTGATTGTGAATTTTCCTACGTTATGCTGCAACAAGCTGTTCCAGACTCATATTATTCTTTCCTTGTTCCAGACTTAAAACTGGCCATTTTTCCCCCCATGGGATTCTGATTACTTTTAGTGAGGAACAGTATTTAAAAACCTAGATCTTGACACTAGAAATGCTCATTCTAACAAGCTGTATCATTGTTTCTAGTCCTTTTCAGCAGACAGAATGAGAAAAGACATATCTATCTATCTATTAAAACTGTGAGTTCATAGTGAACCTCCAATTCCATTTCAACACCACAGAGAACATTCTAGTCTTCTGCTTTTCCATATTTCTAACTCTGTTTACTAAGAGAAATGAGGCTCACATTATCCCCAATAGATTTACTCATCTTCTCAAGCCTAGAATATATAGAATTTAGAATATACAGAATTTAGGATTGCTAACCCATTCCACTATAATAAGGTAGCTTACGAAAAAGGATTCAATATTTTTTTATAGTTCTTTTTATTTTTATTGACATAAAACTTACATGATATGAGGTGCTTAAATCTTAAGTGTACAGTTCAGTGAATTTTGGCAAATGGATATATCCATGTTATCCACACCCCTATCAAGATTTAGACCATTTCAATCACCCCAGAAAGTTCTCCTGTTTCCCTTCCAAATCAATCCCTCTCTTCTTTCTTGGGGTACTCAATGTTCTGAGTTTTGTTTTTTTTTTTTTACCAGAAATTATTTTTACTAATTATGGAGCTTCCTATGAATGGAAATATACAGTAGGTAATGTTCTATATCTTGGAGATTTGTCTATGTTACTGGATGTATCAGCACTTCATTCTCTTTTACTACTGAGTCTACATTCTTCTGTTGATGGATATTTGTGTTGCTTCTATTTTTGAGCAATTTATGAATAAAGCTGTGAACATTCTTGGACAAATCTTTTTATGGACATATATTTTCATTCTTCTTGGGGAAATACCTAGTAGTAGAATTGCTGGTTGAAAAACAGATGCATATTGAACTTTCAAATAAACAAAAATATTTTGCCAAAGTGATTGTATAATTTTATTTCCCACTAGCATTGCATGAGAGTTCCAATAACTCTATATCGTACCCTCATTTAGTATTTTCTGTCTTTGTCATACTTTCATTCTTTTTCATTCTAGTGGGTAAGAGGCAGTATCTTTTTTTTTATTAATATATGAAATTTATTGTCAAATTGGTTTCCATACAACACCCAGTGCTCATCCCAAAAGGTGCCCTCCTCAATACCCATCACCCACCCTCCCCTCCCTCCCACCCCCCATCAACCCTCAGTTTGTTCTCAGTTTTTAACAGTCTCCTATGCTTTGGCTCTCTCCCACTCTAACCTCTTTTTTTTTTTTTTCCTTCCCCTCCCCCATGGGTTTCTGTTAAGTTTCTCAGGATCCACATAAGAGTGAAACCATATGCTATCTGTCTTTCTCTGTATGGCTTATTTCACTTAGCATCACACTCTCCAGTTCCATCCACGTTGCTAAAAAAGGCCATATTTCGTTCTTTCTCATTGCCACGTAGTATTCCATTGTGTATATAAACCACAATTTCTTGATCCATTCATCAGTTGATGGACATTTAGGCTCTTTCTATAATTTGGCTATTGTTGAGAGTGCTGCTATAAACATTGGGGTACAAGTGCCCCTATGCATCAGTACTCCTGTATCCCTTGGGTAAATTCCTAGCAGTGCTATTGCTGGGTCATAGGGTAGGTCTATTTTTACTTTTCTGAGGAACCTCCACACTGCTTTCCAGAGTGGTTGCACCAATTTGCATTCCCACCAACAGTGCAAGAGGGTTCCCGTTTCTCCACATCCTCTCCAGCATCTATAGTCTCCTGATTTGTTCATTTTGGCCACTCTGACTGGCGTGAGGTGATATCTGAGTGTGGTTTTGATTTGTATTTCCCTGATAAGGAGCGATGTTGAACATCTTTTCATGTGCCTGTTGGAAGAGGCAGTATCTTTTTGTGGTTTTAATTTATATTTCCCTGATGACTAATCATAGATCTTCTCCTGTGAATGTCTTTTTTAAATTTTTTTTGTTTCATTGTTTGTTTAATTAATTAATTAAATTTTTGAGAGAGGATGTAAATGAGCTGTGGAGGGGCAGAGAGAGGGGGGCAGAGGATCCAAATCAGGCTCTCTGCTGTTTGCTCAGAGCCCAATGCGAGGCTCAAACCCATGAACCATGAGATCATGACCTGAGCCGAAGTTGGACACAATTGACTTAGTCACACAAGCACCCATTTGGTTTATGTTTTAAAATTAGGATTTTCCCCCCTATTATTGTATTATAAAAGGAAGTTTTCTTAATTTTTTAAAGTTTATTTATTTATTTTGAGAGAGACAGAGACAGCACGAGCAGGGGAGGAAGAGAGAGAGGGGGGGAGAGAGAGAGAATCCCAAGCAGGCTCGACACTGCCAGCAAAGAGCCAGATACAGGGCTTGAACTCATGAAACTGTGAAATCATGACCTGAGCCAAAACCAAGGGTCAGACGCTCAACCAACTGAGCCCTACCCAGGTGCCTTATAAAAGTTTATATATATATATATATATATATATATATATATATATATATATATTCTGAAAGAAGTCATATGTCAGATACATATTTTGCAAGTGTTTTCTATTATCAAATACACACACACACACACACACACACTTTGCTGGATTCAATTTGCTAATATTCTGATAATGGCTTTTGTGTCTATATTCATGAGGCATGTTGCTCTGTAGTTTTCTCACAATATCTTTGTCTAGTTTGAGTACCATGTTGGGGGAATGGTCTCTCCAATTCTTTTCCTGAAATTGTTTATATACAGTTGGTAGTATTTATTCTTAAAATGCTTGATGGAATTGACAGTGAAACCATCTAGACCTGGATATATTCTTTATGGAAGGGTTTTTGAAAATGTATTTATTTGATAGATAGAAGGATATTCAGATTTTTCATTTCATTTTTTTAGCTTTGGCAAATGTGTTTTTTAATTTGTCTGTTTTATCTAAGTTTTTGAATTGACATAAAGTTGTGTATAAAATTGCCTTATCATTTTCATATCTGTAGGATTTGTGATGCTATCTCCTTTTCTTTCTGGTATTGGTAATTTTTTTTCCTTTTATGACATCAGTCTCTCTAGAAGTTTATCAACCTTAATTATCTTTTCATATTGTCAACTTTTGGGCTTTATTGATTTTCTCTAGTATTTTTTTTTTTACCTTCAATTTTTATTTCTGCTCTTCTCTTTATTATTTTCTTTCTTCTGCTTACTTTATATTTAACTTCCTTGTCTTTTTCTAGCTTCTTAAGGTAGAAATTTAGATCAATTTTAAACTTTTTTTAGCATAGCATTTAAATGATACCATTTCCTCTAATAATTGTGTTAGCTGAGTCCCACAGAGTTTTACATGCTGCATTTTCATCATTATTCAGTTCAAAATATTTTTCAGTTATTATTGTGATTTCTTCTTTGCTTAATAATATGGAAATATATTAATTTCCAAATATTAGGGCTTTTTAATATATCCTATTGTTATCATTTCTAATTTAAGTTCACTGTGCTCTGAGAACATATTTATAATATTTCAAAATTTCAAATTTATTGGGACATGTTTTTGGGGTATATCTATTTACTCTCATTATTTATTTATTTATTTCTATTTCCATTTAATGTACTCACTGATATGGGTAGGTCTATGATTTCCATTTGATATACATTTTCTCTTTGTCTCATATGGTTTTTGTTCTTCCTTTCATGTCTTCTTGTGTGTGGGGGGGCTAATCAAATATTTTTTACTAGTACATTTTAATTTATTTTTGGCCATTAAACTATATTTCTTTATATTTGTTATAGGTGTTTCTGTAGGGATTACAGCATGTCTTTATTTTATACCAGTGCACTTAGAGTTAATTTTCTACATTATATAAAAAATGAGAACTTTGCAATAGTATGTTTTTATTAATCTACCCTCATCCTTTGTGGGCGATTTTGTGTGTGTGTGTGTGTGTGTGTGTGTGTATGGTTCATATTGCATTTATATTTTACTTTATAGACCCAATGTAGACTTTATGACCCAATACAATGTTATAATATTTAAAATTTAAAAGGTAAGATTTGGGAGGCAACTCCAAGTAAGTATACAGACAGCATCACAAAGAGACAGTTCACAAACTGAGAGCTAGGGGGGAAATAGAAAAGCTGTGAAAAACAGACACAAAAAGTAAAAATTGATAGCCTACTGAGACCATGTAGTGTTGAGCAAAATTGTAAGATCACTGCAACATAGAACAGCAACTGTTTTTCTTAATGACATTGCATGTCAAAAAGTGTTAAATATTAATCAGCAAATAGTTTCCAAAGGCAGGTAATTATAGAATTATATTTTAGAAAGCTTTCAATTACAGTGCTTTATCTGGAAAATTCACTTAGGTGAATACATGTGTTCCTTAATAATTCAAGACATTCACTAGTTAACTATCAATGTGTGCATGTTCGTGTATGCATATTTAAGTGGAGACAATATGTGTGTGTGAGTTCATTTGTGTGACATTGTTCACAAGGAAATTGGAAAAAGGAATTACCAATTCAAGTATCTCTTTTACTGGTGGTGGTGTTTGGGGAAGTGACCTCTTTTATATATCATTTGAACACTCTCTTTGCAAAATGACCATCTGAACCTTAGTTATTCCCTAAATACCTGGGTGGAGTGTGAAACAAAAACATTATTTCAGGTTAGGACAAGACAACTTGACCCTAGTTGTGAAGAATGGTCAAGAACATGACACTGGAAAATAAAACCCACAATTTAGCTGAAGCAATTAGATGCATCCAATTCTCTCTTATTGGAAGTGTATATCATCTCATTTAGTATCTAGAGACTTTAAGAAGTCAAAGATGACTATGAATTATTTGTTATAGTAGTAATGTAAATGGCTCAAAAGAGTTCCATTATGGTAAAAGACCTTTAATTTCCAACCCTAAGTGATATTATCAGGTAATTATTTTCTTCCAGTGTTCCTTGAGACTAGTTACTCTTTGTTCTTTGTTGGGAAATCTGTTTGGATACAGAAACAGTTGGCATAATATTTCCTGAAATTTGTAGCATTACACATGAGAGGAAGGCTCAGAAATTAATTTGAAATCTTTGAAAAAAATTTTTTTAAGTAAGCTCCATGCCCACTGCGGAGCCCAATGCAGAACTTGAATTCACAACCCTGACATCAAGACCTGAGCTGAGATCAAGAGTTGGAAGCTTAACCAACTGAGCCACACAGGCACTCCAAAATCTTTGAAATTTTAAAAGTATGTTCAGGACTCTAAGAATTGTACAGATACTCTCAGAACTTTATATATACATGGTAAATAGTTAAGATAAAGGGCCACTTTGGACCTTTTTTTTTTTTCCCCCATACACCCAGTATATTTTTCCTGGATTCAAACCACAGTTAGGTATCAATTGAATGAACAAGAGGTTATAAAATAATGAAAAATTAAGACTGTGAGAGACCAACATGTCCACTAAACTACTTGACTTTGGAATATGTGTTCATACAAATACTTTAATATTGTCAGAATCATGCTGCAGGCATTATAAAAGTTTAGCATAAAATTGTTCAAGTACTCATTCTAACCCAGTACCCAATCAATTCTGGGAACAGAATAGCTCAATTTTTCTCTTTTTGCTGCCTCTCAGGCTAGCCTATGTTGAACTGCCTTGTCAACCCTTCCCTGGAAGAAGTTTCAGAAATCTTGCTTGGAACTTGTAAAAGAGTAAGTCATGATGTGGGATTTTTTAAAAAATGAAATAATTAAGCAATGTCATAGGCATTCCCAATCAATGAACTTGAAATCCAGAAGACCAGAAATGAATATCACATTATTTCACTGAGATGTGGAATTTAAGAAACACAACATATGGACATAGGAGAAGGGATGGAAAAATAAGATAAAAACAGAGAGGGAGGCAAACCATAAGATACTTAAATACAGAGAATAAACTGAGGGTAGCGGGAGGTGTGGTGGTTGGGAAGATGGGTTACATGGGTGATGGACATTAAGGAGAGCACTTTTCAGTATGAGCATAGGGTGTCATGTGTAAGAGATGAGCCACCGGGTTCTACTCTTGAAGCCAAGACTACACTGTATGTTAACTAACTTGAATTTAAATAAAAAAAGAACAAAATGATTTCAGGGATCAGAATAATTTCAGCAGTACATTAGGACTTGGTTCTTTTCATCTTGCAGCCCCATTTCTTCTCCTGGAAGAAAGCAAAGAAAAATTATAGTTAAAAGATGTGCAAATCAATCTTGGTAGGAACATTTGCATGCAGTCAGGTAGCTAAGCTCCTTGAGAGGTGCATCTCAAGAGGTGCAGAAAGACTGCATTTTTAATTTTCATTTCTTTTAAAGTTTATTTATTTTGAGAGAGTGAGAGAAAGAGAGAGAGGAGGAGGCAGAGAGAGAAGGACAGAGAGAATCCTAAGCAGGTGCCTCACTGCCAGTGCAGAGTCTGATGCAGGGTTCATACTCATGAATCATGGGATCATGACCTGAGCAGAAATCAAGAGTGGACCCTCAACCAACTGAGCCATGGAGGCATCCCAAGAAAGACTGCATTTTTTAAATTATCAAATTAATCTCTTTGTTGGAACAAAAATAATTTAGTAGAAGACAAGCAATCAAAATACAGTTTTCCCCCTCCCCTTGAATCTTAATTCTCTTAGTCCCCTTGAGTCCCCTTAGTTATTTAGCAATTCTGTTAAGAGGCTGTTGACTTTTTGAAAATGGCCAGTGATCAAAATGACAATTGGGATGTCAACCAAAATTATATGTGCTTCCATTTTCTTGTAGAAATAGAAGGTCTCAATGGTAATAAGTGTCAGTCCTTAGTCCAGAGTACTATCCTTATTTTCTGTAGCTTTGGGGAAGCAAACTAGCCGGGACCATTAGAAAGAAAATGACTTGACCTCAAATGTTAAACCCTTCTACCCTGCCAGAATATAGTGATATTTTCTTAGCCCCTGAAGTTGGCCTTAAAGTCAGGCAAAAGTAAGTTTGAATAGTTTTCCAAATACCTTTTGAATCTCAGGGCTTTTGCACTTGATATTTCATCAGCCTGGACTGCTCTTCTACCTTATACCTATATGGTCAGCTCACTTACGTTTTCAAGTCTTTACTTAAATGTCATCTTTTCAGTGAGGTTTTGTTTGACCATCCTATTTAAAACAACGTCTTCCTTCTTCAGTACAACCTTGCTTAATTTTGGTTTTGAGGGGGCAGGGGACCTACCACATTCTAATATAAGATGTAATTTACTTTCTTATTTTATCGTCTGCCTTTTTTTCACTAGAATATAAAAGCCATGTGGGCATATAATTGTGACTCACTTTTTTAAAATAAGGTAAAATTCACGTAACATAAAATTAACCATTTTAAAGTACACAATCCAGTGACCATTAGTATTTTCACAATTTTGTGCAACCATTACATCTATCTAGTTCTAAAACATTCTCTTATCTTCTCAAAAGGAAATCTCATAGCCATTAAGCACACTCCGAATCCCCCATCTCTCCCTAGCCACTAGCAACCACTAATTTTCTTTCTGTTTACATCCATTTTTGACTATATGCTATTTCATGAGTCTGGGGAAAAACTAGAACTAATGCTTGAAAAATTAGCTTCGTACAATAACAAAGGTATTAAAAACTAAATATAGCTGGTGATGGGCCATCATAGAAAAATCAGCTTATCAATCAAAGAAAAAAGGCATGAAATGAATGATGGGCAGGACTATGTACTCATTAGTTATCTGGATTTAACCAGAAATATGAACCAGAGATATGTAGACAATTCGGTTATAATAAAGACATTGCAAACATGGTTATTGATGAAACCCAGCAGGAAAAAAGAATATCAGAAAATTTGAGTATTTAAATGTGTAGGCTTTCCACTATAAGAAAAGAATTGGTTACTGTATGGTACAAACACTGCTCTCTCCTATAAAATGAGAACTTGATGAAGACAAAAACAAAGTAACATGTAAGGAAGAAACTTACTCATAAGAGGGAAATTCAACTTCATACATATTCAAATATGTAGGCATGTTGTTGGGAGGCAGAGGCTAATTGGGGCAACAATGGGTATAAACCAGAGGAGGCATTTAATGCCAGATTAAATTCATTTTAGCATTCACTGCCTAATGGCACAATTAATCTACTGTTCAGTGACTCTTGAGTCCCCTGGAACCAGATGCACTAGAAATATTGAAGCGGGGGAGGGAGTCACATTGATTTAAGCATTCAATTTTAATCCATATGTCAAGGGTGAAGATCTCTAGTAATTCTGTTTTTTTTTTTTTTTGAGGTAAAAAACACACTGTCTATAAAGCCAAATTGGAGATAGCTGGATTAAAAATCACCAGAGGCTCTAATCTGCGCTTCACTGGTAATTAGTGTGGTAACTTCAGGCTTGTAATTTACTGTTTATCATCTGATGTTTTCATCATAGTGATTTTTCAAAGTAAACATAGACATTTAAAAAAAATTATTTGAACTAGAACTCAGCAACTTATAATTTTAATATTTACAAATATCTGTTTGCTTGACTTGTCAAAAAGAATCCTTTCTTGGGGTGCCTGGGTGGCTTAGTCCATTAAGCATCAACTTTGGCTCAGGTCAAAATCTCATGGTTGGTGAGTTTAAGCCCCACGTCGGGCTCTGTGCTGACAGCTTGGAGCCTGGAGCCTGCTCCAGAGTCTCTGTCTCCCTCTCTCTGCCCCTCCCCTTGTCAAGCTCTGTCTGTCTCTCAAAAATAAACAAACATTAAAAAAAATTTAAAACAATCCTTTCTCTGGGGCTTAAGTATTTATTAAGGATTTAATTGTTAGCATCAGATTCCTCTATAAAGTGCAGTCACTAGCAGTTCAAACTGGTTTTCTGATGTGGTTTGAAAATATGAAAAAGGTGCTATGTTTATCCATTATTATAGGGTCTCCACTCTTTCTGCTCTGAGCTTCTGAATTATTTTCTCTTAGAGCCCTCAGCAGCTTCTTGTATCCTTTAAGCAGGGGCCAAAATATTTTCTTTGTATGTCTTATGATTTCAGAGAGACCAAGGTATTTTTGAACAATTGTAATTAATTGCAATCCGCATGTAGGGCAAAGCTCTCCTTACAAGAAAGAGATTAGCCTGGAGAGGTAAACATAATCCAACTCATGAAGTATCTTTTATGATATGAGACAGGCTAAGAAATTTAGATATTTATTATTAAGGCACTGGCAAGCCACTTAAGGGCTTTATGCAAGGTCTGATATTATCAGGTTTGCATTTTAGAAAAATCACTCGAGCTGACTTCTGGAATAGAGGTGGGAAAGACCAGAATGAAGAGACCAGTTAAGAGGTTAAAGATGATGATGATGGATGATGATGATGATGATGATGATGTCTAAACTAAGGTGTCAACCATTGGGAAGAAGAGAATAAATGGATTTGAGACATATTTGGGAGATAGAATCAATAGGACTTCATGAGTGATTGTATGGGGGAGGTCAGGGAGAAAAAAATAGGTAAGGATTACATCCAGATGTTTGGTACCATTCATTTAAATTAAAAACCAACCAACCAACAAACATCCAATCTACCTTGTAGCCATATTTATTTGGAAAACGTTAGCTTTAAGTTTATTTTTCTTTCTTTTTTCTTCCTTTTCTACATGTTACTGGAGACTCAGTATGATACAATGAGCAGAAACACAGGTTGTAGAGTCAGATAGACCTGGGATCAAACCCTGGTTCCATTGTTTACTCACTGTGTTATTTTAGGAAAGTTGCATAAGCTTTCCATGCCCTAGCTTCCTCATCTATAATATGAGCATAACCATAATACCTATCTCATAGGGTACTGATGCGGGAAAAATGATTTAATCTACACAAAGTATTTTGAACAGTTCCTGATATTTAATAAGTACTCAGGAAATGTCAGAAATTTTATTGTTGTTGATGTTATTATTATTATTATTATTACTATTAGTTTTAGACCAATTTCATAAATCATAAGTAAGGCTATGTTTCTTATTTTTTAACATCTTTAAAGTGTTAATTCACATTTAGAATATGAATGAACATCAATTATATCTTACATCCTCATGGTACCTTGAAGATAAGATTTTGGAAGAAAGGGGACAAAAAGGGTGAAAAATCTATTTTTCAGTCCCCTTTTTAAAGTAAAAAATCATATTCGGTGGTCATTCAACAAAATGATTTGAGTTTGTCTTCAACAGCATTCTTTACTGAGCAAAGTAGACTAAATTTTATCTGCAGTGACATTTCTACTTTTCTCCCCCTTCCCAAGAACTAAAAGCATTAATATAACTTCAGTGGCAGAAATGAAATGGAGAATAGGACAAAGCTAATTCTGTGAGGTAGCTGCTATTATTTCCATTTCACAGATGAGAAAACTAGGCTTAGTAAAGTTAAATAACTTGCTTATAGTCACACAGAAAGTGTTACAGTTGAGATTCATCTTAAACAGTAAGTATTTTATAAATTACTATGTGATGAGCATTTTTAGGTACTATAGGGGAGGAATATAAGTCCTTGACCTCCAGGAAGTTTTATATTAGAGAACTATACAAGATTACACAGAAGCAGGGACCAGGCTATGTGGTACAGCTAGTAAGCACTATAGAAATAAAAAAGCATCTCTGGGGGGTTGTTAAGTCAGGGAAGGCTTTTTGGAAGAGATGGAAATCAGTTAGCTCTCAAAGTAAAATGTAAGAAATAGATTGCTTGGAGGTAGGATAGAGGGTTATTCCAAGCAGAATCAAGAATAGAGTTGAAGGCACAGAAAGAGGATTCATGACCTGTTCAGAGTGAAGTCTGGTATGGCAGCATAAGCTGAACAGATGGAAGGCCTTGAATGCTAACCTCAGGGGTTTCTCTCTGTTTTACAGCTATTTATTGAATAAACAAACTTCTCCTTGTCCCAAGTGCTCTCACTGTTGTTGTCTATCAAGCAGAACATAAGATACACTGGCTTTCCAAAGTGCTGCTATATATTATAGCAGTAAGAGGGTAAGAGGAAATGTGACACAACGAATTGTGATGTCCAAAGGCAATCATAGCCTTCAATGCAATATGAAACTTGACTTAAGCTGCTAGGATATTTATGCTCACCAGCAGCACAGGAATACATTATTTAATATTTTAAATTATATCTTTTTTCCCCCTTCTCTAACAAGCCTGTGTTTCTTTCAATATTCTGCCAGTTCTAGCAGCTCCAGCTGTTGCTGTCACACTTAATAAGGCCTCTTCAGAGCTCAGATATTGTGCCGCTGCACCAACTTTCCCACAGCCCAATAAAGGAGCTTTGAGATGAGCTGTTCTTTCTATATAAGTTGATGTTTAGATTTGAACCTGACAAAGATCCCAGGTTGACCTGCAACTTATTCTGCCAGCAGTAAGAGGGTGAGAATCAGTAAGCTTAGCTCCCTCTAATGCCACAGCAAGGTCATTCACAAAGCTGGTAGCTTGTCGAATTGCATGAAATGATCCAAACTAGCACAAAACTACCAATGAATTAAATATCGGTGCCTGCATCTGCAAAGTCAGGCATCCGAATTGTGCCTGGTATGAAGCATTAGGCAGTGGTTCTAGGAAATTGAGCTCAAGGGCGGGAACATCATAACTTTGGAATTATTGGCATTGACATGGCTATTTTCACCCATTGTTATGGGAATGTGTTCATGAAAGAAGCAAGATGATTCTAAGAAGTGCCATGCAATTATGAACTATTAGGAAATTAAAAATAGAGAAATCTCATGCTTACTTTCGTGCTACTGATTTTTTATTCCCTATTTTAGTTTATAGTAGCCTACATGTCAGTTAAATAAAATATAATTGGTACTGTTTACTATTTGGTGATTTTACTGCTGCTTGTACAAGATATGCAGATGTTCTAAAATGTGTAAAATTCCAAGATATCACCAATGAGATGTACATTACTGGAAATAACACTATGCATACTCGTACATACACAAACACATAGGAGTCTGATTTTGAGAGACTCAGAGAACTCTTAGCTGACAATTTTAATAGGCTGTCATAGAAAAGAATGCAAGGAAAAAAGGCAAAGCTCCCATTTCCATTGATGAAATACTAAAATGGCTTATCTAGAAATGAAAAGGGGTTGATTTACAATGTAGGGAGATATAGATAGATATGTATAGACATGTCCATATATGTGAGTGTGTATACAGATATAGATATAAATAAAAATAAATATACATATTGTATATGTGTGAGTGTCTATGAAATTCACACTAACCAAGAAGACAGCTGGGGGCCATGGGAAGAAGCAGTTAGTGGGGACCATGGGAAGGAGCAGTTGATTTGAATGCTGTCCTCCTGACTTCTGAGATCATGCTCCACACCTGTGCACCATCTCTGGCTTTGCACAGAAAATTCATCTCTCCAGAAAATCTTTCCCTCCATCTCTGCCTGGGAAATCCTGATCCATCCCTCAAGGTCCAGCTCAGGTGCAGCCTCATCCATGAAACCTCCTCACCCTCACCCCCTAATTTCATGTCTCCCACCCCCAGGAGATGTGAACTCTCCTATGACTACAAGATAGAGGCAGGATATCAGTGCTGAGGTAAAGGAATATTGGAGACATTGGGATGGGAGCAAGTTGGCTAAAAAGATTAGAGGTTTGCACTCAATTTGTGCTTTGTAGTCATACCAACCACTCTTGGTGTTTCTCATTATCAGGCAACTTTGGGAAATGTTGACACAGTCTTTTCTACTCATTTTTTTTTCAATATATGAAGTTTATTGTCAAAGTGGTTTCCATACAACACCCAGTGCTCATCCCAAAAGGTGCCCCCCTCAATACCCATCACCCACCCTCCCCTACCTCCCACCCCCTCATCAACCCTCAGTTTGTTCTCAGTTTTTAACAGTCTTTTATGCTTTGGCTCTCTCCCACTCTAACCTCTTTTTTTTTTTCTTCCCCTCATCCATGGGTTTCTGTTAAGTTTCTCAGGATCCACATAAGAGTGAAACCATATGCTATCTGTCTTTCTCTGTATGGCTTATTTCACTTAGCATCACACTCTCCAGTTCCATCCACGTTGCTACAAAGGGACATATTTCGTTCTTTCTCATTGCCATGTAGTACTCCATTGTGTATATAAACCACAATTTCTCTATCCATTCATCAGTTGATGGACATTTAGGCTCATTCCATAATTTGGCTATTGTTGAGAGTGCTGCTGTAAACATTGGGGTACAAATGCCCCTATGCATCATTACTCCTGTATCCCTTGGGTAAATTCCTAACAATGCTACTGCTGGGTCATAGGGTAGATCTATTTTTAATTTTTTGAGGAACCTCCACACTGCTTTCCAGAGTGGCTGCACCAATTTGCATTCCCACCAACAGTGCAAGAGGGTTCCCGTTTCTCCACATCCTCTCCAGCATCTATAGTCTCCTGATTTGTTCATTTTGGCCACTCTGACTGGCGTGAGGTGATATCTGAGTGTGGTTTTGATTTGTATTTCCCTGATGAGGAGCGACGTTGAGCATCTTTTCATGTGCCTGTTGCCCATCCGGATGTCTTCTTTAAAGATGTGTCTATTCATGTTTTCTGCCCATTTCGTCACTGGGTTATTTGTTTTTCGGGTGTGGAGTTTGGTGAGCTCTTTATAGATTTTGGATACTAGCCCTTTGTCCGATATGTCATTTGCAAATATCTTTTCCCATTCCGTTGGTTGCCTTTTAGTTTTGTTGGTTGTTTCCTTTGCTGTGCAGAAGCTTTTAATCTTCATAAGGTCCCAGTAATTCACTTTTGCTTTTAATTCCCTTGCCTTTGGGGATGTGTCGAGTAAGAGATTTCTACGGCTGAGGTCAGAGAGGTCTTTTCCTGCTTTCTCTTCTAGGGTTTTGATGGTTTCCTGTCTCACATTCAGGTCCTTTATCCATTTTGAGTTTATTTTTGTGAATGGTGTGAGAAAGTGGTCTAGTTTCAACCTTCTGCATGTTGCTGTCCAGTCCTCCCAGCACCATTTGTTAAAGAGACTGTCTTTTTTCCATTGGATGTTCTTTCCTGCTTTGTCAAAGATGAGTTGGCCATATGTTTGTGGGTCTAGTTCTGGGGTTTCTATTCTATTCCATTGGTCTATGTGTCTGTTTTTGTGCCAATACCATGCTGTCTTGATGATGACAGCTTTGTGGTAGAGGCTAAAGTCTGGGATTGTGATGCCTCCTGCTTTGGTCTTCTTCTTCAAAATTACTTTGGCTATTCGGGGCCTTTTGTGGTTCCATATGAATTTTAGAATTGCTTGTTCTAGTTTCAAGAAGAATGATGGTGCGATTTTGATTGGGATTGCATTGAATGTCTAGATAGCTTTGGGTAGTATTGACATTTTGACAATATTTATTCTTCCAATCCATGAGCACGGAATGTCTTTCCATTTCTTTATATCTTCTTCAATTACCTTCATAAGCTTTCTATAGTTTTCAGCATACAGATCTTTTACATCTTTGGTTAGATTTATCCCTAAGTATTTTATGCTTCTTGGTGCAATTGTGAATGGGGTCAGTTTCTTTATTTGTCTTTCTGTTGCTTCATTGTTAGTGTGTAAGAATGCAACTGATTTCTGTACATTGATTTTGTATCCTGCAACTTTGCTGAATTCATGTATCAGTTCTAGCAGACTTTTGGTGGAGTCTATCGGATTTTCCATGTATAATATCATGTCATCTGCAAAAAGCGAAAGCTTGACTTCATCTTTGCCAATTTGGATGCCTTTGATTTCCTTTTGTTGTCTGATTGCTGATGTTAGAACTTCCAACACTATGTTAAACAACAGCGGTGAGAGTGGGCATCCCTGTCTTGTTCCTGATCTCAGGGAAAAAGCTCTCACTTTTTCCCCATTGAGGATGATGTTAGCTGTGGGCTTTTCATAAATGGCTTTTATGATCTTTGAGTATGTTCCCTCTATCCCGACTTTCTCAAGGGTTTTTATTAACAAAGGGTGCTGGATTTTGTCAAAGGCCTTTTCTGCATCGATTGACAGGATCATATGGTTCTTCTCTTTTCTTTTATTAATGTGATGTATCACGTTGATTGATTTGCGAATGTTGAACCAGCCCTGCATCCCAGGAATGAATCCCACTTGATCATGGTGAATAATTCTTTTTATGTGCTGTTGAATTCGATTTGCTAGTATCTTATTGAGAATTTTTGCATCCATATTCATCAGGGATATTGGCCTGTAGTTCTCTTTTTTTACTGGGTCTCTGTCTGGTTTAGGAATCAAAGTAATACTGGCTTCATAGAATGAGTCTGGAAGTTTTCCTTCCCTTTCTATTTCTTGGAATAGCTTGAGAAGGATAGGTATTATCTCTGCTTTAAATGTCTGGTAGAACTCCCCTGGGAAGCCATCTGGTCCTGGACTCTTATTTGTTGGGAGATTTTTGATGACTGATTCAATTGCTTCACTGGTTATGGGTCTGTTCAAGCTTTCTATTTCCTCCTGATTGAGTTTTGGAAGCGTGTGGGTGTTTAGGAATTTATCCATTTCTTCCAGGTTGTCCAATTTGTTGGCATATAATTTTTCATAGTATTCCCTGATAATTGTTTGTTTCTCTGAGGGGTTAGTTGTAATAATTTCATTTTCATTCATGATTTTATCTATTTGGGTCATCTCCCTTTTCTTTTTGAGAAGCCTGGCTAGAGGTTTGTCAATTTTGTTTATTTTTTCAAAAAAACAACTCTTGGTTTCGTTGAGCTGGTCTACAGTTTTTTTAGATTCTATATTGTTTATTTCTGCTCTGGTCTTTATTATTTCCCTTCTTCTGCTGGGTTTAGGCTGCCTTTGCTCTTCTGCTTCTATTTCCTTTAGGTGTGCTGTTAGATTTTGTATTCGGGATTTTTCTTGTTTCTTGAGATAGGCCTGGATTGCAATGTATTTTCCTCTCAGGACTGCCTTCGCTGCATCCCAAAGTGTTTGGATTGTTGTATTTTCATTTTCGTTTGTTTCCATATATTTTTTAATTTCTTCTCTAATTGCCTGGTTGACCCACTCATTCTTTAGTAGGGTGTTCTTTAACCTCCATGCTTTTGGAGGTTTTCCAGACTTTTTTCTGTGGTTGATTTCAAGCTTCATAGCATTGTGGTCTGAAAGTATGCATGGTATAATTTCAATTCTTGTATACTTATGAAGGGCTGTTTTGTGACCCAGTATATGATCTATCTTGGAGAATGTTCCATGTGCACTCGAGAAGAAAGTATATTCTGTTGCTTTGGGATGCAGAGTTCTAAATAGATCTGTCAAGTCCATCTGATCCAATGTATCATTCAGGGCCCTTGTTTCTTTATTGACCGTGTGTCTAGATGATCTATCCATTTCTGTAAGTGGAGTGTTGAAGTCCCCTGCAATTACCACATTCTTATCAATAAGGTTGCTTATGTTTATGAGTAATTGTTTTATATATTTGGGGGCTCCGGTATTTGGCGCATAGACATTTATAATTGTTAGCTCTTCCTGATGGATAGACCCTGTGATTATTATATAATGCCCTTCTTCATCTCTTGTTACAGCCTTTAATTTAAAGTCTAGTTTGTCTGATATAAGTATGGCTACTCCAGCTTTCTTTTGGCTTCCAGTAGCATGATAAATAGTTCTCCATCCCCTCACTCTCAATCTAAAGGTGTCCTCAGGTCTAAAATGAGTCTCTTGTAGACAGCAAATAGATGGGTCTTGTTTTTTTATCCATTCTGATACCCTATGTCTTTTGGTTGGCACATTTAATCCATTTACATTCAGTGTTATTATAGAAAGGTACGGGTTTAGAGTCACTGTGATGTCTGTATGATATGCTTGTAGTGATGTCTCTGGTACTTTGTCTCACAGGATCCCCCTTAGGATCTCTTGTAGGGCTGGTTTCGTGGTGACAAATTCCTTCAGTTTTTGTTTGTTTGGGAAGACCTTTATCTCTCCTTCTATTTTAAATGACAGACTTGCTGGATAAAGGATTCTCGGCTGCATATTTTTTCTGTTTAGCACATTGAAGATCTCCTGCCATGCCTTTCTGGCCTGCCAAGTTTCAAAAGAGAGATCAGTCACAAGTCTTATAGGTCTTCCTTTATATGATAGGGCATGTTTATCCCTTGCTGCTTTCAGAATTTTCTCTTTGTCCTTGTATTTTGTCAGTTTCACTATGATATGTCGTGCAGAAGATCGATTCAAGTTCCATCTGAAGGGAGTTCTCTGTGCCTCTTGGATTTCAATGCCTTTTTCCTTCCCCAGTTCAGGGATGTTCTCAGCTATTATTTCTTCAAGTACCCCTTCAGCACCTTTCCCTCTCTCTTCCTCCTCTGGGATACCAATTATGCGTATATTATTTCTTTTTAGTGTATCACTTAGTTCTCTAATTTTCCCCTCATACTCCTGGAGTTTTTTATCTCTCTTTTTCTCAGCTTCCTCTTTTTCCATAACTTTATCTTCTGGTTCACCTATTCTCTCCTCTGCCTCTTCAACCCGAGCCGTCGTCATTTCCATTTTGATTTGCATTTCGTTTAACGCATTTTTCAGCTCCTCGTGACTGTTCCTTAGTCCCTTGATCTCTGTAGCAAGAGATTCTCTGCTGTCCTGTATACTGTTTTCAAGCCCAGCGATTAATTTTATGACTATTATTCTAAATTCACTTTCTGTTATATTATTTAAATCCTTTTTGATCAGTTCATTGGCTGTTGTTATTTCCTGGAGATTCTTCTGAGGGGAATTCTTCCGTTTGGTCATTTTGGATAGTCCCTGGAGTGGTGCGGGACTGCAGTGCACTTTCCCTGTGCTGTGATGTATAACTGGAGTTGGTGGGTGGAGCCGCAGTCAGACCTGATGTTTGCCCCCAGCCCACAGCTGGGACCACAATCATACTGGTGTGTGCCTTCTCTTCCCCTCTCCTAGGAGCGGGATTCACTGTGGGGTGACGTGGCCCATCTGGGCTACTTGCACACTGCCAGGCTTGTGGTGCTGGGGATCTGGGGTATTAGCTGGGGTGGGTAGGAAAGGTGCCCGGGGGCAGGATGGGCAGGCTTAGCTCACTTCTCCTTAGGTGATCCTCTTCAGGAGGGGCCCTGTGGCAGCGGGAGGGAGTGAGACCAGCTGCCGGAGGGGTGGCTCCACAGAAGCACAGCGTTGGGTGTTTGCGTGGAGCAAGCAAGTTCCCTTGCAGGAACTGGTTCCCTTTGGGATTTTGGCTGGGGGATGGGCGAGGGAGATGGCGCTGGCGAGCGCCTTTGTTCCCCGCCAAACTGAGCTCTGTCGTTCTGGGGCTCAGCAACTTTCCCTCCCTTTGTCCTCCAGCCTTCCCGCTTTCTGAGCAGAGCTGTTAACTTATAACCTCCCAGATGCTAAGTCGCGCTTGCTGTCAGAACACACTCCTTCCGGCCCCTCCGCTTTTGCAAGCCAGACTCGGGGGGCTCTGCTTGGCCGGCAGGCTGCCCCTCCGCCCCTGCTCCCTCCCGCCAGTCCATGCAGCGCACCACCTCTCCGCCCTCCCTACCCTCCTCCGTGGGCCTCTCGTCTGCGCTTGGCTCCGGAGACTCTGTTCTGCTGGTCGTCTGGTGGTTTTCTGGGTTAGTTAGGCAGGTGTAGGTGGAATCTAAGTGATCAGCAGGATGTGCGGTGAGCCCAGCATCTTCCTACACTGCCATCTTCCCTCTCAAACCTTTTCTCCTCATTTAATAGAAGAGACAACTGAGGATCAGAGAGGGGGAATTAAGTTGCTCAACATCACACAGTCTTTTAGAAACAGACTAGCATGCAGATAGCTCACTATTAGTCCAGTTTTGTGTCCCTTTATATTATATTGCCACAGCAGGACCAGCTACATAATTTTTAGGGCCTAGTATAAAATGAAAATGCAGGTTCCCTTGGTAAAAAAAAAAAAAAATTAGATATTTCAAGGCAGCAAAAGCACTGCATTAAACCATGCAGATCCCTGTGCAACTGCACACATTACAGACCTGTGATGTTGGCTCTGTCCACAGAGAATGTTGACTTTATCTTGTATGTGATAGGTCTTTCTATAAATACTTATTGGATTAGTGAATGGATCAGATTAGCATCTTTCATTTGCTAGGAATCTGTGAGAGTGGAACTCTAGGCAAATATGTTTTGATGGAAGTATAAGAGAGAAGAAAAAATAAGTCTGGAAGATGAGGCATAAGGTTATCAACATTTATTTAAGCAGGTGTAGGTGGAATCTAAGTGATCAGCAGGACGGGTGGTGAGCCCAGTGTCGTCCTACACCACCATCCTAAATTTATTTTTTGAAGGAGAGAGAGAGACAGAGCATGAGTGGGGGAGGAGCAGAGAGAGAGAGGGAGACATAGAATTCGAAGAAGGCTCCAGGCTCTATGCTGTCAGCACAGAGCCCAATGTGGGGCTTGAACTCACAAACCATGAGACAATGACCTGAGCCAAAGTCCGAAGCTCAGCCGACTGAGCCACCCAGGCGCCCCTAACCCTTTTTATTTCTATGGTGTCTGTTGTTATTAATCTCCCTTCATTTCTGATTTTGCTTATTTGAATCTGCTTCCTTTTTTGTTTGTCTGTTTCTTTGTTTTAGTCTGGCTAATAGATTACCAATTTTGTTGATCTTTTCAAAGAACCAGCTCCTGGTTTCATTGATCTGTTCTATTGTTGTTTTAGTCCTACTTTCATTTATTTATGCACAATATTATTTATTTTCTTTCCTCTCCTGGAATAAAGATTTGTTAATTCCTCTTTTTTTAAGCTCCTTTAGGTATAAGGTTAGGTTGTTTATTTAAGATAATTCTTGCTTCTTGAGGTAGGGTTGTATTTTTTTAATTTATTTATTTGCTTTTTTTAGTTCCAGTATAATTAATGTACAGAGTTATATTAGTTTCAGGTATACAATGTAGTGATTCATCAATTCTATAAATTACTCAGTACTCATCACAATAAGTGTACTCTTAATCCCCTTCACCTATTTCACCCATTCCCCCACTCTCCTTCCCTCTAGTAACCACCAGTTTTTTCTGTATATTTGTGTCTGTTTTGTTATTTGTAACTTTTTTCCTTGTTTGTTTTGTTTCCTAAATTCCACAATGAGAAAAATCATATGGTATTTGTCTTTCTCTGACTGACTTACTGCACTTAGCATTATACTTTCTAGAGCCATCCATGTTGTTGCAAATGGCAAGATTTCATTCTTTTTGTTGGCTGAGTAATATTCCTGTGTGTGTGTGTGTGTGTGTGTGTGTGTGTGTGCACGCACGTGTGTATGTATGACATCCCCTTTATCCATTCATCTCTTGATGGACCCTTGGGTGTGAGGTAGGCCTCACACTGTATATTACCTTCCCTGTTTGAACAGCTTTTGCTGTACCCCAAAGATTTTTGTACCATTTTATTTTCATTTGTTTCCATGTACTTTTTTGTTTTTTATTTTTTTTAATATAATTTACTGTCAAGTTGGCTAACATACAGTGTATACAGTGTGCTCTTGGTTTTGAGGTTAGATTCCCGTGTTGTATGTAATCCATGTATTTTTTTGATTTCCTGTTTAATTTCAGGATTGACCCATTCCTTTTTTAGTAGCATGTAACTTAGGCTCCATGTATCTGTGTTCCTTCCAGATTTTCTCATGTGATTGATTTCTAGTTTCACATTGCTATGGTCATAAAAGATGCATGATATGATTTCAAAATTTTTAGATGTATTGAGACTTGTTTTCTGGCCTAACATGGTCTATTTTGGGGAATGTTTCATGCACACTTGAGAAGAATATGTAGTCCACTGTTACTGTATGGAATGTTCTGAATATGTCTGATAGATCTGTCTGGTCCAATGTGTCATTCAAAGCCACTGTTTTCTTGTTGGTTTTCTGTCTGGAAGATCTATCCATTGTTGTAAATGAGGTGTTAGAGTCCCCCAACTATTATTATATTATTTTCAATTGGTTACTTTATGTTTGTCATTAACGGTTTTTATATATTTTGGTGTTTTCCTGTTGGGTGCATAAATACAAACAATTGTTATATCTTGTTGTTCAATTGTTCCCTTTATGATTATGTAGTATCCTTCTTTGTCTCTTGTTGCAGTCTTCGTTTTAAAGTCTATTTTGTCTGACATATGTATTACTACCCCAACCTTCTTTTGCTTATGTTTGCATGGTACGTGTTTTTCCATCCCTTCACCTTTAATCTACATGTGTCCTTAGGTCTGAAGTGAGTCTCTTGTAGGCAACATATAGATGGGTCTTGTTTTTTTTCATCCATTTAGTAACCCTGTGTCTTTTGATTGAAGCATTTAGTCCATTACATTCAAAGTAATTGCTGATAGATATGTACTTGTTGCCATTTTTTATCTTGTTTTATGGTTGTTTTAGTAATTATTCTCTGTTCCTTTCTTCCTTTGCTCTCTTCCCTAATGGTTTCATGGCTTTCTTTAGTGATATAGTTGAGTTCCTTTCTCTTTGCTTTTTGTCTTATATATACAGGTTTTTGATCTGTGGTTACCATTAGGTTCATATATAACTTTTTATGCATATAGTAATCTATATTGATTGTCACTTTAGTTTGAATCCATTCTAAGAACACTAAATTTTTTTAATGTTTACTTATTTTTTGACACAGAGAGAGAGACAGAGCATGAGCGGGGGAGGGGCAGAGAGAGAGGGAGACACAGAATCTGAAGCAGGCTCCAGGCTCTAAGCTGTCAGCACAGAGCCTGACACGGGGCTCTAACCCACAGAACACAAAATCATTACCCGAGCCGAAGTCGGACACTAAACCAACTGAGCCAACCAGGCACCCCTAAGAACACTACATTTTTACAGCCCCTGACATTTAATGTATATGTTGTCATACTTTACATCCCTTTCTGTGAATCCCTTGACTGATTTTTTCTAGATATAATTGATTTTACTGCTTTTGTGCTTTAGCCTCTGTGATGGTTTTATAAGTAATTAATCTACTACTTTTATTATGTTTGTATTTGCTCATGATTTTTTTTTTCTTTTCATAATTTTCTTATTCCTGACTATGGCCTGTTCTTTCAACTCAAAGAATTCCCTTTAACACTTCTTGTAAGACTGGCTTAGTGATTATTAACTCCTTTACCTTTTGATTGGGAAATTCTTTTTCTCTCTTATATTCTGAATGATAGCCTTGCTAGGTAGTGTATTCTTGGTTGCAGGATATTTTTTTTTTCCTTTTAGCAGTTTGAATATATCATACCATTCCCTTGTGGCTTGCAAAGTTTCTCCTGAAATATCAGCTCTTAGACTTGTGAGGTTTCTGTTGTATATAAATGTTTTCTTTTCTCTTACTGCTTTTAAAATCTCTCTTTATCACTACTTTTTGCCATTTTAATTATTATATGTCTTAGTGTGGACCTCTTTGAGTTGACTCTGTCGGGAGCTTCCTATGCCTCCTGGAACTGGATGTCTGTTTACTTCCACAAATTAGGGAAATTTTCAGCTATTATTTCTTCAAATAACTTTTCATCCTCTATTCTATTTCTCCTCCTTTTGGGAACCCTATAATGCAAATTTTATTATATTTGACAATGTTTGAGTTCCCTTAGCCTATTCTCCTTTATTATTGTTTTTTTTTCTTTTTGCTGTTCAGCTTGATAGTTTTACAGTACTCTGTCTTTTAGCTCACTGATCGATTCTTCTACCTCTTCTTATCTACTATTGTCGCATTCTTATGTCTGTTTAAATTTTTCCGTTTTTGAGTTCCCAATCTCTGATTCATTCATTTTTATATTTTCTCTCTCTATGTGGAAGGTCTCACTGAGATCCCCCATTCTTTTCTCAAGTCCAGTGAGCATCTTTATGACCATTATTTTGAATTCTTTATCATGCATATTGCTTATGTTCATTTCATTTATCTCTTCCTGGTTTTTTTTCCCTGTTCTTTCATTTAGGAAAGGACATTTGGTCTGTTTGTATGTATTGGGAATGTGGTTATGTCTTCTGATCTTGAAGGTATTGGCCTTACGAAGAAGAGGTCCTTTGGTGCCCTATAGTGCAATATCCCCAGTTCATTTGAATCAGCCACTTGAGGGGTTTCTCCTATGTGTGTTGGGTGTAACCTACTGTTATGGCTGGGCCTCATTTGCATTCAGCCCAGTTGGCTGCAGGGCCCACTTTGCCTGTTGTGAGCAGAGTTTGGTTCTTGTGCTGTTAAGGGCTTAGGCTGAGGCCTCCATGGTCTTGTAGTTGGGTGGTGTCAGCAGTCAGACCAACTGCCTGCTCTTAGCCCATTTGCTGGGGCTATGGCTGTACTGATCTATAGGGTATTCTCCCTGTATTGTTCCCTGAGGCTTTAGTTGGCGGGTGTGACCTACAGACAAACCAGATACCTGACTATCTGTTGGGGCTGCAGTAGCGCTGACCTGCAAGGTGCTCTCTCTGCTTTGTTGCTGAGAGGCTTTTGCTAATAGGGGGGTTGGCAGACCAAATTCTTGCCCCCACATTTTCTGCTGGGGCTGTAGATGCACTGATTGGCAAGGTACTCTCTCTGCACTGCCATTTATAAAGTTCAACTGCTGGGGCTTCATTCAAACTGGTGAGTGTGGTTATCTTCTCTCCCCAGGGCAGGGATCACTTTGGAGTGGTGCAGTCCCTTCCAGGACTGCTTCAAGAACAAAATGAGGCAGGGGCTTCTTTGGAGGGATTTCTGCTGAGTGGTGTGGGTTGGATGGGGCATATAATAGGAGAATATGGGGGTAGGGAACATGCTGGTAGCTAATTAAGTGAAGAGTATTCATGCTCCTTCCTACAGGGTGGCTATCTAGGCTGGGGAGTTGGGGAGAGAATGACATCTACCAGCTCTTTTGTTCTCCAAAAGGTCCCTGCCCCTCTAGCATGCATTCTGAGATTAGTAAATAAATCTCCTTCATGTATACCCCAGGCACTTTTCAAACTGCTGCTTCTATGCTTTATCTAGGGAAGACTGCTATGCTATCTCTTCAAGGGTAGGGACTCAGTTTCCTATTACCCTACAGCTCATCCAGAGCTGACTCTGCTGATTTTTAAAATACTCAGGTATTAAGCCCCACTGGTTTAAAAAACTCATGCAGTTAAGCCCCTCTGATTTTCAAAGCCAAATGTCATGGGTATTTGTTTTCCCAGTACAGGTCCTGCCTGCCTGGGGTGCCTGGTGTGGGGTCTGCTTCTCTCCCTTCTGGATGCTTGCAGTGTCCCTCCCATTTATGGTTAGGATTGCAGGGAGTTTACTTTCCAATCACATTTCCACCCTTCCTGCTATCTTCAATGTGTCTTTCTTTCTTTCTTTCTTTCTTTCTTTCTTTCTTTCTTTCTGGCTCTTTTCAGTTTATTGCATGAAGGAGTTACACTAGTCCAAGTTAAAAGCAGACCCCAAATGGTTACATTATACAAGCTGTCACAGATTTTTAAACTTGTGACAAGGGATAGAAGGGAAATTCTACTCATTTCAAGGAAATCCTCACTTAAGCTTCAGTGAGCCAAAAGCACTTAAAACCCATGAACATTCAGCTGGTCGTCCTTAGCCAATCCAATCTCTACAAGGAACTGGCATATGTTCTTGCACTGGTCACCCTGTAGCTGAATCACTTCTCCATATTCTGGATGCTCAATTACAGTACCATTGCAGGCAAATTTCTTCTTAAATGCCTTCACTAGTTTTTTTTTATTGTAATCATCAGCGATCCCTTGGACAGTAGTAAGGGTCTTCCTTCCATTTCTCTGTTGAATTCTTATATGGATATCATCCTCAGTGCCAGCAGGAAGCAGATCATCACCCTTACTTGCATCAGCAAAGGGGTCGAAAGAGTGGAGGTTCTGGATAGTGGACATAAAATACAATTCCTTTTCCTCTGTGGAAAAGGCTTGCAGAAGGCGGCAGTGGGAGAAGGCGGGCAGGGAGGACAGGGCAGCATAGGGAAGTGAGGGGGCTCAAGGGGGGAGGCTTCTGAGTCCTCGGCAGCCGCTTAGTGACTGGGGCCAATGTGTCCTTCTTTCCATTACTAACTGTGAAAAGTCTCTTTTTCCTGTGTTTGGATTGTTTTCTGGATGGGTTGCACTGATATGGCTGTTATCTTGGTATGTCCATGGGACAAAGTGAGCTTAGGATCCTTCCTACTTCACCATCTTCCCCCACAAAACATGGGTACTTTAAGAGAAACCAAGCTATTTCAGGAAAAGATATTGGGAAATTAATCATGCTTTCTTATCATATTCTTCTTTATTCTCCATTAAAAGTCATCATATTGAACTGAGTGATGCATGCTGTAGTCCTAGAAGCCCAGTTCTGGTGTTCTCATTGCCTTTACTCTCTACTAACATAGGATAAAATACAATGGAGCATTTGCCTTCGTTCTTATTAGTGCTAGGATTGTAGCCAGAGGTATTCAGATACTCCTTGCTGTTGAAGAGGTCATTCTAAAAACAGCTTGGAGAGAAAGACCATGCCTTACATCTTTATCAGTCATATCCTTTATCAGTCATCTTTATCAGTCAGAGCCTAGAATAGGGCAACAAAGAGAGAATAGAGGCTGTTCCTAAACTCTTTTAGATGGATTTACTCTAGCTGAATCTAAAGATTCAGTGTTGTATGGAGCTCAGACTTTTGTCTATGCTTAGATACCAATTAAACTGCTTTATCCCTTCACTCTTACACCATGCCCTTCTCCCCAAAGCCTGTGGTGCTCTGTCATTTTTTGAAGGTGCTTGCAGTTCTATCATCATAGAGTTACAGACAGGCTGGTGCTCTAGTGAAGCCAAGGGGAGCCGTATTGCAATTGCCCTACTGCAACTGGGCTCAGCAATACTGCATTTGAAAGAAGGCTTATGAAGGATGACCTTTTCCATTTTCTCCCCCTCTTCTTCAGCATCTTTCACTGCCTCTACTTCCCACTTACAACTGATTATCTGAGTCTATCTATGTGTTCATTTAGAACAGCAGCATAACAAACTTTTTGACATGATGCCTCCACTGGGAGGTTGTCATAATGTTTAGCTAACCACTGCCAGGATATATTCCAGTTGTTTGACACAGAAGCACTGTTTTTGAAGGATGTTCTACTCTGTCATCTGCCATGTAGATTCCTTATTGGAAAATCTAGAGGTTCCTCAAAACATATAGAGAATCATTTATTAATAAAGCCTCCAAATTAACAGATGGTCTCATATTTTAGCTGTTGGATCTCTCATCACATATATTCTGAGGATCTCATAATTAATTGCATATGGAGCATTTGGGAAGAAACTAAAGGTGGGGAGACGGTGGGGGAAGTTGATAAGGGGAAAATATTTTAAACAAAAACATCAAAATGAAAGGTCATTTCTTTAAAAAAAAATCAAAAGCCCTAATTTTTATTTTTATGAATTATTTGAAAACATAATTTATGTATTTATTTTTAAATAAATAAATAATCATACAGTGTTATATTAGAATCAGGTGTATAATATAGTGATTCATCAATTTCATCCAACACTCCATGCTCATCACAAGTGTACTCCTTAATCCCTGTCATCTATTTAACCCATCCTCCCACCCACCTCCCCTCTGGTAATCATCAGTTTGTTCTTTATAGTTTAGAGTCTGTTTCTTGGTTTATCTCCCTCTCTCTCTTTTTTTCCTTTGCTCATGTGTTTTGTTTTTTTTTTTAAATTCCACATGTGAGTGAAATTATATGAGATTTGTCTTTCTATGACTGACTTATTTCACTTTGCATTATACTCTCTAGCTCCATCCATGTTGTTGCAAATGGCCAGATTTCATTCTTTTTTATTGCTGAATAATATCCCATTGTGTGTATGTATGTATGTGTGTGTGTGTGTGTGTGTGTGTGTGTGTGCATGTGCATATATATATATATATTGTATATATATGATCACATCTTTATCCATTCATCTATCAATGGACACTTGGGCTGCTTCCATAATTTGGGTATTGTAAATAATGCTGCAATAAACATAGGGGTGTATGTACCCAAAAATACAAAAACACTAAAAGCCGTATTTTTTAAAATCATAATCTCATGTTATCCTTATCCTTAACCCAGGCTTGGCACAGGAGAAGATATTCCATCTCAGAAACCACCTGCCTGCTCAAAAGTTCAAAGTTAAACCTGGTTAGGCAGGCTTCTTATTAGAACTAAAAGAAACAAAGTTAGATAGCAACCAGATGCAAAACTGGTGGATAATACATCTATATCAAAAGTGTGGTTGCTTAATCATTTTAGGTTTTAAACTAGAGTGTTCAAGAAACACATTCAGTGGCATTATAAGTGTGGAAGTAGTCCACTCTAGGTGTAGTCAATAAAGGAGTACATTGTCTGTACAGACATATAAACAATTATAAGTCCAACTAAAAGTTTGTGTGTATTTTATTATCATCATGTGTCAATAATTCTGAACAATGACGCTAACAAGAAATTCCTCATTGCCAGAGTACACTGCCCCCAGCACTTTCTCCCTGTCTCACCTCACTCCCAACACATACACACGCACGTGCACACACACACACACACACACACAGAAGCGGGGAGAGAGAAAGGCACACCATTACACCTTACATAACAGTGCCTCAGGCTTAATCCTTGAATTTCCCTTTCTTTTCTGTCTATACTTACTCCTTTAAGTAGTTTCTATATGCTCAAATTAATATAACTGTATTCATCCAACTACCAACTCCACATCTGTACATGGAAGCCTAATAAACATCTCAAATGACAAATTTCCAAAATTGAATTCCTGCTATCTCCCTAAAACCTGCAGTCTTCCCCATCTCAACTGATGAGCACTTCATCCTTCCAGTTAGCCAGATCAGAAATCCTGGAGCCATCCTTGACACAGCACAACAGATCCATCAGGAAGTTATCTTGTCTCTAACTTCAAAATATTTCTAATATCTAAGGACTCCTCACCACTTTCACTGTTGGTCTGAACCACCATTATTTCTTGCTCAATTTACTGCAAAAGCCTCCTCACTGATATCCCTGCTTTACTAAGAATAAAAAACAGCTCCCTGTAAGGGCTCATAATACCATATACATCTGGTATCCTGACATCTCTGTGATTTCATCCCTTATTACACTCCCTTCACTCAGCCACACTTGCTGCTTTGCTGTTCCTTGAACACACAGAACACATCTCAGCCTGCTGGGGTGTTTCCTCTGCCTGTTACATTCTTCCACCCTATTATCTGCATGGTTCACTTCCTTATCTCCTTCAGGATTGATCCAATATCACCTTCTCAAGGAGGTCTATCCTGACCTGCCTATTTAGTATGCAGTTTGCCCCTACTCTACTCCCACCTCCCCACACTCTCCATCCACCTTACCTTGATCTAGACTTTTCTTTTTTATATATCATTTATTACTTTCTAACATTCTCTGAAATTTACTTATTAGTTTTGCTTATTGTTTATTTTCTGTCTTCTGTCACTAGAATGTAATCATGGATTTTGTCTGTTTTATTCATTCACATATTCCCAGTGGCTATTATAGCTGCTGCATGAATATAATATTCATTCAATAAATTATTGCTGAATGAAAAATGACTTTTATTTACATCTATCTCATTTCTTATCAAAGTAACTGAATGGGCATAGAGAAATCCAGGCCTGTTAAAGGTCTACACATCATAACCAGACACTTCAATATAGACTTGCTTATACACTGAAGAATTTGTGGATGTTCGTATATTGTCTTGTTTAGATTATAACCCCATTCTTAACTGAAATTGTATATGCTTGTACATACACACTTGTAATCCCTTACTCTCTCCCAACCTACATGAAGAATATATTGAAAGATTTCCTCTGCTTCAGCAAATGTCAGTTACTCTAATTCTCTTTTACACATTGGCACGTTCACTCTTTGTTTGGCTTATATTATCATTTACTAAAGATTGTTTTTGAATAATTACATGGGATTTTTTTCAATTTACATGATTGTTTACCTACTTTCTCATTTATCCAGTTATCCAGTGAGAACAAAGAAAGACAAAAGAGAGAAATCAGCTATAAATTAGGCTGGACAATTAATTGCCAAAATTAACCCTTAATTAGCAGTCATTTTAAATTAAGCTTTAGTCCCCAACTGACTTTTAAACAGAATATTACTTTACTGCTTTGATTTATGTATAACCAGCAGTTTTTATCCTATGAGATATCCCACCAAATGTGTCAAATGTTAAGAACTATTATTTCCATCTTGCAGGCAAACATAATTCAATTATTTCTTAGAGAGGCATATACTGAAATATTTTATCACAAACATTTTTAATTATATGATCTTTTTCTTTTCCATCATTACCTGTGATTTTTTCTCTACAAAGTTTTTCATAACTTTTCACAAGGATATCCTGCTGATGCTTTTGCCACATCCAGTACAATTGTCCCTAAATGCTTTTGTTGAGAATAGGGAATAATCACTGACTAGCTTCATAGGGCAGGGTAGAATGGAATGAGAAATATAACCTTAGAGGAGGCTCAATCCATTTCGTTCTAACCATCAATGAACCAGACAAGCCAGGTATATTTATGAAACTGAACCAATGGTCAAAACAGACAAGGTGTAACTTTCTGGGACAAAATGTTGAAAATATAAATTCTATAATAAGATCAAACCTGTTTCTTATTTATTTAATATCAATTAAGGCACAACAGATCATTTATTGATTTATTTAAAAAGAAACAAGAAGAAGCATGTTGCAATTAAATTGAACTTTCCTGTCAGGAGGTCCTGGCAATTTGGTTTGTCATTGTATTACTTTAGGGGATACAGGTTGAAAATTCCTCCTCCATAATAAGGAAGACTTCATTTCTGTCTTTCCAAGGTCTTGTATATCATGTTTTATCTTAAAAGAAAAACAGGAAAGTACAGCAACTGGCTGTGTACTGAAACCTAGGCAATAGATCTGACATAGCTACTCTGTTGAAAAAAAAATTAGGACTCCTCTAAAATAGAAAGGTTGGTTGGGTAGCTAAGTTGGAGAATCATAGTTGCTGGAAGGCCTGTTTATCTTCAGAAAACCATTAAACATAGCTAGTGAATTTCTGACTTTCCATTAAACAAGGCAAAGCTAGCTTTTTATGTAGGTAATATTTTCTTTGGAATCTTTTTTTTTTCTTTTATGTCTTTAAAATGGGACATAGATAATTAGAAATTTGTACTGCAAATATTTATAAAATATAGAATTAATTTAAAAAAATTTATCTCATTACCACTATTCTTAAACAACTTCTATTAACATTTTGGTGGCTTTCACCTTAGCCTTTTTTGAACCTATTCATAAATTTACATACTTTCAATCACACTTTCCTTACAATTTTATATGCTGCTTTTTAAAATTTAATATTAATCATAAACATTTCCCAAACTATTGCAAAATTCTCATAATCATGATTTTAATGGCTGCATGATGGGCCATTGAATAAATGTACCATAATGGACATTTGAATCCTTTCCAGTTTGGGCCATTGTAAGTAACTATTTGGTGGGCATATATACATGTCATTATTACTCCATAATTGGATATTTTCTCTTTAGTAAAGACACCTAAAAATCAAGCCATTCAGTCAAAGGGTATGATTCTTTTATGAAATGATACTTTGGTTTAATTTTGTTTTTGCAAAAGATGTGTGTGTGTGTGTGTGTGTGTGTGTGTGTGTGGAAAGATACATATATTCTTAAAATTTAACAATGATTATTTCTGCTGGTGGGATCACAAATAACTACTTTTCTTTCCTTTTTACTTTTAGTTATTGTCAAAAATTTTTGCAATGAATGTGTTACTTTGTAAATTAAGAAATATAATAAAACAAAAACAGAGTAAAGTGTAATGACTTAGAGCCCAGACTCTTGAGGCAGACTCCCTGGGTTTGATTTTCTGCTGAGCTACTTATTAGCTCTTTGATCTTAAGCAAGTAACTTAACCTCTCTGTGCCTTAGCTTTCTTGTCTGTAAATTGGGATTATAATTGTATGTGGCACATAAAGCTGTTGACCTCATATCTGTGTTTTGACGATTGAGTTAATCCACTGTAAAGTGTGGAGAACAATGTCTATCATATAATAATCACCCCATAAATGTCAGCTGTTATTATTATTTGGGACTGGAACAGAAACTCAAACCTCCCACTCCTTACACTGATCACCTACTCTGAAATTTTAATATTAGCAATTTAATCGACTACAATAAACTCACAGGACAAATATACTTGAATTTACTAAAGAGTTGCAGTGATTAGGAAAGGTGGTATCTGAAGCCAAGATTCTTCTACCATTCCATATGTATACAGTGTCCTCTCTGCTATCCAGAATAGTTTTATTGAAAGAGAAAGCAGGATATCCTGACAGCCTGGATGCTTGGACAAGGAAGAAATGTGAAACAAGCTTTCAAAGACAATGTTCACATACCTTACAATTTTGTCTATTATTGGCACTGAACTTAAACAGAATGCTGTGAAATATAAATCTGAATATTTGTAGAAGTAGATATGTCTTGGTACAAATCTCTGTAATTCTCAAAGGTGGCTTTCTCCTACAAATAGAATTGATTGTCTTTGCTTCATTAAACATTGTGAAATTGAATGTCTTGTTTACTGTCCCATATACCAAAATATTTATAAGATATAACCTATCAATAAATATAAAAATGAGAACTGGGTTTCATGTATTTTGTAACTTCAAGATGAGTAATCTATCTTGAGACCCACATTTAATTCTGGGGAATAATTTATAAATTCTTAAATGGATAGAAGTTAATGTCTTTTATCATAGTCACCTCCATTTAAAAATCATTTAACCGGGGTGGGGGGGCGCCTGGGTGGCTCAGTCGGTTAAACATCCAACTTCGGCTCAGGACATGATCTCTCTGTTTGAGAGTTCCAGCACCACGTCGGGCTCTGTGCTGACAGCTCAGAGCCTGAAGCCTGATTCAGATTCTGTGTCTCCCCTTCTCTCTGCCCCTCCCATGCTCATGCTCTGTCTCTCTCCATCTCTCAACAGTAAATAAACATTAAAAAAATTAAAAATAATTTACCAGGGGTGCCTGGGTGGCTGTCAGTTAAGCATCTGACTCATTTCAGCTCAGGTCATGATTTCATGACTCATGAAAAGAGCCCTGTGTTGGGCTCTGTGCTGACAGCATGGAACTTGCTTGGGATTTTCTCTCTCTCTCTCTCTCTCTCTCTCTCTCTCTCTCTCTGTCTTTCCCTTTATATCTATCTCTATCTATATATCTCAAAATAAATAAATAAACATTAAAAAATAAGAATCATTTACCAGGGGCTCAATTATCTACTTTCTACTCTTGTATTTTCTAAAAACAATATATAAACAAACAAGTGTACTAGAGAAGCTCACTGTGTGAAGGATCACCATTGAGATTAGTTCATGTAATGATAATAGTTATTTTATCTATTAGTTAAGTGCAGGATTTTCATGTATGTAGCTTATAATGTGCTTCTATATCACATAGATGAGATCTCTTTAACATCAAGCCTTCTAATACCTGATAATCTTTCTAAGTCTCCTGAGACTTTAATAGTTTGAAGAAGAAAAATAGTTATCTAGAAGGGTTTTTTTTTTTTTTTTCATTTCAAAGGCTTTATTTGTAGCATATGTGAAATGGACTTCAAATCAATATTTTCCAAGTAGACTCTTCTAGCTCTGTGCATGATCATGGCATTTTAGTCTATTCATTAAACACTATGTTGTTCCTTGTTCCTCCAGATGTTACTATCTCCTTTTCATGCCCTGGGATACATCACAGAATGTATTCTCAGGATGCAATTAGAAATTTAATTTGCCTATTCCCCTAACCCTCAAATCAAAGGACATACTACTGGTATATGCTAGGCATAGCATAAGGACAGGAATAGGCTTAGGCTGTTTGTCTGTATTTCTATTCTAGGGAACAATATGAAAATCACACCAACAGTATAATAAATCACTTGAAGCTAAGAGTATAACAGTTGTCTCCTTTGTGGCAGGCTCCAGATAGGAAGTTATTATCTGGACCATCAAGGCAAGGAGTGAACCTAATAAGTATGACATCACTCAAGCCTACTTTCAGCTTTTCTTAAACTCTCAGTCACTTAAGTATGAAGTGCTATAAAGTTAAAACAACCATTCATGCACACACACACACAACTTTATTTTAAGCAGAAACCACTGAGTAGAAGCCAAAAAATCTTTTTAACAAGCTGCCTCTCACTTAGGCCTAATAAACTCTGATTGTATTAACAAATGTAGTTTCATAACTCTCATAACCAGGTGTCAATGATTCCATGTCCCAGGAAAATAAAATAAAATGAAATGAGTTGAGTAATATTGAGAACTCTGAACACAAAATGCAGTGTATGAACTCCAGGTATTTCACTTTTGATTTCTATAAGCAGTGATTTTTTTTTTGTTATAAAAATAAAAGGAAAACTACTAGAGTGCTCAGATATTCACTTCTCTGTACTAGTATAACCCACAAGGAAACAAAAGCTCTGCCTGTGAATAAGCTCTAAAATCTGTCAGAAAAAAATGTGCCTTCATTTTCATTGTCATCAGAGAGCCTTATGCCAAATGAGGAAGTAGATGGACTGACTGAGGCTTTAATTTGTGACAGCAGGGAAATAGAATCTGACTTTAAAGGCCCTGAAGAAGAAGGTCAGGGCTTTGTCATGCTGGGTTGGGGGACAGGAGTAACATCTGTGTCACATGCTAGCTGGGGTAGACCTGGCTTTGATTGAATGGGGCTGTTATATTTCCAAGATGCAACTTGGCTTCTGGGTATAAGCAGCTCAAGTGTAAGGAGGCCTACTCCAGTTTAAAAGCAATTTTTTTTAAAAAAGAATTCATTGTGTAATAATTTAGCATTGAAAAGGATAGTAAATGTAGCTATTTATTGTCCAGGTAGAATTGTTGAAAGGGCAATTTTAAACAGCCTTCTTCACTTTTAGCAGAGATAATACATGGGTTGTCCTTGGTGAGAAAGAAGGCTAGCTGCCAACTCCGGAAGGAATGTGAATGTGGCGTATACACCTGCTTCTATTTTTTCTCAAACTCTTCATAGCACCCTCTCCCCTCAGTACCAGAAAATGTCTAATTCTGGCTCCTGACTCTTAGACCAAGTTTTAATTTTTAGCCAATTGTACACATAATGTCAAGTGTAAAGTGTAGTGGTGTCTGGGGTCAGACACATTTGGATATGAATCATAGTTGGGTCACTTACTAGTTATGTGATCTGGGGCAAGACACTTAACTTATTTGAGCCTCATTTTCCACATATATAAAGTTGAACTAATAATAGCAATTTTTTCATAGGTTTGCTTTGAGGATTAAGCAAGATAATATAATAAAGATCTTTTCACAATGTCTAGTAGACACTCAAAAATGGTAGATTTTGCTTTTATTTTTTTGTTGTGGTATTTTAACTCATATTTCATGATTATCATTATCAGCAACAGTAGCCACAGTATCACATCATCATCATCATCATCATCATTACCATCATCATCATTATCATCATCCTTGGCCATCATTGCCTATAAAGGTAACCTGGTCAGGGTTAATCATAAAATCAAACAGAAGTCTATAGGCCAGAGTTTCTCAATAATGGCATCCTTGACATTTTGGGCTGAATAATTCTTAACTGGAGTAGGAGGAAGCCGTCCTATAAATTATTAGGATATTTAGTATCATCCTTGGCTTTTACCCACTGGATACGAATATCACACACCCCACCTTCAAGCTATGCAAACCCGACTGTTTCCAGACATTCCCAAATGTCCTCTGGGTGTGGGGGCAACATTGCCCCTAGATGAGAAATACTACTGTAGGCATTCTTTGGTTTAAAATTTCCATTTCCATGAAAACTATCTGTCATTCTACCATTCATATACTTGTTGCTTTTCATTAGCTTGACTCTGGATTCATCTGGCAACTTCAGTCTTAATTTACAACTCTTCATTTCTTGAGGTTCCCTGGTTTTCACCTTCATTTTGAAACTGCAACTCTGTGACAGCCAGTTCTGATCCTTAATATATCTCTGGACTAACAACTTATTCCTCCCTTCTTTGGGTTTTCAGCCCTTATTTGCCAAACCCTGGTGCTAGACCAGTGGCCTTCTACCAAAGGCTTTCCTTTAAATTTTTGTATAAAAGGCAGTTGTGAAATGAGGACTCTGGAACCAGACATCCTGAGTTGGAATCCTAGCTCTGCCAATTACTTAGTGACCTTAATCTTAACTTCTCCATTTTCTTCCATATGTAAAATAAGAATATTAATAGTCACTACTTCATAGGGTTGTTGTGAGATTATGTAGTTTATTTATATTTTGTAAATATATTTATTTTTGAGAGAGAGAGAGAGAGAGAGAGAGAGAGAGAGAGAGAGAGAACAAGCAAGGCAGGGGTAGAGGGAGAGGGAGACACAGAATCTGAAGCAGCTTCCAGACTCTGAGCTGTCAGCACAGAGCCCGACATGGGGCTCAAACTCACAAACTGTGAGATCATAACCTGAGTCAAAGTTGGATGTTTAACCACTGAGCCACCCAGGCACCCCAAGATTAGGTAGTTTAAAACATACTTAGAGCACTGCCTGGCACAATGGCAAACACATGTAAATGTAAACTATTATTGTTACTACTCTTGTAAAGATTTTCATATGAGAACTGTCAGCACAATGCAAGAGTTAAGTAACCTCTGAGCCCCATCTCAGTGCTCCATAAGGGCTGCCAAATTTTTCATACCATGGTTCATATTGAAAATGATAAATATTTGTTCAACAAACTAGAGTAAATGGAGGAGTCTCTGACTACATGAGGGCTGAGGAGATCAATATCTCAGCCATGTGTAACCCATCTTGTGACGCCTGGTGGTCCACAGCATTCTGGTTTGAAAGCTTTGCACCAGGCTCATCAAAATTAAATGAGAGAGATTCTAAATGGTGGCTTCATTAGAAATCCTAATTTACAATTTTGACATTTAGACCCCAGCGCCTTCTAGGTCTATAAACCTCACAATGTCAATAGTGGTTCTATGGCTTTGCTCTTTGAACAAGTTAAGATAAAATAAAACAAAGCAACATCTGTTGAATATCATGTGTTTTTTTTTAATTTTTATTTTTTAATTTTATTTTTTTAATACAAAATGTATTGTCAAATTGGTTTCCATACAACACCCAGTGCTCATCCCAACAGGTGCCTTACTCAATGTCCATCACCCACTTTCCCCTCCCTCTCACCCTCCATCAACCCCCAGTTTATTCTCAGTTTTCAAGAGTCTCTTATGGTTTGGCTCCCTCCCTCTCTAACTTTTTTTTTTTTTTTGAATATCATGTGGATTTAAACACCTTTTTTTCCCTGTAAAACCTCAATCTAGCAAATACCACAAGTATAGAGGTATGGGCATTTAACTCAATATTGTTTAAGAACAGGAGGTTTTCAATCAAATTTCAAATGATGACCCACTCTTTCTATTTGATATTATTCTTTGGGAAGGGATGGGGCAAAAATATCTCAGGATATAAAAAGGACTGTTTTCTCTGGTTTTCTGTTTGAGTCCATTAGCTTTGATTTTATGGCATGATAGGACTGTTTTTCATTTGTGACTTCTCCAAGCACTGATTTTTAAGCAACTCATTAGCATATGCTTCCTCTGCATGATTCACCCATTCAAGCAATTGATTCCTTGGTTTCTTCAACACACTATGAATAATATACTATTTTCCTCCCATAGACATTCCAAATTATGGTTTAAATATGGTGAGCCAGAAAAAAATGCTTTTTTTAAAGTCAACTTCCTGAAAAGTATCCTAGACAAAAGGATGGTACAAATGAACCTTCTTAGGTAAAGCAAGGCTTTGGCTACAGAAGCCAATTCTTCCACATAAGTCTGACTTATGCAGCACGCTGTCAACTCTACTAGAATCTGTGGCACTGGACACATTGCATTTTTCCATTGCCATTGTCAGTACCCTAATTTATGCCTTTGTTAGCTCACGCCTTGACTTTCGTGTTAGCCACATGATTGGACTGCTTCCTTTTCCTCTTCTAAGACCTCCCATAATAACTTCTTAAAACATAGCTTAGATAGTATCGTTTCACTTCCCCAAATCCTCCAATAGCTCCATCCTGCTTAAGGAATAAACTCCTAGGAATCATAGAAATTCTAGAATGTCAGCATTGGAAAGAATCCTGGAGTATAATTCAGTGGTTGCCAAACTCTGGTTTCTGGACCAGTGCCAGAAGTTTGCACCAATCCTAAGTGGAAAGAAAAAAAAAGAGAATGAAGTGGGCATTCCATAAAATGAAATTTAACCATTTCAAAAATTCTTTCAAAGTATCCCAAATTTTTGTTTTGAAATATACTTTATTTTATGAAGTGATGGTACTAATCGATGGTATCTTTTTGTTTGTTGTTTTTAACGTTCATTCCTGGCAAATGATATCAGCAACCCTTTGTTGCTTCATGCCTGCCCCTGTTAAAATTTTTGCTAATCCATGCAATCCAAAAGTCTGGGAGCCACCCATTTCCTAAATAAGAAAATTGAAGAAAGAAGAATTAAATGACTTGCTTAAGGCCATGCTAATAGTGGCATTTCTGGACTGTAAACCCAAATATTATCCTCAACACTTTACCATGACATTCAAAGCTCTCTATATTTAAATCCCAGTATGCCTTTGCAGCTTTATCATCAGGGTGCCCCCCAAACAAATCCTGTGTTCTAAACAGTCATGATTATGTGCCATTCCTTGAACGTGCCTTGCATTCTTTCCCTACCCAAACTGTCTTCCCCAAATCCTTCCCAGTTCAAGTACTGCTTCTTTTACAATAATTTAATGCCAAAAGGGATCCTTCTCTTTTTTGTGCTCCTGTAAATTTCTACAATTTATCAGCATATCATATCTTTCTAGGCTGTTATGAGATATTGCTTATACCTCCCACTATGTCCTCCAATTCAGTAAATGGTATCACTATTTACCCAATTTTTCAAGATGGAAACTTTGAAGTCATCTCTTACTACTGTCTGCATCAATATCTAATTAATCATGAAGCCCTGTCATCTTTACCTCCAAAGTTCATCTTGTATATCTCTGCTTTATTTCTTTAACTGGACTACTACAGAGATCACTCTGTGTTTCCTTGTTATACTCTGAAATCCATTCTTTACTTCACGGCCAATTTTAGGTCTGGTACCTCTCCTTGTAAATTCCTTCAGTGGTTTTCCATAGTCTTAAAGTCTAGATTGTTCAACATGTTATACAAGATATGTAGTATCCTTGTCTACTTCCGCAGCCTTATCTCTTGCTACTCTTGTTTGCACACTTCCCTTCAGCCTTATTGCACCTTCAATTCCTTGATTGAATTTTTCTCATTCTTGTACTCTCTTGCTAACAGCCTCTCACCTCTCTGGACCTTTACATATGCTGTTTACACTGCCTGGAGCACTTCCTTTAGGGGACCTTCCTGGATTCCCTAAGTACCTTTCCTTTTCCATAGCACTTAACCACATTGTATTATAGTTGCTTGTATAATTGATTTCCTTTCTGCTAGACTATATGAATTATGAGGTCAGGGATCATATGTATTATACTCACCATTGTATTCTAGCTTTTAGCTCTGGCATATAGTAGGCATTCAATAAGCACATGCTGTATGAAAGAAAGTTTAATACTACACTTCCTCTTACATGATTGAGACTTGTATACCTGTTGTATTTCCTTAATTTGATTATAATTTCCTGAAAGTCATAGAAATCTTTCATGTTATAATACCATTTTATAGTACCATATATATTTTAGACTGTTGGTAAATATTTGGTAAATACCTGATTAAGCTATTTTTTCTTAAGGGACCAAGGAATTAGATACAGCCCAGGATAAGATTTACAATGCATATTTACAGTTTGAACTGTAGCACAACCCTCTACAATGTAAGGATTTTAGGCTCATACTAGTACTGATTGCTTACGATTTACATTTCAGGAGCTACACTCACCCTCCATAAAATATTCCTACCTTACCAGGTTTAAATTAGGAAGTACTCTATAGGTCCATAAACATAAAATATAATTGTTCAAATAGGAACTCTGCTGCATTTTAGATAATAAAAATTGTAAAACTCTTAAAGTGAACTAGGATGTCTAGGCCTTCATTTATGTGTGGGGTGTGTGTGTGTGTGTGTTTTGTTTCTTTAGGGATTGAACTCAGGGTGGACTTTACAAGAAGCTATGGTAAGAGTGATAGCTTCACAGTAAAAGCAAATATTTTACTTTCACCATTCAAAAGTCAGTCTAGGTTTTTGTGTGTGGGGGGGCGGTTATCTATTGAAAAGACATTTTTCAACTTCTAGTTTATTTATTCTTTTTTCAAGATCCAGAACATATGGAGATGTCATCAGTCACAGATACTTCATATTGCACAAACAGACCTCTAATCTCAGCCTCCTTGTATGCATCATAATATCTGAATTCTTCAACAAAATATTCCATAAGGCAGGAAGCTTCTCTTCTGTTTGTTTTCATCAGACTCAACCTAAAAGGATTATTATTTTTTGTAAAAAGTGAACAAAACATTATTAGCACTAGTGATTATTATTATATTTTTACAGGTTATTCCTCAAGACTGGCTCATTCCTCTTGCATACAAAGGTTTTTCCTCTCAGACCAGGATTTGTTGAGTCCAGAACAAACTGAAACTGCATGATGAGAATAGTTTAACTTTTATGTAACCTATCTGAATGACAGCCCAGTGTACATAGTGAAAGACAGTGCCAAAAGACATATTATGCTCAGGAGTGGGAATGGTGACAAGATTCTGTGCCTATACTCAAAGAAGTGTTCCCTGATCTTCCAGTGTAAGTCAGTGCTCACCTCTCTCCCATTTATGATCCTATATCAAACTGAATAGTTCTTGACAATGGATTGGACAATGTGAGTGAAGGAAAGGGAGGAGGAATGAAGAATACCTTCACCAGTATAATCCCAGCATTATCACCTGGCTCATGGTAGGCTCTAAATAAATATTTATTAAAAGAATGAAGAGCTGGAAATAAAACACATTTTGGCACTGTCAGCCACAATATATAGACTATAAAATCAATGCTTGTTTATATTACTAGGTGGCCATGTGTGTAGTTGATAAGGCCACAGTTTTGGAAGTCAGGAAGACCTGGTTTCAAATCTTGACTTCACCATTGAAGCTATCTGACCTTGCAAGAGTTACTCATCCTTGCTTTCCCTGCCTATAAAATAGAAATCAAATCATACCAACTTCAAAGACAGTGGGGCAATTAACTAAAATAATACATTTAATGTACTTCGAATGGTGCATGGCAGAGAGTATTTCATAGAGGTAGCTATTATTGTTGTTATTGTTAGAGTGTAATAGCATGTAATACCATTAGGTGTCTGGGTAATAGCAAATATTCAGTAATTGTTAGCTCTAAGTATTATAATTACCATTATAATAGTTTTCTTTAAATTAAATTATTTTCAGTGGATGCTTATGGGAACAAAAATTGCACTTTTTAATATTGGGCATAGATTATTAGTCATCATTGCAGTAATTGTTATCTCTTAAATTGGAATAGGCATGGGATATCTTTGCATTTATAACAATAAGGGCATTGGTTATTGCTCTTTTCATTTATGTAAATTGTTCAAAAATAAACAAATTGAACAATTTGTTTATTCTAACCCTGAAAGTTTGTAAAAAATATTAGTACAGGATAAAGTAGGGTTTGACCATAATAGCTACATGGCTTTTGCTTTCTTTGATGAATTTGCTTTCAAATTCATTCAAGGATATACTTGTTTTCATGCACTTGACACAACTGCTCCAGTTTCTAAAAGTGTGTATCTATGGAGATTTGTGCACATATATGTGTATCTATGTATATACATACCTATTTTTATATATTTATTATATATATAAAATATTAAAATATTTGCTACCTAGGACCACTATAGATAATAATTGAAGGAGTGCCATTCAGACACTAAGCAAATGGTAATTACTATTGGAAATCACAGATTGAGCCAATGCAAATTTGTAGGCTTTAGAAAGATAACTATTCTTCAGATTTATTTTCTAATTTGATCTTATATGTTTTTTGGTGTTTTTTTTATCATTTTTCCAGCTTTCCTGAAATATGATTGACACATGAGAGTTGTATATATTTACATTGCACATTGTGATGTTTAACATTGTACAGTGGGTGATTTAATGTACATATACATTGTGAAATGGTTAGCACAATCAAGTTAATTAAGATATCTGTTACCTCACATAGTTACCACTTGTTTGTCCAAACCACAATGAGATATCACCTCATACCTGTTAGCATGGCTATTATAGAAAAAGTAAGACGTAACAAGTGTTGGCAAATATATGGAGAAAAGAGAATCCTTGTGCACTGTTCGTAGGAATGTAAATTGGTACAACCATTATGGGAAAAAGAATGGAGTTCCCTCAAAAGTTTGGAAATAGAACTGCTATATGACATTATGTTTTTATTTCCACACAATTCATTTTCCTTTCACTATATGACTTATTTTATGTCAGCATGCTATGAATGGTTACCTAGGAGAAAATAAAATTTATGTTTTTAATGTTTATTTATTTTGAGAGAGACAGAGCAAGAATGGGAGAGGGGCAGAGAAAGGGAGAGAGAGAATCCCAATCAGGCTCTTAGATGATAGCACCGAGGGGCTTAATCTAACAAACTGTGAGATCATGACCTGATCCAGAATCAAGAGTTGGGTGCTTAACTGACTGAGCCACCCAGGTGCCCCCAAACAAACTTTACATTATTGACAAACTCAGTCTGATTTTTTAAAATCATAAAACAAGTTCTTTTTAATATCATAGTTAGCAAACCAATAAAAAATCCAGAATCATAATTGAACACCTACTATGTCTTCTTTATGTGTCCCTACTATTTGTCAGTGGAGAAAGTTTGAAACTCTGTCTCTGCCCTGAAAGAACCTCAAACACACACACACACACACACACACACACACACACACACACACACTTCAACTTTTGTTGAATTCCTACTTTTTAAAGGCACTATACTATGCTGGGCATCTTTGTAATGTAGCATCTCATGTAATCATTATTATAACCCTTTGAGGTTATTTATATTTCATAAATAGGAAATATGGATCTCGTCATGGTTATGAATTAATTGCCCAAAGTGATTAATGAATTAAGTGGTAGAGCCAGCACTCAGGCCTATGTCTTCTGTCTCCAAAGACTCCTGCGTTATTATACCATGTTTATGTAACTGAAAACTAAGAAATATGCCTGCAAATGGTAGCAGTAGATTATAGAGAGTCTGTAGGAAACATTCTGGTTCTTGTTCCCATACTTTATTGTGTTGATCTCTAGTTGTCTCAGGAGTATAATTTACTACTATTACTACGACTACTAATATATTCATTATTAGTAGTAATATTATTAGTATCAGCTATTGTTTGCCAAGATTATGTTACACTTTCTCACCACATTCAAGAATTAAAGCATTATTCCTCACCAAAAACTGGAGGAGGTAGTTTTGTCCTTGTTTTATGGATGAAGTAAACTGAAACTCAGAAAATTTAATAAACTTGTTCAAGGTCACATGTTTAGAATGTGACAGAGCTCAGAACAGAATGTGACAGAGTTGAGATTAGAATCCAGATCTCTTTGACTTCAACATCCATTATTTTAAGCACTATACTTTAAGTCTTTTTTTTTTTTTTGTATCTTATATAGTACTGTGTACATTAGTGGGGACATGGTTGATGCTTAGTGATTACTTATCACCTTAGCAACCTGGGATAAGTGACTTTGTCTCTCTACTTCAGTGTCTACAATTTTCACAAAGGTGGCTAATAGGAATATTATGTGAAACCAGAGAATGAACTGGTCAGCCCAAAAGAGTGAGTCTTTACCTGATTTCTTCCAGGCTTCAGGCTCTATAGACTATGTCTATATTCCTGGATTGACTTTATTCATCATTCCTTGCTCATCATTCATCCAGCCTTTATTATAATAAATATATATTGAGTCTTATGTGCCAGGCGCTGTTCTAGATGGTGAAAAATAAGGCATAGTCCCTATCATCATTGAGTTTATATTCTAGAGCCAGGAGACTTGTGACTACTTACTAGTCACAAGTAAACAGTTAAATATATAATATCTCCAGATGGTGATCAGTGACATGGAGAAAAAAATTAAAGCTTGTAAGGAGGATTGAGGTTGAGGTAGGATGAGAGAAGGGACTGATATTTTAGACAGGGTGGTCAGGAGAGTTTTTTGATGAGATTTGAGTAGAGGTATGAAGGAAAAGAAGCAAGCTATGCAGATATGCTGAAGAAGAGTGTTATAGGCAGAAGGAACAGCAAATGTCAAGGCCTGGAAGCAGGGGCTTTCTTGGCATGTTAGAGGAACACCAAAATACGATCAATGAGATGTTATATTTGCTAAATGACTCACCACTGATATAAAAGATTTAAAAGCACTGTGCCAAAGTTGGCTATGTATTTGCTACTAGAATAGATTTGGTATAATGAAAGAATTCAAGAACAGGACCAATGGGAAAAGATTAGTGTTTGGAGCCAACTCATCAAGAAGAAATAAATGAGATGGGATATTTAATGACTGTCATCAGCAGTTCCATGCAGGGTTTTATAAGGAGCAGTGGAATAGCCTTCTGAGGACTAAATTTTTCCTTCCCTTTAGGAAGTAGTTACAAATTAGAAAATCAGTCAAGAAAGACTGTGGTGTCCGATGGTATAAGAATTGTTTGGGGTTGGTAGGAAGCAGGAGGGTAGTTATATCCAGTAAACAGGTAAGAAATTTAGAATAAATAAATAGGTTGAAGTGAGAAATTTCAGAATGGAATTAATCTCCACTTTATTTTCAAACTAAACAAAGTGTTTTGATATAAGGAGAAATAACTCTAAAATACCAGCTTTACTGACATGTTCTTAGTTGCATGAATGACACGGTTCTAAAGACAAGTGTGAACTTGATGTTAAGGTGAGTAAGCCTGAAAGTGGCTTCCTAGGGAGGTTTGCATTGCATTCATTGGTGCATTCATTCAACTATTTATTTATGTACATACTGATGTCCTGTCTAATCCAAAAGGAGTTGAAACAGGCTACAGACCTATGTCTATAATATACAAGATGAAAAGTAAGAGAGGAAATTAGGAATAAATAATAATAGTAGGAGAAAAAAATATAATGAAATTAGGGTGAAACTGTTTAAACTGCATGCCACAAGATTCTGCACAGTTAGCTACAGGGAGACCATGCACATATAGCTCTGAGATTTTTAGAAACAGTTGGAAGAGCTCAGTAAATAGTTATTTGATGTGTAGTTCCCATAAGATAAAAACTAAGTAGAGGTTCAAGAGAGGCAAGAGTGAAATTTTGTCTTCTCTGTGGTAGACAGATCCCAAGATGACCCACATGATTCTGTGTAATCCTTTCCCCTTGAGTATGAGCACACCTGTGACTTGCTTCTAACCAATAGAATATAGCAAAGGTGATGGAATGATACTCTGATATCACATTGTTATATAAGATTCTATCTTAGCAGACTGGAGTAGGAGATTCTCCATTGCTTGCTTTAAAGACATAAGCAGCCATGTTGTGAAAGGGCCAATGAAGGGGCCACAGAGTGAGGAATGGCTTGCAGCCTCTAGATGCAGAGAGTGGTCCCTCACTGACATCCATCAAGAAAATGGGATCTCAGTCCTACAAACAAGTGGAGATAAATTCTTCCAATAACAGGAATGACCTTGGAAGGAGATACTTCCCTGGCCAAACCTCTGATGAGACTACAACATTGGTTAACACCTGGAATGCAACCTGGTGAGATCTGAGAGCAGATCTAGCTAAGCTATGCCTGGACTCTTGATCAATGGAAACTATGACATGATCAACTTGTATTGTTTTAAACCATTAAGCTCACCTTCAAAGCAACCCTTAGTCTCAGTCTTCAGTAGATCTCTAAGGGAAGTTAGGAAGCTAATTTCCATGGAAATTTACACTTCTCGCAGAGGACTTAATTGCAGTTTTAAGTAGAATCAGGATAAATAGGCTATGTGACTATTGAAGTTCCCTAAAAGAGCTTTCCTTATATGTATACAGAACCCTGCTTTGAGATACTTGAATGTAGCAATCTAAATCATCTGGAACAAGGTCTGTCACCTTCCACATGGGACTCTTATATGGTATCCATCTATTCTTTGGCACTTTGAACACTTCAAGCTTTTACTGAGTATGTAATTACTCTACTGACTGCTAAACAATAATGTCGTTTGCTGAATTCCTTTATCACTAGACACAAAATATCTGTTCAAAAACAATTATGCAAGAGTCTTACTGATCTTCCAAATACCTTTAAAGCTTTTTAACTTATAATTAACACATATACTTGTCTACTTTGCTATAGCAAATGTGAAAAAGAATGGTTTTCCTGCCATAGCATTTTCATCATTCTCCAGTCTTCTCTGTAATCCTTGAAAATGTGAAGGTGAATGGGTACTTTTTGCTTTACAATTCAGTGTGATAAAAACGTATAGTTTCTGTTTGAGTCCCATTTAATTTAAAAGGGAAAAGGACTGCTTTTATTCCAAATTAATACATTTTATCATCCAGGAGACTGATGGAGTTATATAATTCTCTCAATTAAAGTAGATAATAAAGTTTTAAGACATATTTTACAACTTTTCACTATTATATATCACATAGGAGTCTAGCTTTTTTTTCCCTTCATAGCCTGAGGGGGTAGACATTTTGTAAATTCTACCTTTCAAGAGAAAACAGGTTTTATCCTCAATAATGAACAACTGCATAGTGTCATCAGTGAAGGAAAATATTCCAAATAAACAGACCCATTACTTCACTAAAATATCGTTTATGTTTTCCAGTCTTAAATATCCAGCAAATATCTTGTGAAAACAGGCAGGTTATCGGTAACAAACACAAACAACAAAATGAAATGAAACATTTTACTTAGGTAATTATCAATTTGATTGATGGTATTGAACTGGTCATTTATTTTGTTTAGGATGAGTTACAGCCTTAAAAATCAGAGCTAAATCAATGGGGATTTTTAGGATTTTATTTCTCACCAGACTAATGGCTATGCATTCAAATGCCACCAAATTTGTAGAGAAGGAAAAAAATTTCCTTTACCCTCTCAAGTTCAATACATGAGGCCTGTAAATTAAACTGACAAAAGAGATTACTAGGAGAAAAGGTTTATTTTGCATGCACATGGGAATTTCACAGAAAAGAAGTGACAACCCAAAGAAATAGTTAGGCTTGAGAACTTATAGACCACTTTAACAAAGGGCAGTACATTGTGGAGAGGTGACAAGGTAAAGGAAAAGGGATTTGGGCATTTAGGGGCAGTCAATTGTGGGAAGGCAAATATACAAGGAAGCTAATGGAAGATATGGGTTGGTTATTTTTAATAAGATTTGTTTATGTAGACTCATCTTGGTATTGACTTTCTGTCTCCTGTGTCTTTCTCTCTTCCCTGGTATGGGGGAGGGGAAGGAGGACACCTTCACAAAGGGAAATTTATACTTTTCTTGTAGGCAGAAAGGGGGAGGTCAGAGAGTTCTTTCTGTGTCTTCTGTTTCTCAATTGCCTTCAGCTCCAAATAATCCTTATGCTAACATGGCATTTCTAGGAAGGCATATTCTGAGCACTTTCACTAGTAAAACCTTGATTAATCAATATCCAAAATATTGTGAATTTCAATTAACCAGAAGTTTCCCCTCAGTAAATGATTAGAAATCAAACTGATTTCAGAGATATTATTAAGAGAATCATCAACTTCTGACATGACTTAGACCCCATGCATATTAAGAATTGTCTACATTTTTCCTGTATGCTCAGTCCTTCCGAATGCATAGTGATTCCTCTGCTCATGATCCTGAGACCCTCTGAAAAGAAGGTAATCAATATAATACAAAAATGATCATAACAATAACAGTAGTTGGCATTTACTGATTATTCTTACAATAATCCTTTACTGTTATTATTTCCATTTTTATAGTTAGGAAAAATGAGGCTCAGAGAAATTAACTAGCTTACCCAAGGTCACATGGGTAGTTAGTAAGGAAAAATTAGGCCCAAAGGCCAGTTTTCCAGGCTCCTAGCCTATTGTGTTTTTCATTAAGTTTTCTTATCTATAAAGTGTGACTAATAAGATCATAAGCTTTGGAGATAGAATAATCTCATATATAATCCAAGCCTGTGATCCTAGATATATGGTTTTGGGGATGTTGCTTATACTTCCTGAAGTTTAGTTTTCTGATTTGGAGTTCTTAGCTCTATTAACCTCATGAGGTTAGTTATTGTAAACATTAAAGAAGACAATCCATGTAAAGTCTTTAGTGCAATATCTTATCCATAATAAGTGCTCAGTGTCCATGATCCACTATTATTATTACCAATAATAACAATATGAGTTGTAGTAGTTTATTAGTATAATTATCATCATAATTGTTTCAGCATGATTGTTAATTATTTCCATAGGCCCAACCTAACTTTTAGGCCAAATATGCATAATGCATACCTGATTAGAAATGCCTTGAGGGACACCAAATGACCTCCTTGAGCTTAAATGTCTTTCCACTGGCCTAGCATACAATTCCATCATTAACATTAGATTTTTAATAGCTTTTGAATATACATACACACACATTGGCATGCTATTAACCCATTCCTTGTGGAGAACAATGCCCTCAGGGAAATGAAAATTAAGTCAGTCAGTTTTCATGGGGGTGGGGATAAGGAAAAAACATCATTGTCATTATATGTAGACTGCCAGGTGCCATTCTAAATTCTTCATTTTTGATCCCCATTGCAAACTTACTAAGTAGGCACTATTATTTTCCTTCTCACTTTATAGATAAGATAGAGGAGAAACAAGGGATTAATTGACTTGCCCACAGTGTGCACCAGCACCAACTAGGATTCAAACCCAAATTTGCTTGATTCCAGGGTCACTGCTTTAAGGACAGTTGTATGCTGCTGGAACATAATCTCCTCAGTGGAGAAACTCAACAGGCAGAGGAACCCAAGACTGACCTCTGCTACAGTCAGTATTAATCATTTGTAGTAAATGAATCAATGCTTTTTCTAGGAATGTACCACGTCTGGTTGTTAAAATGTGACAATATTTGGATCATGACTATTACTTTGACTTTTCAATGAAAATAAATACAACTTATATATTTCTTTTAGAGTCACACTAAATGAATGCTTATGGAGAGAGATTTTATTAGCAAATAACTTTATTTTCTAATTTTAAACATTTAACACTAGAGATGATTATATAGAAAAGCATAATAGAATTCAACTGCCAAACATAATTATTTTGCTTAGATGATTTGAAGAATCTGAATCTGAATATGGGTAAATCTCCTATATATGACTCTGCAGTTGAAACAGTAATTTTCTTTACCAGTAATACTTCCCAAAAGTCAGATGGTACCCATTTATTATGCTATCCATTAATTATAATGCTACCCTTGGGCAATCAACTCTTCTTCATTTAATGAGCACATACCTGAAGATTGAACTGTTTTTCCTTATTCTTGGATTGTAGCCTACCTGTCTTCTCTTACCTCTTCTACTTTCCCAAGACATGCCAATCTCCCTGTGAAACCAAACTACTGAAGAACTTCCCATTGTTTCCTCTCTGTCATTCATTCCAATCTCATGACACTCTCAGTAACCCATTCTTTCTTAATTGTTTGGAGTATTTGTGTTGATCACACTACATCACTATATTTAATCAATGTAAGTTTAAATCTTATTGAGGATCTTTGGCTGTTCTCTGTGAAACTGGCTACAGAACCATGAATTGATGATTTTTATTTCTTAGATTTGTCAAGTGTGTATTCATTTCAAAAGTGGTAAACTAAGCAGGTATAGGCCCAAATATCTGTTTTGTTTGACCTCTAGTATTTTCAAACTTTAGTTGCCAAACTTAACATCTAAAAATCACATAAAAATCTGTGTTGCCAGATTTTTTTTTCAATTCCTTTATGTCAGTCATGGCTACAGCTGAGTAGTAGCCACCTCCTTTCAAAAGGGAATGTATTCTCCAGGTTGTACAATCTACTGTCTCTTCTCTATTGTCCTACACCATTGTCCCATTTATTCATTTATATTTCCAGGCTGACTCCTGTAGCATGTACATTTAGAAACTCTGATTATTTTGCAGGAAACGCATGCTTACTTTAGGAAAATTAGAAGATAAAAATAAGCAACAAAAAATAATAGACATTTGTAGAACCACCATCCAGAGTCAGTCACAATTAATGTTTGGTCCACATTCTTTCAGTCATTTCTGTCAAAAAGGTAGGTAGGTAAGTATGTATAATAATGATGACACACCAATATTTATTGTTTTTCCTTATTTCAATGCAATGAAGACAGACTACTTGGGGAATGAAAGGAAGTTCAAGTTAGTTTTCTAGTAAACTAAAACTAGTGTTTGACATGGAAAATATGTCCAAATATGCCCTTCTAGTTTTTGTTTAACAAACTTGTTATTATGATTGAAATGGTCTAATATGGACTAGGATATTTAAAATTTTTATGATCTTCATTTGGTAAGATCTGAAATGGTTGGTCAAGAAATGGATATGGATGAGGAATGTATAGTAGTTTGGTACTAAATTTAGGCTATCCCCTAAATCTTAAGGCCTCACATAAATTCTTTCCTTTTCATGTCCCCTGTGCTGGAATTCTCTGTATAACATCATTGGTAGAGTTTATAAGTCTATATTTGAATATCTTCAATAACATAGAATTCATTACCTCTTAAGCCACAACCTGACTTTTTGCTTAGCTATTAAAAAGGCTTTCTTTTAATAAGCTTAAATCTGTGTCCTTAAAAATTCTACCCATTATATTTAGTTCTACTCTTTGAGGACCGCAGAGAATAAATTTATTTCCTTTCCTATACATCAGTCCTCTTAATATCTTAAGGGAATGCTACCATGTTATTTCCTCACTCAAACCTCAGCTCGTTCAATGTATCTTAGTATTGATAGCATGGCTTTCAGGCCCTTTATCATATTGGGGGACCCCTCTGAAGATGCTGTCATATAGTAATATCTCAGGTTTCAGCACCCATAAGAGAGAAAATAAATTGTATAAAAACTAAATCTCATTTTAATAAGATTTTAGTTTCATTGAATTTAATTGGAGCCAGTTTTTGTTGCTGTTGATAGAGTCCATAGTGCTGAATTATGCAAACAATTGCATAAACTTTTCACTGTGTTCTACCTGTTACAGACAGTTTTGGTGGAATCCTTACCTTAAATATTTCACCAAACTTCATGGATATCATTAATTCACTATCAGGTTAACTATTTACCATTTTCTAAATTAACTTGATCTATAGAAGTAAGATTCCTAACAACGCTTCTTACTATATCAATCAGTATCATATTTAATGAGAGATGGTCTTAGAAGCCATTCAGGGCATATTGCCTAAAAACTCTCCATCCTGACAGGGTCAGAGTCCCAAAGGGCAATCAGGTTTGTTCCAAATGGCCTTAAGAAAAATCTGTACTTTCCAAAGTTCTCTGATTTTACAAAAGTCAAAAGAAAGCCAAAAATCATCATTCATTATGTTGGGAAGGAAAAACTTTCTCTACCCTCTTACATTAAGTCACTGTGGCTCACAAATTAAACTGACAAAAGACAAATTAACAGGAAAAGAGGCATACACATTTTGTTGATATTCTTATATGAATTTGGGCTTCACAGAAAAGAAGCAAAAACCCAAAGAGGCAATTAGGCCTGGGGGCTAATGATGTATGGTAGTTAAGGGTTGTGTAGTAAGATTTATTAGGCAGACTGAAGTTGTTCTGGTTATAAGAATCATTCTCTTCTTTTGGGTATGGGCGAGCTGGGGGAGACATTTATAAAAGGAAATTTATACTCTGCTTTTAAGCAGGAAGGAGGAAGGCAGAGAGAGCTCATCCTGTGTCTGCTGTTTCTCAGATGCTTTCAGCTGAAAATAATCAATATGCTAAAGCAGCATATATTGGGGTGGCATGTCTTGATCCCCTTCAATTACTCAAAATTAAACTTGGAATTTGGGGGATTAGTCAACCTGTTCAAAGGAAATATGTAAACCATTTAGTGGCACATTGCTTGTTTTTTTTTTTTAAGTTTAGTTTTATTTATTTTGAGAAAGATAGCAAGCAAGGAGGGACAGAGACAAAGGGAGACAGAATCCCAAGCAGTCTCTGCACTGTCAGTGCAGAGCCTGATGCAGGACTCAAACCCATGAACAGTGAGATCATGACCTGAGCTGAAAACAAGAGTTGGATGCTTAAGCAACTGAGCCACCAGGCACCCCACACATTGCTTGCTTTTGAGATGACTGACATATGACCTCATTTATGAGATGTTAGAAGCTGGTTCAGTTTGTTGAAGTTCATCACCCATGATTTGAAATACAATATTCATATTCTGTTCTTTATAATACAGCATTTGGTTACATAGTGGCTTTTATTATTCTCTAGTTCATGTGCACAAGTCTTGTCTTGCCAACTGTTTCATAAGCTTTTTGAAACCAAAACTCATGTCATCTACTTCTTTTGTGGTTTTCCCCCCATCACATCTAGTACAGTAAGTACTTAATAATTACTTCTTAACTGGGCAAGATCTGCATTTGGACTGTGTAGCTTGGCTCCATTCTAACATTCCAGTTTATGCCATTGTGCCCACCCAGCTTTCTAGGAAGATTTCAGTCACATGAGAACTGGGCAGAGAAGTTTAGATGACTTAGAAAAGCCAGGCTTCAATGCTAGAGAAAAAAGTAAAAGTTCTTATGCTGCTACTCAGATGTCAGATGCCCTAGCTTATACATATAGTGCAGTTATTGAGGCTAGCTGGTCCTGGCAAGTTTAAAGCTCTGCATGTAGCCTTAACTTGCTCTTTGTGGACCACTGGTAAAAGGTGTTCACAAATTAGGCCAAGTACTCCCCCAAGTCATGGTTTACATGTTTACTTTGTGAGATTTACTCTTCCTCCTGGCAAATTTTATTCCATCCCCCTCCTTTAGGAAATATGAACTTTGTCTCTGGTCATGAAGATTTTATATTAACTGTTTTTCAATCTTTATTGAAGAAGATAATTTTTTCTGCTGCTCTTGCTTCAATCAACTGAAAACTGGCAGCCACCTTACTCTGGTTCTTCTAAGTCTGCTACTAAGCATTTCTCAAATTACCTGAGATTTTGTTGTTCTTCATGGTAGAAGATAGACCCTTAGACTCTTATATCAGAAATCAGCACTACTCTAAAACAGCCACTAAGAGGTTCCTAGTCTGTGCATTAAAAATATATGTATCCTAACCATTCTCCTCCAAGTCATATCAGCATAATAGAAGTAGGTATACACAATGGAAATTAGTCATTGATTAAAGAGATTGTTTTAGTTCTAAATGTCCTGTTTTAGAGCATCAAACTATAAAGAAATTTTAAGGTAAAATTTGCAGTTCTGTCTTGTTGAACAATCTATATGTTGATTGTCAAATAGTGAACACCAATAACAGATCAGCTATGCCATTAGTCATTTGATACATTAATATATCAAAATCTTAAATAAATTACTTTTATTAATTGGGTAATATATATGTATAGTATATAAAATTTTCAAGTAGCATAACATTGCATGTAAATGAAGTAGTCTTTCCCATATCATCATTCTTGCTTCTGAGAGGCAATCACTCTTAACAGATTTTTGTCTAAACTTCTCCCAGATTTCTGTAATTATACAAGCTTAAGTGTGTCTATGTTGTCTATATATACTTTTTTTTCTTTTTACACAAATGGGGGTAAACTTGATGTAAAGTTCTATACTTTGTGTTCCCTTATCTTCACAATATGTCTTGAAGATCATTTCATTTCGGCACATATTGATATGATTATTCTTTTAACCTACTGCATATTATTTTACTGTATAAATGTTCCACAATTTATTTTAACAAGTCACCATCCCCATCTAAGATACTTTGTGTGTGGGGGGGGGGTGGTGTATGAGGGAGAAGGCAGGGGAGAGGGAGAGATGAAGACAGAAACAGAGACAGAGACAGAGAATTCTGACAAAATTTTCTTAATACATGAATTTGATAAACATTGGATTGACTGATTGTTCATATGATCTTTTTATTGCTGACAGTTATGCCAGTTGGGGAAAAATATGTCAATTCAATTTTGTAAGTATTTATAAAGGCTTACTCTGTATCCAATATTATATTAGACACTAGACAATTTATAAAACTAAATACCTGTTCACATATGTTTTTCTTTGTAATTAAGACCAGATTTACACACATGAAATAATGAGAGAAGATTATGAGGTTGGTATGCTGGAAAAGAAGCACCAGTTATGTGCTCAATATAAACAGGGAGGCTCCCAGAATGACAGCAGGCTGTGTGTGTAGGCCAACTGAATTCTCCATCAGAATTCCACACTGGGAACATAGCTTGCCTTTCTGGGATACCTGAGGTTAAAACTAGTCTCAATTTTGAAGACTGTGAACAAATTTTCAAGACTATGAGGTTTCTTCACAGAGAAACAACTTGATAAGAAGTAAGAAAATCTGACAAACTGCAAATTAAAATAATATTTATCTATATCAAGGCTATTTTGCTCTCAGAAAAAAAACCTGAATAATAGTCTTTCCAAAGTGCCCAGATATAAGCTTATCTATAACATATAGATACAGTGGCATGACCACTCTAATTTATTTTCAAAAAAACCCATTCTACTTTTTTCACTATAAACTGCTGGTTGTAAAAAATAGTCCCCATTTCAGAGAAGCAAAGGAGAAGAAATAATGAGAGGAAGCTGATGCTGGCTAGACTACTAGTCTTTGAGGTTTTAGGTATAAGGAAGATTGTTAAGGTTTAAAATATTGTACATGAAAATTGAGAGGGTAAAGATTTGAGAGAAGATAAGAATCACCATTTTTACTTTATAAAGAATGCTGTATTTTAATTATGTCTTTTAGCTTGTATTTTCAAACTTGTAATTTGGGGACTCTTGACAGATGGAAGAGGTACAGATTAGAATCCAGTATTTCAGTGGGTCATAGGCTTCCTTTTGCTAATACAATCATTTGAGCAAAATAACATGGTGATAGAATGTGATAAAATACATTTGGAAGAAAACACGCTGTGCTGTTGGATATCCAAAATTTTGGAAAATGTGTTGTAATAACAGAATGAATGAACAACTTTGACAGAATACATTTAGTTAAGATGAAAGCTGGGAATGGGGAAAAAATGTCTTTCCTTAACAGATTTTGTATCTGAACTGTAAAGCATTTAGTGAAATATATTTTTTAATCCAAATAAATATTTCAGTCATCCATTTACCTCTTATTCCTTGTAACATGTTCACCAACTAGGAACATATCTCTAACATTTAATAAAGTACAAAAGAAATACATTAGTTTCTCAAAAATACTTTTTTGTCTGACTTTCCATTCTATTCAACAAATATTTCTTGAGTAGCTACTATATACAAAACATCACAGTAGGCATTTTGGGAATGCAAACTCAAAAGGCAATCCACTAGTCTTAGACTCTGGAGATTTGCTTCCTAATCCCAGCTCTGCTACATGCTAGCGATGTGATTTAGAGATTCATTTCTTGTTTTGTGGCTTGGGGGCTGGATTGGATGACCTCTGAGATTTATTTTGGCCACAATATGATCCAATCCAGTGAGTATCCCTAAGAAGTTTACAGTATTTTGTGTGGTTTGAAACTGTTAAAGAAAAAAAATCTATGAGAGAAAGCAGAAAGATATCAGTAATATCAAAAGAGAGTTACAAACAAAATGACATAGTTTCAAAATAAGGAACTATCATATCAATGGATGATGTCATTAATAGCTTCATAGAGGAAGTGGTCTTGAAGGATTGAGCTTTGATAGGCAAAAATAGGAGTTATGGAAACTACTCAGTTCCTTTTGTGTTCTTTCTCCATCCTGGATATTACTCAAGATTTGTCATTGAAAAATTAAATATGACAGAAAGTCAACCTTTGAAGTTCTGTTTTTTTTTTTTTTAAGTAGTTTGTCAATACATATATATTGGAGTGGTAGATAGTAAATCTAAAAGGGAGATGATAGACTAGGAGCATGGAGTAGGAATCATAGGATTGGTGTTCTCTTGCAAATGCCAATAGCATTATCCCTTATATTTGTATAATGCTTAATCTGCAAAGTGTTTTGATACAACCAATCTCTAGGATGTGAGACTATGATAGAGCTATTAAGGGCATGGCTTTAGACTCAAACAAACCTGGATTTATATCTCAGTTCTGCCATTTTTAAGTGGTATAATCTTGGACAGTCACTTGGTCTTTTGTGACTCTGTTTTCTCATTTGTAAAATGGGAATAACAACTACATCATTAGAAGGCTGTAAGTTTTAAATAATATTGTGTTTATAAAACATTTAACAACATAACTGACATAAGACATGCTCCATAAATTGTAGCTAAAGGATAATATATCAGATACTGTTATTCTCTTTCAATAGAAAGTTAAAACTGAGCTCTGAGATTCTGTGTCATTTATTAGAATCTAGTATTTTTTCTATCATACCAGTGATTCCCAGCCTGAGTTTTCTACCCACACCCTCTCCCCAGGGGGGAATCTGTGAAGGTAATAATAAGAATTTATGAGTCATTTTCAATATTTGAAATGAACCTAGCAGAGAGCATTCATTTACTTGTGATAAATTACACAACTTAACAAAAATGTCAAGTTTCTTTGCTTTTGCCTGAAATTATATCAGCTCATTTTGGTAATACTGGTTATCTCATGCTGATGGGAAACTGATTGGCAGCTATGTATGTTTTTGATGAATATAAATGGGAAAAGTGAGTTTTATCATAAATGCAGTTGATCTAGGAGATATTTTTTTAAGCTTGGGAGAACATGGAGGAAAAATAAAACATTCTCTTGTTGCTTAAACTATTGAGGAGCTACACCATGCTTCCTCACTGGCTCAGGGAGAATGGGGAATAAGGAGAGTAGAAAGATAGGAAGTTGTTGTCAGAGAGAACTTCAGAGTTTTAAAGCTGGAAGGTAAATTTATTTTATTTTTTTTTACATAATACATGTGCTTGAAATGAGGACATGACTTGTGGTTTCTTCCTATGAGAAGAAGAGGAGGAAACTGTAGCCCAAAGATGGACAAGGCATTGGCCAAGTTTGCAGAAGCCTCTTATGGTAGAGCCAATATTTCAAGTCAGTTTCATGACTCCCTGTTTCATAGCTCTTTCCACCCTAAAGCAAAGAAATATAGTTATGCTGTCTTGAGTTCATCACAATGTCTACATTTTGGTATTGACCCATTCTAGTCAAAGAGAGAAAACACTGGTTAAGATGAATGGAAGTGCAGTTGAGACTTATAAAAAGGCCTCTTTTGTTTTGATTGGCTTCTTTATTGACTTGACAATGAAGATCACCATAATCTCTAAAGCTGTACTGAGAATTCTTCAGTTCCACTTCATTCTTCAGAGTTAATACAAATGCAACAGGCACAGAGGGAAAAGGGGGTGAATAATCATAGTAGTTATAATGTAGTAAGCACCAATCATATGTCAGGACTTTACTCATGCATCTCTATTTGTTGAGTGCCTACTGTGGTTAGGGAAGTCTTTTTACATGGATTACCTCACTACCACCTTATAAGATTGGTAATTATCCTTAATTTACAAATGAAGAAGTGAACATAGAGTTGGTGAGTGACTTACTCAAGGTCAAACAGCCAGGAATATTAATTAGATTTGGAAGTTGAACCAAGATCTATCTGACTCTTACATGCATGTTTTTCTGTTATTCTTTCCTAGTTTGATTTTTTGCTATGCTACCTCACCACAGAACTTGTTTCCGGCATTACTCTCAATTCCCACTTCCCCTTATATCCATTTTTCCTTTTTCGTCATATTGATGAAAGCATAAAGGTTAGGGAACCAAAGATAGAAAGGCAAATGTATTCATGTTAATGAAGCAAGTTGTGCATAGGCTTGCTTGCACACTAAATAGAGTAATATGTAGAAAATGTTTGATTTAGAGATAAGAGACACATAAGAAACATTTTATGTTAGACACGATTTATTGACTACTTATTTTTATGTCAGCCAGTATATTTTTTATGCATTTCAATATGTTTAATTTTTATAGCAACAATATAAAATAGGTATTATTATTATCATCATCCCTATTATGTAGATAGAGAAAGTAAACCATAGAGAGGTTAAATAACTTGCCAAAAATACTAGGTCATAAGGAAGAAAACTTATTTCAGAGAGATTTAAACCCAGGAAGCCATTTTCCAGAGTTTGTGCTTATAATCATCAGGCTAGTACTTACAACATAATACATATTACCATAATTAAATGATTATTTAAAATCTAGAAGTGAGGGGAGACTGAGTGGTTCAGTCTGTTAAGCGTGTGACTCTTGGTTTTGGCCCAGGTCATGATCTCACAGTTCATGAGTTTGAGCCCTGTATTGGGCTCTGCGCTAATAGTGCAGAGCCATCTTAGGATTCTCTCTCTCTCTGCCTCTCCCCTGCTTGTGCTCTCTCTCCCAAAATAAATAAATAAACTTGAAAAAAGCATCTAAAAGTGAGCAGATAAAGCTATAAAATGGAGTACTAGCAATGAGAACTGAAAGAAGGGTATGAATGCCATAGTCATTTAAGAGAAAGAAGCAACTGGATTTGGCAAGTCTCAGAATTGAGTGACAAAGAATGATTGTATCATCGGTAGAAATTATTTTTTTTAATCTAAAGAGATAAAAGATTTGGGAAACAAAATAATTTGTTTTTTGACATTCTGAGATTGAGTTGATGGCAAAATGTCCAAGTAGAAGGATCTATTAAGCAGATTAAATATGGAATTGAACGTCAAATGTGAATACAGAACCAGGCTCTGGAGGCAGAAGAGAGGTATATGAAGAGAGATGATAGTGGAAGCCAAGAGAATTGATGAGAACCAGAAGGAGTAAAGGCTTACAACATGTAGACATTTCCTCACTTCTCTTTCCCCATGATGTTAGTATTGCAATAAGATTCAACCTCAGATTTAACTTGTTCCTGGCTAGGATGTTTCCCTGGTTTCTCAGACCCCTCTCTACCAATATTAAACCACAATAAGATGTAGTCCCATTCAGGAAAGGAACCTGTTAACACATTGGGCCTTTAAGGGAAGAAAACTTCCAGTGGACCCCTGTTGTGCTCTAAAATTATGTTTACTATTCCTTTTATAAAATTCCAGACAAATATTGAATTAGTTTTAATCCTTGAATGTATAACTTTTATTCAAAAACAATTACAAATGCAACATAAATAAAACCACAAAACTGATAATTTAAAAAGTCATGTTAATTAATCAAGTTATACTGAAATAAAGTTACTGCATGAAATATGACTGCATATTAACTGATAAAGCAGGTTCTTTTGAGTTGTACATAATTAGGTTATTATGTACTGTGAGGTTCAATTTCCCTATCACTTTTTATTATTTGGATTACAGTGCACCATGATATCCTTTGCTTCTCATTTGACATGAAGACATTATTTGTATATATTTATATGTATACACTTATATAGGGTACTAGTTGGTGCCAACACGATTATAAACAAATATGTAAACGTTGTCACTTAAGCCATATGGGTACCCCGTTATGAGATAATCACTGAAAAATTCAAAATACATTTTATTGATTTATTTTAGTTGAAATACACACACACACACACACACACAAATATTCTCATAGAAAAGTTATATGCCTCAAAATATAGTTTGAGAAATGCTGATTTGAAGGTAAGGGATACATACACAATCTTACTGTAGCTTAATACATTGGAACATTTCCCTAGCACTACTAAATTTGATTCTGCTTATATGATTATATAATGAAAGTGATATTAAAATTTTATTTATTTATTTATTTTGAGAGCGAGAGGGAGAGCATGAGCAGGGGAGGGGCAGAAAGAGAGGGAGAGAGAGAATCACAACCAGGATCTGCACTCCCATTGCAGAGCCTGACACAGGGCTTGAACTCAGGAGCCGTGAGATCCTGACCTGAGCTAGATGCTTAACCAACTGAGCCACGCAGGCACCCCTAGTGAAAGTAAGATTTAGAAGACATGAGTTCTCAACTTGGTTCTGTCAGTATGCTGTTATGGGACCTTAATGAAAGTGCTTTACTTCTCTACCTCAGTGTTCTCAGGTCATTTATGAAGGTAGATCATGACTCTAAATTCATTATAAAGAGTATTTGTTTTTTTGCTCTTTTGGACCTGTAATCAGAAATTGTATGCCTAGTTGTAAACCTTATCACTTGCATATCTTTCATCACAACTTCCACCATATGCATTTTCTTTAAAAATATATCTAACTTAATGATTATGAGTAGACAGTTCTGTTTCATTTTGTTTATGTAGTCACAGTAAACAGGACCATTCCCTTCCTATGAAACATAAAATTGCACTATAAGTGAAACATATAGTCACAATGTGTAATTATTTCATCATAACATTTAATTTCATAAAGATCTCTTTACAAATTAGAGAATAAAGAACTTGGCATTTACAATACACTTAAAATTAAGACCCCTTCAGCTTCTAAAGAATTTTGCTTAATTTAAAAAATAAAAAGTGATTAGCTTATATTATGCTTTGAGTTTCTAGTAAATGGGTAATTGATGAAAATAAACTATTATGTAAAAGCTTAAATTAGTAACTCTGACCATGTCAGATGCCACAATTTTGCCTGCCTAAACAAAGCATTTCAAATATATGTACTCATATTGAAAAATACCACAAGAAGTTTTGGATCAAAACATATACTTTACCAAAACAGCTAGGTTCTTTTCACTAATAATGACTCAATGTTAATACCATTAAGACAAAATAATTTGTTGTGACCCTAGATTTTCTGCAAACATTGTAAAAAAGCATTGGCAAATTTATACGTATTACTTGACAGGTCTTTATAATTTCCAGCTTAAATTCTTCAAGTTTTAAGAATAAGCCAGTTTGAAAAAGAAAAGAGAAAGAGAAATAACTACAATCTATGAAGAGGCCAATTCAGGAATGGTGTAATTACCATTGAAAATAGTGCAAGGCTTACATCTCTTAATGTCTCACCCAATGACTATTTTTCTCTTGAAATCACCCTTTAATTAGGACAAAGTCTGCTTGCTTGTGTCTAGATTTATCAGAGGTTTTTGTGTAGAGTATCTGTCTTATCCACGATTTAGCTTTATTTAATACATCCTGATTGCATCTTGTTATCATTTTGTCTTGATTTTCTTTGTGTCTTTTTACATAAAATGGGTACTAATCTTTGGGAATTAGTTCCTTATTAAAGTCAATTGAAATTTGCAACTTGAGTTGCAAGCTTGTATTTATGATTATAAATAATTTACTACAAATAAATTCCTAGCATGATATACTATCAGAATAAATTATTATGTCTTAATTTTAATGTGTTTTTAAAATATGCTCTCAGGGATGATTTTCCTCCTGCTTAGTTTTGGTAGACGATAATTTTGTGCCTTCCTACTCCATTCCTAGTTTGGATTCCAAGATATAACACTCATGTTTTGTTATTACTGGAAATTTACAGAATATTTTATTTATAATTTTAATAGTTTCTTTAACAAAAAGTGCATCACCAGATTGAGATTGATTCTGCCAGATTGAGATTGATTCTGCATAACTTTGGAATTAAAGTATAATTTTAGTGTCAATCACCAGCTGGCACTTAATGACTCAGTTGCAGAAAACTCTTTTTACATTTTTTTTTTTTTAAAGATACTGTCATTTATTGGCCTTCTCATTTTCTTCTATAGCCAGTAGCTGGGCATAGGCATTAAATTCCCATTTCACCTAAAAGAACTTTTGAGTTCCTCTCTTAATTACCAAATGCTCTTGTTGAGATGACTTAAACTGGATTATGTATAGTTGTTAGGCAAATACCATTCAGGAGCTGTGAATATGTTAGAGAAGTTTCCTCAAGGTAATTTTGCTCTATGTCTTTAGGGTAGGAACTGGCAGCTTGTTAGCCATAGGCTTAATAAATATTCTATTAGCAATCCCACATTTTCCCTTTTGGGGAATTTCCATTCCTCTAGAGGGTGTTTTACTTTGTTCTGTCTAGACCAACAGCTAGGATCTCCAACATTGTTCTTTTTAAAATGACTTCCAAGAGGTGCCTGGGTGGCTCAGTCGGTTAAGCGGCCGACTTCAGCTCAGGTCATGATCTCGTGGTCAGTGAGTTCAAGCCCAGTGTCGGGCTCTGTGCTGACAGCTCAGAGCCTGGAGCCTGTTTCAGATTCTGTGTCTCCCTCTCTCTGACCCTCCCCCATTCATGCTCTGTCTCAAAAATAAATAAACGTTAAAAAATTTTAAATAAAATGACTTCCAAGGTGATGAATGAATATTTTGTTAGTAGAGATTACCTTTAGGTAGGGAACCTATATAATTTATCATCCAAACTAAAAAACTTTTGATAATTAAAGAGGTTACTACTAATAATTATGCTGGTACAACTGGCATACATTGGGACTGCCCCAGGCAATTGCATTCTTTGATCTCAACTTGCGGCAACAAGGAGATTTGCCTCAACCATCCACCCTCTCCCCAGGCTATGGAAATGTTCTGTGAGACACACATAGTTCAGAGTCTCTTCAATCATATTTATTCATGATCCTCTTTCAAGGACCCTTTAAATCAAGGGTCATTTAAAAATAAGCATCTCCTACTCATCTGTCTTCAAATCAATCAAGAAATGTATTTCATCATATGTTTCCAGGTTCCCTTCCTCTGTTGCTGTGCCCCTGTCCAGAGAAAAAGGAAGATGACACCATGCTCTTCCTAAATTGTAAATCTAATCATAACACTAATACATAAAGTATTTCAGTGGGTCTCCATCATCAAGGCCTTTGTAATCTGGCATCTACCTCAAATTGACCATTTTCTACCTCCTTTCACCAATCATGAACTTCTTCCCATTAAAAAGATGGCATTCCAACAATACAGAAACATTCAAATTGTTGAATCCAGAAGTAAGGAGTGTGCCTATACATCAAAAATTGTTCTGGGGCGCCTAGCTGGCTCAGTTGGGTTGGAAGAGCGTGTGACTCTTGATCTTGGGATGGTGAGTTCAAGCCCCACATAGGGTGTAGAGATTACTTAAATAAATAAAATAAACTTAAAAAAATTGACCCATCATCTAGCACTGTGCCTGATATATAATTGGTGTTTAATAAATGTTGAATAAAGGAATGAATGAAGAGTTAAATGCCCTATGACAACTTATATTTAAGGGAATCTGTTTGTTATGAATTAAAAGGAATCTATTTGTAATGAATCAGTATATAGCAACCATCATCCTTCTGATCTGCTTAGTTAAGAGTTTCCTATGTTGTTTTTTTAAGCTAAGTACAGAGACATTGCTTTATGAAATAGTATTCCACACTGTGGTATAGGCCTGTATTGGTAATAGGAAGTGAATTCCGAAGACCTTACTTAACCAAATTTCATTCTTTGTGATTCTGTGTGAGGGGAATATCTTCACAGATAATTAAACTATCCGTGGTCTGGGTGTTTGCTTCAGGTACATCCAGGGTGAAAAGCTAAGCTTATAAATATGCATTCCAGATGGCTTTCTTCAAATAAGTCTGGTAAGAGACCCACTGACAAAAAATTAACATTTTAAATCAGTAAATAAAGAAAATGTATGATAAAATAAATTAAAGACTTGGACTCATTTTCACCAACTTCACAATAATGCTTTACATTATAGCATACAAAACACTTTCACAGACATTTTCTTCATTTAATCCTTGGACTTGTGGTGGTGGGGCTCTGTAAGGTAGGCAAGGCAAGGTTGTTATTATTATCTACTTTTTACACATGAGGAAACTAGCTTGTAATATTAAGTTCATTTGTTTTAGCCAATGTAGTTAGGCTTCAATTATTGATGAGACTCCAGAGTGAATAATAATCATGTTGTTGAGTACTGCAAGCAATTAATGATATCTCAGGAGTCTTGGTCCTTTAGTATAATTTTGGTTTATTTAAAATATGCTATTCTACAAAAACAGGCCATTAGGCTTAAAGAAGACTATATCTAAAGCTTGGAATGATAAAGATCAGCCAGGTTCTGTTGGCTACTTACTCTGAATACTTAAGACACATAATCAGAAGCCACTGAGGTTTTATTTACTTGTCCATTTGGGTAAGGCTTCTCATTAGCAACAGTTCACAGAGCTAGTCTGAAACATTCTCTGGGAGCAGAGATTGTACAGAAAAACCTTGTGTTACTCTTTCAGGAAACTAAATAAATAAATAAACAAAAAAAACAATTGCATACATATATACATGTGTACATACACACATACATGGTGTCCTCTGATCTTGACCTCAGTTGATGAAAAATAAGTAGAACTCTAGACTAGGTATAATCGCCTGGCACTTCACCAGTACTTGAATTAATAAATTGTCACCAAAATGTATATCAAGTATTTTCACATTTAAGACATTGTCCAGCATGCCACAGATCCCAGGAGAAGATGAGGAACTTTGACAGTGACATATGTTTAAAGATATAAATGGCATATTTTTGAGTTATGAGCCTTATTCTCAGTAGTCCTAATAATACATTTATCCCTCTTAGTGAAAGGGCCTCATAAGTCATTCATGGCAATGTGCAATGTTCTCAAATTCATGTATGGAGATATATGTATATTTTTAGTCTTCCCATCAGTTGTGCTGAAGGATTGATGAGTAAGTGTGTGTGTTTCCTCCAGACTTTGACTTTGATGAAAACATTTAAACTCTTGAATAGACCCCTTTACCTAAATTAACAAATCTAAGTGCATTTATGTTGGTTGTACTAAGTCCCCGGTTCTTTTTGACATTCATTTTAAAATTGGGATACTTGCTGAAAAATAATCGGAATTGAGGTATGATTAAAAGGAATTTTCTAAGACTGGTCATTGCATGAAGATGTCAATTTAATACTGAGTATTTATTGAGTCAATTCAATAAATATTGTTCAGTGTGAATTTATAGACTATGCTAAACAACAGTAAAAATTGAGAGAATAATGACAAACAATATATACACATGTGTATATGTGTATATATATCACACTCAACACTGGACACTAGAACACTGGCGCTAGACACTTATACTACATCTCATTTAACTTTTGCAGCTATTCTCTGTTAGCATTATTATTAAATTTGCTATTTGGTAGATAAGGAAACTGAGGCTGAGAGAATTAAAATTATCTGTCCTTAATGAAAGATATTTAACAAGTCATGTAATAATGTGTTTTCCAGTGGGTTCGAGCCCCACATTGGGCTCTGTGCTGACAGCTCAGAGCCTGGAGCCTGCTTCAGATTCTGTGTCTCCCTCTCTCTGCCCCTCCCCCCTCTCTCAAAAGTAAATAAACATTAGAGAATAAATAAATAAAAATAAAATAACTATACATATCAGGGAGAATTTTCAGGCTTCAGGCAAAATAAACAATGTTCAATAAAATAATAAAATAAATAATGTGTTTTCCAGTAAAATGAGTATAAGTAAATTTAAGTATTGTTTCATCAAATGAGATGATATTTGTAAAAAGGTTTTTGTATACTCTGAACCACCATAAGAGGTTTGTTGTTGCCTGATTTTACTAGGATTGTTGGATTGCTTAATGAGCAGGCAAAGGATGTGTTATGGCATTAACAAGGCAGAGAAATCTATAAATCTTGATGAATATGTTTAAAGCATAGAATTGGGTATGGCAAATAGATCTTTTTTGTATTTGCTAAAATTTATTTTATATTTTAGAATTGTGTTACTTTGAATTACCTATATTTGGGGATATGATCTTTCCAGAACTCTAAATGTTTTCATCCAGCGCCTTGTATTCTTGGGATTGGGGAATTATTTTAATCATCCAATCTCTCATCATTTCAAAATCTACAAAGAACTGTCTTTTCTTCCTTCTCAAATTCTCAGAGTATCAGCCTTCTTTGAGAGTCCATTAGCATTACTTTAGTTCAGGCCCTTGTCATCTCTTATAACTAGTCTCCCTTCTCTAGTCTCCCTCTTATTTTAATCTATTACTATTCATAAACATACCTTACCAAAACTCTACTTCTGTAATTCAGGAACCTGGAAATAATTTCTATTGTTTACTATATCAAGAATAAATACCTCTGCATTATTTCCAAGATCTTCCAAATGCTGACCCTTGACCACAGATCTGGTCTTTAGTTTCACTGTCCCTAACATTCCATTCTGATTAACCTGTTTTTCTCATTGTGTTATACACAAGCTGTGCTAATTCTTGCTTCTAAGATTTTGCTCTTGTTATTTCCCTGACACACAATGCTCTTACTCCTTCTATTTATCTAAATTCTTACCAACCACCAACATTCAGCTTAAGGTCTGAATCCTCTAAGAAGTCTTCTCTATTATTTTAGGTGATGCTAAGCTCCACATTCTATAATTATTATAATTATAATACACATCTTAGTACTTAATTGCACTCTAATTATTTGATATATGTTAATTTTATCTAAAAAATGAGACTATAACTCCCCAGTCTAGTAGAGTACTATACAGTAAGTATCCAAGAACTCAATAAATGTTCTTATTTGTTTATGAACTATGCAGTATAGAGACTCTATGAATTTAATATTACCTAATTTGACTATATGGAATTAGGAATAGTGTATATGGTAATGTGTATTTTTATGTCATTCATAAATGTGTGGATTATCTTCAAACAGTCCAATCATGACACTAGAAGAAAGTAGAAACCACTTCTATAATCAGTCTTCCTCTTCTGGGACTGGAAGTATTCTCATATACATCCTCATGTGACCATCAGAAAGAAAAAGAGATATTCTTAAGCTCATTAAAAAATAATTATGTATTTTTTAAAATTCCAGTATAGTTGGGCCTCCAGGGTGGCTCAGTCAGTTGAGCGTCCGACTTCGACTCAGTTCATGATTTCACAGTTTGTGAGTTCAAGCCCCACACCAGGCTCACTTCTGTCAGCATAGAGCCAGATTCAGATCCTCTGTCCCCCTCTCTCTCTGACCCTCCCCTGTTCACACTCTCATTCTCTCTCAAAAATAATAAATAAAAGATTTTTAAAAAGATTCCACTATAGTTAACATAAAGTGTTTTATTAGTTTCAGGTGTACAGTATAATGATTCAACAAATCTATACATTACTTAGTGCCCATCATGATAAGTGCACTCTTAATTCCCTTCACCTATTTCACCTGTCCCTTACTCACTCCCTTCTGGCAACCGTTGGTTTGTTCTCTATAGTTAAAAGTCTGGTTTTTGTCTCTTTTTCTTTGTGTGTTTGTTTTGTTTCCTAAATTCTGCATATGAGTGAAATCATATGGTATTTGTCTTCTCTGACTGACTTATTTCCCTTAGCACTATACCCTCTAGATCCATCCATATTGTTGCAAATGGCAAGATTTCATTCTTTTTTATGCCTGAGTAATATTCCAGTGTGTGTGTGTGTGTGTGTGTGTGTCTGTATACCACTTCATCTTTATCCATTTATCTATCTATGAACACTTGGCTTGCTTCCATATCTTGGCTGTTGTTAATAATGCTGCAGTAAACATAGGGAAAACGGGATAGATATATGAAAAAGAATACAACGGGTCACTTTCTTACATCATGCAAAAATAAAATGGATTAAAGATCTAAATGTGAGACCTGAAAGCACAAAATTCCTAGAAGAAAACATGGGCAGTAATCTCGTTGACATCAGATGTAGAAACATTTTCCTAGATGTATTTCCTTTGGCAAGGGACAAAAAGCAAAATTAATCCATTAAGATTATACCTAAATATACAGCTTTTGCACAGGTTAGGTTCATTTTAGAGACCTGAAAGTAGAGACTGAGAAAGGAAGATTACAGTGAGAAAGAGATGCCTAAGCTGGGTTGTGACAGACAAGTAGTATATTCATAAAAAAGAAGGGTGAGAAGCAAAGGAATTATAAACACATAGATCATTGAAGAGAAAACAGGATGTATCTTCAGTGCATTCAGTGACTTATAAAGAAGGGCATTATATCATAATCAAAGGGTCTATCCACCAAGAAGACCTAACAATTGTAAACATTTATGCGCCAAATGAAAGAGCACCCAAATATATAAATCAATTAATCACAAACATAAAGAAACTCCTCAATAGTAATACCACAATAGTAGGAGACTTCAACACCCCACTCACGGCAATGGACAGATCATCTACTCAAAAAATCAACCAGGAAACAGTGGCTTTGAATGACACCCTGGACCACATGGACTTAACAGATATATTCAGAACATTTCATCCTAAAGCAGCAGAATATACATTCTTCTCCAGTGCACATGGAACGTTCTCCAGAATAGACCATATACTGGGACACAAATAAGCCCTAAGTACAAAAAGATCGAGATCATACCATGTGTATTTTCACACCACAATGCTATGAAACTTGAAATCAACCACAAGAAAAAATTTGGAAAGGTAACAAATACTTGGAGACTGAAGAGCATCCTACTAAAGAATGAATAGGCTAACCAAGAAGTTAAAGAGGAAATTAAAAAGTATATGGAAGTCAATTTAAAATGGTAACACCACAACCCAAAACTTCTGGGACACAGTAAAGGTGGTCATAAGAGGAAAGTATATAGCAATCCAGGCCTGCCTAAAGAAGAAAGATCTCAGATACACAACTAACCTTACGCTTTAAGGAGCTGGAAAAAGAACAGCAAATAAAACCCAAAACCAGCAGAAGACAGGAAATAATAACGATTAGAGCAGAAATTAATGCTATTGAAACCAAAAACAAAACAAAACAAAACAAAACAAAAACCAGTAGAACAGATTAATGAAACCAGAAGCTGGTTCTTTGAAAGACTGAAAAAAAATTGATAAACCACTAGCTGGTTTGATCAAAAAGAAAAAGGAAAGGACCCAAATAAATAAAATCAAGAATGAAAGAGGAGAGATCACAACCAACACAGCAGCAGAAATAAAAACAATAATAAGAGAATATTATGAGCAATTATATGCCAATAAAATGGGCAATCTGGAAGAAATGGACAAATTCCTAGAAACATATACACTACCAAAACTGAATCAGAAAGAAATAGAAAATTTGAACAGACCCATAACCAGTAAGGAAATTGAATTAGTAATCAAAAATCTGCCAAAAAACAAGAGTCCAGGGCCAGATGGCTTTCCAGGGGAATTCTACCAAACATTTAAGTGGAAAATTTAAATGTAACATATGAAAGGAAAGAAAGAGAGAGGGAGGGACAGCGAGACTGGACACAACATCAGTGGAGTTTGCCTTTATTAACTGAGGGAATTGTGTATATTTACAACCTGAAAGAAAAAGATCAAGTTAAGAAGGCAAGTATGAAGATAACATAGGGAGAAGAGTAACTTGATAAAGTTCTAAGAGGATAAGCAAGATGGTAAGGCCCAGGGCAGAGGAGGAGGTATTAGCTTAGAATATTGTGCTATTATTAACTATTAATGTATTAAATTGAGAACTTAAACTCCATTTAAATTGAGAACTTTCCAAGTGAATGGACAATCTTTTTTATCCCTAGTATACAAAGCTTAATAAATATTTGTTGAATGGATGAAGATATATTCTTTTGATACGTCCTTTCTCCCAAACATTGTTGATCTCCCAAACATCTCCCAAACATTTTCCCTCAATTTTCCATCCTCACTTCTCTTCTTTTGTCACTATATTCAGTCTCTTGATGAGATCACATCCCTGTCCAAAAGTTCCTTTTTCTGAGACAGGAGAGGTTGAGTTGTGATTAGATCTTTTATACTCAGAAAAATACTAAATAATTACACTGTCCCTGCCTTTCTATTTGTCTTCTTTTTGAACTGTGGTAAGTAGAATTGGATTGGCTTTGGTTATATTCCAATATGCTGCATATACTTGACATATACTTCTTAGTATTCCTGCCAGGCCCCTTTCCAAATACTCCAACCTCAGGAACTGTCCATGTTCATCCCCCATTCCTTCTTCCAGTAGAAAATAACCTTTATTGCATGCCTTATTTTTCTGGTAAGGGCTTCAGAGAAACTTTATGATGGTGATTTTAAAATACATGGGGGTAACTTGCCTGTTCCAATAGACTTTGTTTTGATTTTGTTTAATTGTCATTTGCTGGAAGATATAAGTAGCTTCACAGTAAAAGAGGGAGTATTATACATAGGTTAAAGCAGGATACTTATTTTTGTCGTAAGAGAAAAATCTGATCTAAAGATATATTTGATTTTTTTTCATGTATGTAATTAGGAATGACCATTTGAGATAGAAGCGGAGATGCCCAGGAGTCCAATTTCCAAAGTAGTAATTTACTATATTTATTTCAAAGTAAGGCTCTATGGCTAATTTTAGTAAATGCCTTGGAACCAAACCAATGTGCTTTAGAAAGATTTGGATGTTTAGTTTTTAACCCTTCCATATTTGCTTTAAAAAATTCTAATAGTTTCCTGTGAATGAAATATATTATAAATATAAGAAAAAATGTTATTTCTTTTTCAGTGCCTTGCTGCAGCAACTGGAAAGTGAATTAGAATGCCACCTGTTATAAAGAGCACATTAATCTTCCTCTAGGGCAAGAGTGATCTTCTTTCTTCTCCATAGTGCCTAACACTGTGCAGAGGAAATAGTAGAAACTCAAACCATAATTGTTGACTTGAAAGCTTGCAGACACAATATCTTGATCTCTACCTACTCTTTGAGAATATTCTTGTCAATGCTATATATAGAAAATGGGTTCTTGTCTAAATCTGGAGACAAGGTTATATGGGTAGAACAGATGCTGACTGTAGTTTACATGCATACTGAACAAAAATTCAGGAACACGATGAAGTAATTTGTATAATCTTCAGAAATTCCATAAAAAGGCCTACAAAAATAGGAGGCTGGTAAACATCCTTCTAACTCATGCTTTCTTTCATTGGTACCACCAATGATCTGGTTTCTAATTCTTTGAGCCATTTTTTATTCTTTTTTTTAAAATCTGAAAACTTTAAAAGACATTCTGTTACTATCTACTATTGCCACTTTACTGGTTACTTTTTGTATTTTTCTTATAAGCAGAATAAAAATAAAAAATCCATTTAAATATTGCCAATACCTACCAGGCAGTCTCCCCTTACCATCACTCTTGTCTTTAGAGGTCTCTTTCTTAATTCTCCAAAAGCACTATACTTCTATCACAGCACTGATTACCCTAAATTGTAACTGCCTGTTATTTTTATCTGTTTCACCCATATTGAGTAGACCACAGGCAGGAAGTATCTTCCATACCTGGTGCAAGTCAAGTGTATAGTAGAAATTCATTATATGTATATTTGTTGGATAAATGAAAGTATGATGCTCCAATATAGCCAAATTTTCTAGCTCACTGTAAAAGCCTTCATTAATCAGACCCTATTTTAATTATCCAATTAATTTATCTATGAGTACCTATTATGTGTCAAGCACTGTTAGGCACTGTGGAAATAATGGTAAATTAAAATAAAATAAAGATGATCCCTATTCTTAATGTTTATTTATTTTTGAGAGAGAGAGAGAGAGAGAGAGAGAGAGAGCATGAGCGGGGGAGGGACAGAGAGAGAGGGAGACACAGACTCTGAAGCAGGCTCCAGGCTCTGAGTTGTCAGCACAGAGCCCTATGCGGGGCTGGAACCCACAAGCTATGAGATCATGACCTGAGCTGAAGTCTGACGCTTAACCAACTGAGCCATCCAGGCGCCCCTAGATGATCCCTACTCTTATAGAACTAATAGTCCAGTGGAGGAGGCAGACACATAATCATACAAATTGCAGCTGTGATCACTATCATTAATTACAAGTATCTAGTGCTATAAGAGCTAATAACACGACAGGATGCGAGGTTGTCTTAATCTAGGAGAAGGTGATACTCAAGTTGTGATCTGAAAGATTACTTGGCATTCCCTAGGTAAAATGCAAAAGAAAAGGTTCCAGGAAGTGCAAAGTGTACCCTGTGAGGCTTGATCAAAGGCACCAGTAGGAAGAGATGAGGCTGGAAAAGTAGTCAGGTGATAAATTATTTAGCACCTTATAGGCCATTTTAAGGAGCTGTTGTTTTTAACCTGAAAGCAACGGGAAACTTATCCATGCTCTACTTGTATTCTAACTACTAGTCCTTTCCACTAATTCAAATCTTATTAGTCATTCAGATGTAGTTCAAGTCTTATGTCCTCCAAAATTACTCCTTGATTACTTCTATCTAGATGGAGTAACCTTTCCATTTTTATAACACTTATTTGTATTATTCATATACTCATTGTAATGGTTCCAATATTGTCCTACCTTGTACTTTTATAATGGTTCCACACATGGCTTTTGGCTCAAGAGACTGTAATAATTGTCTTCTGAATCCCTCTTAAATATGCATAGCCCAGTACTTTATTTATACTACATTCCAAACACATATTAAGCTGTGAAACCAGATACAAACCCATATTTGTAATAGATGAAGGGAAATACTTTGATATTAATGCTCTTCCTGATGATACAAAAGCAATTATTTGGAAAAATGAGAACAAAATCACATTGACTGGTTTTATTGGTTGCATCATGGCAATTATTTCACTAAGTTGACTTGTCTTTTTTGTTGTTTTTTTAAAGCTGTCTTTTCACTACATTTATCAATCAGTACTTTACCCATTGAACAGAATATATTAAATGTGAATTATGGAGCAGCCAATGTGCAGGTAGGAACTGAGGATTTAAATATGAATATAACATGGTCTTGACTATCACAAAGCTCAGAAGATGGTATCCATAGCTATTAATACTAAACACATTTTAATTTCCAAAAAGACCAATATGGATTGGTTGACAGTCATAATCTGTAAGCAACTTGCAAATGATGCATTTCATTTTCATAGAAAATGCAGTCTCACCATAAGATTAGGAATACAAAGTCTTCATCTGGTAGGAAGCATTAAATTAATGCAACAAAGTAATTTTCTCTGTGATTATTGTAGTTACTGATATTGAACATCAAGGCATTGTATAGGTAATGTGAAAAAGCAGGGTTTTGTGAAGATAACAACTCATCCACATTTTTCAGTAATGCCAGGTAAATTTGCTTCCAATTGTGTTGCAACCAGAGCCAGGCCTCCCTGAGGTCTGTGATTTTCTCTGTGATGCCACTAACAAGTTATGGAGCAGTCCCCAGCTAGAACCATCAGCCACTTATCATTAGTTGTTTTTTTTTTTCTTTTTCTTTTTCTCTCTTTTTTTAAGAAGTGTCTTGGCCAAGTATATAGAATTCTGATTATTCACCGTAAGTCCTGGAGTTGACTAAACCTGACTGAAATCTTTGTCTTACTGGAAGGGACACAGCAAGCTGATTCTACTAATTAGCATATATTTTTAAGTATCCTAAAGGTAAGTGAGTTGCAGAGTTAGGTGATTGAAAAAATTTCTGCTTTCTGAGCTGAGATTTGAAAAAAATGTTCCTAAAATTAAGCTGTTTTAATTCATTGCTTAATTTATTAACAGTTAATTAAATGACTGCTTAATTCACTGGGGTACATCACATCAGTGGCTGTTACCCTAAAATCTCATACAGAAGCAGACAACAAAACTTGCAAAAAGGAAAATAAAATTTAAAAATAACCTAATATCCATTGAGAATCTTTTGTTGACATCTTCAGTTATTTCATCCAAAGCAATATAATCTCTAGGAATTATTAAATTATAAGAATTTTTCAAAAAGGGTATACCACCCTGCTATGATATGCTTGCTCATTTCAAAATATTAATGATTATGAGCCAGAATGTCTGTAAACACACTTATCAACTTTGAATACTAGCTAGACTTTCAGCAAGATAAGGGTAACAAGAAAGCTTAACTTTCCCGGTCTGTTTTCAAGGCATGTATAAAGATGTTTAAAAAGGCAGCGGTAGGTGGATTGTAACAATGTATTATTGTAGCTACTCCCTGAATTAATTTATTTAGGTCTCTTATTGTTCATATCTTTTATATTTCCATCATAACAACTGTACTTTTATATGATGAAAATAAGATGAAACAAAATCACTAAGAATATCTACATTGTCTTTGTGCTGAAGGACAGACGGTGACCTGAGTCATGGGCTGCTTTGTCTTTGATTAAAATTAAAATCTTGTACAGATTCCAGTTCTGAACATATGTCTCAAACTCTATGTGCCCACATTATGGTGCATTCAAAATATTTTATACTAACAGACTACAATAGGTAACAATATTCCTTTGTTTCCTACAAAAGAGTAAGTCTGTAAATTGTTCTACTTAGTTGTAAAAAAACCAGCTCAAAATTCAAATACATCCCAATAGCTCTAAATCCCACTGCAATTCTTCCTAATTTAAGGCATTTATGAACTCATAATAGAGGCTCAAGCTGTTCATATTTCTAGCTTATTTTATCTTTCTCTTATTACCTGTTCCACTGAAAGCTTTACAAATCTTGAAAATCCTGCACATGTTAAAGGAGAGACTTCATCCATTAAAGTATACTGCAATATACTAGGAAGAATAGAATCATTGTGTGGTTCATGGAGAACTGCATGACTTATGTGAGTTTATTTTCCTCTCTCTGGTTTGTTATACCAGCTGAGTTTGCCTAGTCATGGAGTGATTAGAAGGTTCTAAATTCTTCAGTTGGACTCTATTTCAAAGTACCTGTTCAACTAGGTGAGGAGAATGCTCTCTGTCTCTCTCTTTCACATTAGGAGATTTGGTGAAATGGTTGGAGGTTAATGTAACATCTTTCTTTCTAAATGCCTTCTAAGAACAAGTACAAATGCACAGTTTATTAAAGAGATTCAACAGTACCATTTTCCTGTCACTTCTTCACCAAGTAAATGACATTTTGAAATATTTTTTTCTAAAGAATAAAAGACCCACCCAACCATTGTATAAAATTAAAAAAAAAAAACTCTTGTGTTAACAATTTGAATCTAGTCTCAAGGAAGCTTGAGTATTATGAAATTTACTGGTGCAATTTGATTACAAATGCTTGTGATTTATAGAAAAGCTCAAGGAAATAGACAGAATTTATATAAAGAGACAAAAACCAAAACAAAGGCATTAGGTAACTCACATGGAGTACATGTCTCATTCATCCTGTTTTTGTCATGTTGGTTTAATGTTAATGACTTGAAGAATATTTGGGACTCATGCTTTCTTACCTTGAGATGTCTAGGGAGTGGTTCAGGATCAAACTCCCAGAAAGATCTTATGTGATAAGGTTTTGGCTACTCCTCAGCCTACATGATTTGAGACTCTCCCCATGCCCTGTCCCTAACCAATTTCTGTAAACTTCCAAAAGACTATAAATTTTTGTAATCCTATTGCTGTATTTGTTCCTTCCTTTGTTAATGGAAAAGTTTGCCAATTAATCTGTCTTTAGGAAACAAAAACATATTGCATATTTGCATGATATTTGATATTTTGTTATTTGCATGAAGTCTTTTAGATGGCACACTTACTACAGATAGGTACATAGTCATATGATTCTCTCCCCCAATGTGACTCACCCGTGATAGTAATAAAATCAATGTTCAGCAAAGATTTATTAATCGATCCTTGTATCTGTCATTCAACTAGTCTTTGATATTACATTCAGAAGGAGTAGAGAATTTTTTATCCTGCCTTATGGTTTCTCCAACAACAGCGATATGAGCCACCTAGCGAGGAAGCACCAGAAAAAAGATCAGACCGTAAGCCTCATCCTTATCTATCAGAGCATGAGAATTGTTTAGGTGATTTTCCCAGTTGATGTTAACCAAGTTCTCATTTCTCATGGTCGGCCTTACAGATCAACCAGAGTAATGTCTTGACATGTCCTCACCTCTTTTCTCCTAGCCCCTAGGTTACCTCATCTCACCACCAAGAAATAGAATGTCAGTATTTGTTGCTTTTGTTGTAAATAATTTCTAATATGTAATTTGTTATCCCTGTAAAATTGTGCTTTCTTCTTCCCTGAATTTTTCTACTCTTTCCTCCTGCTTTTTTTCTTTTCTTTTCTCTTCTCTTAAGGAACAGGAGAGAGGAAAAAAACTCCTGACAAAGGGAGCAGATATAGTGGTTAGTAGGGATGACAAGATCTCCTGATCTTACTATTCTATATTTTACATATTTATGTTCACACTGTTCAACATTTGTACAGACCAGGGTCAGTTTCTACCCCTGATGATGTGTTATCTGAATAGGGTTTCTTTCCTCATAAGCTTGAGAAGTTAAAGCAAGGCTCTCAGTATACATTCAACCTGTACTAGAAAATAAAAGATTCTTTTTGCTTACAGAATGAAATCAACACATATTAATATATTTTCAATATAATTTCTCAAAATATTATTTACTACTGAATAGAAACATAGTTGATATGTTACACTGATAAAAATTCCATGAACAAACTTATGCATTTCCCATATAAGCAAATTTTTTTGTGTGTGTTTTGAACATGTTCTAAGCCAGTAGCATCTATACTTTGTTCTCATGCATAGTGATACATAGATATAGGTACAGACATATTTGTTTTTGATAAATCATGTGAGGGTCACATAAATGTCAGTACAATATGTCATATTTAGTTTAGTATTTGTAGATGTGTTCACTTAGATTTTCGGAATTTCACATCTGTGAAAAGTGTTCTGGTTAAGAATAATAAAAAGTAAGATAATTATTAAAATTCACCTTTGATTTTATATGCAAATATCTGACAGAACTTGAACTGAACAAGAAACATTCAGACATTCTTCCTTTTTTTACCCTTTGGTTTCACTTTGATTTGATTTAGTAACATAAGATTAATGGTGATATAAATTTGGGTTGCTCTTGAGAAAGAAATAATTGAGACTACTAAGATTAAAAATCCTGCATCAATAACCTGTAATTATATGAGAGCTTAAGGGGTTTACAAATATAAAATATGATAGGGCTTCTTTATCAGATAGACTAGCATTTACTTGGAACTTAGTCTGAAAATTAGGAGTAATGTAACCTAGGTTTTAGATATACCTCTAACATTTACTTGCTATATGAGCTTGGACTAATTATTTTTTTTCTCTAGGCCTTAATGCCACTATCTGTAAAATACAATGTTACAACAGATTGTTCTAAGTCATAGACTAACACTGAAATTTTTATTATGACTAGTATTTGGTTTATTTCCCAAATCTCTCTCTCTTTTGAACTACTTAGGTATGTCCACAAGCATATAGTTTAAAAAGTCAAGCAAGACATTAATTTTTACCTGTATTAACTTTTTCATAATTGTAATTTTTGAGTGTCTCTTCTAAATCAGTAAATTAATTTCTATGTATAATTAAATTATTGAAAGCATATGTAAAATTCAGGATGAATTACCATTGTTCCCCCATAATGCTACAGATTGTTTTTTAAAAGTTCTATACACTTAGCAATTATTTTTTGAGACTCTGCTATGTTTTAGCAACATAGCTAAACATCACTTGGTCATGAGCAAGTGATATAAAAATGACAAATAAGGTGCCTGCTCTTATAGAGAGTATATTCTTTGGGTAAGAGACATAAAATGGATAAAAAACAAACACAAATTATCAGCTAGTGATAAATGCCATTCAGAGAAAACATGTGATATGGTAGACAGTGATGGGGTGTGATGCATCATACAGTAAGGGAAGGCCAAGATTTGAATGCCACAAAGGAGCCAGCCACAAGAAGATGAGTGGGGAAAATATTACAGGCTGACAGTATACAAAGGCCCAAAGCAAAAATAAACTCAGCATGTTTGAAGAACTCAAAGCAGATTAGACACTCAAATATTTAGAATTTAAACAGAGAAGGAGAAGTTAGCAAAGAGAAAGATTGGTCAGTGAGGTATGAAGGAAGCCAAAGAGAGCATTTCAAGTGTGAGAGAGTAGTAAACTATGTCAAATATAGATGAGAAGACAATTAGGATAAGAAATGAGAAATGGCTATCAGATGTGGCAGTATGGAGATCACTGAGTGGTGGTAAAGGAAGCCCAATTAATGATGACTGAGGAAAGAATGTGGAGTTATGGAATGAAGTCACCTATTCAAACAATTGTTCCAAGAAACTTTGCTGTAAAGGAGTGGAGAAAGGAAACTACAGCTAAAGGGGCATATTAAGTCAAGAGAAGGTTTTTGTTCTATTCTTTTGAAGATTAGAAATACTAGAATTTGATGTTTGTTGATGGAAATAAATCAGTTGAGAGAGAAAAATGTTTCCCAGAAGAGAGACAGGGTATAATTGTAAAAGCAAAGCTCATGAAGAGATGAAAGTGTAGTTTTCACTGCACAAAGTACATGTTGGCCTTTAAAGTAGAAGCTTTTTATCCAAAGCCATGGGAATAAAGGGAGATTCTGAACATTCATATTTGGTAATTCCGGTTTGATTACTCCCATTTTCTCACTGAAGCATGACAAGGTCATCAACCTACAATCCAAGGCTACAGATGAACAGAGGTACAAGGTTTTAGAAGATAAGAGAAGGAACAAAGTAGTAATTATGGAACATGGAAGAGAACCTACTAAGGAAAACAGAAGACTAATGTACTTTGACTTATGGCAAGTCACTTGGGCTTTCTTCAATTTAGGTTCTTTTTTCTCTAAAATATATGTATCAGAGGCTACATTTAAAGTTGAAAACATGGAATTAAATGTGTAATGAGTCAAAGCTCAATATCTTTTTTTTTTTTAATTTTTTTTTTTTAACGTTTATTTATTTTTGAGACAGAGAGAGACAGAGCATGAATGGGGGAGGGTCAGAGAGAGGGAGACACAGAATTGAAACAGGCTCCGGGCTCTGAGCTGTCAGCACAGGGGCCCGATGCGGGGCTCGAACTCACGGACCGTGAGATCGTGACCTGAGCCGAAGTCGGCGCTCAACCGACTGAGCCACCCAGGCGCCCCAGAAAGCTCAATATCTTTATAAAGTTTTTTTAAACCTCAGAGAAATATTTTAGGAATTAATATCTATTATGGTGAAGAAAAATATATTTGAAGTTCAGTAATTTCTTCTAATTCAGTGCAATATATTTTTCTTTGGTTAAATTCAAGTAAAATTATTCAATGTAATACTTTTTATCCAAAATAGAATATATAATGTGATTCTATTTTTGTAAAATTATTTTTTTTCCTATCTTTCTACCTATATCTGTACATAGATAGCTGGAATGGTATTTAATAAATGTTGATAAAAATGTTTCTGAGTGGTAAGGTTTTGTGTAGTAGTGTTTGTTGTTTAATTTCTTCTTTGTGCTTTTCCATGTTTTATCAATTTTTGTCATATGGTTTCTATAAATTAGTGAATTCATTATTGTTTCGAAACATAGTTTTAATATGGATAAATGTTTTCTTGCTGTAGTAGACAGAATAACAACCCTCCCCCTGCAAAAGATATCCATATCCTAAATCCTTAGAACATATGATTGTGTTTAGTTACATAGTAATGAGGGAATTAATAAGGTTGCAGATGGAATTAAGGTTGCTAATCAGCTGACCTTGAGATGGGGAGATTGTATTGGACTATCAAGGTTGGTCCATTGTAATCACAAGGGTCCTTACACAAGGTAAGAAAACAGAAGAGAGCCAGAGAGATGTAAGCATGAGAGAGACACAGCCCAATATTGCTGGCTTTGAAGATGGTACAATGGGACTATGAGCCAAGGCATATAGGTGGCTTCTAGAAGCTGGAAAAGGCAAGGAAATAGATTTCTTCCCTAGAACCTCCAGAAGGAATGCAACCCTACATTTTGACTTTAGCTCATCAAAACCAGTGTTGGCTGGAATTCTGACCTACAGAACTATAAGATAATGAATTTGCATTGCTTTAAGCCACTAAGTTTGTGGTAATTTGCAACAGCAGTCATAGAAAATGAATATACTTGGTTTTACCCATTTTTTTCCAATTTATTCTTTATACAGCAACGAGAATGAACTTTGTAGACCTGTATTATCTAATATATTAGCCACAGGCCACATGTGGCAAATGAGCACTTGAAATGTGGCTGGCCTGAAATGAGGTGTGCTATATGGGGAAAATTGCACTGGATTTTTAATACTTTAGTATAAAAAATGTAAAATATTTCATTAATGATTTCCAACATGATTGACTTCATGTTGAAATGGTAATATTTTGGAAATATTGGGTTAAACAAAATACAATATTAAAATTAATTTTATGTGTTTTATTTCATTTTTTTAACATGGCTACTAGCAAGAAATTTTAAATTACTTACATGAATTATATTTCTATTAGACATCGCTAATAAAAAGTTAATAAGATACTGTAATTTCCTCCTTTAAAACTCTTTACTAGCTTCCCACTGTATTTAGAATATATTTCAAAACAAATTCTTTAACTTAAACATATAACGTCCTGCATCATTTGACATCTGGTGTCTGTCTGGCTTTATCTTTTACTTCTTCCACTCCATTCTAATGGGCCAAGCCTCTTTCTGCCTCAGGGCCTTTGTACATGTTGTTGGCTGGGCCTGAAAAACTCTTCATCCTACCCTTCATCTGACTGAAAACTTCTCATCTTTCCATTTCAGCTTAGGTCCACTCAGAGAGACCTTTCCTGGCCTCCCACCTGGTCCATTGTGTTCACCATTCATAGCATCCTGAACTTTTTCATAATGGTACTTTTTACAAGTTGTATTGGTGAATTTATTTGCTTATTTTTAAAATTCTCTTCGAAAATGATAAGCTCAATATATGTTTTTTTTAAACCACCATATTCTTAAGGTCAGACAAGGTATAGATGCTCAGTAAATATTTATTCAATGAGTATAGATGATCAAATTAGGTAATGTATATGCAAGCACTTTGTCAACTGTTATATACTATATACATGTAATAGGAAGAGATGGAGGAAGATGGGAAAGAAGAGAAGAAATTGAGTAGTTTTAAACTCTTTTCCTTGCATCAAATTTTAAATAGATTCTCTTGGTATCCTGGGTTATATCTTCAAACCACTGGGAATAAATAGCACAGTAGGCAGCTATATTACACTGCCTTTTTAAAAAACACGTGTATTTTCAAAGACATATTTCTCCTTGAAGGAGGTTTTCAAAGAAGCTCTTCTTAAATTTTTTATTTCTTCTTAAAGAATTTCTTCTTATACAAAGTTCACAAAACTGTTTGCTGATGACTCACATTCCTACTTACCTTCTCTAAGGCATAGATTTCTATTTCCACAGTAGAGGATATCATGTGAATGGAGTAGGAGTGGTGGAGAAAATAAAAAATAATATTAGGGGTGTTTTAGGAATATTTTTCATATAGTAGAAAATCAGAACACAAATGGATCAATGAAAAATACATTTCTACCATCCACTGGTTTCTTTTGGTTTCCTACTTATTTAGTTTCTCCTGTTCTTCTTATCCCATTACCCACTGGTCATTTCAACAACTAAATATACCACTTGCGATACATTCACAGGTACTTTTTGATTGGATTCAGTTGGAATGGTTGACCTGGTAGCCTTGGGTCAATACACCTAGGGTGTGGGAAAGTCTTTAGGAGCCATTGTGATGAGCAGTAGAACATGAGTCACAATTTTCTGCCCTAAAATAGGAAATTGAATGATGGAGAAGATAAACCTTTTGGGAGATTCAGGAAGCCCCAAATATATCTAAAGGCAGCCGGCAACTACTGTATTAGGGACTTGTGCAATTCATCATATTTAGGAGAATTGTGTGTGGTAACAAATATTTGTACAGTCTGTCAATTCACTATTAATACTCTAGGTGAAGCTGTCCAGAGATGTATGCCTACTTGAGACTTAGTTTTTGCAACACCAAAATGAAATAGTGTGTCCCTTAGTGTAACGTTCAGCAGTATTATTATAAACAAGTACATTTGCACTGTGCTTTCTTTATATTTTTCCTTGTAAGAAATTTCTTTTATCACTGACAAAATCAGAGTTTAAGCTTAGGGTTTCTTAAATGACCTTAAAGTAAATTTTCCTACCTTTGTACCTTTCAACAATAGTTTCTGACTTAAAGTTAACCTTTTCATTAGCATTTTAATAGCCCAAAAAGTCTACGTGTACTTAGGAGCACATGGCAATCTGCATTTAAATGGGAATGTTGTAAAAGAGCAACATAAAAATTATTTATGTTAGAAAAAGTTGGTTTTCTGTATTTTGTTTTTGTGTTTTCATACTCATAACCTCTCTATATTTTAAAGAACAATTATGGACACTGTTTTTGAAGTCATTGAATTAATTCTGAAGAAAGTGTTATCAGAACCAATCTCCTACCATTAGTAAGAACATCTTAATTTGATATTTGAAAAATAATGCAGAAGAATTGATATTTCAAAATCAAGAGTGATTTGCTCATTTCAGATTCAAAAACCAAAGGCAAACTAAAACCTTTCAGCTTGTATTTAATGGATGTAAATAGATGATAGATAGATGATAGATAGATAGATAGAGATAATCAGACTTAAGACACTTTTGAAGAATGAGAATATGTAATTATTACAAGATACAATTTAATAAGCCATAATCAGAAAAGTTCTATTACATGATTCCTGGATACTGGCATTGTTTGTCTTAGATAAATCTATTTCTTTTGCCATCACCTTCTTCTCTACCCATACACACATATCTATTATATCTCTATTACACCACTCTAAGTGCTCCTATCTCTGCCTTTGTACTTCTTTCATTCATCGTGTCTCAAATACGACTGCCGAGTTCAAATATCTTTTCATCATTTTCACCACTTACTACCCACGTGGCATTGGCATGTCACCCAGTCTTTTTGTATGTCTGTATTTGTATCTGTAAATTGAGATTAATGGTGGTACTACACAGAATTTTTGTGAATATGGAAAGTAATGCATGTAAAATATTTTGATATAATGCTAGGAATAAATGTAAGCTATTATTTTTATTACTTTATACTATTAATGCTACTACTACTATTTTTCTACCACGAGCTCTCTAAATACCCTACGTTTATTAAACCAGCTCCTTAAAGCATCCTCCTCTACATAGCCCTCCTATATTAAAAAGAATAGATAAGGTCTCTTCTCTCACACCACCTTTGCCTCAGTCTCATTTGCTTCTCGATGTCAAGAGAAAGAGACTGGCAAGGTTAAAAAAGCATATATTTGGCTAATGTAATCCCAACCCAAAAAAGTAACATATTAAAAACAAGGCAGAATATCAAAGCTTATTCTTAACTCCATTCTTTCAGCTTCCTGATATATAGGCCACAGTATTCCTTCATAGTTTGTCTTTGTCCTTTATGCTATGTTTTGCCAACATAGCTCAGTTTTGTAAATTTCCACAGTGTCTTTCTCCTTTCTTCAGAAGTTAGTTCATTTCATTCAGGATCAACAAGAAGTTTCGTGTTAGGAAATTGAGAGAGAGAGGGGAAGTTTTTATAAAACACAAAATCTTGAGGCACTGCCTCTTCTTTTACCAAACAGGGAATTAGATTTGTATGAAATGTATATGAAATTATTAGAGAACCCTACAAGAAGTTATATTCATTTGGTCTGCATTTGTCAGATGTACTGAAATTATTTGTTTTTACATTTTTCTCTATCACCTTAATATGAATTCCTTCAAGACAAAGTCATTGCCCCAGTAATGCTATCTATCTGCTTTAGTCTTTGTCTTGTAAGGGATACTCAGAAGATGTTTATCAAATAAACAGAAGAAAAGATGAAAGGACGAGATCTGGATCTTAACCTCAAGAAGTTTGTAGTCTAGTGGAAAGGACCACCTGTATACATAAATAGCAGAAATCCTCACCTCAGCCTACCTTTTTAGACCCTTCCTCCTCTACTCCCCCCTCCTTCAGTCCACAGGTCACCAAGAATTTGACCTGTATTCTTATACCTCTCTTCTTCTATAGTTTCTTCTGCCTGGAATACACTTTTGCTCATTTTCTGCTTGGTATACTGCTGTTCGTTCAACAAGGTATAACTCTAATAGTATCTTTTCAGTTAAGTCTTCTCTGAGTCTCCTCCCCAAGCAGAATGAATACATATTTCTCTTCCCTGCCCACGTGTAGCCCTTTAGCACTTAGTACATTGAACCACACTTACTTACCTATCATCTCTTCAGCTTTAATGTGAACTCCAAAAGGACTGGAACTTTATCTTATTGATTTGTGTAACTCTAGGACTATATGTCCTAGACATATGTCCAGGACAATGTCTGGCATATAGTTAGTGTTCAACACATGGTCGAGTGAAAAAAATGAATGAATCAATGACTCAACAAATAATTCCTACAAATACTCTAAAAAAGGTAAAATGAGAACTTTGTTTAATAACAATCTATCAGTGGGTGCATGGGTGGCTCAGTTGGTTAAGCGCCTCTCAGTTTCGGCTCAGGTCATGAGCTCAGGGTCCTGAGATTGAGCCCTGCATGTGTACCCTGAGATTCTCTCCCTGTCCCTCTACCTCTCCCCCGCTCACACTCTCTTTCTTTCTCTCTTTCTTTCAAAACAAATCTATCAGTATTGGCTCATCAATTGTAACAACTATACCACATTAATACAAGATGTTAATAATAAACTATGTATGAAGGAAGAACTGAGGGAGTGTATAAAAACCCTACTTTCCACTCAATTTTTCTATAAACCTAAAACTTCTCTAAACAAAATGTCTATTTATAAAAAAGTCTGTTTATAAAAAAAAAGTCTAATGAAAAATAAATTCCCAAGGAGAAAAATAAAATATTTTACCTAAAACTTTCTACTATTATGCCTGTGAACTGGAATTTATTTAACTTTACCTCATAAATATGAAAAGAAAATGAGATGGATATAATTGGGCCTTTGATACTATCAAAAGAAATAAATTTGAATGATGTTAAACAATATGAATAATTGTTAAATTGTGTAGTATGGTCCAAAGTGCCAAATTCAAACTCCCCTTTTCATGGTTAAATTTTTCCTCACCTTAATCTCACTCCTTTTTTACTTTTGTCAGTTCTTATACCTCTGTCTGTCCTTGACTGCCATCACCACTGCCTGCTCTTATGGTAGATTCTGTGAGCATCTGTCATAGCTGTGTGTAGATAAACAAAGCAAAATTAACCACAGGTAAAATTATATCACCTAAAGCATACTATTAACCTTTATGACTTATTGACAGATATTCTGATTAATTGCATGCTTTGATTAATCCTTTTGTAGAGAATAATAATTGACTAATTTTTCATGGGATTCATATGTAGTAATTCATACTCAACATTACAATTATACTAAACACAGTTGAATTTTGATCTGGTATTTGTTCAGGCATTCTGTGATTATTGGATGGTAGATAATGGTGGAGAAAATTGGTTTGAATCTACACTAATTCCAAAATGCACATGGGGATTTATTATTTAAAAAAATACATCGAAATTTGATTGTCATTTACCTTAGTATTATAGAAATCTAGAACCGAAAATATCTTTTTTTAAATTTTTTAATGTTTATTTATTTTTGAGAGACAGAGAGACAAAGCATGAGCATGGAAGGAGCAGAAAGAGAGGGAGACACAGAATCTGAAGCAGGCTCCAGGCTCTGAGCTGTCAGCGCAGAGCCTGATGTGGGGCTCAAACTCACAAACCGTGAGATACTGACCCAAACTAAAGTCAGAGTCTCAACCCACTGAGCCACCCAGGTGCCCCATAGAACAGAAAATATCTCAATTACTCTTGCTTTCTTATTGTTTGGAGATCTGATAAAGTGAGGCACTTTGAAAGTGGATGGACCATACCTGACAAAAACTCACCAAAGATTATATGCCTCATCACCCTCAGTAGCACCACTGGTTTGTTTTGTCAACATTAGCAGATTCTTTAATTTCTGTAGTCATTGAACTGAAAGTAAAAATACAGAATCCCCAAAAGGAAATCACTTAGTTACAACCACAAAAATAAATTGATTCTATATGTGAGCACTTTAAGTTTGGGGTAACACATGGTAAATTCTATTATAACAATTGGCAAGTGGACATCTACAATGTGTGATTGCTTGGAGATATTGTTTTGTTAAAATTCATCCTGAAACAACTGGACCGGTAGCCACATCTTTTAAATCTATTTTGTTAAAAAAGAAAATTCCACTGTTCTAGTACTTGTTTTCATGGGGTTTGTCTTGTATTATCAATCCACTAATATTTTAGAAATATTACAATAATAATCTATTGTTATTACTCGTTTTTATTTAAATTTTCTGGAATTTTTAAGAGTTGGATGGGCCTGTGATAGAAATATCGTTTACTACCCTATGACCCAGCAATAGCACTGCTAGGAATTTATCCAAGGGATACAGGAGTACTGATGCATAGGGGCACCTGTACCCCAATGTTTATAGCAGCACTCTCAACAATAGCCAAATTATGGAAAGAGCCTAAATGTCCATCAACTGATGAATGGATAAAGAAATTGTGGTTTATATACACAATGGAATACTACGTGGCAATGAGAAAAAATGAAATATGGCCTTTTGTAGCAACATGGATGGAACTGGAGAGTGTGATGCTAAGTGAAATAAGCCATACAGAGAAAGACAGATACCATATGGTTTCACTCTTATGTGGATCCTGAGAAACGTAACAGAAACCCATGGGGGAGGGGAAGGAAAAAAAAAGAGGTTAGAGTGGGAGAGAGCCAAAGCATTAGAGACTGTTAAAAACTGAGAACAAACTGAGGGTTGATGGGGGGTGGGAGGGAGGGCAGGGTGGGAGGGAGGGTAGGGTGGGTGATGGGTATTGAGGAGGGCACCTTTTGGGATGAGCACTGGGTGTTGTATGGAAACCAATTTGACAGTAAATTTCATATATTAAAAAATAAAATAAATAAATAAATAAATAAAAATAAATAAATAAATAAAAATTAAAAAAAAAAATAAAAATAAAAATAAAAAAAAGAAATATCGTTTAGTGTAACAAGCATTTAATAGTCATCCTATACAGTTACTTTGAGTATTTGCTTTCATTCTATATGTATCAAGGATTCTACATCTATTTCCATAAGCCTTCTTAAAAGCCAGAATTCTACTGAACTGAGAATGGGGATGTTGTTCATTGTTTTCCAGAAATAGTCTTGAATGCTACTATATTTGGGCAGATGATCACAAACACATCCACATGACAAGGCAACAGATGTAACAAAAAAAGTGCTGTATTTATTTCAAACCCAGAGAGCAATGCAAGTATCACAGAAAATTTGTGCCAATGATTATATATATTCTTTTGCTGACAGCTTGGTCTATAAAGCTGTTGGAGTGTAGCATCAGCAAGTCTAAACCAGAGGAAACTCCAAACTGATGGATAATATTTGATCCAGTAAATGAAATCAAGTAGGAGTTTTAAAACCAGTTACATCTCCTTTCATCAGACATTTCTTCCTCTTGTCACTTTTTTATGGACTATACATGAGAATGAATAGGAAATGTTATCTCTAAGGTTTTTCCCCCTTGTTGTAAAGCAAGACCATTTGTGAGAGGAGGGAATCTTTACAAGTGCATATTTATTACTGATAAGTGATAGTATGTATGTATGATCCAGTGCTTCCAGAGTCTCCTTTGTACAAAAAAAAAAAAAAAAAAAAAAAAAAAAAAAAAAAAAAGTAGGTTTGATTTGAGAAAATTAAACCAAGGTGTTTTGTTTTAAGTATAACAGATAAAATAATTGAATCTGGAAGATTTTTGAAGTCATGTCGTTCATTGATTCCTAAACCTATCATCACATAAACAAACACTTTTTGAAAATATAATCTTGGTCTCCACTCAGAGATTTCAATTTAGGAGATCTGTAATGAGATCTAATAGCCTGAAGGCCTGCTTGGTACTTCTAATATACTGTTTTGGAATGACTGATCTAGTCCAACTCCTTATCCAATGTAGAATCCCCTTTAAAAATCTTTAACATGTGGTCATTCAGTGACGCAAGTCGGTCCATTCCATTGTTGGTTGATTCCAATTGAGAGAACGTTCTGTTAAACAAAAGTCCTAGAAACTTCTCCCCAATAATGTGTTCCCAGAAACCCCACAATGAACGCTCTACAGTCAGACCTGTAGTTAGCCCAACAGAGACTCCTTGTTTTGCTTATATCATTCTGTCTCAGGGACTAAGGAGTGTGTGTATCAACAAACTAAATTGTAATGCAAGGTACATTTATATTGATAAAACAAAAATACCCATGCCTCTTAGTTAACAGCTGAGCTTTGTTTTAATGTTCTCTCAGCAATGGCTTCCAATAACAACTTAAATATTGGCTGAGTATCTAAGATTAAGATTTGTCACATTAATGACAGGACCATCTCAATCAGTGTTGGGAAGTTTGAGAAGTTTGACTGAAAAGCCCCACTAACCTACTCAGAGGTATCAGGGTTACAACTGGATTTAACTCCAGCCTCAGGCTGCTCCTGGAAAAAAAGAGCCCTATCTACTTCTCTTGAACTTCCTTAAGAAAAAAAGACAATCCTGGGAAACCTGTGCCGAGATAATCATACCACTGAGTATAAGAATAGTACACAATTGGGTAGGGAGTGGAATGATAAAGAAGATTCACTTTGAAACTAAGTGGGGTTGGGGGTTGGAGAAAGGGGACCTTGGGAAGCTAAATAGTGAAGTGAACAAAGGGACTAAGTGTGTAACTGACAAGCCTTTTTTTCCCACTGTGTCTTCCTTCTCAGTATGCTTTCTCTTGCTTAGCTCAGTTCTCAACTCTGTCACGCTTCATGTTCTTGTAGAACACCACCCAGGCATGTCCTGAGTGTCTTATTCCAAGTAGCCAGTTGGGGTTGGAGGGACAGATTGTTTACTCTTGGTCTCCATCCAATGGAGACACCAGGGTAGGGTTGGACTGAATGAAATCTAGGGCAGTTATGAGTCTACCCCGATGATGAACCATCTTCAGTTCCAGAGTGAAGCCAACCTAGGAAAGGAAGTTTAAATCTCACCTTGGAGAAGAGAGGTTGTCACAACACAGACCACTGAGAGCAACACTCTGACTAAACCATGAAGGGGTGTGAGCCAAATAAAGGAGGTTACCTGGGCTAGAGCTGAAAACTCTCTATTTACTGAATGCAACTCTTCCATGTAAACACCTGACTAACTTAAGGCAAGGATAGTCAGGGGAGCAGAGAAAAAAAGGGAGGGAGATGGTAATAAGGAAGTCAGAGTAGGGAAAAGTCAAGAAAAGGGAAATTCAAGAGGTAGGAAAAAGAAGGGGATATAATTAAGGATGGTAGAGCATTTCCGCCAGGAATTGTAAGTAATGCAACCACTCTTTTTATTTTTTCATTATTTTTTTTTTTCCTGAAGCCAATTTCTATGGTTAGGATTCAGCCAGTTTGAAATAAAATGACAATAACTTTTTTTTTTTTTTGGCTCAGTGTAACAACCCTTGCTATCTTCTTCCCTTCCTTTTCTGATTTGACTGCATAGGCCCATTATCAGGGAGAGGGGAGCTGAGTGTGCACTGACCTTGCCTCCTCCAATCCCTAATTAGTATCACAAGGTCTTTTTAAAACTGAAATGAAGTTTTTATTTTATTTTTCTTTTTTGCCCCAAGCTTTGTGGAGGTATTAACAAATTTATATATATATATATATATATATATATATATATATATATATGGTGTACAACATAATTTTTTAGAAGTGTATTGCGTTTTTCAAGTTGGGGAACTAGAAAGCAGAGTGAATTTCTTCTTACTCTGATGCAACCAATAACTTTCCAGATTTAACTTAATTTATTTCAATCAAAGAAATCCTAAAAACCCCAATAGTTACAAAAACAGTAACATAAACAATAACATAACAAAAACAATAACAAGCCACATGCCTGGAGATAAAAGTAATTAAAGGGGTCCCATCTTCTGGTTATTCTCTATAATAGCACTTAATTATTTCTGCCATAGTACATATCAAAAGCTGTAATTATCTTGTTTATTTTTCCTGTTTTCTTGTTTACTGCCTGTCTCCCTTCCAGTAGAATTTCAAATCACGAGGGCAGGGATTATTGACTGTTTTCTTCCTTATTATATATATTCCCAGGGCCTATAAGAGTACCTGCATATAGCAAACACACATTAAATTTATTGAATGATTGAATGGTTGAATGAATGCATGAATGAACAAAGGAATGAATGAATGAATGAATGAATGGTGAGGTTCATTGAACAGGAAGAACAATCCCTTAGGAAACAATCAAACCACTAGCCTGTAAAAACCTGTGTTCTCTAACCCCTCCCTACTTCCTTAACCTCATAATCTGCTTTCCCCCTGAGCATCAACTCCTCTTACACATCATGTTCTTCCTAACTCATGGTGTCACATGTGTGATTTCATTTACTGAGGATGCTCTTCCCTGACTTGGCAACCTCTCATCCTTCAGGTCTCAGTCTAAAAGTCACCTTAGTGAGACTTCCTTGGCTATCCCATGAAAGTAGCATCCCTTCCCACCCCCACCTTGTTATATTCTTTCACTGTAACCTGGTCATTTCCTTCAAGGCACTCTTTTTTGGTAATTTGTAATTATGTGTTTATTTATTTTATTGTCTGTTCCCCCTTTCTATGATATCCTTGAGGACTGGGGCTGTCTCTTTTTGCTCAACTCTGTATCTCCTGCACCTTATAAAATCTTTGGTACAGGGTTGAGAATTAGATATTTGTTGATTATATGAGTATAGAGAGGAACAAATCAAATACTAGTATTCCTTTCCCTGCCCCTCAACATACAGACATGCCATCCTGAGGCTTGGTGTTCTTTTAATAGTCTAGGCATGGCTGAGTGCTCTTAGACCACATAAGAAGAAACTTTGGGTCAGAAAAGTCTTGAACCTCAATCACAATTTAATGATTTGAAATGAAGTTTATAAAAATAATTTATCTTGAAAGGAAGAAATATAAGGAAGGGATACAATTTGTTTTCATTTCTCATGCACAAAATAGTTTGGTTCCAAAGCTGGATTTTCTTTATAAATATACTACACTTGTAGCAACATCATATACCATGTCATTTTTTGTCACATGCAGCAAATTCCCAATTGGGTGCCACAGAGCCCTTTGGGAATTTCACTGGCTGGGCCCAGTTAAGGCATTTTAATTTGATCACCTTGAATTGATTACTAACCCTGGGCTGGGTTCCATTCACCCTCATGTTCAGCTGGGAGGCAGGACTTGTATAGGCTCCTGGTCAGTCTTCCCACTGCTAACACTAGCTTTTTCCCTCATGATTCTTCATCTTCCCACCTGTTCTGAGACTCTTTAATACCCCATGACTTTGAGCAGCTGTTGTCTCTGCCTCTAAGTCAGGCATGTGTCCAACAGACAGCTTATATAACTAGGCCCTCAAAGAGATTTTTCCCAAGTGGAGCCACCTCAAATATTTTATTTATGTTAGGATATATCACTTCTGCCTTCTTATCCTTCATAGTAAGTGTCATGTCTCTAAACTTTCTGGAGTTATGTTTATAAATGCAACATCTGTGTGTACTACATATAGACTTTGCTGATTTGCAGCTCTGGCACCATTCCTTGTGTTTACCAGACATTCAGTAAGTATTGTTTAATCAAATTGGATCAAATCTGAAAGCTTATTGGTGTCATTAGAAGAGGTAGAATCCATAAGGACTGTGTTCCAAGGAAGGAAATTTCTTCATCCCTTGACATTTTGAGAACTCCATTTGTGTGGGCAACATGTTTAGGTGAGATTTAGATTGTGGTTTAAGACTAATTACTAACTGCTGGTCTCTATCAGTAACAGGAAGGGTCATTTAGCAAATTTGTGACTGACTATAATTCAGTCACTATTGAAAGCATCTAAAATAATATATATACAAAGTCATCATAACTAGATGTTGAAGATTTTGAATATTCTGACAAGGATTCTGGTTTAAACTATTGAAAATTATGCCTTTGATATACACAAAAAGAAGTACATGAAATAACTGAAAAGAAAATAAGAATTATAAATAGAACATTTTAGTTAATGTTACAACAGAAAGTAAAATTGCATCATATAGCAACATCTAGGTTTTTCTATTTTCAAAAAAGTAGTATCAGAGTATCAAAATGAAGAAGATAATAATATGTAAAAGTAAAAACCTGAAAATATTTGTTGCACTAAATAAATTGAACTATGAAGTTTTTTCAAAGGCTTAAAGTTTTTTTTTTTCTTCTTTACATACAAGCACTAGTGGTCTAAAATTTGAGTTTACAAAACTCCAGTTTCAGACTCCAGAGATACAAACAATTAAGTATGGTAACTTTCCCTTTCTCTATTGAAACTGAATTTCACTAACTCTCAGTTTCATTTTCATTTCTGGATTGTCACTTTGCTAATTCAGGTTTACTTTGTCTAAATGCCTTCTGCTTTGTTGTGCCTGTATGGTTCAGTTGGTTAAATGTCTGGCTCTTGATTTGGCTCAGGTCATGATCTCATGGTTTCTGAGTTGAAGCCCTGCATTGAGCAGTGCAGAGCCTGCCTGGGATTCTGTCTCTCTCCTTCTCTGTCTTCCCCTCCTCCACTCTTGTGCATGCTCTGTCTCTAAATAAAGAAATAAATAAAAATAAATACCATTTGCTTTTATAATCTCAGAAGCCATTTCCCTCACATAGGTCTTGACAGCAGCAGCCCGCTTTATCTGAGACCCCTCCTAAATTTCCAAGGGTCATTTGACTCCACCTTCACCTTGCATCTGCTGCTCCTTTCATTCACCTATGAAAAGAAAAGGAGCTTCACTCACCTTATTTTTGCATTTGACAAATGATACCAACCAATAGTATTTATAAGTTTTGACATACATAATTGAGAACAAAAGTAAAAATTATTTAAAGATATTTCCAAGATTTAGTCAATACTGAGTCTGTGGCGTGTTTGTATAGTTTCTTGATTTGGGCATTTCACGGGTGTAGTATTCCTCTTAGTATGCGGAACTAGCCATTCATACTTAGCCCTCATTTACTTTCTTACTCCCAAGAGCACTGTGATTTATGGAAAATGAGTGCAAAAAGCCAGTTGCCTTGATAATTCAGATCTGGTTGAGAGACTTGGAAATTAGGTGGAATGTCCTTGGTTTTTCCACCCTAAACCTGTAAAACCTCTGATTTTCCTATCCCTGGAGGCAGTGTGCTAGATTAGATACAGATATGTTCTGCCCCAAAGAACCTCAAGAACACCCAGAAATACCTTGATCTGAAACAAAAGGCATGCTTAGGCTTCACGAAGAAAGCTTTGGAATATAAAAATCAGGTTAGAATAAGAATCCCAGAATCTTACCCTAAATCTTACTCTTTATGACAGAAAATTTTCACCACTTGGCACATGGTCTAGTGCTATGCAAATTCTAAATAAAAATGGGATTATGTAAATTAGTATATTGACCAAAATTTGAAAATGAGCTTTAAGTTATAAATGAATTGTAGCTGAACTCTAACATGGGCAGAATGCTGAATATTCAGGAAGAAACATATGGGGTTTTGGTTATTTAGCTCTAGGAACACCACGGACGTATTTAACCAATCTGGCAGATGAAAGATACTGTAGGCATCACTCATTGTCAGAATATCTGATTTAGAGACTATACTTATAAAATTTGGTGACACAAAACAATGGTTTTCCAAATTAAATGTACTTCAAACTAGACTGTCATGCTTTTTCATGCAAATTTTGGTCCCTTGCCAAAGAGAGTCTCATTCACTGAATTTGGTGTTGGCTCAAGAATCTGCATTTTAACAAACAAAGCAAGTTGAATATAGACTACCTTTGGCAACTACTCAACTGTGCCCTTGAAGCATGAAAGTAGCCATAGACAATAGGTAAACAAGTGGGAGTGGCTGTGTTCCAGTAAAACTTTATATATATACTAAAACTGGATTTGACCCATGGTGATATGTAGTAAGCAAAGTTTTCACAGCCTGACCAGGTGCGTTCAGGGTCTAAAGGATTAACTCTTCTTACAAACCTAAAACTTATCGTCTTAGCATTTTTTTTTTTTTGAGCTAGCTTGCAGTTTATGTCTAAGTAACACCTATTAGGCAACTGTGATATTTAAGCTCATTCCCATTTACTATTGTAAATATGAAATAAGGGGAAAAACACATTTCTCTGACTTGTGTACACAAAATAAAGAATTCTCATGACCCATTTTCTCCAGAAAATCTTCCTGGATCCTTGAAGCCCAGTATTCAGAGTTAAACAACACATTCTCTTGCGTATGTTTTCTCCATGATTCACATTGGTAATTCTGAACCCCTCTATGGCAACAGTATTAAGATCATTTGGATAGATTAATGATGGAACACACCTGGCGTTGTGCTATTTCCATTTCTTGCACGATGGCAGACATTGCCAACCATTTATAGTATTCTTTCCTTCTAAGTACATATATGACCACAACATCATTCTCAAGAATTTTAGTTATTTATTACCAACTGACCAGAGTTGGCATGTGAGATGAAACTTACGTGTTGCCCCTTAATAAATTAACCTTGCTATGTGGTATTTTTGGCATCTGTGGTTATTCTATTTGGGGGCACATAATATTACTCCTACTATATCTTAAAGTAATTATAAGCCTTGCCCAAAAGGAGTTCCATAGTATACATTTTGACTAGTTATCATTGTTTTCCTCTTAGGTCATAAGTATTTTAAATTCATTGACTATGCGTACTCTATCATGTTATACCCTAAGATTATTCCAGAAACACTTGTTGACAGATTTATACAGCATCTTTTCTCATTAGAATGTTAGTGTTAATGATTATGATATCATTAGGACACTAAAAACTCCTGCTAATAGTTCACTAATTAAAGTATATTTGAAACCATAAAAACTGATATTATTGGTAATTTGTGAATTGAAGATATGTATAGTCTGGTTTTTGGTCAGATATCTTTGACTATAGAATATTCTTTGAAATAGCATTTCAAATCAATTTGGGTTAATACTTACTGTTAAAAAATTGTTTGGCTTCATAATCAAAATGTCCACTTACCAAGTACATTATAGTATATAGCATTAAATAGACTCCATTGCATAGCATAGTACTGACTCTGCAAACCTGTGATGTCATATTCTGGCTATTTTAATAAAACTTGTTTAGTAAAACTTGAAGAAAACTACCATTTAACAAAACAAAACAGTTTTCAAAAGGTTTTCAATTTTATCCTGGTACATAAAGCTCACGTATAATATGACTGCATCTATTAACTGAGTTGGTAGTCAGTATTTTCCTGTTGGTAGGGTTGGTTACAAAGAAGCATTGATCAGAAACTCAAATTGAATACAATTAAAAGCTAAGTGCAGAGGACTAATACAGCTGTACTAGGTAGCTTGTCCTAAAATTTCTAAGGTAGGACAGTTGGTAAATGGGACTTTTTCAGTGGTGTATGATCTGGGAGGTAATCTCCATCAGAAACCCAGCTTTTTACTTAGCAAATTTGATAGAGGCTCAAGTATCAAAACAAACTAGATGGATAGTAACATCCCTTTATATCTAGTATATGTGTTTCAGCACCAAAACCTCTCTTACAGACAAACCACATTCTTCATGCTTTCCTTACAGTCCCATGTTAGGCCTTGGGAAACATTATCTCACCTCTGATAGTTCCAAATCTTCATGACAGGATCTGACTGTTTTCATTTTTAACCAACTTGCTTCTTTTAAAATATGGAAAATCTCTTCTTCTCAAAAAAGAAAAAAAAAAAAAACCTATCAACAGCTTTAGGCAAAGAGAGGGCATTTGTTAGAGACTTAAGGAAGAGCCATGTCCAGAGATAACATGTTTCCCATCTTTATAGTTCTGATGTCTGTCTTTGATACAGATAAAAACCTCTCTATTCTAGGTATTCTCTAGTCTTGGCACATACCAAAAGCACACAAGAAGTAGGGATAGTTTATAAATGAATGTAGGAGAATGAAAGACATGGAACTTATGTGCAAATTACAGGGAGAGAATAGACAGTGGAAAAAAAATGTTGGTGCAAAGGGACTCTTGTAAAAGAATCTCAAGTCAAGAAATCTGTGATGAGAGCTTTGAGTATATTGCAGGAAATCAGATCCAGATGGTTTTTGTACATGCTCTGGCCAAAATTTTATAAGGCTGGTAAGCTGTTTATTGACAACTCAGTCTACCAAACCAAGAACCCTCATATTCCAAGGTTTAGGTGGGTAGGACCAGCCCCCCGTAAATTTTGTCAATAGATTCAGTGTTCTCTGTCAAAAGTATTGTCTATACTTTTCTAAGCCAAGAATGTTTCCACCATAACTATTATGTCTGGTGCTCAGTAGGCTTCCCAGTTATTCAACCTCACTCTCTGAAAATCACAACATCTGGAAAAGATATGGAGAGCTCATTTACTTTAAAGTGTTAATGATGGTTGACACAGTTCAGTGTGTTTCCTTTCCCAAGGGGGATGTGATTGGGGTATAAGAAATGACCTATTTGAGCAATTTTGAATATTCCACAGTTACATGGGAGAGGGATTGGTGATGTAGCCTACCTTCTTACCGTCCCTGAAATCATAGCACCTATAGGCAATTGACAACTCATAAAGTCGGCCCTGTGGCTACCTATGGGAATATAGGTAAGGAAGTTGGGAAAAGTTGGCTCTCCCAGTATTTGACTCAGCACCATCACTAATCTTTTTGTTTGTTTGTTGTTTGTTTGTTGTTTGTTTGTTTTTGTTTTTGTTTTGTTTGACACTTTGAATTTAGTTTTCTTGAAATTATGCTCTGATAAGTATACTAGACAGTCCTCAGGGAACTTGGGTGGCTTGGTTGAGCGTCTCACTTCGGCTCAGGTCATGATCTCATGGTTTGTGAGTTAGAACCCTGTGTTGAGCTCTGTGTTGACAGCTTGGAGCCTGGAGCCTGCTTTGGAATCTGTGTCTCCCTCTCTCTCCTCCCCTCCCCCCACTCATGTTCTCTCTCTCTCTCTCTCTCTGTCAAAAATAAAGATTAAAAAAAAATTTTAAAAAGAATACTAGAGACTCCTAAAAGACTTATCCCAAGATTTTCTAGAAAAACAATGGGTATTTTATTTTTTTGCTCAAGGTTATTTGGGAAGTGGGACAGAGGAGCATTCGAAGTTCAGGACAAACCCTAGGATATAGACACCAATTATAAGGTACTAGCCAGGCCTTTGGAAAGCTACTCACCACACCCAGGGAGCTTAATGCTAAAAATGAAATGACTAATTTGTTGTTTTAACCCAAATAATTCCTCAAGTTATTTTATCTATCCAAACAATTACCTGGCAGTAGGTGTAATTGATTTTTTTTTGTCTTGGTGACAGATGGGAAACTAATACTTGTAATATTATAAACCATGCCTGAGCAGAAATCATTAGATCAACTTGAATGTTAATATACAAAACTATTCTTGTTTTTAATAAATGGTCTGTTCATTGGTATAGAAGATACTTTTTATTATCCTTTTTATTTCTTTCCACATAGTTCAGGGTTTAATATTCTAGTCTAGCCATGCTTAGTTATAAAATCAACATACACGCCTGTTACTGAGCACAATATAGTGACTGTCAATGTGTTTTTCCCCCCACAGTGACTATATTTGTGCCCAGTGAGAATTGAAAATCAAAAACTGTTTATTTGACTGGTCCCATTTCTCTTAGCTTATTAAAATTACTGCCCAAAATTACTACTTTGTACTTGTGTACAAGTACAAAGACCAGTTTGAAATGTAAAAGTTAGTGATATGTATGTGGCACCAAAAGCATTATCCATAAAATAAAAAAATGGGCTTTTTAATAATTTAAAACTTCTCTATAAAAGACACTGCAAAAATAAGGAAAAGGCAAGGCACAGAGTGGGAGTAAATATTTGCAAATCACATATATAATAAAATACTTGAATCCAGAATATATAGAGACCACTCAAAACTCTATAATGAGGAAAACAACAATCTAATTAAAAATAGGTTGGATGGGCACTTAACCAAAGAAGATATACAAATAGGAAATAGACACAGGAATAGATGTTAAACATTATTAATCATCAGGGGAATGCATACCAAAACCACATTGCGTGACCATTACATGCCCATTAAAATAGCTATAAAAAATATTGACAATACTAAGTGCTGACAGGGATGTGGAGCAACAGGAAATTTCATATATCCTCCTGGTAGGAATGGAAGATGGTTCAGCCATGTAGGAAAATGCATTGGCAGGTTCTTATAAACATATGCATACCATATGACCCAGAAATCTTAAAAAGAAAAAATATGTTTGCACAAAAAATCTGCACACAGTATTTATAGCAGTGCTATTCATAATTGCCCCAAACTGGAAATAACCCACATCCACTTAAAGTGAATAAATAAAGGTGCTGTGGTGCATCCACCCAGTGAAATGGTATTCAGCAATGAAAAGGAATGAGCCATTGATATATGCAGCAGTATGAGTGAATCTCAAATGCATTATGCTCGGTGAAAGAAACCAGACACAAAAGATTACATACAATATGATTCCATTTAGACAGTATTCTGCAAAAGGCAAAACTATGTGAAGAAAGAAGATATCAGTGTATACCAAAAGGTTAAGTATGGGGAACGAGACTGACTTCAAAGGGACAGCAAAAGGGAAGTCTGAAGGGTGTTAAAACTGCTTTGTATCCTGTTTGTGGTGGCGGTAACAATATTCTATGCATATGTTAAAGTTTATAGAACTCTACATGCAGAAATGTTAAAAAGATAATTATTATACATTAATCCTTACAGTCAAGATTTAAAAATAAGTGAGGTTTGGAAGGCAGCTATGTTCACCATTATTCCACCAACAGTTCAGGACTTCCAGATGTACAAAGCTGTAGTATAAAACAGCATGGTACTGGCACAAAAATAGACACTTCAATCAACGGAACAGAATAGAAAACCCAGAAATGACCCCACAACTATATGATCAATTAATCTTCAACAAAGCAGGAAAGAATATCCAATGGGGAAAATAGAGTATCTTCCACAAATGGTGTTGGGAAAACTGGACAGGAACATGCAAAAGAAAGAAATCAGACCTTTTTCTTATATAATACAAAAAATAAATTCAAAATGGCTGAAAGACCTAAATGTGAGACCTAAAACCATCAAAATCCTAGAGTAGAACACAGTCAGGAACCTCTTTGACATCAGCCACAGCAACTTATTTCTAGATTTATCTCCTGAGGCAAGGGAAACAAAAGCTAAAGTAAACTTTTTACAGTTTAAACTGGGACTACATCAAAATAAAAAGCTTCTACACAGCAAAGAAAACAATCAACAAATCTAAACAGCAACCTCCAGAATGGGAGAAGATATTTTCAAATGACATATCTGATAAAGGGTTAGTATCCAAAATATATAAAGAATTTATCAAGCTCAACACCCCAAAAATGAATAATCCAATTAAAAATGGGCAGAAATTGGGGTGCCTGGGTGGTTCAGTAGATTAAGTGTTCGACTTCAGCTCAGGTCATGACCTCAAGGTTCATGAGTTTGAGACCTGTGTCGGGCTCTGTGCTGACAGCTCAGAGCCTGGAACCTGCTTCAGGTTCTTTGTCTCCCTCTCCCTCTACCCCTCCCCTTGCTCATGCTCTGTCTCTCAAAAAATGAATAAATGTTAAAAATTTTTGTAAAAATGGGCATAAATGAATAGACATTTTTCCTAAGAAGACGTACAGATGACCAAAAGACACATGAAGCATGCTCAACATCACTGATAATCAGGGAAATACAAATCAAAACTACAATGAAATATCACCTCACACCAGCCAGAATGGATAAAATCAAAAACACAAGAAACAACAGGTGTTAGCAAGGATGTGGAGAAAGGGAAACCCTCTTGCACTGTTGGTGGGAATACAAAATGTGCAGCCACTCTGGAAAAGAGTATGATGTTCCCCAAAAATTTAAAAATAGAGTATGATGTTTCTCCCGAATTAAAAATTTACCCTATGATCCAGAAATTGCACTATTAGGTATTTACCCAAAGGATACAAAAATATCAATTCAAAGGGATACGTGCACACTGATGTTAATGCACCCCACTGTTGGTGGGAATGCAAAATGTGCAGCCACTCTGGAAAAGAGTATGATGTTCCCCCCAAATTTAAAAAGGAGTATGATGTTCCCCCCAAATTAAAATTTTACCCTATGATCCAGCAATTGCACTATTAGGTATTTACCCAAAGGATATAAAAATATCAATTCAAAGGGACACATGTACCCTGATGTTAATAGAAGCATTATCTATAGTAACCAAATTATGGAAACAACCATGTGTCCATGCACTGATGAATGGATAAATAAGTGATAAAGAACCAGATGGACTTAACAGATATATTCATAACATTCCATCCTTAAACAGCAGGATACACATTCTTTTCAAGTGCACATGGAACATTCTCCAAAATACATAGCATACTAGGTCACAAATCAGGCCTCAACAAGTACAAAAAGTTGGAGACCATACCATGCATATTTTTTTCACCACAATGCCATGAAACTTGAAGTTAATCACAAGAACAAATCTGGAAAGAGCACAAATACATGGAGGTGAAACATCATACTACTAAACAATGAATGGGTTAACCAGGAAATCAAAGAAAACATTTAATAAAATTCATGGAAAGAAATTAAAATGAAAATGGTCCAAAACTTTTAGAGATGCAGTAAAAGTGGTCCTAAGAAGGAAGTATGTAGCAATACAGGCTACCTCAAAAAGGAAGAAAAATCTCAAATAAACATCCTAACCTTACACCTAAAGGTGCTGGAATAAGAACAACAAAGCCTAAAGCCAACAGAAGGAGGGAAATAAAGATTAGAGCAGAAATAAATGGGGCATCTGGGTGGCTCAGTTGGTTAAGCATCTGACTTCGACTCAGGTCATGATCTCACACTTTTTTGTGAGTTCTAGCTCCACATCAAGAACAGTGCTGACAGTTCAGAGACTGGAGCATGCTTCAGATTCTGCATTGGAGACTGGAGCATTCTTTGGTCTCCCTCTCTCTGCCCCTCCCCTGCTCATTCTCACTCTCTCTTTCTCTCTCTCTCAAAAAAAGGAATAAACAATAAAAAAAAATTTAGAGCAGAAATAAATGTTATAGAAACTTAAAAAAATAATAAAAATTAAAAATAAAACAGGTAAATTAAACCAGGAGTTGGTCCTTTGAAAAAATAATAGGGGCACCTGAGTGGCTCAGTCAGTTAAGGGGCCGACTTCGGCTTAGGTTATGATCTCAAGATTAGTGGGTTCCAGACCAATGTCAGGCTCTCTGCTGACATCTTGGAGCCTGGAGCCTGCTTCGGATTCTGTGTCTCCCTCTCTCTCTGGCCTTCCCCCGATCATGCTCTGTATCTCTCTGTCAAAAAAATGAATAAGCACTAAAGAAAAATTTTAAGGAAAAATAACAAAGTTGATAAGCCCCTAGCAAGACTTATTAAAAAGAAAAAAGACCCAAACAAAATCATAAAAGAGAGAGGAGAAATAACAACCAACACCACAGAAATAAAAACAATATTAAGTGAATATTATGAGAAAATATATGCCAACAATTTGGACAACCTGGAAGAAATTGATAAATTCCTAAAAACATATAAAATACCAAAACTGAACCAGGAAGAAATAGAAAACTTGAAAAGACAGATCACCAGCAAAGAAATTGAATCAGTAATCAAAAATCTCCCAACAAACAAAAGTCCAGGACTAGATGGCTTAACAGGTGAATTCTACCAAACATTTAAAGAAGTGTTAATACCTATTCTTCTCATACTATTCAAAAATAATAAAATTGGAAGGAAAACTTAGAAATTCATTCTATGAGATCAGCATTTTCCTGATACCAAAACCAGATAAAGACCCCACTTAAAAAGAGAACTACAGGCCAATATTCTTGATAAACATGGACACAAAAATTCTCAATAAAATACTAACAAACAAAATCCAACAGTACATTAAAAGAATCACCACAATCAAGTGGGGTTTATTTCTGGGCTGTGAGGGTGGTTCAATATTCACAAATCAATCAATTTGATAACACCACACTAATAAAAGAAAGGATAAAAAACATATGATTGTATACAAAGATCCAGAAAAAGCATTTGACAAAATACAACATCCAAACCCTCAACAAAGTGAGGTTATAAGGAACATACCTCAAAATAATAAAGGTCATACATGAAAAACCCACAGTTAATATCATCCTCAATAGAGGAAAAACTAACAGATTTTCCTCTGTGGTCAAGCACAAGACAGGGATGTCCATTCTCACCAGTTATTTAACATAGTACTGGAATTCATAGCCTCAGCAATCAAACAAACAAAAAGAAATAAAAGGCATCCAAAATAGCAACAGGGAAGTCAAACTTTCACCATTTGCAGATGACATGATACTCTATATAGAAAACTTGAAAGACACCACCAAAAACTGCTAGAACTGATACATGAATATAGTGAAGTCACAGGATACAATATTAATGTACATAAATGTGTGGCATTTCTATACACCAATAATGAATCAGCAGAAATATAAATCAAGGAATCAGTCCCATTTACAACTGCACCAAAAACTATAAGATACCTTAGGAATAAACGTAACCAAAGAGGTAAAAAATTGTTCTCTGAAACCTATAAAACACTGATGAAAGAAATTAAAGATGTGACAAAGAAATTAAAGATGACACAAAGAAATGGAAAAATACTCCATGCTCATGGATTGGAAGAACAAATACTGTTAAAATGTCTATCTTATCCAAAACAATGTACAAATTTAATGCAACCTCTATCAAAATACCACAAGAATTTTTCACAGAGCTAGAACGAAGAATCCTAAAAGTTGTATGTGACCTGAAAATACCACTATTAATAAAAGCAACATTGAAAAAGAAAAGCAAAGTGGGAGGCATCACAATTCTGGAATTTACATTCCAGAAGCTGTAGTGAACAACACAGTATGGTACTGCCACAAAAATAGACACATAGATCTATGGAACAGAATAGAATACCCAGAAATGAACCTACAACTGTATGGTCAATTAATGTTCAACAAAGCATGGAAGAATATCCAATTGGAAAAATATATTATTCTCCACAAATGGTGTTACGGAAACTGGACAGCCAAAGAATGAAACCAGACCACTTTCTTATACCATACATAAAAATACATTCAAAATGGATGAAAGACCTAAAAGTGAGACCTGAGACCATCAAAATCCTAGAGTAGAACACAGGCAGGAACAACTTTGACATTGTCCATTCCAACTTCTTTCTACATTTGTCTCCTGAGGGAAGGGGGAAAAAAGCAAAAACAAAAAACAAAAAACAAAACAAAACAAAACAAAAAAGCCATTGGAACTACATAAAAATAAAAACTTCTGGACAGCAAAGGAAACAATCAACAAAACTAAAAGGCAGCCTCCAGAATGGGAGAAGATATTTGCAAATGACGCATCTGATAAAGGGTTAGTATCCAAAATATACAAAGAACTTATCAAACTCAACACCCCAAAAATGAATAATCCAATTAAAAATGAACAGAATACATGAATAGACATTTTTCCAAAGAATACAAAGAGATGGCCAACAGACATGAAATTATGCTCAACATTACTCATCATCAGTGAAACACAAATCAAAACTACAATGATACATCAGCTCACCCCTGTCAGATGGCTAAGATTAACAACATCAAAAACAGCAGGTGTTAGTGAGGATGCAGAGAAAAGTGAAATCTTTTATACTGTTGGTAAGAATGCAAACTGGTGCAGCCACTCTGGAAAACAGTATGGAGGCTCTTCAAGAAGTTAAAATGGAATTGCTCTATAACCCAGCAATTGTACTGCTAGGTATTTACCAAGAGGATACAAAAATACTGATTCAAAGGGATACATGCACCCAGATGTTTATAGAAGCATTATCCACAAAAACCAAATTACAGAAAGAGCCCAATGTCCATCAACTGATGAATGATAAAGAAGTGAGATCTATCATCTATCTATCTATCTATCTATCTATCTATCTATCATCTATTTATCTATCATGTATCATCTATAATGGAATATTACTCAGCCATAAAAAAGAATGAAATCTTGCCATTTGCAACAACATGGATGGAACTAGAGAGTATTATGCTAAAGAAAATAAGTCCATCAGGAAAAGACAAGTACCATATGATTAAACTCATATGTGGAATTTAAGAAACAAAACAGGTAAGCAAAGAAAGAAAAAGAGCGGTAAACTAAGAGAAACACTCAACTATAGAGAATAAACTGATGGTTGTCAGAAGGGAGGTGAGTGAAGGGATGGGTGAAATAGGAGATGGGAATTAAGGAGTGGACTTGTGATCAACACAGGGTGTTGCATGGAAGTGTTGAATCACACTGTACACTTGAAACAAATATTACACTGTATGCTAACTGGAGTTTTAAAAACTTAAAAAATATGAAAAAAAGAAAACCTAAAAAAATAAGTGATGTTTTAATTCTGCACTACACACTTTTTTATCTTATTTGCAACACTCCTCTAGGCATCTAGTCTTTCCTCAGTTCTTTCTCTCAGCTTTTATGATGTGATCTGATGAACCAATTCACACAAAAATTCAAATGATACTAATATGTACATGTATTTCTTTAGTAGGGTCATTTTAATTTGATGAGATCACAGAAGTCTTTTTTTAATGTTTATTTATTTTTGAGAGAGAGAAAGAGAGACAAAGTGCAAGCAGGGACAGAGAGAGATGGAGACACAAAGTCTGAAGCAGCCTTCAGACTCTGAGCTGTCAGCAGAGAGCCCAATGTGGGGCTTGAACCCATGAACCATGATATCATGACCTGAGCCAAACTTGGATGCTTAACCAATTGAGCCACTCAGGTGCCCCTTAAGTTAAAGTAATGCATCTCAGTGAGTTGGATTACAAGCATTGGCCGTGAGTAAAGGAGACATTGTAAGAGATTAGAGCCATAACAGCCTTCTATACATTTTTGAAACTGAATCATATTTGCTTATTTTTTCAAATATTATTTTGGAAATTGTAAATTGTGTAAGAATATGGCATAGTCTATGTGGTACTATAGATGAATATATGTGTATATCCCTCCCCAATACTGATTACACTCAGATCAGGAAAAGAAATTATAGTTGGAATGAAAAAAAGTGTCTTGATATCTTAATTTCTTAATAAAAGATATCATTTAATTGATGAATTTCTTATATAAAAATTCTGAAACCAGGTAAGCTTATTGTGTGTGTGTACACACACATGCATTATTTTTATTGTTACTTCTCAGGGCTGAGTGACTATGCTTGCATGTAAAGTGCTTTTTAAAAGTTGTTTAATAGTGAGATTCCTTTTGTAAAGTACAAAATGTTTAAAGCAAAAATTTACTCTTTATTCATTTTAAAAGCTAAATTTATATGTTAGATTTCCTTTAAGTGTGATACATCTGTGCAAGAATTGGGAGGTTTCAAACATGCAGAATTTATTACCAATTTTTCTTTTTATTCTTACTGATACCAAATAGAGGTAAACCAGATTTTATGAGTCATAATACAGACAGTATAGTGAATATCTGTACATCCATCATATAAATTCATGTATATTAGATCTCAGTAAAAGTAATAAAAGACCTTAAAATAAATTAGACTTGCAGTTCTTTCCAAAGTGAGCCCAGCAACAATGTGTCTGAATTAGAATACTTTACCTTTATTGATTTTCATTTTCATGTCAGGTTTGTAAAATATTTCAAGGTGTATATCATGGGTGCATATGACATATGATCTTAATTGTACTTTTTTGCCTCTGTCAAAATCAGATGAAGTGGAAACACAGGGATTACTAAAACTATGATAGGATGCTTACCTTACCTACCTAGAGGCAGGTACTAGGAACTCTCAATCTTGCATTGCATCCACTGAATCCCAATATCACTGACCAACTTCATTTAAAAGCACTCCAATCAGAATATTCCTTGAGAAGAACAACAGTAAAACAGAAAATGTTACAGTGGGTTAAGAAAATAGTTGAGTGGCTGAATGTTTAGTCATATCCATTAACCTTCAATTTGGATGATTTGGATAGAGGAAGAAGATTTTGTTTTTAGTGTGACAATGAACAAATCAATAGTTTGATCAAAATATACTATTACAGTTTAAAAGTATAAGATGGATAATACAGTATCAGAGAGGCCAGTAAAGCCATGGAGGAAATTGTTTCAACCTGAGAAAGAGAAGAACTCATCAAAACTAATATCCAGAACAAGACTAAATAGTTGCATTTCATCAAAATAAAATGGTGATTCAGTGCTTAAATATTATCAGCTTTTTGTTCTTGCAGGCATTCTAGCTCCTACCCCCCAAAGTTAAGCATCTTCCATCTTCCCCCATCCACTTCAAGGGGAATGCCTAAGAGCAAATGAAATTTGAGCAATGGCACAGAGGTGGATTACTTGAGAAATACTGATCTGGTTAAGCACCAAATAAGGAATATGCCAAGAATTAAGGAGAAGCTTTAGCTAGAAATGAAGGAAAGACTGAAATGGCATATGTCATAAGATCCCAAAGCAGCCAGCTCCAAATAAGGGGGACAGGGATATTAAATTAGAATTAGGGAAAAGAGGTAAAAGACCAGATTTGGTAACCCAAAGGAGTAACTATTGAAAACTCTGTTTTGAGGTGACTTTAGGAGGTGATTTGGGATGGGGTATCTGTGTACATCAGAGAGAAGTGCTGTATTGGGAAAACAAAACTTATGGAGCTATAGACTCCCTTTTTGTGCCCATTCTTTGAACTAAGCTGATATCTTTGCAGCTTTGGGCCTTTCATATGGGCTGGTTTGTGGTGAACTACAACAAAACTGGCTTTACTTAAAATGGAGTCCTTTAACACATCAGAGTGGTACAATTGCAGGGTATTGCTGTGGCATTTCTCTTCTCCCATTAGTCCTCAAAACCCCAAACAGAAAACAAATAACTGGGAATAAGGAAGCTATGCATATCTCAGGTTCTTATAGAAAATGAGAAGAGACATAGTGCCCTCACTCTTGTCAGTTAATAACTCACCTTTATGCCCTGTTGCCATTTGTAAGCTTGAACCCTACATCTTCTGTCATCTCGGCTTGATTATTAGTCCAGTTCTTGTATGTTTATGACTTCACTTCCTTTGTGCTGCATATGCTTTACTTCAGATCATGATTAGATCCTGTGTTTCTGAGCCTAATATCCCAACTACAAGTCCTAGTTGCCCCTTGTACAAATGTTTGGTTTTGGAGTTTTTACATGAACTGCACTATGATTCCTATTAATACCACTACAGTGGCCAGCCAAAAGTGCCCAAGACCCTTCCCCTAGCAGAACTTCTGTTGAACAAGAAAAATGAAGGAACAGGATAGAAGAGAAATGATACTGTAGAGACATTAGGGTAGCTCAGAGACCCTAGTTAGCAATTTGTATTTTATTTCAAAAGAACAAGAACCATCTTCTCCTATAAAATGTCTCTTGGTCAGAGAAAAACATACTGCATAGGATGGATAATTGCCCTGGCACAAAGTAGTGTTATGTGGGTTTGGAAAGGAGCCAAGCCCAAAGAGAAAAGAAAATATCAGTGAGAACAGGATAGGAAGTTGAAATTTAAGATCAACATGCATAATGAAAAATATTTGGTGACCTTAGGTGACTACTAAATTAAACCTGGTTTAAAATATGATTTGGGTGTTTGGGAACAGAAGTTCTCAGGTATATTTCCCTTTTGACTACTATTTGTAACTGCAAATACAAGGTGAGGACTGCCTGGGTGAATGTTTTTCACAGCTAAATTGAAACATACTGACTCATGTAGAAAAAAGTCATGGAGATTTACCTTTCCAAGTAAATTCATATACCAACCCAGAAAACATCCCCCAAAATGACAGCATATGAAAGGTTGTCCCCTTGGAAAAGGAGTTCAATTTCGAATTATCTATACTATAGACCTTGAAAGTCTGTTGTCATTTTGTCCGATGAAAAATGGAGATGTTTGACTTAGTGACCGATGATCTGCCCAAGAGTGTTTTCTTTCTTCTATTACTGCTTCAATTGTATATTTACTGAATTAGCTGTGATTGATGATAACATTTAAAGCCCTTGCTAGTTTTTTCTGGTGAAAAGATGGCATATTTTAACTATGTTAATAGTTTTAGGTTTAAGTGTAGCACAATATATTTTTATAATCTTTCAAAAGTGAAGCCAAAATTTATACAAATGGATTCATTCTGTCTTTAGCCCAAGCAACTCTGACAAAAAGATGTCATTTAAAGTAATGTTGCTCATCATTCAGAGATGCAAAAGCTGAAGGCTACATTGCTTTGATATGAAATAACTTTGTAGTTTTTGAATGCCTGGCAAAATCTGTATATGTCACTAACAGCAACTTAAGTAGTTTGTACAGCTGGGGCCAAATGTACTACTAGGGGGAAAATATCACTGACAGCAGTAATTTTAAAATAAATAATATAGCTAAAGAAAGAGTTTTGTTCAGAAACACAAACTTCCATAAAAATGGTTGTGGAATATTTGATCATTTTAAAGGTTTATTAATATTGTGAACAATGTGAAGTGTTGGTAAGGACAGCAGACTATAGGGCTACTTTTTTTTTTTTTTTTAACTTAGGCAGTCTTATTTGGAATTTGGTGTATATCAGATTTAGGGTGAGTAACCTAAAACTTTTTTTCCTAAAACTTTTTAAGAAATGATAACAACTGAATATTATTTTCTACTTGGTATATTCCTCAATGAAGAATAGTTTATACTCTTACCTCGTAAATATGACTGTGGGGGAGTAAATACAAGGGTTTGCTCATATTGTCTCTTTTGGTGTGACTACTGTATTTCAGTATTGTTAGGTTCTTAGGTCTATTTGAATGCCAATAGCTAAATTCTGTAAATGGAGAAGAAAGATAATTTGGGAAATTACCCTGTAAGAGATGGGATTATCTGTCTGTAGTGCTGGATAATTAAGTATTCACTTAAGCCTCTAGGCCTCAAAATGAACTCTCAATGTTTCTAATATTAAATAAGCCTAGGTCTCCTAAAACATGCCAGTTTATATGTATTATAATCACAAGGTTCAAGCCATTTTCTCATACCGACAGCCTTAAACTGAAGTATACTTAGTTTATAAAAGTCAAACCAAGACATGACAGGTTCCCAGAGATGTGTAAACATGTCCCTGACTGATGAATATGCTGAACTGAATCGTATTTACAGGTGGTAGCCTCCATTCTGTTCCAAATTTGGTGTGTGTGTGTGTGTGTGTGTGTGTGTGTGTGTGTGTTTGCGTGGTTATATAACTTACCCATAATTTTGATAAGTGTTTCTGTAGGGACTTTGGATGGTACCTCATTAAGTACAGGGAGATAGTAGGGCACCCAGAAATGAGTTCCTTTGCATGTGATGTATAGTAGTACCTTGGTTGACCCCTGCTGACTTGTGCTTTTGAAGTATACTTTTAATACTATAACTGTTTTCCACAAAATATTTGACCTATAGCATTCATAAATAACAACTACAAATATAGGCTCAGTATTATGAATTGGGTTCTTGTATATCTGGAGTATAAGAATGTGCAGTGTTCTGACAATAGGCCCAGGTAAGCAAATTCATGAAGCACAGCTTTGTTTAATCTCTTTAGTATTACCCTCTATTGCTATCCACACATGTTAACTCTGTATATTCCCAATTATGGCAGCATAATTAAAAGCCATCTTTGACCTTTAATGACCTGAAATGGAACAAACTTCTCATCTCCTGCACGATTATAATTTTCAGCTAGGACAAAAAGCACACCTAGAGCTATGCCTACATTTCCGTCATTAAAACCCCCACCTTTGTAGTATTTCCCAATCTGAGCCCCCTAATAATGTGCAGCAAAATCCCTATGCCCAGACTGTTTGGCACAGGGTCATATGATGTGTCCTTTCTCCTTTATAGGAATACAATGAGTCTTCATTGCAAAGGGTAGATCATAACATATAAGCACTTCATATGTCATTGAATTGACAATTTAAATCTATTTAGATGTTTTCTAATTCAGTCTAACAGCCTATTGGTAGTAACCAGTTAAATCCATTAAACCAGTAATAAATCTAGACTTTACTTGTCTAAAGGCTAGCCTCAGATCATCAATGGTCCTCATGGTATACTTTATAAATAGTCCAGTAAACAACTGTGAGAGAAAAAAGCAAAACTATTTGTATTGAAGTTTTCAGTGTGTAGTTCAAGGAAATTTCCAAGAATGGAAGTTTGTGAAGAAAATCAACTTCGCATAATATGAATAATAATCTCTTCTGTTTGAGTACATTTTCTTGAGGGGGGGAGGGGCAGAGTGAGGGAAAGAGCCCAGTGTGGAGCCTGACATGAGGCTTGATCTCATGACCGTGAATTCATGACTTGAACCTATATCAAGAGTGGAAGCTTAATAGTCTGACCCACTCAGGAACCCCTGTTTGAGTAAATTTTTATATTTATAGAACACATTCATGCGCATTTATAAATTTGATCTTTACAATAACCTTATGAGGACAGTAGGACAGACATTGCTATTCCCATTTTACAGATGAGGAAATTTAACAAATTTTGTTGAGGACACACAGACATAAATGATGGAGGCCACAACTCAATCCTAAATCTGTTTTTTTTTTTTTTTTTTTTTTTACTTCTCTGTTAGAATTATAATAGTCACTGTTGGTGTTTTTATTTTTAATTAGATGAATTAATTAGTGACATTACTCATTTGTATCTCTGTGTCCTTTCACCATGTGCCCTCTTACTCAGAATGTCCCTTCCCTTTTCTCCTAGGCCTAGCTCAAATCCTACTTGCTTCATGAAAACTCTGGTTATTCATGGATCTTTCCCTTCTCAGAACTTCTACAGAACTTCTAGTTTATACTCTAAAATCCAGCATTTAATTTTTACTGCCTTATATTTTATCCAAATTGAGCTGTAGGAATGAAACTGAAACTGATCTCTTTGTATAATTGGCTTTTACATTTTTAACATAATCAATAAAGTTGCTTTATTTATAATTTATAACTAAAAGCAGTACAATGATAAATGCCGATTACTAAAAGTTTTTACTGCTAAATTGTATAATTTACAATTTTAATGTAATATTTTTTTTTTTAATTTTTTTTTCAACGTTTTTTATTTATTTTGGGACAGAGAGAGACAGAGCACGAATGGGGGAGGGTCAGAGAGAGAGGGAGACACAGAATCTGAAACAGGCTCCAGGCTCCAAGCCATCAGCCCAGAGCCTGACGCGGGGCTCGAACTCACGGACCGCGAGATCGTGACCTGGCTGAAGTCGGAGGCTTAACCGACTGCGCCACCCAGGCGCCCCTTAATGTAATATTTTTAAAGTTTTTATTTAAATTCCGGTTAGTTAATATACAGTGTGATATTAGTTTCAGGTGTACAATATAGTGATTCAACATTTCCATACAATACCTGGTGCTCATCACAAGTATACTCCTTAATCCCCATCACCTATTTAACCCATCCCCCCACTAACCTCCCCTCTGATAACCATTCAGTTTGTTCTTTATAATCTGTTTCTTGGTTTCTCTCTCTCTCTCTGCCCCCCCTTCCCTTTTTCTCCTTTGCTCATTTACTTTCTTTCTTAAATTCCACATAAGAATGAAATCATATGGTGTTTCTCTTTCTCTGACTGAATTATTTTCCTTAGCATAATACTCTCTAGCCCCAGCCACATTGTTGCAAACAGCAAGATTTCATTCTTTTTATATGAGTGAGTAATATTCCATTGCATATATATGCCACCTCTTCTGTATCCATTCATCAGTCAATGGACACTTGGGCTGTTTCTGTAATTCAGCCATTTTAGATAATGCTGCTATAAACCTCAGGGTGCATGTATCACTTTGAAGTAGTATTTTTTAATCTTTGGGTAAATACCTATCATTGCAGCTGCTGGATCATAGGTTCGTTCTATTTTTAACTTTTTGAGGAAGGCCTATACTGTTTTCCAGAGTGGCAGCGCCAGTATGAATTCCCACTGACAGTGAAGGAAAGTTCTCCTATCCACATCCTTGCCAATAGCTCTTGTTTCTTGTGTTTTTGATTTTAGCCATTGTTACAGGTGTGAGGTGATATTAAAAGGAAACTTATAGAATAGGAGAAGATTTGCAAATTATATATGTGATAAAGTGTTAGTACCCAAAATATGTAAAGAACTTATAAGACTCAACATCCAACAAATAATCCAATTAAAAATGGGCAGAAAACGTGAATAGCCATTTTCCAAAGAAGACATACATATGGCCAACAGACACATGAAAAGATGCTTAACATCACTGATCATCATGGATATACAAATGAAAATTACAATGATATATCTTTGTATAAATGGCTTTTTAAAAATGTTTATTTATGTATTTTGAGAGAGAGAGAGAGAGAGAGAATCCCAAACAGGCTCCATGCTCAGTGCAGAGACTGACAGGTTCTTGATCTCACAACCATGAAATCACAAACTGAACTGACAGCAACAGTCAGATGCTTAACCAACTGAGCCACCCAGGCACCCCTGTATAAATGGCTATTAAACATCATATCCCTTGTCCTCTCCCTTTTCTCCCATGGGATTATCTTATGGCCTGCACCCAGAATTATCCCTTCACAGGAAGAGTGTCAGATGTACCTTTCATTAAGGTTTTTTACCTGCCAGAGGGAGGTAATAATTACTGTTTTACAGGACTGTGATAGTTGAATGAGAATTAATACAAAAGTGCTTGGCATTGTTTCTGGCATGTGGTAAGGCACTCAATAAATAGTGTATCATGCAAATATTAAAGTGTTAAAAAGAGTGAGAAAAAGTAAAGGCAGTGTTTTAAGTCTTTTTTAGCCTTTTTAGTGATTCCCTTTGGCTTTAGGCATGCCTGCATTTCCACCGTTCCCTTTATGAACATCTGTGCTTTGATTACATAAACATTCTTGTTTCCCAGATTAGTCTACCCATAATAACATCAGTGAAAGGATGAGGTATGTGTGTAAGCATAATATCTATAAAGAGAGGTTAAAACCACTTTTGCATACATATTGTCTGCAGGTACCCATGCCATCCAATCCAATTTAATGCTGCTTTGTATGCTGAATGAAAGACACAAAGAAATTTGGTGAATTGCCCATTAACTACATTCAACAGAGGGATGGGTAGAGTTTCTCCTCACTGACAGTCATGAATTTATAGACACTGTCTCTTTATTACATGTGAAAAGTTCTCCAGTGTGTAATTACTAATCCAAATATAGTCATGTGGCCTTAAAAAATACCTTTAAGACACTTTTAGGTTCTTCCTGAGGTTACATTTCCAATTGTACCTTTGATTATAGGAGGTACTTAAAAGTATGCTCATCCCTGGCACAATCTCCAGTGTTCTTCCTGTTTTGATAAATAACACCTTTAAAAGAATTTTGCATCATCTTGTGATGATCTAAACTTGATGTGTACATTAAAATAAAGGGTGGAATGACCAGTTCATATACAAAAGAAGAAATCCCTTGAAATTTTGCCTAATTTAAAATTAAATCAGAACTTTCTCTTATTTTGAGGCTATTATTGATCTTTTTAAAGTTACTTTTTTAAATGATAAGGTGAAAAACAATATAGTTAGCAGAAATCATAGATTTTGGTTTCAAGGAAATTTCAGAGGTTGTGATATCTATCTTCCTGTCCAAACTAGTGAATAAAATTGCAAAGTAACAGGTAAATTTGAAACACTGTTTATGGAAGCCTCAATAAAATTCCTATGCAGAGAATTTTCTAGCAAGTGACATTCCCTATAACAAATCTTATTTTGACCCTCTGTATGCTAGGACAATTATAAAGGGTCCTCGTGGGGAAGACCTGGCTTTGTTGATGTATCCGAAATATCTTGGGGTGCCTGGATGACTCAGTTGGTTAAGGATCTGACTTCTGCTCAGGTCATGATCTCACAGTTCATGAGTTCAAGCCCCGTGTCGGGTTCTGTTCTGACAGTTTGGAGCCTGGAGCCTGCTTCAAATTCTGTGTCTCCCTCTCTCTCTGCTCCTACCCCACTGACTCTCTCTCTCTCTCTCTCTCAAAAATAAATAAACATTGAAATATCTTTCCCACTTTTATTGGGCTTTGTTTCTATTGCTCCTGGGAGATCAGGAAGTGTTTCATTTTGAATTTATATCTAATAGATAGTAAAAGAAGTCTTTACTGTTTTATAGCCTCTCAGTATTATAAATAATGATATGAAGCTCTCAAAGGACCAAAATTCTCAAAGATTTTTCCACATTCAACTCTACATGTCATGTGTAGCTTATATGCCCTAATTGTTCATCCCACTGAAAAATAAAAAAAAAAAAAATGAGAATCCTGACAGATTTGGTATTGAGCATTAGACTTTAATAACCTTAGCCCTAAAATCAGACATTTTTATTAGCATTTTGAAAGTATATTTTAAAACTTGTAAAACAGGGATTTGAAGTGACTTGACATGGATAGTACGAGGAGGCATGGTGTACATTTACTGCAAAACTACAGTATGACCATTGTAGAAAGCCTTTTAAAAGTTGATATCTGCTTTTGAGGAGGAACACTGAGATATTCAATGTACCCTACCTCCATTGGGAAGTAAAATTGGGAAATAGCCTATGTATGTATTTAGGACGCTTCCATCTCACCCTCCATACTTGTTTTTATTGTGAACTCCCATCTATCCAGTGTCTTACATCTTCACACTACCACAAGAGCACATACAAAATCTTCTACATCTTAGACACAAGGTAAACATTTGGTATTAATTAATGGTGTGGATGAAAGTCCCTTTGACTTTTAGCCAGTTTCCCTCATTTGCAAGACTGCCTTCATCAGGAGTTCTAGGTTCATTGCTCAAAAATAATTTAGGCTGTGTATGCTCCATGTCAAATGAATCATCTGAGTTCTGTTTATTCTTTCTGACCATTGACAGTAAATTCAATCTAGGCCACTTATTCAGTCTTTTTTAATCATTAAAGCAAACCATATGACCTAGCCAAATTTGCATCTTATTGATTTTGTAGGTCCAAAAAATCAAATCAGACTGACTTTTTTGTAGTCCATCTATCACTTAACACTTGACCTGTACATGGCAAATCCAGCCACAAGTAAAGATGTGCCTTATGCAGATTCATAATAAAAGTCCTATTTTCATTTTAGAATCTCTCAATTACCTTTGTCGATGGCAAGGAAATAACACTCATGTATTCTCTGTGTTGTACACTTCATGATCTTCCTCCCTCCACTGTTTCTCCTCTAGTAATTGCTCTAAACTGGAATTATAGTGCCAAGTCAACAGGGAAGAAACAAATGCCTAAAAAGTACAAGTTTTTTAGGACACCATAACAAAATAATATAAAAATACTGTATACTTATTTTATTTTCTAGCATGTAGATTGAAATGGGTCTAGGGAAGCTGTGATCTCTATTCTTTTCAATTAGCCTGCAACCATCTCAGCCTCTTTCAGCAGCTTTAAAAAATATAACCTGTTATATTTTTACATTATTGCAGATTCATATGTACCGATAAGAAACAATGCAGAGATCCCATGTACTCTATACCTAGTTTTCCCCCAATTGGGACCTCTTGCAAAACTGTTGTGTAATATCACAGACAGGATATTGACATTGATGCAATCCACCAATTTTATTTAGATTTCCCAGTTTTATTGGTACTTAATTGTGTATGTGTAGTTCTATGCAGTTTTATAACACCTATGAGTGTGTGTAACCACCACCACAGTTAAGACACTGAACAATTCCATCACCACATGTTGCTCCTTTTAAGTACATCAGCCTTCCTCTTCCTCCCTGACTCATTTTCACTGGCATTGAATCCTGGAAATCACTAATCTCTCCTCCATTTCTAAAATTTTGTTATTTCAAAATGTTACATAAAATAATCATACAATATGCAGCCCTTTGGAGTGGCTTTTTTTCCCTCGAAATAATTCCTTGGAGATTCATCCAAGTTGATGCATGTATCAGAAGTACATTCCTTTTTAATGCTGAATGGTATTCCATGTTATAAATGTACAACCGTTTCTTTAACCTGTTAAAGGACATCTTGGCTCTTTTGGAGTTTGGTCTATTATGAATAAAGCTGCTATAAACATTTGTGCATTTGTGTACAGGTTTTTGTGTGAAATAAGTTTTTATCACTGTGGGATAAATTCCCCCAAACTAAAATTTCTAGATTATATAATAGTAGAGTATTTAGTTTTATAAGAAACTAACAGTATTTTCTAGAGTGGCTATTACACTTTACATTCTTGACAGCAATGAATGAGTGATCCATTTGCTACACATTCTTGCCAGCATGTGGTGTTGTCAATATTGTTTTATTTTACATTCTGATTACTGTATAGTGATGTTTCATCATGGTTTTAATTTGGATTTCCCTAATGAATAAGAATACTGAACGTCTGGGTGTCTGGGTGGCTCAGTTGGTTAAGCGTCTGACTGGCTCAGGTCATGATCTCCTGGTTTGTGGGTTCGAGCCCTGCATCAGGCTCTGTGCTGACAGCTTGGAGCCTGGAGCCTGCTTCGGATTCTCTCTCTCTCTCTCTCTCTCTCAAAAATAAACAAACATTAAGAAAAGAAGAATACATCTTCTATGCTTATTTTCCACCACTATACCCCTTTGATGGAGTGTCTTCATGCTTTGTGCGGTCATTTTATAAGTCAATTGTTTTTTTTTTTTTTTCTTTTACTCTTGTTTTCAGAGTTCTTCATGTATTCTATATACTATTCTTTTTCAGATATTTGGTTTGCAAATATTTTCTCTAAGTATGAAACTTGTCTTTTTCTCCTTTAAAATGGTATTTAACAGAACAAAATGTTTTTAATTTGGAGATGCCCAATTTACTATTTTTTTTCCTTTTATGGATTGTGTGCTTTTGTTGTCAAGTCTAAGAACTCTTTGCCTAACCCCAGATTCCCAACATACTCTATGTCTTTTTCTAAAGAATTTATACTTTTAAATTTTATACTTAAGTCCATGAGCCATTTTGAGTTATTTTTGCATAAGATATGAGTTTTAGGTTGAGATTCATTTTGGGGGCTATGGATATCCAATTTTTCTGGCATCACTTTCGGAAATTGCTATCTTTCCTTTATTGAATTGCTTTTTACTTTTGTCAAAAGTCTATTTTGCATATTTCTGTGGGTCTATTTCTTGGTTTTACATTTTTTCATTGATCTATGTATCTAATTCCCACCAATGCCACACTGTCTTGATAATTGTAGCTATATGATAATCCTTAATATCAGAGTGATTCCTCTTAGTAAAGAGGAATTGATTTTTCTTGGTCAAGGTTGTTTTCACCATTCTAGGGCCTGTGCCTTGTCACATAAATTTTAGAATAAGCCTGTTTATGTCTGAAATATGCCTTGCTAAGATTTTTTAAGAAATTGCATTGCACTTAAAAATCCATTTAGGGAGAACTAATATCTTTAGTATCTTGAGTCTTCCAATTTATTAACAGGGCTATTTATCTCAATTTATTTAGCCTTTGATTTTCTTCATCAACATTTTATAATATTCCACATACAGATCCTGTACATGTTTTGTTAAATATATGCCCTAATTATTTCATTTTCTTTGGAGAGATTATAAATGGTATTGTGATATAAATTTTATTTTCTACATTTTCACTATTAATATATGGAAATATAGTTGAGTTTTCTGTGTTGATCTTATACCCTGTGACATTCTGAACTCATTTATTAGTTCTAAAGTTTTGGGGTTTTTTTTTGGAGATTCCTTGGGATTTTCTATTTGGACAATTATGTCATCTGCAACATTATTTCTTCCTTTGCAATATGCATGCTGCTCTCCTCTGCTTTTCTTGCAGAAGCTATAACTTTTATTGTAGTAGCTATAGCTTCTAGTACTATGTTTAATAAGTGTGGTAACAGAACACATCCTTGTCTTGCCTTATTCCTGATATTTGGATGGAAATATTCAGTCTTTGACATTAAGTGTGATATTAGCTGTAGGATTTTGGCTCATGTTCTTTATCATTTTCAGGTAATCCCCTTCTATTCCTAACTTGCTGAGAGTTTTTATCATAATTGGTATTGAATTTCGTCAAATGCTTTTTCTTAATCAATTGACATGATCTTATGATTTTTATTTTACTATTAATATGATAGATTACACCAACTGAATTTAAAATATTTCGCCATCTCTACATACTTGGTATCAAGGACACTTGGCCATTGTGCATAATTCTTTTTATAAATTGTTGAATTTCATTTGATATTTTGTTGATGATTTTGCATCTAAGCTTTTGAGAGACATTGAAATAATAGGTTTCTTTTCATAATCTTTTTCCGGTTTGTTATCAGGGTAATACTGCCCTCAAATAATGAGTTGGTAAATGTTCCCACCTCTTTATTTTTTGGAAGAGACTATATAAAGCGGTGTTTATTTTTTCTTTAAATAGTTGTTAGGATTCTTCAGTAGAACCATCTTGGCCTAAAAATGTATTTTTCAGAGGTTTTGAAATCACAAAGTCTATTTATTTTATTTTTTTTAATTTATTTTTTTTAAGAATTAAAATAAGGTTTTTATTTTTTTTTTCAAGATATGAAATTTATTGTCAAATTGGTTTCCATACAACACCCAGTGCTCATCCCAAAAGGTGCCCTCCTCAATACCCATCACCCACCCTCCCCTCCCTTCCACCCCCCATGAACCCTCAGTTTGTTCTCAGTTTTTAACAGTCTCCTATGCTTTGGCTCTCTCCCACTCTAACCTCTTTTTTTTTTTTTTTCTTTCCTTCCCCTCCCCCATGGGTTTCTGTTAAGTTTCTCAGGATCCACATAAGAGTGAAAACATATGGTATCTGTCTTTCTCTGTATGGCTTATTTCACTTAGCATCACACTCTCCAGTTCCATCCACGTTGCTACAAAAGGCCATATTTCATTCTTTCTCATTGCCATGTAGTACTCCATTGTGTATATAAACCACAATTTCTTTATCCACTCATCAGTTGATGGGCATTTAGGCTCTTTCCATACTTTGGCTATTGTTGAGAGTGCTGCTATAAACATTGGGGTACAAGTGCCCCTATGCATCAGTACTTCTGTATCCCTTGGGTAAATTCCTAGCAGTGCTATTGCTGGGTCATAGGGTAGGTCTATTTTTAATTATCTGAGGAACCTCCACACTGCTTTCCAGAGTGGCTGCACCAATTTGCATTCCCACCAACAGTGCAAGAGGGTTCCCGTTTCTCCACATCCTCTCCAGCATCTTTAGTCTCCTGATTTGTTCATTTTGGCCACTCTGACTGGCGTGAGGTGATATCTGAGTGTGGTTTTGATTTGTATTTCCCTGATAAGGAGCGACGTTGAACATCTTTTCATGTGCCTGTTGGCCATCTGGATGTCTTCTTTAGAGAAGTGTCTATTCATGTTTTCTGCCCATTTCTTCACTGGATTAATTGTTTTTCGGGTGTGGAGTTTGGTGAGCTCTTTATAGATTTTGGATACTAGCCCTTTGTCTGATATGTTTTGCAAATATCATTTTCCATTCCGTTGGTTGCCTTTTAGTTTTGTTCATTGTTTCCTTTGCTGTGCAGAAGCTTTTTATCTTGATGAGGTCCCAGTACTTCATTTTTGCTTTTAATTCCCTTGCCTTGGGGGATGTGTCAAGTAAGAAATTGCTGCGGCTGAGGCCAGAGAGGTTTTTTCCTGCTTTCTCCTCTAGGGTTTTGATGGTTTCCTGTCTCACATTTAGGTCCTTTATCCATTTTGAATTTGTTTTTGTGAATGGTGTGAGAAAGTGGTCTAGTTTCTTCCTTCTGCATGTTGCTGTCCAGTTCACCCAGCAACATTTGTTAAAGAGACTGTCTTTTTTCCATTGGATGTTCTTTCTTGCTTTGTCAAAGATGAGTTGGCCATACATCTGTGGGTCTACTTCTGGGGTTTCTATTCTATTCCATTGGTCTATGTGTCTGTTTTTGTGCCAATACCATGCTGTCTTGACGGTTACAGCTTTGTAGTAGAGGCTAAAGTCTGGGATTGTGATACCTCCTGCTTTGGTCTTCTTCTTCAAAATTACTTTGGCTATTCAGGGCCTTTTGTGGTTCCATACAAATTTTAGGATTGCTTGTTATAGCTTTGAGAAGAATGCCAGTGAAATTTTGGTTGGGATTGCATTGTGTAGATTGCTTTGCGAAGTATTGACATTTTGACAATATTTATTCTTCCAAATCATGAACGTGGAATGTTTTTCCATTTCTTTGTGTCTTCTTCAATTTCCTTCATAAGCTTTCTATAGTTTTCAGCATACAGATCTTTGACAACTTTGGTTAGCTTTATTCCTATGTATTTTATGCTTCTTGGTACAATTGTGACTGGGATCAGTTTCTTTATTTGTCTTTCTGTTGCTTCATTATTAGTGTATAAGAATGCAACTGATTTCTGTACATTGATTTTGTATCCTGCAACTTTGCTGAATTCATGTATCAGTTCTAGCAGACTTCTGGTGGAGTCTATCAGATTTTCCATATATAATATCATGTCATCTGCAAAAAGTGAAAGCTTAACTTCATCTTTGCCAATTTGGATGCCTTTGATTTCCTTTTGTTGTCTGATTGCTGATGTTAGAACTTCCAACACTATGTTTAACAACAGCGGTGAGAGTGGACATCCCTGTCATGTTCCTGATCTCAGGGAGAAAGCTCTCAGTTTTTCCCCATTGAGGATGATATTAGGTGTGGCTTTTCATAAATGGCTTTTATGATGTTTAAGTATGTTCCTTCTATCCGACTTTCTCGAGGGTTTTTATTAGAAAGGATGCTGAATTTTGTTAAAGGCCTTTTCTGCATCGATTGACAGGATCATATGGTTCTTATCTTTTCTTTTATTAATGTGATGTATCACATTGTTTGATTTGCGAATGTTGAACCAGCCCTGCAGCCCAGGAATGAATTCCAATTGATCATGGTTAATAATTAATTCTATATGGTGTTGAATTCGATTTGCTAGTATCTTGTGGAGAATTTTTGTATCCATATTCATCAGGGATATTGGCCTGTAGTTCTCTTTTTTTACTGGGTCTCTGTCTGGTTTAGGAATCAAAGTAATGCTGGCTTCATAGAATGAGTCTGGAAGTTTTCCTTCCCTATCTATTTTTTGGAAGAGCTTGAGAAGGATAGGTATTATTTCTGCTTTAAATGTCTGGTAGAATTCCCCTGGGAAGCCATCTGGTCCTGGACACTTATTTGTTGGGAGATTTTTGATAACTGATTCAATTTCTTCGCTGGTTATGGGTCTGTTCAAGTTTTCTATTTCTTCCTGTTTGAGTTTTGGGAGTGTGTGGGTGTTTAAGAAATTGTCCAATTCTCCCAGGTTGTCCAGTTTGTTGGCATATAATTTTTCATAGTATTCCCTGATAATTGCTTGTATTTCTGAGGGATTGGTTGTTATTACAATCAATTCCATTTTTATTCATGATTTTATCTATTTGGGTCATCTCCCTTTTCTTTTTGAGAAGCCTGGCAAGAGGTTTATCAATTTTGTTTATTTTTTCAAAAAACCAACTCTTGGATTCATTGGTCTGCTCTACAGTTGTTTTTTTTTTTTTTTTTTTTTTTTTTTTTTTTAGGTTCTATATTGTTTATTTCTGCTCTGATCTTTATTATTTCTCTTCTTCTGCTGGGTTTGGGGTGTCTTTGCTATTCTGGTTCTATTTCCTTTAGGTGTTCTGTTAGATTTTGTATTTGGGATTTTTCTTGTTTCTGGAGATAAGCCTGGATTGCAATCTATTTTCCTCTCAGGTGTGCCTTCCCTGCATCCCAAAGTGTTTGGATTGTTGTATTTTCATTTTAATTTGTTTCCATACATTTCTTAATTTCTTCTTTAATTGCCTGGTTGACCCATTCATTCTTTAGTAGGGTGTTCTTTAACCTCCATACTTTTGGAGGTTTTCCAGATTTTTTCCTGTGGTTGATTCAAGCTTCATAGCATTGTGGTCTGAAAGTATGCATGGTATGATCTCAATTCTTGTATACTTATGAAGGGCTGTTTTGTGGCCCAGTATGTGACTTTCTTGGAAAAGGTTCCATGTGCACTCGAGAAGAAAGTGTATCCTGTTTCTTTGGGATGCAGAGTTCTAAATATAATGGTCAAGTCCATCTGATCCAATGCATCATTCAGGGCCCTTGCTTCTTGATTGATCCTGTGTCTAGGTAATCCATCCATTGCTTTAAGTGAAGTATTAAGTGGAGTATTAAAATCCCCTGCAATTACCACATTCTTATCAATAAGGTTGCTTATGCTTGTGATTAATTATTTTATATATTTGGGGCTTCCGTATTCGGTGCATAGACATTTATAATTGTTAGCTCTTCCTGATGGATAGACCCTGTAAATATTATGTAATGCCCTTCTTCATCTCTTGCTACAGCCTTCAAAGTCTAGTTTGTCTGATATAAGTATGGCTACTCCAGCTTTCTTTTGACTTCTAGTAGCATGATAGATATTTCTCCATCCCCTAACTTTCAACCTGAAGGTGTCCTCAGGTCTAAAATGTGTCTCTTGTAGACAGCAAATAGATGGGTCTTGTTTTTTTTTATCCATTCTGATACCCTATGTCTTTTGGTTGGAGCATTTAGTACTTTTACATTCATTGTTATTATAGAAAGATATGGGTTTAGAGTCATTGTGATGTCTGTAGGCTTCATGCTTGTAGTGATGTCTCTGGTACTTTGTCTCACAGGATTCCCCTTATGATCTTTTGTAGGGCTGGTTTAGTGGTGATGAATTCCTTCAGTTTTTGTTTGTTTGGGAAGACCTTTATCTCTGCTTCTATTCTAAATGACAGGGTTGCTGGATAAAGGATTCTCGACTGCATATTTTTTTCTGTTCATCACATTGAAGATTTCCTGCCATTCCTTTCTGGCCTACCAAGTTTCAGTAGATAGATCCGTTACTAGTCTTATCAGTCTCCCTTTATATGTTAGAGCATGTTTATCCCTGCTTTCACAATTTTCTCTTTATCCTTGTATTTTGCCAGTTTCACTATGATATGTTGTGCAGAAGATCGATTCAAGTTACGTCTGAAGGGAGTTCTCTGTGTCTCTTGGATTTCAATGCCTTTTTCCTTCCCCAGATCAGGGAAGTTCTCAGCTATGATTTCTTCAAGTTCACCTTTAACACCTTTCCCTCTCTCTTCCTCCTCTGGAATCCCAATTATGCATATATTATTACGTTTAATTGTGTCACTTAGTTCTCTAATTCTCCCTTCATACTCCTCGATTTTTTTTACCTTTTTCTCAGCTTCCTCTTTTTCCATAATTTTATCTTCTAATTCACCTATTCTCACCTCTGCATCTTCGATCTGAGCTGTGGTCGCCTCCATTTTATTTTGCAGCTCATTTGTAGCATTTTTTTAGCTCCTCCTGACTGTTTCTTAGTCCCATGATCTCTGTAGTAATAGATTCTCTGCTGTCCTCTATACTTTTTTCAAGCCCAGCGATTAGTTTTATGACTATTATTTTAAATTCATTTTCTGTTTCCTTTGCTGTGCAGAAACATTTTTTCTTCATGAGTTCCCTATAGTTCATTTTTGCTTTTAATTCCCTTGCCCTTGGGGATGGGTATTGAGGAGGGCACCTTTTGGGATGATCACTGGGTGTTGTATAGGAAACAATTTGGCAATAAATTTCATATTAAAAAGTCATTTTCTGTTACATTGCTTAAATCGTTTTTTATCAGTTCATTAGCTGTCGCTAGTTCCTGGAGTTTCTTTTGAGGAGAATTCTTCCATTTCATCATTTTGGATAGTCCCTGGAGTGGCGTGGAACTGCAGGGCTCTTCTCCTGTGCTGTCTGGAGTAACTTGCATTGGTGGGCGGGGCCGCACTCAGACCTGATGTCTCCCCCCAGCCCACCACTGGGGCAAAAGTCAGACTAGTGTGTACCTTATCTTCCCCTATTCCAGGGGCAGGACTCACTGTGGAGTGGTGTGGGCCCTGTCTGGGCTACTTGCACACTGCCAGGCTTGTGGTGCTTCTTCGATGGGATCTGGTATATTAGCTGGGGTGGATCCACAAGGTGCACAGGGGCAGGAGGGGCAGACTCAGCTCACTTTGCCTTCAGTGGTCCACTTCGGGAGGTGCCCTGTGGCACCAGGAGGGAGGCAGACCCTTCAGAGGGATGGATCTACAGAAGCACAGTGTTGGGGGTTTGTGCAGTGCTAGCAAGTTCTGTGATGAGAACCAGTTCCCTTTGGGATTTTGGCTGGAGGATGGTCGAGGGAGATGGTGCTGACGAGTGCCTTTGTTCCCTACCAAGCTGAGCTCTGTCTTCCGGGGCTCAACAACTTTCCTTCCCATTGTCCTCTAGCCCTCCTGCTCTCGGAGCAGAGCTGTTGACTTATAACATTCCAAATGTTAAGTTCCACTGGCTGTCAGAACACACTCCGTCCGGCCACTCCGCTTTTGCAAGCCAAACTGGGGGGCTCTGCCTTGCAGGATTGGCTGCCCCTCCACCACCCCAGCTCCCTCCTGCCAGTCCGTGTAGTGCTCACCGCCTCTCCACCCTTCCTACCCTCTTCCGTGGGCCTCTCGTCTATGCTTGGCTCTGGAGAGTCTGTTCTGCTAGTTTTCTGGTGGTTTTCTGGGTTATTTAGGCAGATGTGGGTGGAATCTAAGTGGCCAGCAGGATGCGGTGAGCCCAGTGTCCACCATCTTCCTCTGTCCGACAAGATTATTTTAAAATGTATATGGAAATTCAAAGGATCTTGGCCAGTAAAAGTGGTGATACAGGATACCAATTGACATCCAGACAAAGAGTTGCAGAGAGCGAGGTGTGGGGAAAGGTGCGGGGCCCCCATGCCACAACAGGTGTACCACTCTCCCCAACCTCTAGGTGTTCACCAACCAAGACACTCTTATTTTTTATTTTTATTGTGGTAAAACATACATTACATAATACTTATACTTTTAATGATTTGTAAATGTATAATTCAGTGACGTTAAATACATTCACAATATTGTATATCTGTCACTACTATCTATAGCCAAACTTTCACCATCCTGAACATAAATTCTATTCTCATTGAACAATAACTCCGTTTCCCCTCCCCCATCTTTTGGTAACCATTATGCTACTTTCTGTCTTTATGAAAGTGGAATCATATAATATTTCTTTTTACGTCTCTGGTTTAATTTACATATTTTCAAGGTCCATCCATGTTGTAACATATATCAAAATTTAATTATTTTTTTCTGTCTGAATAATATTCCATTGTATGTTTAACCTACATTTTGTTTTTCCACTTATCTATGAATGTGTGTGTGGGTTGTTTCCCTCTTTTTGTAAATAACACTGCTATAAACATTAGTGTACACATATCTATTTTAATCCATGCTTTAAATTGTTTGACATGTTCTCAAGAATGGAGTTGAGTTGCTGGATCATGTGGCAGTTGTTTTGTGTTTAAATCTTTGAGAAATCACCAAACAATTTTCCATATTTTCTGCACAACTTTCATTCCTACTGGTAAGGCACAGATATCTAATTTCTCCACATCTTTACCAATGCTTGTTTTTTAAATCTTTATTTTTGAGAGAGAGAGAGCACAAATGGGGGAGAGGCAGGGCGGGGGAGGGGGGGATAGAGGATCTGTCATGGCCCTGCACTGACAGCAGAGAGTCCAATGTGGGGCCTGAACTGGCAAACCACGAGATTATGACCTGAGCCAAAGTCAGATGCTTAATGGACTGAGCCACCCAGGCACCCCACCAATGCTTATATTATGTTTGTCTGTTTGCTTTTAATAAAAGACATCCTACTAAGTGTGAAGTGGTATTTCATTGTGGTTTTGATATGTATTTCGCTAATGATTAATGATGTTGAGAATCTTTTTTGTGTGCTTATTGTCCATTTGTATGTCTTTTTTTTAATATGAAATTTATTGTCAAATTGGTTTCCATACAACACCCAGTCCACATCCCAATAGGTGCCCTCCTCAGGGCCCATCACCCACTTTCCCCTCCCTCCCAACCTCATCAACCCTCAGTTTATTCTCAGTTTTTAAAAGTCTCTTATGATTCGCCTCCCTCCCTCTCTGAAAGTTTACAGCCATACCACCCTGAACGCGCCTGATCTTGTATGTCTTTTTTTAGAGAAATGTCTATTCAACTCCTTTGCTCATGTTTGAAATAGATTTTTTGTTGTTGTTGGGTTGTAGCTTTTTATATATTCTGGATACTAATACTAATCACTTACAAGATTTGCAAATATTTTTCCCAATTCTATAGTGCTTTTGATTGGTAAACATTCTTAATTTTAATAAAGTACAATTTATATATATATATATATATATATATATATATATATATATATATTTCTTTTAGACTATGCTATTGGTGCCATATAAAAGAAATATTTGCCAAACAATGCCATGAAGATTTTCTCCAATGTTTTCTTTTAATGGCCTTATAATTTTACCTCTTTTTACCTCTTTTTTTATTGTTTATTTATTTTTGAGAGAGAGAGAGAGAGACAGAGAGAGCACAAGCAGGGGAGAGGCAGAGAGAGAGAGAGAATCCCCGTACACTGCAAGTGCAGAACCCGATGTGGGGCTAGAATCCACGAACTGTGAGATCATGACCTGAGCTGAAATTGAGACTCAGATGCTTAACCGACTGAGCCACCCAAGCTCCCCTATAATTTTACCTCTTAAGTTTGTATTTTTGATCCATTTTGATTTACTTTATATATATGGTGTAAGGTAAGGATTCTTTCAAATCTAGATAACTAGTTTTTCCCAGCATAATTTGTTGAAAAGATTGTCCTTTCTCCATTGAGTGGTCTTGTTACCCTTGTTAAAAATCAAAATTGACCATATATGTGAAGGTTTATTCCTGGGCTCTATTATATTCTATTAGTCTATATGTCTCTTTTCTTGCCTTCCTGTGGGTTACTTGAACATTTTTAAAAGATTACATCTTGATTTATTTATAATATTTTCTAGTGTATCTCTTTATATAACTTTTGTACTGGTCGCATTGTGTATCATGATATACATATGTGACTTATGACAGTCTACTGGTATCAGTGTATTACCACTTTTCTTTAAAAGCTTTGTTTATTTATTTTGAGAGAGAGAGAGAGAGCATGAGGGGCAAAGAGAGAGAGAGAGAGAGAGAGCGAATCCCAAGCAGGCTGTGTGCTGTCAGCATGGAGCCTGACACAGGGCTTGATCCCATGAACAGTGAGATCATGACCTGAACTGAAATAAACTGTTGGATGCTTAACCAGCTGAGCCACCCAGGCACCCCATTGTTTTACAACTTTGAATGAAGTACAGAAAACTTATCTCCATTTAGGTTTCTATACTTCTCCCACTTTTAAATATCCTTGTTTTTAGTATCAAATAATATTATTTTTCCTACGATCAAATATGATACATAAACTCATAAATAAAAGGACAATCTACTGTATGTACTCATATTTTTGCTCTTTCTCTTGTAACTTCTTCTTTCCCAATGCCACAGGATTCTTTCATTTATCATTTTCTTTGTTTGAAGAACATCCTTTAACCAAGGTTTAAGGGTAGGGTTGTTAACAACCAATTCTTTTAGTTTTCCTTCATCTGTGAATGTCTGTATTTACCCTTCATTACTCAAGAATACTTTTGCTGGATAGAGACTTGGAAAGTTTTCCCATTGGGGGAAAATTCACCCATTATTTCTTTGAATACTCTTTCAGCCCTACTTTTTTTCTTCTCTCATTCTGACACTCTAATGATACAAATATCAGATCTTTTGTTATTATCCCACAAGTCTTTGAGGCTCTGTTCATTCTTAGTCTATTTACTCTTTGTTGTGTGAATTATAATACTTTGTCCTCAAGTTCACTGATTCTATTTCCTGCTGCTATTTCCATTCTACTATTGAGTCTATCCAGAGTTTTTATAATTTATTTTATTATATTTTTCAGTATATAATTTTAATTTTTAAATATTTTCTATTTCCAGAGTTGCTCAGTTGTTAGAACATGTGACTCTTGATCTCAGGATTCTGTTTGAGCCCCACATTGTGTACAAATATTACTTAAAAGCAAAATATTAAAAAATAAATAGACATATAAATAGTTTCTACCTACTGAAATTTTATTATTTTTTCATTTGTTTCAGGATAATTTATAATTTATTGTTCAGGTATTTTTATGATTCCTGCTTTGCAAGTCTTTTCAGATAATTGTAACATCTAATTCATCCCAGTATTTGTGTCAGTTTATTTCATTTTGTCATTTCCCTGGTTGCTGGTTTGATAAGTGATTTTTTATCATTCCCTAGGTATTGTGTCTGTTATATTAGTACAATACTAGGCCTGTTGCTTTTGCATAGCAAAGGAAACAATGAACAAAACAAAAAATAACCTACTGAGTGGGAGAAGATAATTGCAAATGACACATCCAATAAGGGTTAGTATCCAAAATATATAAAGAACTGCTACAACTCAACACCAAAAACTTCCAAATAATACAATTAAAACTGGGCCAAAGGCATAAATACATATTTCTCCGAAGAAAACATACAAATGACAAACAAGCACATGAAAAGATGCTCAGCATCACTAATCATCAAGGAAATGCAAATCAAAATCACAATGAGATATCCCTTCACACCTGTGAGAATGAGTAAAATCAAAAACACAAGAAACAACAAGTATTGGCATGGAATTCGAGAAAAAGGAACCCTTATCCACTGTTGGTGGGATTGCAAACTGGTGCAGCCATTGTGGAAAACGGTATAGAGGTTCCTGAAAAAGTCAAAAATAGAACTATGCTTTGATCCACAAGTTGTGCTACTGGGTATTTACCCAAAGAATACAAAAATATCAAGCCTAGCATTATCAACACTAGCCTAGATACGATGGAAGCAACTCAAGTCTCCATTGGAAGATGAATGGATAAAGAAGAAGTGGTATGTATGTGTGTGGTGTGTGTGTGTGTGTGTGTGTGTGTGTGTATTGCACAAAAAGATCTATACATGTATATTTAATATGCATATATAAAATGGAATATTACTCAACAACAACAAAATGATCCACCCATGCAACAACTTGGATGGATGTAGAGGGTATAATGCTAAGTGAAATAAGTCAGTCAGAGAAGGACAAATACCATATGGTTTTACTCATATGTAGAATTTAAGAAACAAAACTAATGAACAAAGAGAAAGAGAGAGAGACAAACCAGGAAAGAGACACTTAACTATAGAGAACAAAGGGATGGTTACCAGAAAGGAGGTGGGTGTGGGAATGGGCAAAATATGTGAAAGGGATTAACAGTATGCTTATCATGATGAGCACTGAGTAATGTATAAAATCATTGAACCACTACATTGTACACCTGAAACTAATATAGTACTAACTGTATAAAATTTTTTAAATAAAATAAAATCTTTAATAGATAGTTATCTGTTTAGGGACAGTCCCTAGATTGTGGTCTAATCTTGCAGTCTGTATTTTCAATAACTATTTAATTTTTAGAGCCTTTATGGAGCTATTTTAGTCAGCTTGGTTCATCTGGTGCTGCTGAAATAAAGCTATATGTTTATACAAAAAACGTACATGGATTCTTACAATAGCTAAAAGGTGGAAATAACCTAAATGTTTATCAACTGATTAATGGATGATAAAAACATAGGATAGCCATACAATAGAGCATTTTTCAGCAATAAAATGGAATGACACACTAGTGCATGGATAAACCTTAAAACAGTATGCTATTATATGAAAAGGTTGCGCAACTATCAGCACAATCAATATTAGGATATGTTTAGCACTCTAAAAAGAAACCCATGCTTATCAGCAGATCTTCTCAGGTTCTTCCTGCTCTTGTGCACGGTATCGTTCATGCATGTGACCTTCACTTATTCAGAAATATTTCAGAGTTTTTCATATCCCTCTTTGGACATCTTATTCTCCAGTTTTTCCTTTTACATTTTTGGTCAGCTCTTTGTTAATTCTAGCTATTAATGTCACTCTAGGCACCTGAGGTGTTAAACAATCACCACTGATAATTTTTTATAAAGTCCCTGTAGATCAGAATGTTTACACAGAGTAAACTCTGTGCCTAGTCAAAGAAATCAAGCCCTAAGAATGTAGTTTGTCATGAAGCTCCCAGACATGTCAAATAGTAACATTTATCTCAGGATGAGGCTTTTGGATCGCTGGAAACCTGTTCTGCTTTCTTCAATCCAGTAGCTACTAGACAGCTGATTGTCAAGCTACCATAATTGTGAGTCTGTTGGTTTTTAAAGCTATGATGAAGCTTGGGATTAGGGAAAGTTAAAATGCCACAAAATTCATTGGTATTATTGAGATTCAGTCATTTTACTTTAATAAAAAGCTCCTTGAATTTTTGCAATCCTTTAGTTAATTTCCAGTGTTATGAAAAAGTTGACTTTAACCATTTTTGCCACTGTTTCCATTGCTTTTATACAGGAATGGATTTTGGTGGTTCTTAAACTACCATTGTAGAAGTTACCCTCTTGTGTGAATAGTTTTAAAATAGTTGAGGGGAGCCTGGGTGGCTCAGTTGGTTAAATGTCCAACTCTTGATCTTGGCTCAGGTAATCTCACCGATCATAGGTTTGAGCCCCAAATCAGGCTATGTGCTGACAGCGTGGAGCCTGCTTGAGATTTTCTCTCTGCCTCTCTCTCTCAAAAAGAAAAATTAAAAATTAAAAAAATAAATAAAATAGCTCAACATAAAATGAATATGTGTGTATGCATGTGTGTTTGTGCCTATATATGTATTAATCTTTCTCTCTCATATTCTATTAATCTACTTAGACTGTATCACTTCTGTCTGTTTTGTCACTGAAATATTTATTTCATTTTCTTATTTTTTAAATTTATTTTGACAAAATACAGCATCCTTTCTTGATAAAAACCCTTAAGAAAGTAGGGATAGAAGGATCATATCACGAGCGACATATGAAAGACAACGCTAATATCATCCTCAATGGGGAAAAACCGAGATATTCACCCCTAAGGTCAGGAACAAGACAGGGGTGTCCACTCTCACCACTGTTATTTTGAGAGAGAGAGAGAGCACATGTGCATGTGGAAGGGCAGAGAGAAGAAAAGACAGGATCCTAAGCAGGCTATGCACCATCAGGGAAGAGCCCAATGTGGGGCACGAACTCATGAACCATGAGATCATGACCTGAGCTGAGATCAAGAGTTGGACATGTAACCAACTGCACCAACCAGGTGCCCCTAATATTTTTTTAAGTTTATTTATTTATTTTGAGAGAGACAGAGACAGCATGAATGGGAGAGGGTCAGAGAGAGAGGAGACAGAGAATCCCAAGGAAGCTCCTTGCTGGCAGTGGAGAGCCCGACATTGGGCTTGAACCTACAAAACCATGAGATCATGACCTAAGCCAAAACCCAGAGTAGGACCCTTAACCAACTGAGCCACTGAGGCGCCCCCTGAAATATTTATTTTAAATATATGTTATTTTTACAAATCTTTTTGGTTCTCCTTTAAAGATCAGCCTCCTTTCCCTTTATATAATCATCCATACCTATGCGTTTGTCTTTTAGCAACAGTTCAATATTCAAGACTTTGTCGGGGCGCCTGGGTAGCTCATTCAGTTGAGCATCCAACTTCGGCTCAGGTCATGATCTCACAGCTTGTGAGTTCGAGCCCCATGTCGGGCTCTGTGCTGACAGCTCAGAGCCTGGAGCCTGCTTCTGCTTCTATGTCTCCCTCTATGCCCCTAACCCACTCGCATTCTGTCTCTGTCTCTCTCAAAAATAAATAAACATTTAAAAATAAATAAATAAATAAATAAATAATTTTTTTTTTTTAAAAGACTTTGTCTTTCTGGCTTGGGCATGTGAGCAGCACACAAAGGATAGTAATACAACATGTTTTCAAGAGAGCAAGAAGGTTGCTCTAATAATAGGAAATTTATGTAAATATATTTGACAACCTTTCATGTAGAAACTGAAGAGAATCCTACATAAATAGCATGAGTGTTTGGGACGTAGTGAGTGTATATTTTCTATCCAAAAAAATAAAACTATTACAAATGCCCTTTAAGTTTCTTTTTACAGTTTTCTTGGCTATTCCATCCAGGATTACTATCCAAATCAATTATCCAAATTTACAAATATAAGCAAAAAGAAATATACATTCATTAAATCACCATAGAGAAAATTTAGTTGGCAAGAAAATTATACTAACCTAAGTGTGAATATATCCAATTTACCAATGTGATCCTGTACTTCAGTTATTTTGGCCATACTAAGTTAAAGTGCCACTATTACCCCTTGGAATGTCAAAAGGTTTTTTGATATCAGATTGGTCCAACAGCTAATCATATTTTCTCAGCACCTATTTTGACAAAATATTAAAGCAGGCAAACTTCTGTCTTCGGCACTGACAGATCCCCCAGATTCATTTCCTTGTTTCTTCTGCCATATTACCTGGGGAAGCAGATAATCCTTCTTTATATGAGGCTCTCAGGTGACCACAAAAATGTTTTAAGAACGGTCATTTTCATTCAAGAAAGTAGACAAAAACTACAAGAACGAATGCATCTCTAAATTGAAGAATCTCATCATCTCCTTATTAAACAAAGGCTGCTGATGCTCTGATGTCTCTTTTCTCCCACTTCCATCCTTCCCTTCATCCCTCCCATCTTTTCTTTTCCCCTTCCTCCCTCCCTCTCTTCCTTGTTTCCTTCCAGGCGTATGTGAAACACTTTTTTTTTTTTAACATTGTATGTCTCAAATATGGAGTATTAATCACATAAGTGCATAAATAATTTTTCCAAGCAATGGAGGCTAGCAAGCTATATAATGAGCTTTCTGTAACTCTTCCTCTTTCCTCATCCTGAGATTAAATGGCAGGATCTGTAATTAGAATATTACTATGCTAAACAGGCCAGAACATCTGATATTATTTAGTTACTGGTGTGCAAGAAGAGTTTCCCTGGTCTCTTCCTTCTTCATTAAAAAAAATATCCTCTTAGAAGACCATCTGTATTCAGCAGATCATGAGCTTACATATCTATATCTATATCTATCCATATATATGTTTTTATACATATATACATATGTATGCTTTATAAAGCTGTTAAAAAGCATATATATATATATATATATATATATATATATATATATATATGCTAAAATGCAGTCACCTATCAACACAGACCAAGTAGCAGGCAGCAATTGATTCATTTACCCAGAATAATGCCATATCTGTGTGCAATATAAAGGCAGTATAGTTAAAATGGGTCATGTCAATTTGTCACTTGAGAGAAAACATTGAAGGGACACAGGCACTCGAGTCAGACAGACATAGCTTTAAACCTATGTTCTGTTATGTATTTTCTAGTTTCCTTATATATAAAATATGATTTTCCTCTGTTATATTGAGGGTTGAAATGTTGAGATTGATAAGATTAAATGAAGTAATATATGCAAAGTGCTCAGCACTGTGCCTGGCACATAGTGAGTACTCAGTGATTATTGTTCATGGCTTCCAACATTCAAAGAAATTTTCCACGGTCTCAAGTTCTGTGGATTTCCAAATGAGGCTGCTCCATACTTTGTAGATTTTTTTCTGTAGTGCCAGTTGTCCTTAGTGCCTTTTAGCAGGAGAACATAGTCCCCTTCAGATTCACTGTATGGAGGAGACTATTAGAGACTGGGGTAAGAAGAAGCTAGTACTAATGATTTATTTTTTCCTCATGGACACTTTTCTTTAAGTTTTTTCATCAACAAAATCTGAATTAAAATTTGTATCTTACCAAATGTTATTCCTAGTGTCTTAAGAGGGTTAATGCCAGTTCCAAATTGAGTATGTTAGGCTCTAAAAAAAATCTGAGCACAAATCCATACACAATTATGTGAATTAATCTTAGCCTGTTTTTCTTTACCCCTGAAGGCTCAGGCTATCTAAGTAGAAAGCGTCTAGATTTTCTTATGCAATCTATATTTGAGAAAATCACTGAAGCTTCCTCATAAGCAATTCCTTTCATTGTGGAAAACAATACTATACTGTCATAAATCCAGTGGAATAAACATGAAGTGAATAATAATGGTATAGTTTAATAGCAAGAAAGGAGGCTGACGTGAATTGAAGTATGTGAATGCTTTTCTTAATATTTATTTTTAGGGGGGAGGGGCAGAGAGAGGGGGGCAGAGGTTTCGAAGTGGGCTCTGTGCTAACAGCAGCGAACCCCATGCAGGGCTCGAACTCACAAACCGTGAGATCATGACCTGAGCCATGAGCCATGAGTCAGAGGTTCAACCTACTGAGCCACCCAGGTGCCCCTAAGCATGTGGATGCTTAAAGTAAGACACAGAAGGAAGAAATATCTAAAAATGTGCAGGAATATGTGTGAGTGTGTGTGTGTTCGTAATTTATAAAGTGCGGCCCCATAGGAAATAAGTATCTTGTTAAAGATGTTGCTCTTTTGGTTCCTAAACAAACAGGACACTGGGAAACATCCACCTTCAGCTGTACTCTTGGTTTCCATAGCCCTCCCTTCTTGCCAACCCAAGCATAGAGTATCATTAATTCCTCCTGCCTGGGAATAGTCCCCAAATAATCTCATTACTGGGCTGCTTAGTGCTATCAAAAGTTGGATTATTAAGGAGCTGTGTGATGCCTTGTTTCCTGATAATAAAAGCACAATGGCCATCTGCATGGACATTAATATTTCACTTGGGGTTATGTAATAGTTTATTCCATTCCAGTTGCAGTACCCCTTCCTAATTTTTCAAAATGCCACTGAAGCCCATTTCATGAAATTGCAAAGTAATCTGACAGTGATTTTAGAAAGAGAAAATTTGCTGAAGCTATGGATTTGCATTCCCTGTGTCATTTTAGTTAAAATGAGGAATTCTTGAAATTTATACATAAACAGCACTGCATTTTGGCCTTATTTATTCAAGAAGGCCCTTGAAATAGTGGCTGGTTATAATTATGCTTTGCCATTATGTGAAGAGAGAAAAAAATTGTCTTCTTGCATTTAGCTATTTGTTATCAGTTTAGGACTTTTAGGGAATAGTTTGTTAAAATAGTATTGCAAAAGTTAAGATCAGAATGACTGTTCCCAGAGACAAATCTATGAATTCTCTTTCTACCTGGCAGTTCACCAAACCAGGGACTCTGAGAGAGGCAGCCCAGTTTTAGCATCAATGCATTCCCTCACTTTTTCCCCCCACCCCTCTTTTCCAATATAATTTTTCAGTCCAGCATCAAAATTAAGAGGTTGAATTCTTATGAACCAGCATACATGGTCTTTTGCCCAGTGTAGTAAGTCCACACTACTCATCTTTGCTTCAAATCCTTAGAAGCACTCTCCTGATCTGCAGTCTGTGCCCAGACTTCCATTTTCTCTTTCTTCTAGTACCTGTTAGAAAGACCGATTCAGGGGGCACCTGGATTACTCAGTCGGTTAAGCCTCTGACTCTTGATTTTAGCTCTGGTCATGATCTCACAGTTTGTGAGTTTGAGCCCACATCAGGCTCTATGCTGACAGCGTGGAGCCTGCTTGGGATTCTCTCCCTCCCTTTCTCTCTGCCCCTCCCTAGCTCATGCTCTTTCTCTCTCTCTCTCTCTCTCTCTCTCTCTCTCTCTGTCTCTGTCTCTTTCTTTCTCTATGCCTCTCTCTCTGTCTCTCTCAAAATAACTAAATAAACATTAAAAAATACAGATTCAGTATTTTGTCTCATGAAATCCCTACCTTGAAATCACTAATTCACTTAGCTGAATAGTTTCCTCTGTGAAATGTGATTATTTGATATAATGACAGATAAGAACCTCATTAATTTGATGTTTAGGATAGCAGAAAGGATCACTAGCTTTTTCTTTAGCAACAATACATTTACCCTCTATGTGATAGGCAAGTACATTGATTTTTTCATCAATGTATTAAGTTTCCCTTTACTTCAATAAGCATCTAATGAGCACTCAACGTGCCAGCAATCCAATGGACAGTAAGTGATGAGAGAGTGGGTGGAGGCAAAGGATGTTGGAGATGTGTGCCCTGTCCATAAGGATGAATAAGTTTTTTACTTCCTTTGAAGGAACTGGGTTATTGATTTGATAATCCTTCTAGAGCCTAGAGAGGTACTAGCTAGTTTCAGCTCAGTGTTCTAATTCTGGTTTTGCTAATAAATGGGTATTTTTGACTATAGGCAAAGTCATTTTACCTCTCTGCATTCCCATTTATATAAACATAGGGGATTGACCAGATGCTTAATATCGCTCTTTTATACACGCACGCGCACACACATACACACACACACACACAAACACACGCCCAACTAGAATACATGCAAAATATGCAGTCAGTAGAGGCAATAATGAGTTAAAGAAAATTCCTTCTTAGGTAATAAGTCTTAAATTTTTTTTTTGTTCCTTAAGTATACAGAGAAATAGTTGTGCTGAGAAATTTTGCCTCAACTAATGTTTTCAGTTTTATCTAAAATCTGTGAATAAATCCCTTTAAACACAATTTTAGTATTTGTCCTCCCACTTTAGTTCTGCATGTAGAAAGCAATCTAGGATAGTTTTATATTCTGGTCCTGGGCATATCCCACTCATTATAGATTAAGCATTTCTAGCTTCTGCCAGAGACTATTTATAGCATTCTGCCAAAACTAGTTTGCATCTCCAAATTTGAAAGTATATTCCTTGAAGGTAGGGGTTGTAAAATCTTCTGTTTCTTTACAGTATCTAGCATAATGTCATGCACATGACAGATACCAGTAAATATCTTCTGATCAGATATCTTTGGGAAATGACACTGAAGCATAGCACCAATGTTTGGGCATTCCTATTTGAATTTTGTAAAAATTATAAATTGGATAGATGGAATAAGACTGTGGTAATGATCAAAATCACATCAGCTGCAATTTATCAGGTGCTTCTTGTGTGCCAGGAATTTTACATATATTATTTCATTTAATCCTTATAACAATCCTGTAAGAAAAATTCTAATATTCTCATTTGTGGATAAACTGAGGCAGAGAATGGTTACATCATTTTCATAAGCTTATATAACTAATAAGCAGTGGTGCTGAGATTTTTATCCATGTCTGGTTAGTAAACCTTTACTGTTGTATTGACTTCTTGACATTAAAGAAAAACCCTTTACAAGGTACTGTTGAGCTGGCACGTACCTAATTCCATAGCCTTCAGTTCTCCTCCCATCTAGAAAGAAGACAACATAGCATTCACTTCTTTTTCAAGCTTCAATTCTGAAAGACATGCATTTTTTCCCTTTTTGAAATTCATTGTATGAAAGGCTTTTTTCTGAACAAGTAAACTTAGCATCAAAAATCTCTTTGAGACTGAGAACAAACTGAAGGCTGATGGGGGGTGGGAGGGAGAGGAGGATGGGTGATGGGTATTGAGGAGCGCACCTTTTGGGATGAGCACTGGGTGTTGTATGGAAACCAATTTGACAATAAATTTCAAAAAAAAAGAAAGAAAAAAAATAATAAAACAAAGTCTCAAAGAAAAAAAATCTCTTTGAGGAGGGGTGCCTGGGCAGGTCAATCTCTTAGGCATCAAACTCTTGATTTCAGCTCAGGTCATGATCTTGGGGTTTGTGAGTTAGAGCCCGGCTTCAGGCTCTGCACAATTAGTGCAGAGCCTGTTTGGGAATCTCTCTTTCTCCCTCTCTCACTGCCGTTCCTCTGCTTGCTCTCTCTCTTTCTCTCTTTCTCAAAGTTAATAAACTTCAAACAAAAATTTAAGTCTATTTGAGGAGCATCTGGTTGAGCATATGACTTAAGCTTAGGTCAAGATCTCACAGTTCCTGAGTTTGAGCCCCACATTGGGCTTACTGCTGTCAGCGCAGAGCACACTTCAGATCCTCTGTCTCCCTCTCTCTCTGCTCTTCCCCAGATTGTGCTCTTTCTCTAAAATAAATAAAACATTTAAAACTCTCTTTGAATGGGAAGACACATTCTCATTTTGTACTATCAAGCTATGGAAGTGAATAATTATGGAACTTGAGAGCTTGTTCTTATTTCTAAAATGGATTATTAGTTGTAAAGTATTGTTGATTTACTTACCTATATTTTTACTTAAGTATAGATTTACATTAAATATGTTAAGTGTACATGGATATTAATATTCTTCTCAAAATTCAACTTTTTATAGAGATGGACACTATATTTGCAGGCAACTAATCAATCCATCTTGATGGGAACTATTTTACCTACCACTGAATTTTAACCTGACTCTGGATAGACAGAGGTGAACACACATGGATATATTTGCAAATTTAAGGAATAAGGAAATCAAGCATTCTCATACTTAGTACTGCAAACCCAGCAAAGAAAGTGCTGTCAACACTTCAGAGTGGGAAGATTAACCTGCCTTTTCTGAGCAAGGGGCTTTCTCACTTTGTTCAAGGACAATGGGCTTTTAAGAAAATACTCCTCTGACTCAGTTTAGTTTTCAAGCTGCTTGTGACTGCTTGTTAGCTGTCAATGAGACTGTTATCTTTGTTCTCTGGCTTTTTTATCTTTTAAGAGCACATGATCCCTGGAGTACTCTGAATGGACATACTTTATCCCTGACATTATTGATGCTGCACATATATCTTCCTACACCATCCAACTTGGCATATTCCAAGGATTTTAAAGTGATAGAGGTAGCATCACTGAAAGCCAGAATTGATGGTCTGAGTCACCCAGCCAAGTGATGACTTTGTCTCTGAAATCAGAAATCAGAACTCTATAAGACCCCAGCCATGAGCATGGTCCTTAAGAAGTTGACGTTTGGGGGGCTGGACTCCTTGGTGACATTACAGAGTACCTAATATCAAATAAATTAGGCCTATTATTTAGCTGCTTTTCATTGTCATATGTTCAATCAAAATATTTTTGGAAAATACATGCTCTTAGCATAAATTAATAACATATTCACTCATGTTGGTTGGAAATCATAAGTTAACACTGCTCTATCTTCTGTAGCTAATAATTTTTGGCACTGGAATTATGTTTCAGGATGGAAGAACAGTCTGCATGATGCTTTGGTCATGGAATATTAATTGGCTGCAGATGTAGTGTTTAGAGCTCCAACTTAAGGATGACAAGAATGATAGCTTTCATTTGTATGCAAAAACTCTGATTGTCCCTTCAAGATGGATGATTGGATCCTGCTTCATCTATCACTCTTTCTCTACTTTTTAGTAGATGAAAAACAAAGGAGAATGAAAGACAGAACCTTGCAAAATCACCTTGAACAAAACAGGGTGCCTCAATTATATTGCTTCTCAAAAGCACACTTATTTCATTTTTAGTTTTTTATTTGAATATAGTTGACATAATGTTACATTAGTTTCAGGTGTACAACATAGTGATTCATTATCTCTATATATTATGTTATGCTTACCAGAAGTGTAGCTACCATCTGTCACCATACTATTCTATTACAATACCTTTGACTATATTCAGTACACTATACTTTTATTTCCATGTTTTATTCATTTGACAACTGGAAGCCTGTATTTCCCACTCCTCTTCACCTATTTTGCCCATTTCTCCATGACCCCTTCCCTCTGGCAACCATCAATTTGTTCTCTGTATTTATAGGTCTGTTTCTGCTTTTTATTTATTTTTTATTCATTTGTTTTGATTTTAGATTTCAAATTATGTGATATTTGTCTTTTTCAATCTGAGTTAGCATTCACTTAGCAGAATACCCTTTAGGTCTATCCATGTTGTCACAAATGACAAGATCTCATCCTTTTTTATTGCTGCATGATAGTCCTGTGTGTGTGTGTGTGTGTGTGTGTGTGTGTGTGCGTATCTCACATCTTTTTTATCCATTCATCAATTAATAGCCACTGGGGCTGCTTCTATATCTTGGCTATTACAAATAATTCTGCAATAAGTATAGGGCGTGTATGTATATTTTGAAATCGTGTTTTAGTTTTCCTTGGGTAAATACCCAGTAGTGGAATTGTTGGATCATGTGATCTTTCTATTTTTATTTTTTGAGGAACTTTCATACTATTTTCCACAGTGGCTGCACCAATTTACATTCTCACCAATAGTGTATGAGAAAATCTTGCTAATTTTCTTTTCATCAAGTTAAGAAAGGTATGATCTGTGTCTTAGCCTGTTTGGACTACTATAACCAAAATACCATAGACTTAGTAGCTCATAAACAGCAGAAATTTCTTACAATCCTTGAGGCTGGGAAGTTCAAGATTAAGGCACTGGCAGGTTCAGTGACTGTGAGGGCCTACTTCCTCATTGGCAGATGTCTTCTCACTGTAACGTCACATGGCAGAAGAGAAAAGGGAAGTCTCTGGAGTCTCTTTTATAAGGTCACTCATCCCATTCCTGATGGTTCCACCATCATGACCTAAATACCTCCTAAATGTCCCACCTCCTAATATTATCACTTGGGCATTAGGTTTCAACATACAAATTTTGAGGGAACACAAACATTCAGACTGTAGCAAACTGGTATAAGGTGAATATTTATTCATTGAAAAATGTCAAGACACAACATATTGTCACAGAGATTTTTAACACTTTAACCTTTAGCTTTGTATGAGATATTTTTTGATAACAAAAGAGAAATACAATCTGATTTAATGTCCTAGTGAAATGAGGTATCAGTGTTCATTGCTTTCACCATGCCACTCAATTGCTTGGACAGTTTCCTTAGGGAAAACCTGACTTTATATGAAGGCAGAGAAGAACCATTTGCATAAGGAATTATATAGCAGGGACTCTGAAAAAGCATCATGTTCTAACATAATTCTCTATGGGTTAAGATTAGATTCAACTACATATAACAGAAAATCCTACTTAATAACTTTTCAAACACATAAGTATTTATTCTCTCAAGCAAAAAGAATCAGGAGTTAGTCCAGGCTTGGTATAGAAGCTGCAAGAAGTCATCAAGGATCTAGGCTAACACGCTCTTTCTGCTCCTCCATATTTTGCATAAAACTTCCACCCCAGATTACAGGACGGTGGCTAGAGCTCTAGAAATCAAAACTATTCCATACAGCAGAGTAATTAAAGACATGAGGTAAATATCACTTGGGAAACAAGAATCAGGAGAAAAATGAGCATAGGGTGGGGGACATTATGATAGGAAAAAAATGAAAGGAAAAGCCTACAGGAGTAGGTCTCCAGACTTGCCTTATCATCAGAATCACCTGTAGGGGTGTCGGGGGCTTCTTAAAAATATAGATTCACAATCCCTACCTCAGACTCACTGGATTGTATTCTCTAGTAGCGGGCCCCAGGAATAAGAATTTCAATTAGCCCTCTATGTACTTCTGATAATCAGGTAATGTATTATCTAGAGTGACACAAGTAGAACTAGAAAGCAAACCAAAGATGTATAATGTTTCAACCATAATAGAAATAAATTTTTTTGCTCAAAGTCCTAAAAAAAGTATTCTTTTTAAAAAAAATAATGTATTTATTTTTGAGAGAAAGAGAGAGAGAGAGAGAGAGAGAGCACGTGAGCAGGGGAGGGATAGAGAGAGAGGGAAACACAGAAACCGAAACAGGCTCCAGGCTTTGAGCTGTCAGCACAGAGCGCGACGCGGGGCTCGAACTCACGAACTGTGAGATGATGACCTGAGCTGAAGTCAGACACTTAACTGACTGAGCAACCCATGCGCCCCATAAAAGAACTATTCTGAATTCAAGGTCCTAGGTTCCTTTATTCTTAAATTTTTACTATATAGCATTTAATTTCCAAAGCCTCTGTTATAATTTGTTTCAAGCCGATGGAAGAGAAAATGGTATGAAAAAACTATGTGGGAGATTTTTATGGGCCAGACCTGGAAGTTGTGCATATCACCTCCATTCACATTGCACTGGCTAGAACTCAGACTCCTGGTCACACCTAAGTGCAATAGAGGTTGGAATATGTAGTCCAGGTACATGTTCAGAAAGAAAAGAAAGAAAATTTTGCAGAACAAGTAGCAATCTGTCACAGGAGAGTTTGGGCATAGAGTTAGCTTTATGAGCATGTGAACTGTATAGTCACACAGGGCTCCCTGCTTAGAAGGTTTCCACACTTGGTTTAATGATCTACTGTTACTATCTTGAAATTTTTAATATCTTTTGAATGAGGGTTCCCATGTTTTCATTTTGTACTAGACTCCACAAATTATTTAGCTGGTCCAATTTGAGAAAGAATGTCCCAGAACATGAGGCAAAGCCAGAAAAATATGGATTGGTGGAGAGCTTTAGGATTTCAGCAGGTAATGTACTTCATAAGTATTGATTAATGAACCAATGTTGTTGACCACCAGAGAGCCCTCTCTCAGAGTGCTTGCTTTCCAGTTCTGCGTTATTTATCAGTGACTTAGATGATGTATAAATTATACTTATCACATTTGCAGATGAGAGGAAGTTGGGAGGGACAGTTAATTCTTTGTAAGACATGATTCTTATTCAAAAAGATCTCAGTAGTTCGGAATGATGGGTTGAAACTAGCCAGATGACATTTAAGCAGAAAAAAAAATGTAAAGTTTTTCATTAAGGTCCAAAAAATCCAACTGCAAAAGTATAGTCTTAGGATTTTATTTGGCTAAGAGCACAAGAAGTGTGACTAGTTTGCCAAAAATGCTAATTCAGTCTCAGTCTGTGTCACAGGAAGGTAGTGTCCAGAACAATAGAAGTATTGGTTCCACTGCAATTTAGATGACATCTGAAATTGTGTGCTCAGTTTATTGTGCCCTATTTAAGGGACCCATTGACAGACTAGATTGTACCCAAAAAAGGATGTCTAGGTTGGTAAAAGGTTTTGGAATACATGTCACCTAAAAGACAATGGACAATTGAAGGAACTGGAAGTATTTAGCTTGGAAAAGGGACGGTTTTCAGAAGGGCAGGGAGTGAAAAAGATCAAGAAACCTGCCTGCAAACATTTTAGGCATTGGCATATAGAAGATGTATTAGTTTCTTGTGTGCTATTCCAAAGAGCAGAAATAGGACCAACATATAAAATATGCAAAAGAAGCAAATTTTAGCTGAATGTAAGGAAGACATTCTTAATATTTATTAAAAATTGAAACAATCAATTTTGTGATGTAGTGAGCCTATTGCAAAAAAAGCTATCTAGCCAAGGCTGAATGCTGGGAACTCTTTAGAGGGAATTCATGTGTTAGGAGGACTACAGTCTTTCCAATTATGATTTTGTAGGACTAAATGTTTGTTGAAATGATGCAAATTGATCAGGATTCTGTTAAGCTTATACTTAACAATGACTCTGGAGCCAGACTACTTAAATTTAAATCTCAGCTCTGTTTCTTTCTAGCTATGTAGCCTCAGGCAGGTCACCTAATTTCTTAATGCCTCAGTTATTTATCTATAAAATGAAGATAATACTAATATTTACTTAATACATAGAGTTGTTGTAAGTGTTAAATGAATTAACATCTGTTAAGTCCATGGAACAGTATCTGACTTATAGTAAGTACCGTATTAGTGTTACATATTATATTTTCCAGAAATAGTTGATGATGCATCTCCCTTTTCTTCAGTAAATATAGCCTTTCATTGCAGTTAGGTAAATTTACACTAGACATAAAATACAATGCCATGGTGGAAAAACCTTTTAAACACTGAACAAACAACCAAAATGGTCCTGTAGATTTCCTCCTCAGGGGCCTCTAAGAATGGCATAAGACTGCTGTATCTCCTGCATGCATTGTTTGAAGTTGTAACTTGAGGAAGACATCTTCCAATTTATTGCTTATGGTTTTATTTTTATTTTTTTAAGTTTATTTATTTTGAGGTGGGGAGGGGCAGAGAGAGGGGGGAGAGAGAGAATCCCAGCACGGAGCCTGATGCAGGGCTCGATCTCATGACCATTAGATCATGACCTGAGCTGAAATCAAGAGTCAGATGCTTAATTGACTGAACCACCCAGGCGCCCCTTTAACTTATATTTTTAGAGTATTTTTTAACCTTATAGGACTTATAAATTTCTTATTTTATTTAGTTCTCATATTAGCCATATGAACCATACAGGACAATTACCACATTTTGAAGGTGTGGAAACTAAACAACATCAAAGTTAACTGAATTGTATATAAGGTCACACACTAAATTATTAGTGGAATTAGGTTTAAAACTCAGGTCTCTTAAATTTTGGCTCAGGGCTCGAACAATATACCACATAAAGACTGAGCTGCTTTTATTCTGTCCATTCTGTGAAAGACATTTCATTAAGCTGATGAAGTGTCTTCTGTCATTCAGCTAATAATTTGTATACCTGCTTTGCAAAAAAACTGACATCAGCCTAAAACTCCATCCAACAAGCCTAATTTCCATCTGGTTTTGCAAGGCCTAGGGGAGTCAAAAAAATCACTGACTTAAGCTTTGTGTATTATCCACATAGATATTATTGAAATACACCTGCCAGCTTATCCATTTCCTTACACATTATTATAGGTTTTTTAAGCTTATAGGAAAAGTACAATTACCAGGGCAGAAACTGGCCATCTGAGTTCTAGATATGGATCTCTATACACAAGTCGCAAGGTATTGAAAAATTGAATTTTTGAAATGAGACTTGCTTTTGTGATCCTGGTGCTCTGTCTCTACCCTACCCCCACTTCTTCCCTTCATTACCCCCATCCTTGTCCTTTCAACCCTCTTATCTTTGTCATACCCATTCTCAGTCATACATTACATTGGATTCCCTTCCTAGGAGTAGATACAGCTCAATGTTCTCTCTAATTGGAAAAATAATAAATGCTATCATTTGTTGATAACTATGAGCCAGTTCTCTACTTCACACTTTAGAATATGATCTCATTTAGTCCTTATAACAACCTTAAAGAGTGGGTACTATTACCATCCACAGTTATGTGTTAAGGAAATAAAATCCTAGAGGGGTTAAGAAACATGATGAAAGTCAAACAGTAAGTAGCTGAGCCAGATTCAAACACAAGTATTCTTAACCCAGAGCCTATGCTCTTAACAGCAATATTATAGGGTTTGTGACCGAAATAGGGAGTGGCAGATGTTTTTGAAAGTTGGAAGAAGCTTTTCTTATAAAATCATAACATATAAGCAACCATCTGCTCTGAATTAGGGTGACATCAGCCCAATGCTGATGAGCATCACATTTTCAAGATCTGGATGCACATAAGACAGGCAAGATGAGAAGCTTTTGCCATCCTTAAAACTAAAAGTCCCTCCTCAAGAAGTAGGTAGTACCTTTTTCTTCTTCTGGGTTCTCTGAGACTAAATGGCTATATTGCTAGTGAGCTCCAGCTGTCAGGATAAAGCACTAATGGGGCATGAGCCCATAGACAAAGATCTTAGGGCCTTGGGTTTTGGTCAGACATATAACTAGCGTGTCAGGCTAATAGCAGAGCCATAGATCTATCTGCAGTATTTTCACTGTAACCCCAGGGAACCATCCCCACAGAAGAGAATTTCCTGAAAAGCCTTTCGTTCTCTCCCAAATGACCTGACCTCTTCTTGACTAAAGACACTATTAGAAAGGTGCATATTTACTGTGGAAACATCCAATGGCACCAGATCAATGTGGCATAAGGCCAGAGCAGCCTTGAGCACCTGGGTTTCCATCTGTACTGGAATGTTCTGCAAGGAAGCATTAGTCCAGGGGATGATGGGATCGGGAAGGGAATGTGCAGACCCTCAGGTGAATTAGACCACACTTGGAAGCTGCTACATTTAAACCATTATAGAGAAACTGTAGGGGGAAGTGACAGGGAGTGACAGCCTGTCAAAATGCTAGCCTGCTGTATGGTTTTCAAAGTCTCCTTATTCAGAGATATAGATTCTCCTTCTGAGCATTGGGTCCAATCTCTTGATAAAATTACATCAGGAGATTAATTAATTAATTAATTAATTAAGCTGAGGAAATTATTATCCTATTAGAAAATGTGGAGTCATCTTTAAAAGTTTAGTTAAAAATAAATAAATAACAATAACAGTTAGGGGAAACATTTATGAGGTTGATTTAAAAAGGCAAGGCACTCTGTTTTGGGAGATATGACTCCTACTTTGAAATTTCTGACATTTTATATCTCAGTTTCTGGAGACAACTGCCCTTGTCCTACTAGCTTCCCAGTTTGACTTAATGAGATAATAATTAAAAGGGGATAGTGCTTTGTAAATTCAATTGATTTTTTTTTCTCTTTTTTTCGATTCTTCTGCATCTTATAATTGCATCTTGGAATCACCTACCTTATGTTTTCTCCTTGGAACTGTAAACAATTATAATTGGTTTCATTTGAAAATCAATTCCAACATTATAGGTTATCAACTTATATTTGATTAATGAAATTAGTGCTCATCAATGTTATAAAGATAGGGAACAAGCTTGGAAACCTTCCAGAAAGCTGACATCATGTGGGAAATTAATCAAAATTTCCAAACGTTAGGTTCTGACTTCAGTGATGAAAATGAAAACCAAAATGACTTTATTTTCAGATATTGTTCTAGTAGAATTGAGCTCATTTGAAATACTGTTACATACCTATCCTAGAGAGATTCAGGGGAAAGATCCCAACTTTAAAGTCAGATAGACATAGATTTGGGTAACAGCTCTGTATTTTTTTTTTTTTTTTTTTTTGCCAGATAGGTGACCTTGGTCAAGTTACCCAACCTCTTTGAATCTTAATTTCCTCAACAATAACAAAGGATAATAGTAGTACTCACCTTATAGGAATGTTGTGGGGATTAAATGAGACTAGGAAACTACAGTCAAAGAAATGGGGTTTTAAATCCTAGTTCTGGCCCTTTGTAGCTGTGTATCCTTAGGTGAGTAATTTAACTTCCTTGAACCTGTTTCTTCATCTGCAAAGTAAAAATAACTGCAATTTATAGATTTTTGATGGCCATGTATTGGACTTGCTGTCATGAAAACAAATGGGTAACTCATGATAATGAAAAATTGTAACTCAAAGCTGACATTAAAGAAAGTAAAAGGATAGTGCCTGGTGATTGATACCAGCTCTATTTTCCACTTTAGGCCCCAAAACTAATTTTTTTTTTATGTTAAGATGTCCCTCCACTTATGGCAATGTCTTCTTGAGTTCTATGTTTTTAATCTTTTTTAATGTTTATTTTTGAGAGACACATAGTATAAGCGGGGGAGGCAGAGAGAGACACACACACACACACACAGAATCTGAAGCAGGCTCCAGGCTCTGAGTCATCAGCACAGAGCCTGGTGCAGGGCTCAAACTCAAGAATCATGAGATCATGACCTGGGCTGAAGATGGACGCTTAACCAACTGAGCACCCAGGCACCCCTGTCTTCTTGAGTTCTAAATATCACATCATGTTTAATGTCCACCAAAAGATTATTCTGTGAATTAGAGTTATTCTTATCATGAAACTTTTTTATTCTGAAGCAATTGCTAATTTAATACCCATAGTTATAGTTTCACTGGGGACTATTAGCACATCCAAACAGTTAATATTGCTTAAGTGATATTTTGTTTTTCCTCATTATTTTGCATTACAAAATATGCTGATAGGCCATGGATGCTTAATGATTTCAGCAGTGATAAACAAATCAATCATATTAAATTGTAAATACAAGTGTCAATACCAGCCCAATCTATTCAAATAATTGCCTTGATAGACAAAGATTAAGTCTATATTTACAAACTGATTTGGCTGAAATGAGGCCAGTAAAGAAAAGTTTATTTCATAAAAATAAACACATGTAATGTATGCCATTATTCCATATGACAACCAAGATATCATATTCCTCCTCAAATTTCATTTGTATTTATTTGATTACCTTTTGTGACATCTTAGTAGGCAGAATAATGGCCTCTTAAAGATGTCCACATCTTGATCTCTTAGGAGTATGTTGGGTTACATAGCGAAGGCAAATTAAGGTTCCAAATAGAATTATGGTTGCTAATCACCTGACTTTAAAATATGGAATTATCCTGAATTATGCAGGTAAACCCAATGCAATCACAAGGATCATTAAAAGTGGAAGAGGGAGACAGAAGATAAGGTTGGAGTGATATGAAAATGAGTCAGTCTGCCATTTCTGGCTTTGAAGATGGAAGAAGGTCAAGCACCAAGGAATGTGGGCAGCTTTTAGAAGCTGGAAAAGGAGAGGTTAATTTCTCCTCCTTGGAATTCAGAAAAAGACTCAGCCCTGTTAACACTTTAATTTTAGTCCAGTAAGACCCACCTCAAACTTCCAACCTCTCAAACTATAAGATTCTAATAAATGTGTTGACTTAAACCACTAAGCTTGTGGTAACTTGTAACAACAACAAGAATTAAAAGGACATTTACCACTTTTTGTCATTTACTACAGACATTTGTACATGCCTATCTCTAGAACTAGAGTAACCCTTTTGATATGACTCTGTACATTCTTCAAATATGTACTTTTTGTACAAATTTGTACATCCCAAACCCAGCGCACGTGCACACACACACACATACACACACACACATTTTTAGTACTTTTCTATAATAGAATAACTATAAATATGTGTTAACTGATTGAAAGAATGAATGACACCAAACAATCTAAGATTGGATTTTCATCCCACTTTTTGACCTATAGAATTGTGTAGACACAACTAAAGGTATTCAGTCAATCCATCCCCATGCTCCATGAATATGGAAACGGGATATATTTTGAATAAAAAAGAAACTGTCTTAAATAAAACAAAAAAAAAGGAAGAGGGGTGATAGTATGGAGTAGTGGCTATGAGCTCAGACTCAAGAGTCAAGTAGACTTACGTTGAATCCTGGTCTATTTGTATTTATCACCAATATGCTTTTATGCAGATAACTTCATCTCACTGAGCCCCAATTTTCTCATATGTCAAACGTTGATAATGTTAGGAACTACTTTATACATTGTTGTAAAGATTTAATGAGAGGAATGAATGTAAAAGGGCTTGGCATGGAATGCATGCATAATCAGTGTTAGTCATGGTGCAGTGGCAAGAATATTGAACTGTAATTCAGGAAAAGAGGTTTTAGTCTTCTGCTATATCACTAATTTGAAATATGATGTTCAGCAAATCCCTTCCATTTCTGCTTCTTTTAAGTTTTTCATATGTCAAAATAGCTACATGAATTAGACAAATAAGAGGTTGTCTAGCTCTAAAATTAACCATCTTTGAGTATCTTATTATATTCTTAAGCATCACTACCTAGGCCAAATTTCTAGAATCCAACAGATCAGTAACCACAGAATCAAATGAGGAACTTGATGCAAGTTAACAATTAATCCATCTGATAAAGATGTGGTATGTACACACACACGCGCACACACACACACACACACACACATATTATTCAGCCATGAGAATGAATGAAATCCTGACACTTGTGACAACACAAATGGACCTAGAAGTCATTATGATAAATGAAATAAGTGACAGAAAGACAAATACTGTATGATCTCAAATATATAGAATCTGAACAAGCCAAAATCATAGAAACAGAGTAGAATTGTGATTACCAATGGTTAGAAAGCAGGGGAAATGGTAAGCTGTTGATAAAAGAGTATAGCCTTCCATTTAGAAGATATAATAAGTTTGGGGGATCTAATGCAGAGCATTGCGATTATAGTTAACTATAGAATATACTCGAAAGTTGCTATGTGAGTAGACCTTAAATGTTCTCACCACAAAAAAAGAAATGATAATTATATGATGCAATGTAGGTGTTAGTGATCACTGTGATTGTAATCATGTTTCAATATATGTGTGTCAAATTAGCAAGTGGTATACCTAAAACTTATACAATGTTATATGCCAAATATGTCTCAATAAATCTGAAAACTTTCAACTGATCCATTTTCTGTGTTTAACTTCTTATATTTATTTTAGTGCTAACTACTACCTAAGTTCCACGTGAACCCCAGAAGTATATACTATCTTGTATAATTTATTGAATAGTAACCACATTTGGATTGTGTTAGACATCTACAATATAAAGGTACAGGGAGTACTATTTTAGAGAGAGCAGGCAGAACCTTACTTGAGGTGCAAAAGGCAACAATGAAGAAAAAGCATGCTCTGTGAAGGGGGAAAAAAGCCCTACCATCACAATCTCTGTTTAAGTTTCCATTTGCCCCGAGGTTATTTTCTTTTCAAGTTTGAAGGAGTTGTTTTATGTCTGGGCAAATTTGTGCTGAATAATCATTCTTCTCTCCAGAGAAGGGCCCTGTGTCAAGTGGCATTGAGAAGAAATTGCTCTGCCTTTATGCTCAAGATTTCCCAAAGTTCATGCATTGCTCAAAACTCAAATATTAGTGGAAATAAATATGGAATCTAGAGGAAAGAACACCTCAGGGCAACTTTACAGCAGCCCTGACCATTCACCACCCTGAAGGCATATCCACTGAATTGCAAGGCAAGATATAGGCTCTGAGACAGATGCCCAGAGCAGTTGCTAGAGGAGCCCTAAGCTGTGCAGGGGAAATGGACAAGTAGGTCCTTCAGCATTTCCCTGGGAATTTAGCATCTGAGTGTTAAAGGATCACTTATTTATTTGAAGAACTTAAAACTTTAATTTCTATGATTAGTAAAGTCAAATACTTGCAATGGCTTTAAATGATGTCAGGAATATTTTTAATGCAACCAGAACGTGTTTTTTTAAAGAAAGAAATTTAATCCTATGAGCATTTTATCTCCTGTTTGATTCTCTGCGGTTCTCCATAATTTTATCTTTCAAATACACACATGAGAGACATGAGCCATCACCATCAGTAATAGTGACTTACTAAAGGAAATTATTTTTTATGAGGGGTAGGAAGGTATGGGAGATACATATCAAAATATCTGAAAGTTGAACCACCAATGGTTTGAAAACAAATACCCAGATGATTCTGGGAATCACTGGATTTATTTTTTTTTACCTAAATCCATCACTGCCTTTTTATTATAGCTGAAACACCTAGACAATACATATTCTCCCTGGATGTTAATAAACAAACAATATATGTCAGTCTTCCCACTCTTGTTTTAAATAAGTCACAGAATATTAGAGTTTTGGCAGAGAAAATATTTACAAAAATTAATTGTTATAGTGCTCAGTTGATGGAGGTAATAACAGGCCGAAATTAAAATCAGACTTGAGTTTTAATGGGCATTAATGCATTTTTTAAATTTAAAATATACCTGGGTTCTCTTTGCTAAAGTCAATAAGAAGTCAAGGAATTACTCATAATAATGATGGTGGGATCTTGAGGAAAATAACTTTGTTTTCATTAGCCTCTGCTGAAGGCCACCCTGTTTGTTGGCCAACACTGTTGTGAAGACAGTTCAGGGAAGGGACCTGGGGCTCAATATGTGTCTGCTGTTTAAACCCCTACTAAGGAGTAAAGCCTTTAATTTCACATTTAGAGACAATCCTTCAAAGCCATTAGCTTTAAGAGAGAAGGTACAGATGTCTTGCTTATACTAAGGTTTAAATTGCAGAGACTTCTTTGTAGCAAGTTTTGATTAGGGAGACACGGCTCTGGGTGTCTAAAAGCAGGCAGGAGAAGAAACTTCTTCAAAGTAGGATATTCATAAAAGGGAAACTTAAGGCAAAGGAGACACATTATACCCAACACTGGTCCTGTTTGAACTTACAGGTTTAGAGGATTAAAAATGAAATTAAATAATCACTTTTATTGTGTAGTTTTTCCTGTATGCTCATCTAATTTCAAGAACTTTCAGCCTAGTGATCTTAGAAATAAAATACTTGTAATATATGTGACTTGAGATTCACTAAGTGGCTGTAAATGTGTGCATCATAATTCAGAATTAGGAAGTCTATATAGTTAATTCAGAAAGATATATTTCTTTTAAAAGGTTAAAGTTTGTATGATGTTTCCAGAGATCAGCAATTTCTGGATTCATTCTGTGTTCAATTTATGAAATCTTGAAACTAGTCAACTACTTTGACTAGGCTTACCTAATCTCCCTTCATGATTACAGGAAACCTTTAGTGATGTTAACAAGATTCCTGTACCCTTCCTAGATCTAATTTGCTTAGGATCTCAATTTTGTTTCCCACATAAAGACTGTTCCCAAGTCTTTTCCCCCAAGATTCTCAATAAGTTTCCTGGAGGGAAATTGTTTTTAACCATGGGTGATTTTGCTCCACAGTGGGCATTTGACAATGTCTGGAGACATTTTTGGTTGTCACAACTTGGGGAAGATGCTACTGCATTTAGTGAGTAAAGGCCAAGGATGCTGCTAAAAATTGTACAATGCATAAGACAGTCACATGCAACAGAGAACTACCTTGAAATGAAAGTTTAATAGTGTTGAGAAATCCTGCTTCATGAAATCTTTCTTTTCCTGAAGGTATACATGCAGTCTTGGCTAGGGCAGCTCAAAACTTGTTTATTCACACATGACACAACAGAAATACAAAGAATTATAAGATAATATTATAAAAAAAGTATATCCCAACAAATAAGAAAATCTAGAAAAAAATGGATAAATCCTAAAAAAATATGATCTTCCAAAACTTAATCAGAAATTAACAGAAAATTTGGAAAGACCAGTTACTATTAATGAAATTGAATCAGTGATAAAAAAATCCCAACAAACAAAAGTCCAGGACAGGATGGCTTCACAGGTGAATTCCATTAAACATTTAAACAGTTACCTCCTGTTCTTCTCAAACTGTTCCAAAACATAGAAGAGGAAGAAAATTTTCCAAATTCATTCTGAGTCTGGCACTACCCTGATACCAAAACCAGAAAAAGGCAATATGAAAAAAGAAAACTACAGGCTTATATCTCTGATGAACATAAATGCAAAAATCCTCAACAAAATATTAGCAAACAAAATTACATAATACATTAAAAAAGATTATTCACCATGATGCAGTAAGATTTATTCCAGGCATGCAAGGGTGGTTCAATATTCACAAATTGGTCAATGTGATACATCACATTAACAAGAGGAAGGAGAAAAAACATATGATCATCTCAATAGATGCAGAAAAAGCCTCTGACAAAGTGCAGTGCCATTTATGATAAAAACTCAACAAAGTTGGTTTAGAGCATACATAGTTCAACATGACAAAGACTGTATATGAAAAATTAACAGCTAACATTACACTCAATGGCAAACAACTGAAAGTATTTCCTGTAAGATCAGGAACAGAAGAAGTATGTCTGCTCTCATGACTTTTATTCAACACAGTACTGGAAGTCCTAGCTATAGCAATCAGAAAAGAAAAAGAAATAAAAGACATCTGCATTGGTAAGGAAGAAGTAAAATTCTCACTATTTTCAGATGACAAAATACCATATATCAAAAACCCTAAAGATTCCATAAAAAAAAACTGTTAGAACTAACACATGAATTTGGTAAAGTTTCAGTACAAAGTACAAAATTAATGTACAGAAATCTGTTATATTCGTATACACTAATAATGAAGTAGCAGAAAGAGAAATTAAGGAAACAATCCAATTAATGCACCAAAAATAATCAAATACTTAGGAATGAACTTAACCAAGGAGATGAAACAATTGTGCTCTCAAAAGTGTAAGACAATCATGAAAGAAATTGAACATTACACAAATAAATGGAAAGATATACCATTCTTATGGATTGGAGAATTAATATTGTTAAAATGTCCATATTACCCAAAGTAACCTGCAGATTCAATTCAATCCCTATCAAAATAGCAAAAGCAATTTTCACATAACCAGGACAAATAATCTAAAATTTGTATGGAACCACAAAAGACCCTGAATAGCCAAAGCAATCTTGAAAAAGAAGAACAATGCTGGACCCTAAATAGTCAAAGCAATCTTGAGAAGGAAGAATAATGCTGGAAGTATCATAATCCAAGAATTCAGGATATACTTCAAAGCTAAAGTAATCAAAACAATATGGTACTTAAACAAAAATAGAAACATATATTAATGAAACAGAATGGGTGCCCAAAAAATATACCCACACTAATGGTACATTAATGAATGACAAATTCATCTATGACAAAAGAGGCAAGAATATACAATGGGGGAAAGACAGTTTTTTCAATAAATGGTGTTGGAAAAATTGGACAGCTACATGGCAAAGAATAAAATTAGACCACTTTCTTATATCACTCACAAAAATGAACTGAATTTGGATTAAAGAACTAAATGTAAGGCCTGAAACCATATAAAACTCCTAAAATAAAATATAGGCAATAATCTCTTGGACATCAGCCCTAACAACATATTTATGGGTATGTCTCCTCAGGCAAGGAAAACAAAACAAAGAAAAAGCAAAAGCTTTTTTCACAGCAAAATAAATCATCAACAAAACAAAAAGGAAACCTAATAAGTGGGAGAAGGTATTTGCAAATGATGTATCCAATAAGCAGTTAATATGCAAAATATATAAAGAACTTAACTCAACACACACACACACACACACATACACACACACCCAACAAACTGTATGAATAAAAAGTGTGCAGAGGACCTGAATAAACATTTTTCTAAAGAAGACAGAGAGATGGCCAAGAGACACATGAAAAGATACTCAGCATCACCAATCATCAGGTAAATGCAAATCAAAACCACAATATCACCTCATATCAGTCAGAATGGCTAGTATCAAAAATAAAAGAGATAACAAATATTGATGAGGGTATAGAGAAAAGGAAACCCTTGTACACTGTTGGTGGGAATGTAAATTGGTGAAACCAGTGGAAAACAGTATGAAGTTTTCTCAAAAAATTAAACATAGAAATACCATATGATCTAATAATTCCATTATTGGGTATTTACCAAAAGAAAACAAAAACACTGATTTGAAAAGTTACATGCATCCCTATGTTTATTACAGCATTGTTTGTAATAGCAAAGATATGGATGCACCCCAAGCATCCATTGATAGAGGAATGGATAAAGAAAATGGAATATTACTTAGTCATAAAAAGAATGAGATCTTGCCATTTGTTACAACATGGATGAACCTAGAAAGTATTATGCTAAGTGAAATAAGTCAAAGAAAGACAGAAACCATACAATTTACTCATGTGGAATCTAAAAACCAAAATATACAGACTGTTAAATAAAGATAACAAACTAGTGATTGCCAGAGTGGAGGGGGTGAGGAATGGATGAAATAGATAAAGGAAATTTAAAAAAAAACAAACAAAAAACTTGTCCATTAAGCCTCTTTCCTGGGACTTTGATTCTTGATCACAGTGACACAAGGACAAAGAACAAGACACAACACAATACAAAACAGTTAAAAGGAAACATAAAACCAATTATAGTAAATTCAGTTTGTTGATGAGATCAAGAAGAAAGTGCCTTGTAGTTCTTTTTGCCTGTTCAGCTAGACCCAACCTGTTTCCTTTTCTATCTCTAAAGTTTGTTTGTTTGTTTTTGAGAGAGTCAGAGACAGAGTGATTAGTGGAAGGGCAGAGAGAAGGAGAGAGAGAAAAATCCCAAGCTGGCTCCTCCCTGCCAGTGCAGAGCCAAACACAGAGCTTGAACCCATGAAACTGTGAGACCATGACCTGAGTGGAAACCAAGAGTCAGATGCTTAACCGACTGAGCCACCCAGGCACCCTTGTTTCTGTTCATTGTAACCTAAGAGCCCTGTGGAAAGTACCTGTCTTTAGAGAACGAATATCATAGAAAACTTAACTTTGAGATTGTGTTTATTTGTTCCACAGTGTCAGACACTATCTTAATTGCTGGGTTATCTGAGTTATGATACTTGTCTTCCAGGAGCTTAAAAATCTAGTCAGGGAGACTAGACATACCCACATAAAGTGAGGTTTAATTTGTATTCAAAGAAGTGTGTGTTTGCTATGAACCAAATAAGGGGTTCAAAGAAATAGTAAATGCTTTGCAATTTCATTTTCAGCCCAACCAGAGTAAAAATTAGCTTGGGCTTTTTTTTTTTAGGGGAGGTTTTCTGGACAATGCATGACTGGCTTTTGGAGGATAGATAGGACTTGGGATGACACAAAACAAAGTAAAGTTCTTAGAGAATCATTGTGGGCATGGTGAAATCAGACAGAAGCCACTGGAGATTTCTGTGTTACAAGTCAGACAGAAGCTGCTTGACTTTTGAAAACTTATTTGTAAAATGTAATATAAAATGCCTTAGAACAGTGCTTAGCATACAGTAGATGCTAAATAAATGATAACTATGGTAGCTATTATTATTTGTTTTCAAGCTCAGGGAAACTGTTTAAGCCAAGATTCAGAGTTGGAAATTAATGCAATGAGTTAAGGGACAAATGAGGAAAGTAACTTGACCTAGGAGTGATAAAATAGAAGTGTGGGTAACAAGGCAGGAAGGTTTTTTAAAGGTTATATTGGGGCTTTCTTTATGTTCCCAGCTGACAGTATCAGATTTTATCTTCTTGTAAATATAGGAGGCATTGGGAGACTTTCAGTGGCTAAATGTTGTGATGAAAATAGTGATTTTGGAATGTGATTTCAGTGTTGTTGCTGTGTTGAATGGATTTGAAGGGATCCATTTCATTAACCTTAACATACACATTCCACAATGGCTTCATTCATAGAAATTAATGAGTTACTTTATGACCCAAGTGTGCTCATACATTTAGTGTCCTTTGTGTATAGCTGTCCTCCTTCCCACATAGTTCTCTGGCAAGTCTAGTTAAATAGACAAATAAAATTAACAACTCAAGAGGATGTCATCGTATGACAGTATGCCATTATAACAGTATGTAATAGGCAATATGGTCAAACTGATTTATTCAATCAAACAATTCTACTTATTTCTTATACTTTGTTCATGGAAATTGATCAGTCATTTCAGTCAGGTAGAAAAAATCTTTAACTATAATAGGAAAGAGAAAACCAAATTGGACATTCTCCTCAGGAAATTCAGTTAGTGTCAAACACATAAGACCTAGCTTTAGGAAGAAGCAGTCCGGAACAGTAATAGTTTCACTAGTACATTAAGACTACTGTCATGATAGACTCGGTAGAGCAATTACATTTAAGGATAATTAAACATAAGCAGCTACAAAGGAAAATGCAGGGGAGAAAGAAATTGTGGACTGAAACATTAGTACTAAACTGCATTGCTTGCTCTCATTCTTTCAATCAAAACATGAAGCTTGAGCAGCAAATTCAAAGACTAGAACAGACCCCAAATTAGTCCCTATAGAGGTCCAGGATAAGTTTTCTAATAAAAATGTAAATCTTCACTCTGTTGTTCAGGGGCCCTGGTACTAACAGCTCTCCCATTCATTTCTCAAACAGTAACTGTGAATTTCAGATGAAATTTTTAAAAAGAAGAAAGAAATGAGTTTGTTTTTCCATGGCAGCATGTGCTCTAGCTAATCTGCAAATGCTATATAATTACACTGGGTGCTGATAGATTTGTCTCTGGGCTGGTGGTCAGGATCCAGATGAACTGCTACAGTTGCTGTTTTATCATTACAAATGTCTTGCACATCTTGGCAATTACCACGCCTATACATGATATTGGAATTTAATGAGGTTCCACACCCATACATCCCACTGGGATGTGTTAGGGTAAGTGTAAATTCATCCCCTTTTATTTATGGGTTTAGGGGGAAAATGTATGTGTGTGGAATGTCCTACAGGAATCATGTCTCTGTCGGCCATTTGAAACAAAGCCATTCCCATGGATCTAGGAACCTTAGCTTAGTGTGTAGTCAAAGAGGCTAAAACCATTGGTTCAGTATTGAGCACTTGTACCTGTCTCCTGCCTACAACTTTTATCTGTCTTTCTGGCAGTTCTGCAAATGGGGGCTTTTGGTCACAAGGGGGCACCAAATGAGATAATGTATCCCTCATTTAGCTTCATCTCTAAATTGGCCATATTGTAACTATCTTCTTTACTTTACAAGGTCATTGTGTAGACAACATGAACTAATGTATCTGAAAGCACTTTGAAAATTATGAACCGCCTATAAATGTAAGACAATTAATATTATCATTTCTGTTAATAAATATCACTTCAGTAATTGACATGTAACAATAATGAAATCAGGGTAAATGTATCCATAATCTATGGCAGGAGGTGAGGATGAAGAACAATGACTCCAAATTCATATCCTGATAAAAATTGGACAAGATATGCATCTTTGAACATGAAATACAATACTTACAGTTGCTTCCCACCAATCACATTCCAATTAATTCATTTCGAGGCAAGATATAGTTGCAAATAACACTAAGAAGAATTTCTAATAGGCTAAATGTCTATAATCTGGATGTGTAAGGCAAATTGAGAATAATTATACACAGAAATCAAAATTAATTTTATAAATAAAATGAAAGTGGCTAGATTTTATTTAATTTTAGTTTTTTTCATGTTTTGAATACCCAGCATATGCATGTTGTTCAAAATGTAGAAAAAGCATATAGTCAAAATTAAATTTTCCTCTGACTGTCTTTACCCCCCTCCACCATTCTTCAGCCACCCAATTCCTTTCTTCAGAGGATATCACTGTTAATCATTTTTACATGTATCCATTCAGAAATATTACATACTTAAACACATATGTGAACACACATGGGCACATACAAACACACAGTTTTATTTTTATACGCAGGATAGTATGCTATGCACACTGTTGAAAAGTGTATCTTGGAGATCTTTTTATAACAGATGTACAGATTTACCTAATTATTTTAAATAGCTGCATCATATCAGTATATGAAAACACCATATTTTTTAACTACTGTCCTACTGATGGATATTTTGGTTGTCTCTAATATTTTGCTATTACAAAGAGTAACAAAGAACAATGAAATCAAATGTCTTTTATGACTGGATTTTAAGTTCAAATATTTAAATTTTGTTTAAAGTATATCCTTTAAGTTCCAAATAATATTGAAATACCAGATTATTGGGGAGCCTGGATGGGTCAGTCAGCTGAGAATCTAACTCTTGATTTAAGCTCAGGTCATGATCCCATAGTCATGGGATTGAGCCCCATGTCGGGCTCCACACTGAACACGGAGCCTGCTTAAGGTTCTCTCTCCTTCTGCCCATCTCCCCCACTCAGGCTTTCTCTCTCTCTCTCTCTCATAAATAAAAAAATAATGAACAAATATCAGATTATTAAGGGTAACTGAAATATTTAGGTAATGAAAACTATACATATTATATTTGTATGTTTGTCAACATTATGCCCAAATCAGCTCATCACAAGTGCACTCCTTAATCCCCATCACCTTAACTGATTCCCTCACCCACCTCCCCTCTAGTAACCATCAGTTTGTTCTCTATAGTTAAGAGTCTGTTTCTTGATTTGCCTCCCTGTTTCTTTTTTTCTCCTTGGTTCGTTTTGTTTTTTTAAACTACACCTATGAGTGAAATAATGTGGTATTTGTCTTTCTGTGACTGACTTATTTTGCTTAGCATAATACTCTCTAGCTGCATCCATGCCATGGCAAATGGCAAGATTTCATTATTTTTTATGGCTGAGTAATAGTCCATTGTGTGCACGTGCGTGTGTGTGTGTGTGTGTATACATACATGTGTATATACATTTATATATACATGTATATATGTGTGTGTGTATATATACATGTATATATATGTATATGTATATGTGTGTATATATATATATACATATATATATATATACATATATATATGTATTTGTATATATATATATATATATATATATGTATATATATATATCACCTCTTCTGTATCCATTCATCAGTTGGACACTTGGGCTGCTTCCATAATGTGGCTTTTACAGATAATGCTGCAAAAATATTCAGGTATATATATATCCCTTTGAATTAGTATTTTTCCTTTTTTTTGTAAATATCTAGTAGTGCATTGCTAGATAATAGAGTAGTTCTTTTTAAAATTTATTTATTTATTTAAGTAATGTCTACACCCAACATGGGGCTCGAACCCACAAACCTGAGATCAAGAGTCACATGCTTTCCTGACTGAACCAGCTGGGTGTCCAAGGTGCTTCTACTTTTAACTTTTTCAGGAACCTCCATACTGTTTTCCTGAATGGCTACACCAGTTTACATTCCCACCAACAGTGCCAGGAATGTTCTCCTTTCTCCACATCCTCTCCAGCACCTGTTGTTTCTTGTATTATTGATTTTAACCATTCTGACAGGGGTGGAGTGATATCTCAGTGTGGTTTTCATTTGCATTTCCCTAATTATCAGTGATGTTGAGCATCCTTCATGTGTCTGTTGGTCATCATGTCTTAGGAAAAATACCTATTCATTCTGCCCATTTATTTAAATTGGATTATTCATTTTATGTGTGGTAAATTTAAGTTCTTTATAGATTTTGGATACTAACCTGTTATCGGATATGTCATTTGCAAATACCTTCTCCTATTTTGTAGGTTGCTTTTTAGTTTCCTTGATTATTTCCTTCACTGGGAAGTTTTTTTTTTTTTCCTTTAAGTCCCAATACTTTATTTATTTATTTATTTATTTATTTATTTATTTATTTATATTTTCTTAATGTTTATTTTTGAGAGAGATAGGGAGAGAGTGTGTGTGTGTGTGTGTGTGTGTGTGCATGAGTGGGGAGGGGCAGAGAGAGAGGGAGATGGAATTGGAAGCAGACTTCACTCTGTCAACACAAAGCCCACCATGGGGCTTGAATCCACAAACTGAGATCATGACCTGAACTGAAATCGGAGGCTTAACCAACTGAGCTACCCATGTACCCCCCAATAGTTTATTTTTACTTTTGTTTCCCTTGCCTCAGGAGACAGATCTGGAAAAAAGTTGCTATGGCTGATGTTAAAGAGCTTACTGCCTTTGTTCTCCTCTAGGATTTTGATGTTTTCAGTTCTCACATTTAGGTTTTTAAACCAACTTGGATTTATATTTGTGTATGGTATAGGTCATCCAGTCTCATCCCTTGCTGCTGCTATCCAGTTTTCCCAGCACCATATGTTGAACAGACTTTTTCCCATTGGATATTTTTTCCTACTTTGTCAAAGATTAATTGACCATATAGTTGTGGGTTAATTTCTGGGTATTCTAGTCTGTTCTATTGATCTATGTGTCTATTTTTGTGCCAAGTTAGAAAAGTACATTTGATTCTATAAGGACAAGATGTGTTGTAGTCCATCAATAAAAATTTGTTGGAAAAATAAGAACAATTCACTAAAATTTTCCCATTTCAAGCAGTTTGGATATCAGAAAGATGAAGCTGGTGTAATGTAAAGCTCCTTTCTCAGCGAATTTCTAAGCGCACTTTGTTATCAACCACTATTTTGGAAATCTGACCAAATTTATATGTTTTCCTAACCTTACCTGTCATGTGATCAACTTTTGTTTCTTCTTCTCTTCTAAATGAGATGAACTTCCCTTATGTCAATAGGGAATTCCATTGCCAGTCAATTAATGATGGCTTAATGCTTATCTCTTATATGCCCAGCTCTATTCTGTCTCTTGTGAATTACAAAGACATATAAACCATTTCCCTTTAATAGGTAAGAGTTTAGTTGGACAGTTGAAGCAAGTCATAAATATGGAAGCAGTTAAAGGGAATTCAGGATATAAATAATAGCTTGATATAAGCTTTGTCATAAACCATTTTGTATTTGTGTTCCAAGTCCTCTCATTTCTTTCTTCTAGGTGCCTTTCAAATTTGCTTTTTTAAAAATTTCCCTAGATTCCACCATTGATGACTCTTCATCCTCCCTACTACTGTGTTATTACTGCATCCTCTTAGCTTTTTTTGTCTCCTCTAACCCATCCTATATAGGAAGTCAATCATCTTTAGATAACACTTACCTTGAGTCTTTTGTTGCTGTTCTACGAATTTTCAATGGTCTTGTAGTCTACTACATCATGTCCAAATTCCTCTGCATGTTTCTCATGATCCTCCAGAATTGAGCTCTAATTATTCTACATCATGAACAACTTGCTCTTCACTGTACCCCACCTAGCTCCTTCTCACCAGATCATTTTCCTCTGGTCACATTATGCTTGCTAAGTTCTACCTCTCTTCCTTGGTTTGGGTTAATCTTTCCTGAATTTCTTCTTCCTTACTCTCTACCTTTTCCATTCCTTAAGGTCTACATGGAAACCCATTTCCTTCATAAAACTTTCCCCAACTCTGCCAGCTAATTTTGGTCTCTCCCTTCTCCATTCCTTTACCACATAGTCTTATGGCTCAAATGATACAATCTGTCACTAGGTGGTAGTCATTGTTCTATTATTCCTTTCTTTTGGTGTGCTAATTCTGTGTTGATAGTCCTAGATTATAAATTGAGGGTAAATATAAAGGCTTTAATTCCTTCTTCCTTAACATTTGGCACAGGACTTAGTGGACAAAAGTTACTCAATCAGTATTTTTATTCATTATCCTAATGAAGGTACCAGTGTTTTATTATATTGTTTCAGAGGCTGAGTGAAGAATGGGGCATGATTCAGAGGTCTATTAGAAATGTCTATTAGGGTTGTATTTCATTAAGGATATTTAACAACACAAAGTACAAATGAAGATTTGTATAATCAGATGTTTATCTGATTATATATTTAAAATATATATTTCTTTACTTACAAGCTTATAAAAAGCACTCAAAATGGTCCATTGGTTTGATCTTGTTTGAAAGTGTAGCTGTTGAAATGACCTATTTACAGTGAATCAATGGTGCTCTAAATGTGCTGGGAAATGGATATTGTATGGATAGAGTAACAACTCAAGTATGAACGCTATCTAATAAGTGTTTACACACCATCAAGTCTACAAACATTAAATATCATTCACGATAGGATCTTTCTTATCCTGCAATTTATCTCAATTTTTCCATTACCTTCTTTCATTTTCTCTTCTAGCTTTACTCACAGACAAGCCTCCCAAGCCATTGTTCCCCATGGAGAATCAGCCAAGTGTTATAGATGTCCAGCTGGGTAAGTCCCCTTCTGGGAATAATAGATCCTAAACTTGCTCTCTGTTAACAGATGGGGAAAATTACATGAACCAGGAAAGGTTTATTGCCACTGTTATTACATGCAAATCAGTTTGTGTCTGCTCATTTATAACCCTGGAATTCAGTTTAATAGTTTAAGGAAATGAGTTTGAATCGCATCAAGGAATTGTAATACTAATTGGTTCCACTAGGTATTAAATGTGCTATAAGACAGAGCTTTTTAACTCTGTGATTGATTGATTCATAGGTGTCATGCATTGGTGACCAGTACAAAAACTTTTCATGCTTGTTAACCAAAAATTTTCATTTAGAGAACATTAACTCCTGGAGAATAGCACTTTTTAAAATAAAAGAGCCCCTCAGTACAACTTGTAAAATGATTTGATAATATTATTTCCAATGGTACACTACAGGGCTATTTAAAACTTATTTTTAGGTTGAGATCTTGAATATTTATGAATATTTGGTGTTGGTAAAAGTAGCAAGTTGATTTATTGGTGCTAATATTTTACTGCAGTCTCAAATAAAGACACAAGGTGTTGAGCCTTATTTTTGAGTCCTCTACCAGTAAGCCTTATATTTCAAGAACTGTGAACTTGAGACTCAGAGGCTTGTTAGTATCTCTTCATACCATGGCCTTTACTCTAAACCATGTACTTTAACATTTGTGAGCTTTCATCCACCTAGGGTTTAATTCTATTCTTCAATTCGAAGAATTGCTTCAGTTCTAAGTAAGGCAACTGAGTAAATATACTGGAAGTGTATTGGGTTTATTTTGATAATATGATTTATTGAAACCTGTGAGTGTAGTGGTACCTACCAATTATATAGTCAGGGAAGATATATTAGTCACAATTTCATCCACTTTGTAATGTTTTTTACTCAATTTTTGATCTTTTCAATTCAATTTGGATTATTAGAGGGTTTTTTTTGTTTATTTTTGTTTATTTTTTTATTTTTTTTAATATATGAAATTTATTGTCAAATTGGTTTCCATACAGCACCCAGTGCTCATCCCAAAAGGTGCCCTCCTCAATACCCATCACCCACCCTCCCCTTCCTCCCACCCCCCATCAACCCTCAGTTTGTTCTCAGTTTTTAGAGGTTTATTTATATCTTGAGAATAGGTGAGAAAAAATTATATTCCTAAGAACTTGTTCATTTTTCTAAAAAGAATTATAGCACATTGTAGTTAATGCAGCATACCAGTAGGAGTACCAAAATTAAGTATTTTAAAACAAACAAAAACATGAAAAAAGAAAAGAAATATGTTATTAAGAATGGATTGTGGAAATAGTGAATATTTTGTAGATAATGTTGAAGTATTAGAATATGGTTCTCCCCCCACCACTTGTATTATTTTGAAGAATCATTACATTTTGTTAAAGCCAAATCTAGATGGATTGACACATACCCTCAGTAATTTTTGCTTACATCTTTCCATCAATACTAGGATAAAAATACCTCAAGTTGTACTCTGTGGTTTGCCAGGAGTTACATGAAGCCATAGGCTGGCCTTATATCATAAGTTTTCATGAAGATTTAAGTGGATAATGCCTTTTTTATGAAAACTTATATATTATAGAGTAGAAATAAAAATTCAAACAACTATTTCAAATTTTGTCTTTGTGGCCCATGAGTGGATACTTCATTTTCCTCTTCTATTAGTCGAGCTTTAACAAAAAAATGTTAGATAAGTACTTTTCCTAAGCAAGGAGAGAGACCATTGTAAGGAGTACATTTCTTTCAGATTCACTGGGTACAGAATTTGTATGTGCTATTTAGGACATCTCTAAGATATGTGCATGGTATAAATGCGTATTCCAACATAGGTATATATGCCAATATAACCCACCACCAACACAACCCTGTAAAATTACTAAAGAAATTTGTTTTCAATAGTTGAAAGGGTGAACTTTTCAGGTTTTAATTTGTGACACAACTTGGAGACAACTTTATTGACAGAAAGATGGAGACCTGCCCATTTTTCATCCCAGAAAGGCTGCTTCTCTGAAATGCTAAAGCAACCATGTAATTCATGGAAAGGAAAACAAAATCAGTTAAACCATATCTTTGGCATTTCAAAAAGCACATAACTAGTTAATTTTAAGTGATTTTAACTTTCCGTATATTTATTTAGCACCATTTATTCACAACTGGAAGTTATTTTGTAAGTTACTCTTATGCCTCAATAGCAAAGTGATGTTAAGAGTACTTACTCCTCAGCGTCAGTGGGAGCTCTGCAGTCAGAATGTTTAGAAATCCCAGGTGTAGAAAAGACAGAAAGATAATTGGGTTGATTGGACATCCCTCTCTATATCTGGAAAATTTTCAGATTTCAGTAAGATCATGAAAACTTTTGGAAATAATTTTACTTTATTTTTTTAAGTTTATCAAACAAATTCAGCTCTAGACACCCTCAAATTAGATTAAAACTAGAACTACAAAAGAATACAGCAATCCAATTCAAACAGCCTAGCACATTACCAAGTTTGGGTTTTCCCAATCTCAGTCAGTACCTAACATCTGAGACAACATTCTATTAGATTAAAGTCCACCGTAGACTTTTTGTTACTCTTACCATTTAAACATGTTATCATCCCCCTTCCCTTGAATCTAAGATGGGCTTAGGGATATGCTTGATCAAAAGAGTATGATAAAAATGATATTCTGGGAGTTTGGAGGCTGGGTCAAAAGAAACCTTGAAGCTTCTCTTCAGGGCCTGGTCTTCTCTGAAACTACCATGCTATGAAAAGCTCAAGCCACATGGAGAGGCCCTAGAGAATGGGGCATCATTTGAATAAAGAGAGGCCAGTGAACATAGAGGCTGATAAATGAAGAAGCCATATTGAAAGTGGATCCTGTAGCCCCAGCTGCCCTGGCTTATGCCATGTAGTTCAGGGAGAAACCATTAAGGTAAACTGTTCTGATGTTTCTAACCCAAAAAGTTATGAGCAAATAAAACAGTTGTTATGCTACAGTAAATTAGGTAGTTTGTTAAACAACAATAGATACCTAGAACATACATTAATTTTCTCTAAAGAATTGTAAGTTCCATTTTCCCCATAGACAAGAATCCCGTGCAGGCATTTTATACAAAATGAGACATATTGAGGGAAATGCTTAAGTGCCAGCTTCAGGATAGTTTTAGAAAACATAGTCATGAATTATTATTTATGTGTTTCTTTGAGAATTACACTCAGTTTTCAGTTCTACATATCTGTAAAGGCAATCCAGTAAATGAAATTTTTCAGTAGAAATGAATACTTTTGTTCATGGGTTGGCATCAGTACAGATATTTTGTTGTGTCTCTAGAGGAAAATAAACAACTAAACTTTCTCTTTTCTATAGAGTAATCCATTAGTCATCCACAATGTTATAGAAATTTACACACTTTTTGCTGACATAGTGATGACAGTTTGGTTGTTGTTAAATTGTATTCACATTGTAATGCTGAAAGAAGATTTATCTTAACCAAATAGCCATATATTTTGAGGTGATAAACACATTTTTAACAAAACAATATGAAAACTATTTCTCTCACAAAGCAAACCTATCCTGCTAAAGCAGACTGTGGTAATGTATGAAATATAAAGACAAAAGCAATATACAAAACACAAAAAAAATTCAATTTTGTCCTATCATTCCCATTTATTTTCTTACTGTGAAAGTAAATTTAACTTTAAATTTGATAAATAAACCTTTACTATACCAGTGCTAATTCTTTTTTTTGGCAGTTGAAAAGAAATATATTTTCATTTTTTCTAAGAAAAAATAACACTGCATTAAATGATATTAATTCATATTACATTTTAATACCAAAGTATTGAAACATCATTGCAAAATGTGCCCTACTTGAAATGCTAGGTAAACCATTCTTTAGGCACTGCTTATTTTTTTAGAACCCAAATGCATGCTTTACAAATTGTAACAGACTCCTAGAACCTTTGAAAAAGCCATGAATAAATGTGGATGAAAAGATTTGAGATTTGACATCTAATTGCAATTGAAGGTAAACTTGGAAATATAACCTGTTCTTCTCATTGATGATAACTTTTTTTTTGGAAATTTCCTAAGACTTAAAATAACCCAGTGTCATGCAGAAAATAAATATAAACACTGTTTAGTTTATCTTTTTGTGTCAAAGAGTCAAAAAGGAGGTTTGGGGGCCTAAAGTATATCAGAAAAACTCAGACCCATGGAACAGTTCAAACTAATTGAATAATACAGATGTTTCAAAAGGCTGGATAGTCATCTTTAGATGAATCTGATCCAGTATGAAAGATTCTCTTTATTTCTCTTCTATTGTCATTCAGAATTTATTTTGTTTTTATAAGCTATTCAAATTCATATTTCATGACTGTGTTATGTGCTACTGGCTCAAACTTTCTTTGTGTATAAAGGAGTGTTAATCTTCATCAAAAATCGATTTCACCAGCATATCAGTTTCTACTGAAAATTGTATTAGGTCCCCTAAGAGACCACTGTAAAAGGCTCTACAAGAATATAAAGCAAAATATATTAGTAAATGCAATACGCAGGACTACAAGGCAAAAATAAGTGACTAATTGAACCCTTAAAATAGGAAATTAGCTGTTCAACCAAATCTACCTTTTTAAAACTTTATTTAAATAGAAACAGTTTTTGAGTTCTTAACAGATGCCAAACACTATGTTAGATCCTGGGGATCTAGAGGTGAATAAAATAAGGTTCTTGGCCTTAAGGTATTTTCAGTCTAGTGGGAAAGACAGATGTGTATGCAGAATTACAATGCAATATGATAACTGCCAAACAGAGATGGGAAAAGGGAGAATGACTATTTTTGTGGGAAGACCTCATAAATTAACAGTTCTATACTCTGTTACTCAATATAATGATATATCTCTGTAACCTTAAACCAAGTACTAAATTTATTTGAAAATAATTAAAAATTATAAAATATATAATGTTATGAAGTAATAAATTATCCACCATTTGCTTCAATATGGCAATATTAAAAATGGAAACTTATGGTACCCTTGCATCTCTTCAGTTTAGCAAAATTAGTCAACTCTTTCTAAAGTTATCATAGAAACACAATCCCAAGCAAGTCACAACTAATTGAGTGAAAATGTGAAGCCAGAATTACTATCAATATAAATAGCAATACGTGATAATTTCATTAGCTTGAGTCATGATTTGATATATGCATTGTGGGTATAATGGTGGGAGCAAGGGATTTTTTGAATTCTTTGTGGTTTTTTTTAATTTTTTAAAAAGTTTTATTTATTCTTGAGAGAGAGAGAGACAGAGCATGAGTGATGGAGGGGCAGAGAGAGAGTAGGACACAGAATCCGAAGCAGGCTCCAGGCTCTGAACTGTCAGAGGCCAACGCGGGGTTTGAACTCATGAGTGGTGAGATCATGACCTGAGCCGAAGTCGGACACTCAACCGACTGAGCCACCCAGGCACCCCTTGATTCTTTGTGCTTTTTATATACTCTTCCTACCCTTTTACCTTCAAATAATTCCTTGAAGGTCTTCATTTAATCTGGAATAAGTGAAGACCTTGGAAAGCAAAAAGATGGGTTTCACGAGTTCACTCAGCTTTCTTCACACACATAGTTGGAGCTGGTTCATGGCAGCATTCACTCTTCCTTGTAGGCATTCTAGGGTTAATGAGCTGTTTCCTAAAGATCTATTTCTTCAGAATAACATACACAAGCTTAGTAGCATGGGCCCTCCTAAACTGAAAAAAATTTTACTACCCAAAATGTACACCATGTGCATTATTTATAACTTTGGAAAATCTGGGCCAAGCCTTTTTCCCTATAAGTTGGTTGCCATATTAGTGCTTGAGATTGACACTGGTTTACTTACTTTGTCTTAGTTTCTATAACTTAGTTGTACTTAAGAAGAGAAAGAAAGCTAACAGTTTACAAAATATTTGCCTGTAATGTGACAAGTTGATTATTAATATTTTAGGAATAATATTGTTGCTGACCAGACCTCTATGCATGTATTGCGGTTTTGGGGCATTGCTGAAGTTTATGTCCCATGAGGTTTAATATAAGTTTGACAGTGTCTCATCACACTTATTAATGCCAAAAGCATGATTTTACACATATGGAAACAAAATTATTTAAAAATTCATTATGTGTTAGGCACTACAATATACATTTGTACATACACTGTTTTATTTATTCCTCATAAGAGCCCAAAGTCACTTGTGATGAGCACTGAGTGTTGTATGTAAGTGATGAATCACTGAATTCTACTTCTGAACCCAATATTGCACTGTATATTAACTAAACTTTAAGTTAAAAAAGAGCCCAAAGTAGTAGTAGGTATTGTTGAATTATTTTGCGGAAAAAGAAACTCAGCCTCAGACAGATAAAATTACTTTCTTTAGGCTACATATTTAGTAAGTGGCAGAAATGGAAGTTCGATCTGATTTGTTTGACTCAAAAGTTATGTTATTTTTATTATAGCATAATGACTATGTTAAGATTATCTAGGCCTCAAATTAGATCCTCAAAAAAAAAAAAAAACTATTACTTTAATAGAGATATTGTAATAATATTAATAACTATATGATATACTTAACTATATAAAATAAGTTATTTAACAATATCTCTACAACTAATAATTATTGTTATAATAATATTTACTATCATTTAATAATAGATCTACTAATAATAATTGTTATAATAATATTTAGTATTATTTTTAGTAATACTACTTAGTAATATTGATTGTTCAACAGATGCTAAATTCTGTACTAAATATTTTAATAGATTATCTCATTTAATTTTCTGAATAACTCTATGAAATAGATGGAACTATTTGTCCATTTTTAAAAAGCATTATTAAGGTATTGTTCATATGCCATAAAATGATCCACTTAAATCATACATTCAATGGTTTCTAATACATTGCATTGAATATGTAGATTGCTTTGGGTAGTATCAACATTTTAACAATATGTGTTCTCCCAATCCATGAGCATGGAATGTTTTTCCATTTCTTTGTGTCTTCTTCAATTTCTTTCAGAAGCTTTCTATAGTTTTCAGCCTACAGATCTTTTACATCTTTGGTTAAGTTTATTCCTAGCTATTTTGTGGTTTTTGGTGCGATTGTAAATGGGATTGATTTCTAGATTCCTCTTCCTGCTGCTCCATTATTGGTGTACAGAAATGCCACAGATTTCTGTTCATTGATTTTATATCCTGCAAGTTTGCCAAATCCATGTATCAGTTCTAGCAGTTTTTTCATGGAGATTTTTTGTGTTTTCCACATAGACTATTACGTTGTCTACAAAGAATGAAAGTTTGACTTCTTCCTTGCTGATTTGAATGCCTTTTATTTCTTTATGTAGTCCCATTGCTGAGGCTAGGACTTCCAACGCTATGTTGAACAACAATGTTGAGAGTGGACATGCATGTCGTGGACATTCCTGACCTCAGGGGGAAAGCTCTCAATTTTTCCCCATTGAAGATATTAGCTGTGGGTCTTTCATATATAGCCTTTATGATCTCGAAGTAGGTTCCTTCTATCCATATATTCTTGAGGCTTTTATCAAGAAAGGATGCTGTATTTTGTCAAATGCCTTTTCTGCATCTGTTGTGAGGATAATGTGGTTCTTATCCTTTCTTTGATTAATGTGATGCATCATGTTGATTGATTTGCAGATATTGAACCAGTCCTGCATCCCAGGAATAAACCTCATTCAATCATGGTGAATAATTCCTTTAATGTATCGTTAAGTTCGGTTTGCTAGTACATGCAGTTATGCAACCATCACCTCAATCAATTTCATAACATTGCAACATCCCAAAAATAAACTCCATACCCGTAGCAGTCACTTTCCAGTCTTCCACCACCACCCTCACCTCCAGCTCCAAGCAACCACTGATCAGATTTCTATATCTATATATTTCCCTCTTCTGGACATTTAATATAAATGAAATCATACGATATGTGTTATCTGCTGGATGTCTTCTTACACTTAGCATATTGTTCTCAAGATTCAAATATATAGCTGTATCATCCCTTTTTATTGCCAAATAATATTCTATTGAATGGATATACCACATTTTATTCAACCGTTCATCAGTTGAAGGACATTTTGGTTCCACTCTTTGACTCTTATAAATAATTCTGCTATACACATTACTGTATATTTTTAATATGAGCATATGTTATAATTTTGGGGTGTATGCCTACAATAAATTGTTGAGTTAGATGGTCACTCTATATTTAAACTTTTAAGGAACTGCCACATTTTTTTCCAAAGCAGTTGCATCATTTTAGAGTCCCAGGAGAAATGCACAAGCATTCTAATTTCCTCACATCCTCACCAAAACTTGTTATTTTCCATTTTTTAAAATAATATTTATGGTAATAGTATGTACTGATATCTCATTGTGGATTTGATTTGCATTTCCCCAATGGTAATGGCTAATGATACTGAACATCTCTTGGTGTGGTTATTTGACATTTTATGTCTCCTTTGGAGAAAGGTTTATGATTCATTTTTTAAATGGAGAAATTGGGCTCAGAGAAGTCATAGAACTTACCCAAGTTAGTAAGCAATTTATAAGAAGTGAGGCCGAAGTTGGCACTCTTAACACTTACCCATAAGACCCATTAATGTGAATACTATATTTTACTCAGTCTTCTTGCACTGTGGGCTTGCTTCTTCTGTTTTTTTTTTTTTTAAACCAGATTTTTGGACAGAAAGTGAGTGGATTCTATGAATAAGTTAAAGGAGTAGTCAGTGTGAATTGATTCAATGGAAAAAAATAAGCAAGAGAGCATTATTTTGATTTTTTTTTACCTTTGGAACTCAGGCCAAAACACTTTTTCAAGTGGCAAACTAATTCAAAAGCTGCAGACAGCGAAGGCAGTCCTGAGAGGAAAATACATTGCAATCCAGGCCTATCTCCAGAAACATGAAAAATCCCAAATACAAAATCTAACAGCACACCTAAAGGAAATAGAAGCAGATATTCAAAGACACCCCAAACCCAGCAGAAGAAGAGAAATAATAAAGATCAGAGCAGAAATAAACATTATAGAATCTAAAAAACTGTAGGGCAGATCAATGAAACCAAGAGTTGTTTTTTTGAAAAAATAGACAAAATTGATAAACCTCTAGCCAGGCTTCTCAAAAAGAAAAGGGAGAGAATAAAATCATGAATGAAAATGGAATTATTACAAGCAATCCCTCAGAAATACAAGCAATTATCAGAGAATACTATGAAAAAAATTATATGCCAACAAACTGGACAGCCTGGGAGAAATGGACAAATGCCTAAACACGCACACACTTCCAAAACTCAAACAGGAAGAAATAGAAAACTTGAACAGACCAATAACCAGAAAAGAAATTGAATCAGTTATCAAAAATTTCCCAAAAAGAAGAGCCCAGGACCAGGTGGCTTCCCTGGGGAATTCTACCAGACATTTAAAGCAGAGATAATACCTACCCTTTCAAGCTGTTCCAAAAAATAGAAAGGGAAGGAAAACTTCTGGCCTCATTCTATAAAGCCAGAATTACTTTGATTCCTAAACCAGACAGAGACCCAGCAAAAAAGAGAACTACAGGCCAATATCCCTGATGAATATGTATACAAAATTTCTCAATAAGACACTAGCAAACCGAATTCAACAGCATATAAAAAGATTTATTCACCGTGATCAAGTGGGATTCGTTCCTGGGATGCAGGGCTGGTTCAACATTCGCAAATCAATCAATGTGATACATCACATTAATAAAAGAAAAGAAAAGAACCATATGATCCTGTCAATCGATGCAGAAAAAGAATTTGACAAAATTCAGCATTCTTTCCTAATAAAAGCCCTCATGAAAGTCGGGATAGAAGGAACATACTTAAACATCATCAAAGCCAATTATGAAAAGCCCACAGCTAATATCATCCTCAATGGGGAAAAACTGAGAGCTTTACCCCTGAGATCAGGAACACGACAGAGATGTCCACTCTCACCGCTGTTGTTTAACATAGTGTTGGAAGTTGTAGCATCAGCAATCAGACAACAAAAGGAAATCAAAAGCATCAAAATTGGCAAAGATGAAGTCAGGTTTTTAGTTTTTGTAGATGACATGATACTTTACATGGAAAACTCGACAGACCCCAGCAAAGGTCTTCTAGAACTGACACATGAATTCAGCAACGTCACAGGATACAAAATTAATGTACAGAAATCAGTTGCATTCTTATACACTAATAATGAAGCAACATAAAGACAAATAAAGAAACTGATTTCATTCACAATTGCACCAAGAAGCATAAAATACCTAGGAATAAACCTAAACCAAAGATGCCAAAGATCTGTATGCTGAAAATTATAGAAAGCCTATGAAGGAAACTGAAGAAGATACAAAGAAATGGAAAAACATTCCGTGCTCATGGATTGGAAGAATAAATATTGTTAAAATGTCAATACTTCCCAAAGCAATCTACACATTCAATGCAATCCCAATCAAAATTGCACCAGCATTCTTCTTGAAGCTACAACAAGCAATCCTAAAATTTGTATGGAACCACAAAAGACCCCAAATAGCCAAAGTAATATTGAAGAAGAAGACCAAAGCAGGAGGCATCACAATCCCAGACTTTAGCCTCTACTACAAAGCTGTCATCATCAAGAGAGCATGGTATTGGCACAAAAACAGACACATAGACCAATTGAATAGAATAGAAACCCCAGAACTGGACCCACAAAAGTATGGCCAACTAATATTTGAGAAAGCAGGAAAGAATATCCAATGGAAAAAAGACAGTCTCTTTAACAAATGGTGCTGGGAGAACTGGACAGCATCATGCAGAAGAATGAAACTAGACCACTTTCTTACACCATCACAAAAATAAACTCAAAATGGATAAAGGACCTGAATGTGAGACAGGAAACCATCAAAACCCTAGAGGAGAAGGCAGGAAAAAACCTCTCTGACCTCAGCCGCTGCAATTTCTTACTTGACAGATCTCCAAAGGCAAGGAAATTAAAAGCAAAAATGACGTATTGGGACCTCATGAGGATAAAAACTTCTGCACTGCAAAAGAAACAATCAACAAAACTAAAAGGCAACCAATGGAATGGGAAAAGATATTTGCAAATGACATATCAGACAAAGGGCTAGTATCCAAAATCTATAAAGAACTCACCAAACTCCACACCCAAAAGCAAATAATCCAGCGAAGAAATGGGCAGAAAAAATGAATAGACACTTCTTTAAAGAAGACATCTGTATGGCCAACAGGCACATGAAAAGATGCTCACCGTCACTCCTTATCAGGGAAATACAAATCAAAACCACACTCAGATACCACCTCACGTGAGTAAGAGTGGCTAAAATGAACAAATCAGGAGACTGTAGATGCTGGCGATGATGTGGAGAAACAGGAACCCTCTTGCACTGTTGGTGGGAATGCAAACAGGTGAAGCTGCTCTGGAAAACAGTGTGGAGGTTCCTCAAAAAATTAAAAATAGATCGACCCTATGACCCAGCAATAGCACTGCTAGGAATTTACCCAAGGGATACAGGAGTGCTGATGCATAGGGTCACTTGTGCCCCAATGTTTACAGCAGCACTTTCAACAATAGCCAAAGTATGGAAAGAGCCTAAATGTCCATCAGCTGATGAATGGATCAAGAAATTGTGGTTTATATACACAATGGAATACTACTTGGCAATGAGGAAGAATGAAATATGGTCTTCTGTAGCAACGTGGATGGAACTGGAGAGTGTTATGCTAAGTGAAATAAGTCATACAGAGAAAGACAGATACCATATGTTTTCACTCTTCTGTTGATCCTGAGAAACTTAACAGAAGACTATGGAAGAGGGGGAGGGGGAGAAAAAGTTACAGAGACAGAAGGAGGCAAATCATAAGAGATTCTTAAAAACTGAGAATAAACTGAGGGTTGATAGGGGTGGGAGGGAGGGGAAAGTGAGTGATGGGCATTGAGGACTTCACCTGTTTGGAGGAGCACCAGGTGGTGTATGGAAACCGATTTGACAATGAATTTTATATGAAAAAATTAATAAATAAACATTTAAAATTAAAGAAAAAAATAAAAGATAAACATTTAAAATTAAAAAAAATAAAAGAGAAAACATTACAACTGATTACACAGGAAAAAAATAAGAACTATAAGAGAATACTATGAAGTATTATATACTAAGAGATTGGATAACCTAGGAAAAAATGATGCATTCTTACAAACATATAATTTATCAATACTGAATTATAAAGAAATAGAAAAACTGCACAGACATATAACTAGTAAGGAGATTAAAGCAGTAACCAAAAACCTACCAACAAAGAAAAGCCTAAGAGTAAATGACTTCACTGGAGAATTCTATCAAAAATTTAAAGAAAAATTAATGTTAATCCTTTAAAACTCTTCTAGAAATGTGAATAGGAAGGAATATTTTCAAATTCATTTTATGAGGCCAACATACCCTGATAACAAACCTAGACAAGGACACTACAAGAAAACAAAATTGTAGGCCAATATCCATGGTGGATAGATATGCAAACTCTTCAATAAATTACTAGCAAAACAAATTCAATAGCACATTAAAACAACCATACACCACGTCCAAGTGGGACTTATCCTTGGGGTGAGAGGATGGTTTAATATATAGAAATCAATCAATGTGATAAAGCACATTAACAGAATAAAAATAAGTAGCACATGATCATCTCAGTAGATGGAGAAGAAGTGTTTTACTAAATTCGTTCACCCTTTCATGGTAAAAACAGTGAAAAAAGAAGAAAATTACCTCAACATAATAATGGCCATATATGAAAAGACTATAGCTTGCATTACACTCAACAATATAAAACAGAAAGTTCTCCCTCTGAGATCAAAAACAAGACAAGGATGCCCACTCTCACCATTTCTATTCAATAGAGTAATGAAAATCCTAGACAAAATAATCTTGATATAGAAGAGCAAAGCTGGAGGCTTCATACTTCCTGACATAAAACATATTACAGAGTAATCAATCAAAACATCATTGTATTGGCATGAGTATATACGTCTAGACCAATGGAACAGAATAAAAAACCCAGAAATAAACCTTCAAAAATATGTCAAGTCATCTCAGTAGGGAAAGGATTGTCTGTTCAACAAATGTGTTGGGAAAACTGTGTATCCACATAAAAAAAAATGGAAATAAGACCCTTCTCCTACACCACATACAAAAATCAACTCAAAACTGATGAAAGAATTAAACATAAGGCCTAAAGTTATAAATCTCCTACAAGAAAGCATGGTGGGAAAACTTCATAACATTGGTCTTGGAAATAATTTCTTGGATATGATACTAATGGGCAGGCAACAAAAGTAAAAAGAAAATTAGACAAGTGGGACACAAGAAACTAGAAATGTTTCTGCACAGCAAAGGAAACAATTAATAGAGTGAAATGGAACCTACAGAATGGGAAAAATATTTGCAAACCCTATTTGGGATAAGGGATTAATGTAAAAAAATATAAGGAACTCCTAAAACTTAATAACAAAAAATCCAATAACCTGAGTTTTTATTATTTATTTTGTTAATGTCTATTTATTTTTGAGAGAGACTGAGAGAGAGTGAGAGAGAAAGAACAGGGAAGAGGCAGAGAGGGAGACACAGAATCCAAAGTAGGCTCCAGGCTCCGAGCTTTCAGCACAGAGCCTGACATGGGGCTCAAACTCACAAACCGTGAGATCATGACCTGAGCCGAATTTGGACATTTAACCTATTAAGCCACACAGGTGCTCCAATAACCTGATATTTTAAACTGGGAAAATTGTGTAGACATTTTTCCAAAGAAGATATATGAATGGTCAACAGGTTTATGAAAAGATGCTCGACATCACTAATCATCAAGTGAATGCAATCAAAATACCAGTGGGATATCTCTACACACCTGTTAGGATGTGCATTATTAAAACAACAACAACAACAACAACAACAACCAAAAAACCCCCAGAAAATAAGAAGTGCTGTTGAGAATTTAGAGAAATTTAAACCTTATACACAGTTGATGGAAATGTAAAATTATGCAGCCGCTATGAGAAACAGTATGAATGTTCTTCAAAAAATTAAAGATAGGGGCATCTGGGTGGCTCAGTCAGTTGAGTGTCTGACTTCAGTTCAGGTCATGATCTCACAGTTTATGAGTACAAGCCCTGCATCAGGCTCTGTGCTGACAACTCGGAGCCTGGAGCTTACTTTGGATTCTGTGTCTCCTTCTCTCTCTGCCACTCCCCTGCTTGCTTTCTCTCAAAAATAAATAAACATTTAAAAAAAAATTAAAGATAAAGTTACCATTTGATCCAGCAATTTCACTCCCACGTTTATTGCCCCCTTATTCATAATAGCCAAAATGTGGAGTCAACCTAAGTCCATTGATGAATGAATGGATAAAGAAAATGTGGTGTAAGTGTTTAAGTGTTTAAACTTAAAAGCGTTTAAGAAAAAGATATAAATCCTGTCATATGTTACACCATGGGCAAAACTTGACATTATGCTGAGTGAAATAAACAGTCACAGAAAGACAAATACTGAATTATTACCCTTATATGAGGTATCTAAAGTAGCCAAACTCTTAGAAGCAGAAAGAACAGTGGTTGCCAGGGACTGGGGGAAGGGGAAATGGGGAGTTGCTGTTGAAAGAGGATAGAGTTTCAGTCATGTAATATGAAAAATTTCCAGAGATCTGCTATACAACAATACTGTAAAGATTTGTTAAGAAGGTAGGTTATATGTTGTCTGTTTGTTACTACAACAAAAGATTACAAGACAGCTGGTGAGAAGTGTTTTAACAGACATCTTCAAAGCCAGAAACTTTGGAAGTCTTGAAATGGACATTTCCCTCTATCTCATCTTGTATATCATGCCAACAGTGTTTAGAATTCTCCCTAGTTAGAATCTTCTGTATCATTGCTTCAACGGCTTCAGATCAGGCTTCTAGATTTCTCACTGAGACAAGTATTATAATGGGTTCCAAATTGGTCTCTGCTTCCAGTCTTGCTCACCTTCAATTCATTCTCATCAGTATAAACAGTAAAATGTAAATGTAAAAATGTAAATATCTTCTATCTCTCATGATTAAGTCAGTTAAATCATTACCTACCTAGGAAAGAAAATACATTTTTTTCTTTATTACTGGCTGCCACCTACTTCTCCTGTTCTTGCACCCCTTATTCCAGCTATTTGAAACTATTTCCTTTACTTTAACTTGTACAGCAACTCATGACCTTCTCTACCTCCAGCCACATGATGAACACTTTTTTGTTTCTTTTTTACATAGCAATGACTTTAACATTACTTCCCATTGATACCTTTCCTGAACCCTGATCCATAATTCCAGGAAGAAGCTATGTCCAATTTTCTTTTTTTAAGTTTATTTATTTATTTTCAGAGAGAGAGAGAGACGGCATGCGAGTGGGGAGGAGGAGAGAGAGAGAGAGAGATAGAGGGAGAGAGAGAATCCCAAGTAGGTTTTGCGCTGTCAGCGCAGAGCCCAATGCAGGGCTAGATCTCACAAACCAAACTGTGAGATCATGTCCTGAGCCAGTATCAAGAGTTGGACACTGAACAAACTGAGCCACCCAGGCACCCCAGCATGTCTTACTTTATTAAAATAAATCCTTACTATATGTTATGAAATTTTCCATCCCAGCATGTGTAACTTTTAATTATACCTTAATTTGTTGATTGTCTCTCTTTACTAGACTATAAACTTCACTCTTATTTTTTTTTATATTTATTCATTTTTTGAGAGACAGAGACAGAGCACAAGTGGGGGAGGGGCATAGAGAGAGAAGGAGACACAGAATCCGAAGCAGGCTCCAGGCTCTGAGCTGTCAGCACAGAGACTGACGTGGGGCTCAAACTCAGAAACCGCGAGATCATGACCCCAGCCGAAGTCGGACGCTTAACCGACTGAGCCACCCAGGCGCCCCTAAACTTCACTCTTAGATATTTATTCAACATTTATTCCCCAGAAATTAGCACAGTGTCTGATGGTGGTTGATTGTTTTGTGTGTGCATATATGCATATATGAATGAACTAATAAACAAGTAAATGAATTTCTTAGATAATCAAGGTCCAGATGGCCTGCAACATCCCTCACTGCAGCTCTTTCATTAATTTTTGCATACTTTCCAAATCAGATTTTATGTTGAAGACAACCTTGTGGTTTTATTCATAGTATCATACTTAAAGATACTACATACTACAGAATCTTAAAATTGGAAGAAACGTTCGTGTTTTAATTAGTAAGGTTAAGTAACTCCAGTAAATATAATAACCACAAAATCACAGTGGCTTACCACAAGAAAACTTTACTTTTTGCTAACACGAAGTCTGGTTGGGTGTTCAGGTGATTTCTATGATAGTGGCTTTTACTATCCCCTAGTGACCTTTCAGAGCCTTCTGCTAAATCCTCTGCCTTTACCTGCTGGGGGAGCAAGAAGGTGAGAGTGAGGGCAAATGAGAGAAAAAGAGAGAGAGGGAGATAGCACAAGAGTGTTTTTAGGTACCAGAACAGAAAGTAGTATATAATACTTCCAACTACATTTTACTGTCCAGAGTTCAACTACCTGACCAACCTAATTTCAAGGGTGGCTAAAGAATGTAGAGGAATAGATATGGGTGATCACTGACAGTCCCCACAACAGTCCATCTGTTCCTACCCAATGTTGAGATACCTTTGGGACCATCCCTAAAAGAGGGTTGTTTGGAAAACGTTTGATGACAACAGAGAATTTACTATCTCCACAAGGCAGCATTTTCAGTTATTTTATGACTCTAGTCATTAGAATGTTCTTTATGATGAACTCTCTTACACTAAGGGAGTACATTTAGTTTTCTTCCATTAAGCCATTCAAATATTTGAATAAAGTACCAGATTCCCCCAGCATCTTGTCTTCCTTAAGATAAATATTTCCAATTTTTGATAATTTCTTATAGGAACTTTACACTATTATGGCTACCCTCTTCTGGATATACTGTAATGAAGGATGTTAAGGTACATCTTAAAATATGAAACCATATACGATTGTGGCCTAACTTTATTCATAGAGAACAGGATACTGACTTCCTATAATCTGGTCACTATGTAAGATGAGATCACATGTATGAAAGCAATTTTCACAATGTAAACCAGCATGCTTGTAGAAGTTATCATTATTATTATAAATGTAGCTTGAGATTGTGGAGCTTATTCAGCAACCACATCACACTGTTGGCAAGTATTTTAAACTTGTGGTCAGCTAAATTCTCAAACATTTTCCCAGGAATTGCTACATGAAAGAGCCCCATAATCATTTGTTCCACAGGCAATGATAAATACACCATTCATTTTCTACCTTTGAGAAAATAGCCTTAATAGTGTCTAGGTTTCCAGGGCTAACTACCAATTTAAAATTCTTGACAAGTTCTAGGTCCTATCAACCCACACAGACCACTTTGACCAAATTCAGTGTTTTTATTTTTTAAGTACAAATTCAGTTAGCTAAGCATCTTTTAAGATTTTTGTCTGCATGACAACAAATACCTGATTTAAGGCGTCTTTTATCTAGTTGTGGTGTTGATGTAGGAATAGCCTTAAACTTTTGATTTCCTCTTTAGTAGCTAATGGTTTTATTTTCATTAACTGCTCTCTGTGGTCAAGAACTGCACATTTTCTTGGAATTTGCAAACAGTGAGAGCAATTTAAATTATACAGAAGCACAGAAACCATAAATAATAGCAGCCTTGAGATCTCTTTATTAGTATAAAGCAGAAATATGAAAAAACAAAACTTTTCCAGCATATTCTTTTCTCTCTCTAGGAACATTCTGGATCATTTGCTTCTCAAGCCCATAAATCAGAGCCATCTCTTAAATGTGGGATTAGAAGTCCATAATGAAAGGATCAGAATTTTTAAATGCAGTCATTTTAATTGCTTAGTCTATTTGGACTTCTCCATAGGGAATGTGATTGTGTTTTCAAATATTAAGCTTTTAAAATAGTTCCCAAAAGAATTAATTGGACTACTTCAAGCAGTGAAAGGCAAGTACATCATGTAATGTTTGTAGTATATTAACTCTCTTCAGTCTTCGTAGACCAGAATTCCATTTTTCTAAGTAAGAGAAAAAATAAAGAAATCACTTTCTACATTGAATAGTGAAAAGTACATAGTGGCTTTGACAGAGCCTAGAAACCTCACAGTGTTTCTGAGTATTTTCCACAAAAATACAGTGGTACAAGCCTATATAGGTGGACTTGGTTGCATATGACATACCCATCCTTAGCCTTACTATATATACAATTTCCTGGCTCTGTTGTAATCAAGGGCCACAAACTTGGTGGCTTAAAACAACAGAAATAATTTATTGTCCCACAATTCCAGAGACCTAGAAGTCTGAAATCAGGTGTCATCAGTGTTGTTTTCTTCTGAAGACTCCAAGGGTGAATCTGTTCCATGTTTCTTTTCTAACTTATGGAAGTTGCCAATAATGCTTGGTGTCCCTTGGCTTGTACATGTGTCACTCCAGTCTTTGTCTCTGCCATCACATGCCATTCTCTTCCTGTCTGTGTCTTTTTCTGTCTCTTAATTTTCCTCTTTGTATAAGGGCAATAGTGATTGAATTATAGATCTCAACTTATTTCTGTGTTACTTTGTCTCAACTCTGCAAAGACCCTATTTCCAAAGAAGGTCATATTCACAAGTGCCAGGCATTTGGTACATAGCTCTTTGGGTACACAATTCAATCCATGACACCACACCCACTTACATTGATATCAATGACAGTGAACATATGGATGAGAAGTAAAAATCTTCAGTTCCAAAGTGACAAGTTTTCTGTACTAAAATATGAACATTTGGAAGCTTTTAAATTTGAATTTTCATATTATTGGTGGCTTCTTGAAAGATATATTGTTAGACAAGAGCATAGATCTCATGCAGATCCCAAAAGGCATGTCTTATCTAAAATAAACTATGGCCTCAGTGCTGAATTTACAAATCTAGTTTACCAAGTATAGGAGAGAAAAATCCTTGTGTATATGTGAAGCCCCCTTTCAAAATTGGGCCTTATTTGAAGAATTGTTTTTTCCTCCCTGTCTTAGGGCCATAAGAGCTTACTCATTTTAGCTGTCTCCCTTGACAGAAATATTTCCTCATCGCTAGGAAAATTCTAACTTCCTGATATATTTATAGAGTTTGTATTTATGGAGCAATATCAGTTTATAGGTCAAAAATTCAATAAAAAATCTTTCATTATAAAATAATTCTGAGGAGAGAAAAATCTGGCCAATTTAATCTTAAGGGTTTATGTACATATGATACAAGTAGTATGGTAAGCAAGTACCATTCCAGGGTTATGTTTCTTTCTTATCTCAGAAAAATAGTGGAGAAAAAGAGTAGCTTGGGAAGTGGAGAAAAATTAGCTGACACACATCTATTGTTATCTTGTAAATAGACTACAGATAATTATAAACCAGATTATTCTAGATTATTACTTTGTAGTAGCGGGATTGCGTATTACTGTATATCACTAGGATTTAATTCAGTCTAAACATATGATGTAACCTGGGTCTTTTTTCCAGTATCCAGTATAGGGCTGTGTAGATGCCATGCACAATATAGGCAATAGGCACTTCTGACAATAGATGATCAGAAAGTGATGAATAAATAAATGTCCTATGGTCCAGTAAATAAAAGTGTAGCATTCACTTTTGTTGTGATCCCTGGGTCCTTTTAGTGACAGTATGGCCATGTGGGATGGTGTAGGTTTTGTTCTTTCTAGATCCATAAAATAAATTCTCAGATTCCCTTCTTTACATGAAGGTGCTCTTTCATAACCACAAACATGATCTTTGCCAATGTAGTCTAATTTGCATAGATTTTTATTAGCACATAATACAAATATATAATTTAACTGAGGGTTCATTACATTTAGCTCATTCAACAAAGAATTATTGAGTGCTAATGATGTACAGACACTGTTCTAAACATTGTGGATATAACACAGATACAGTTTTTCTCATGGTCATTATCATCTAACGAGGGAAACTGAGGTTAAGTAAACCCATTTTGCTTGAAGGTAAAATTAAAAATTGTGATTAAGTGTTATTAATGGGAAAAGAGAGTTCTGTGAGAGAAAATTAATTAGACTTTGAATGGGTAGAAATGCACGGTTTCAGAAAGTTTAGAAGTGGAGACTTAAAGAATGAGAAGGAAACAGCATGCGAAAATTGAGGAAAATGTGTTCCGTGCAAAGGGAGTTGTATATGTTTTGGTCCTGCAGAAGGGAAAAAGTTGAAAATATTTGCTAGTTAAATCCAGTGTAGCTAGAACATTTCAATCTATGGAAACAGAAGTAAGGATGGCATGAAGTGGCATCAGAAAGGTGACGTGTTGTCACATTATGCAGAGCCTCAGAGGAGGATTATAATCAAAGAAGTCTTATGATGCAATTCATATACATACATATATATTTTTAAACTTTTTATTTTGAAATAATTTTAGACTTACAGAAGTGTTGTGGAAATAGCAAAGAGTTCCTATATACCCTTCATCCAGCTTCTTTTAGTTAAAAGGATATTGCAGTATTTCAGGCAAAAGATGAAGGTGGCTCCGACTAAAGGTGTTGGTGGAGGTAAGATCAATAGCACTTCCCTCAAATTAACCTGCTGTCTCAGACGCTGTGTTAAGTGCTACAGATGCAGTAGTGAACAAGAGAAACATGGTTCTTGTCTTCAAGAAGCTTTCATCTAATGGACTTGTTAATAGATTGGATATGGGGTGGTGAGAAAGAGGGTAGTGTAATGAAAGCTTGCCAAGCTTCTGGTTTGAACATTTGAGTGAACACTGAGTGAACATTGAGAGATTTCATTCACTGACGTAGGAATTTCAATTATCTAGAACTCTATAAAAACCTCAAAATTTAGTGGCTTAAAAATAAGTATTTATTATTTCTTTTGATGCTGTGAGATTCTGGGTGGTTCTGTTGGTACACATGATTTCAGCTGTGATCATTCATGCAGTTGAATTTAGCTGAGAGCTTGACTGGGCCTGGAATACTCATCATGGCCTCACTCACATTTCTGGGGACTTGGTGCTGACCTTTGTCAGAAACACCTCATTTCTTCTCCACATGGCTTCTCTCTTTCCACATGATATTTATTATTCACTTTTTTAGTCCAAACTTCTTGGCAACTCTCTTCTATGACAGAGAGAAAACACTAGGTCTCTTAAAAACTAGACCTGAAATGGACATCAATTTCACCATATTGTACTGGTCAAAGTAAATCACAAGGCAAGCCCAAATTCAAGGGGAAGCGAAATCAATTCCATTTCTTAAAAGAGAAACTACATGATTTTTGGTGGAAATCTTTAGAAACAATGTACTGCCATGGAGAAGTCTGGAAGGAGATTTAGATTATAAATTGTAACATCAAATGACAGGTCAGAATATTAGAGCTAAGAAGATCCTAAGAGAAGGGTGCCTGGGTGGTTCAGTCGGTTAAGCATCCAACATCAGCTCAGGTCATGATCTCACAGTTGGTGAGTTCGAGCCCAAAGTCAGGTTCTGTGCTGACAGCTCAGAGCCTGGATCCTGTTTCAGATTCTGTGTCTCCCTCTCTCTCTGTCCTTCCCCTATTCACGCTCTTGTCTCTCTGTGTCTCTCAAAAATGAATAAACATTAATTTTTTTTAAAGAAGATCCTAAGAGAGATTCTGGTCTGATTATATTGTTTTTTATATGAAGAAACTCAAGCCCAGAGAATTAAAGTGACATTTTAAGGTCATACAACTAATTAGGACATGAAAACTAAAATATATTTATCCCAAATCAGCCAATGCTTTTTACACTAAACTTCTGCTATCTCTTTGTGTAACGAAATCTTATCTCCTCTTGAATTCTCCTTATTTCAACATTTTTTAAGCTAACATTTGAAGGAAAAGTAACTTATTTTCCAAGGAACCTGATGGGTTTCTAGTACCGATGGAAGAATAAGTAAACAGAGGATCATCTTAGGAATTCAAGAAAGAGATTGGGCTCTGGGTATGTCTTATTTCTTTTGCCTGTTTCCCAAATGGATTTATGTTGTACCATTTTATGTTGTTTTTACTCTGTCAAAAGGATGAGTTATTTGAATTTGAATGCCTCATATATTCTGTAAATTACAAATAACAATATTTGACTCCACTATTTTGACCTTTTCAACAACGTATAATTTTCAGGGTATGACATTGTACATCTTCTCTTGTTTACAACCTCAGTGAACTGTAGAAAAGAGGTAGAATGGCTATCAAATTAAAATATACAATATTTAGAAGGTCAAAATAATGTATCATGAGCCTATTATTTCTCAAACGATTAAAATCGGGATGTGTTTTATTACTTCCTCATTTCCTCTTCTTCATCATCATACACACACAATGGGAACATCTGATTTAAAAGACTGCAAATGATGATGGTGTGGGTGGAAGAAATGAACAATATAATAACTAAAGTCGCATTAATATTTGAGTTTAATTTGAAAAGGAGAGATCTGTAATTATATCAGTTTTAAAAATTTTTAATTACAAATTTAATCTTAATTCATTTTGATGTTAATGTTGAAAAATGGTTTAGGACATACTTAAGAGAAGTACAGGGTATTAGATAAAATGGCAGTATTGGTACTTTAAAATGTTAAGAATCATTATCTATTTCAGTGGTATTCCCCTTTTAGTAGTGGAACAATTTCTACAAAAGAATTTTAAAGCTGAAACCCAATATGAAAACATATTGAGGGGAAGCAGCTTTAGTGAAGGAAGAGATGACCCTAATGAAGCCCCATTCCCACTGGGGTCCAGCCAAGCCCCACTCCAATTGGGTTCCAGCCACTGCCATAAATCCCCTAGTGCTCTATAGAGTGGCTTTTGAAAATCTGTTCTACTTCAATGCACTGCTGTCTGAAATAACCACTGACCCTCTATAAAGCTTACTTTCATTATTTTGTCCCTGAGAAGGTAAGACCCAGAAGCCCCCTGAGTGTAGGAGAGGGTTTTTTTTTTTATTTCTTCTAGACCCCATATAGCAACCTTGACAGTCCTAGGCCCACAGTTAGATTTCATTCAATACTTGGGATTACCTTAAACATCAGGGTCCTTTTCAGAAATCATATTGCCAAGTAGAATAAATAAGTTCTGAGACAGTAACCAAAGCTAATGGCAGTCATATACCATACATGTGGGGCTACATTGTTCACATCACTGAGCTTTAATTATCAAGCCCTTTATCTTTCATCAAAATTAATGCAAGCCCCTGATGTTGAATACTATGTTGTACATCTGATACCAATGTAACATTTTATGTCAATTATACTCCAATTAAAAATTAAAATAAAAATAATTAATGCAAACCTGTGTTTGAATTTCACACTGTCTCTATAATGCTACCTGCATTTCATATGGCTTACTTCAAGTAGCTGATGTTGCTAGCTCTGAAAAATAGTTCCTCAGTAGATGCTCTCAGTCTTCAAAAGTTGGAAAGAATGGTTCTAGAGATACCCACAGAAAGTCCCTCAGGAGCTGGCAGAAAATAAAAAAGGGAAAGTGTTTCTTTTTCTCTGAGTTAAAATAGGGAAGAAATGTAAGTTTTCCCATTCCTTTCTGTGCCCAACACTGGAAGATTTATTCATTGGTTGAGTACCAGTGCTTACAGAGTCATTCTTAAAACATTGAGGGCAAGTATTGATTAATAAAAAACAACTAAATCACCGTAGATCTACAAACCAGTAATTAGCAAATACATTTCGTAAAGCAAAGGACATTTCTCTAAGCATTAGGAGACAAGGGATATGGTCCTAGCTGTATCACAAAGAAGCTTGATATGAGGCAAGTAATTTTGCCTCAGTAACTCAACTTTTTATTTCTTATAGATAGAATAGGGATTTATTCATTCAATCATCATGTATTTATTGGCCACTTGCTATGTGTCAGGCACAATTCCAGTCATTGGAGATATAACAGAAAACAAGATCAACACATTTCCTGCTCTCATGGCGCTTACATTTTGGTTGGGGAAAGAGATAAATATGAGGTAAGCAGACAAATATGTAAGATGGTCACAGATCCTGATAACTTTTATGAAGAAAAAGAACAAGATAATATGATACAAACTCACTGGGGGATACTACTTCATATAGCATGATCCAGGGAAATAATGGGCTAAACATGGAACAGTCTTGAGGAATTTATGACAAAAAGCCAGCCTTTCAACTGACCAACAGGAGGATTATAGATGAGACAATGACTGTAGTCATAGACTGGATATAGGATGATTGGCTTTTTAATAACTGGGCTTCATTAGTAGCCTCTAGATAACAGAAAATAATAGATTTTTTTCATGAGTTAACATGTTTGAAAATACATAAACCATGTTTAACTCCATAAAGTAAAAGATATAAGTACATGTGTATATGTCTGTGCTATGCTTCTGTGTTCTACCAATAGTAACTATTTCAAAAGGGAAAATCAAGGCTTAGAGGTAATTTATAGCCACAGAATAGACCAATTGGGCTGTTTCTAAAAGCAACTGGAACTATATGTCAAAAACCTTACAGTAGTGTTTCCCATTGGTCTTACAAACAAGAATTTTATAATCAGTTAAATTTGGGAAATACCATCTCCTCATCTTGGAGTTTAGTAGTGAATATTGGTCCATCAAAGTCTCTGCAATATCATGTAATAAAGTAACCTATAGAGTTTTGATTTATCCATCATTTTATAAACATTTCACCATGGAATACCTTGTGTAGCAATGTGTACGTGTGTTTGTGTATATCTGTTTTCACATGATGCATGCATTTGTGTATGGATGTGTGCTATACCCACCAATATTTCACTGAGCACACGTTACAAAAAACTATATCTGAGTTTTGGTAACTTTCATGAAAACCAAGTGGATTTTGTAGTTAATAGCATTGAACTTTACTTCATATGGTAGATTGAATAAAGCTCCTTTAAAAGATCTCCATAATCTAATCCCTTAAATTTGTTAGGATATTACCTTACATGCCAAAGGGAATTAAGATTGTAGCCAGAATTATACTGTATTATCTGGGTGGTCCCAATGTAATTACAAGAGTCCTTAAAAGTGGAAGGAGGCAGAATAGATCAGAGTGATATGATGTCATGTGAGATTAACTCAACTCACCATTGCTGTCTTTGAAGATAGAGAAAAGGGGCCACTAGCCAAGGAATGTGAAAGCTGCTAGAAGCCGGAAAGAGCAAGGAAACAGATTGTAACTCTAGAACATCAAGAAAGGAATGAAGCCCTGCCAACACACTGATTTTGTCCCAAATGAGACCTATCTTTCACTTGTGACCTTTAGAACTATAAGATAATAAATTTGCAACCTCCACAACAGGAGAAAATATTTGCAAACTATCTATTGGAAGATAATGGGCTAATATCCCAAATATATAAGAATTTCCTACCCTAAATAAAACAAAAACAAAAACCTCACAAAAAACAAGTAACCTGATTTTAAAAAATGAGCCAAGAACTTCAATAGACATTTCTCTAAAGAAGTCACACATTCGGCCACCAGGTATATGAAAAGATGTTTAACTTCACAAATTATCAGTTAAATGCAGGTCAAAACCACAGTATATCAGCATTTCACACTTGTTACAGTGGCTATTACCAAAACAAAACAAAACAAAACCCTCAAAAGATAAAAGCAAGTATTGGTAAGGATGTGGAGAAATTGGAACTCTTGTACACTGTCAATGGGAATGTGGAATGGTGTAATCACTATGACAAACAGTATGGATGTTTCCCAAAGAATCAAAAATAGAACTACCAGCCACATGATCCAGCAATCCTACTTCTGAATGTATCTACAAAATAATTAAAATCAGGATCTCAAAGAGATATCTGCACTTCCATGTTCATTGAAGCATTATTCACAATAATAAAGATATGAAAAGAACACAAATGTCCATTGACAAATGCATATATAAAGTAAATGTGGCACAAACATACAATGGGATATTAGTCAATCTTTTAAAAAAAGAAAATTCTGCCATTTGCAACAGCATGGATGAACTGAGAGGACATTCTGCTCAGTGAAATAAGCTAGTCATGTAATGACAAACAATACATGGTTCCACTTATATTTGATATCTCAAATAAACTCATAGAAGCAAAGAATAGAATAGTGGTTACCAAGGGATGGGATAAGGAAAAAATGGGGAATTATCGCTCATTGGGTATAAAGTTTCTGTTATACAACATGAAGTTTTAGAGATTTTCTGTACAATATGATGCCTAGAATTAACAATGTGGTATTGTAGGAGCGCCTGGGGGCCTCAGTCAGTTAAGCAACCAACTTTGACTCAGGTCATGATCTCACAGTTTGTGAGTTTGAGCCCTGCATCAGGCTCTGTGCTGACAACTTGGAGCCTGGAGCCTGCTTCAGCTTCTGTGTCTCCCTCTCTTTCTGCCCCTCCTCCACTCACACTCTCTTTCTCTCTAAAAAATAAATATTAAAAAAACAATGTGGTATTGTAAATTTTAAAATACAGTAAGAGTTTATTTTTAAAATTAAAAAAAAAAAAGAGACTGCTAGGTGGCTCAGTAAGTTAAGCATCTGACTCTCAGTTTCAGCTCAGATCATGATCTTGCAGTTCATAACATCAAGCAAGCCCCATGTTGGGCTCTGTGATGTTAGGGTAGAGCCTGCTTGGGATTCTCTCTGTCCGTTCTCTCTTCCCCTCCTCTGTTCATGCTCTGTATCTCTCTCTTTCTCAATATAAATAAATAAACATTAAAAAATACATTAAGAGGTTAGATATCATGTTAAGTGTTCTTACCATGACAAAACACAAAGACTATAGGAAATGTTTTGGAAGTGATGGATATGTTTAGTACCTTGATTGAGTTGATAGTATTATAAGTGTGTGCATATGTCCAAACTCCTCAAGATGTATACATTGAATTTCAGCAATGTGTTGTATATCAATTATACTTCAATAAGGCTAAAAAGGTAATAAATTTTATTTTAAGCCACTAAATTTGCGATAACTTGTTACAGAAATTGTAGATAATGAATACACCTTATCTTAGGTAGACTGCACTGAGCTGGAAGAGGAACCAACACTATATAGAAAGCACATTTAGTAGGGACCTCTGGGTGACTCAGTCATTTGAGCGTCCAACTTTGGCTCAGGTCATTATCTCACGGTTCATGAGTTCAAGCCCTATGTCGGGCTCTGTGCTGAAGCTCAGAGCCTGGGAGCCTGCTTCAGATTCTGTGTCTCCCTCTCTCTCTGCCTCTCCCCTGATTGTGCTCTGTCTCTCAAAAAATAAACGTTAAACAAATTGAAAAAAATTCAAAAAAGAAAGTGCATTTAGTAGAGTACTTTGTTGATATGAGATAGAGAATGCAGTTCCCTTAGCCACATTGACTAGATACTCTACTGAAGTTGAACACTCACACATAGAAAGTGGAATCAAATAGAGATCTAATTGAGCTTCATAAGGCATGCAAATCATAAGGATCTTTTCACTTATCAGCATTTTCATATTTTTCACTGGTTCTATTTAACCAGCTCTTTAGATATTAGAAAAGATCACTGCTCGTGTTGAGAAGACTCCTTTTCATTGTATCAGCTTTGTCATTCTAAGTCCAGAAGGATAGCGTATGAAAGTCTTTATTTCTGCAGCAAGTATTCTTGGATCCTGCTTCTTAAAAGCTGGAAGGATTTTTCTAGAAAAACTATTTTCAATAGACTATTTTGTGCTATATATATATATATATATATATATATATATATATATGTTATATATGGACCTAGCCTCATTAGGGCATCTGCTTTGAGTTGTTTTAGCCATAAAAAGAATTTTTCCTGAACCACCCCCTCACCAACATGTGCCTTCTTCTTAACAAATAGCCAGGGAGGCATTACCCAAAATCAAGATTCAAAACTGAGACAGGGGTGCCTGGGTGGCTCAGTCGGTTGAGCAACCAACTTCGGCTCAGGTCATGATCTCACAGCTTGTGAGTTTGAGCCCAGCGTCAGGCTCTATGCTGACAGCTCAGAGCCTGGAACCTGCTTCTGATTCTGTGTCTCCCTTTCTCTCTGCCCCTCCCCCATTCATGCTCTCTCTCTGTCTCAGAAATAAACAATAAAATGTTTTAAAGTTATATATATTTGTATACAGTAGAAATATATATATACCACATGTATACCATTCTATTTTTAGGTGGTTGGCTCCTTCAGTAAACAGGTAACAGAGGAACTAAAAATGTGAGTGAAACCAAGTCTAAAATTCTATATGTGATGCAAATACTTAAGATTCTAATTCCGAACTTTTAAAGTCTTTTCTCACTAATTGCAATGCAACCATATGGTATTTCTGGGTGAAAATTTGTTACTGGCAGCTTTTGTTTTCATGGATTATTAAGTTGGCTCCAAACAGCTCTAAGGATAGATATAGTGATTGGACATGGGCCTTTCACCTCTTCTCTATGTTTTTTTTTTCTTTTTGTGTGTGTGTGATTTTAAAAACTTGAGGTATAAATGACAAAATTATAAGATATTTAAACTATATAACGTGATGATTTGATATGCATATACATTGCAAAAGAATTCTCCCCATTGGGTTAATTAACACATCCATCACCTTACATGTTTACATATTTTGTTTGGTTTGGTAAAAACATTCAAGTTCTATTTTTTGCAAACTTCAATTATATAATATAACATTATCAACTATACATTAGATCCTCAGACCTTACATATAACCGAAATTTTGAAGTTTTACTCTTTATTTTCCCCAGCCTCAGCAATCTCTTTTTGACTCTTTTTCTGTAAGTTCGACTTTTGTTAAGTTCCACATATAAGTGATAACATGCACTATTTGTCTTTCTCTCTCTGGCTTTTTTCACTTAGCATAATGACCTCCAGGTTTATCTATGTTGTCACAAATGACAGGATTTCCTTCTTTTTAAAACCACATAATATTTTATTGAATAAATATATATGCCTACCACATTTTTATCCATTCATCCATCAATAGACACTTATATTGTTTCCATATGTTAGCTTGTGTGTGTAATGCTGCTATGAATACGCGAGTATAAATATTTCTTCAAGATAATTACTTCATTTCCTTTGGATTCTTGGATCATATGGCAATTCTATTTTTAATTTTTTTGAGGAACCTTCATATTGTTTTCCATAGTGGCTGTACCAGTTTACATTCCCACCAACAATGCACAAGGGTTTGACATTTATAAGCAACTACCATTGGAACCCCAGTGCTTAATTTATCCATTTCAGGAGAACAGTATGATTCAGTGTAATCTGGAAGCACGTGGGGCCACTAGAGATTCTTTTTTCCAACCCTGCTGATCTTCAAGTTGCCAGATGCCTTTATTTACCAAGTAAGAGGAATGACACCTACTAGAGCACAAATTAAAAAAAAATAATATACCTGGTAAAAGACTGAAACAGATACTACAATGGCCCAAAAACATAGAATGTTGTTAGAAATAGACATTAAGGGGCGCCTGGTTGGCTCAGTCGGTTGAGCGACCAACTTCAGCTCAGGTCATGATCTCATGGTTCGTGGGTTCGAGCCCCGCGTTAGGCTCTGGGCTGACAGCTCAGAGCCTGGAGCCTGCTTCAGATTCTGTGTCTCCCTCTCTCTCTGCCCCTCCCCACTCATGCTCTGTCTCTCTTTGTCTCAAAAATAAATTAAAAAAAAACATTAAATTTTAAAAAAAATAGACATTAAATTGTAACCCACAATGCCAAGTGTGGCAATGCTAAGAATTACGAGTGGAAATTTCCTAGGGATATATGAGGTAGTCCAAAAATCAAAGTGCGCAATAAAAGAAGGCTTTTGAGGGGAAACTACTGATTATGGTGGGATGGGGGTAGCCACAAAAAGGAAGCAAAGGGTTAATAGAAATTTTGTTTTAGAGTTCTACCTAACCAAGTTCCTTAAGGCCCAACTGTACCAGTAAGCCACTGTAAACAAAGATTCTGCTTTCTTTAACTTGTTTAAAACATTAACCTTTGTCAGCCTCCAGGGCAGATCCTGGTAGAGCAAATCAATCAAATCAAGGTCAAGGAGGAGAAGTGGGAGCAAAAACAGAGTTAAGATGGGAATGAAGGTAGTGCATAAGAAAAGTTTTATAAATTGTCCAGTTCTATGAACATGTCAGGAATAAATAAATTCTAATGATAATAATAAGGTTATGCTTAGGCTTTGAACACAGATTTATTTTCAGAACATCCATTGGTTTGTGGCCATTTCCTCCTTCACAGTCCCTGGAAGTCAGAGAGGACATATGTTTACTGATTACAACATTCTTTCAACTGAAGACAGAACCACAGACGAAGATTTTCCTGAAAAAGCCAGGAGGCATAATCCCCAATAGTTCTTAAAAAAAAACAATAATTCTCAACAGTTTGGCAATAAGAGGTCATTTTGAGAATATAATGAAAATTGCACAACTCTGCAGAGAAAATAATGTCCATAAGCTGAAAATTGTCTACGTAATGTCAGGAAATTCATAGTATCTCAGACATCAGGTTACAAATCTCTGTTTATCATTGGACTCCTCTAACATCTCTTTGTGTGCTCATTTGCCAGCTTCACCACTGAGGAAGAAGATCAGTGAGAATATTAGAGTGATTTCTGTCTTGAACATTTAGGCCTTAAAAAGTTTAACCAACTGTCAGGTCAGGGATTAGCAAGATGAAGTGTGACTGGAATGCAGTAGATGATAAGTGTTTTAGGAGGTCACTGGAAGCTTGAGTGATCAAGGGGATCTTCAGTGAGCCCCAAGGATGTGAGCTATCCTTGGAACATTTAAATCAGGAGAGAGGGAGGATAAGACTTGTTTAGAATATTACATAAGCCTGTCTTGAATGGTCAGAGATTCCTGTTAGGAATGTGATAGGAAAGAAAACTAGGAACTTTAATGTGGAGGAATAGAGGGTGGAACAGCTATGATCCAAATCCTTTGACATCTGCTTTGTGACTTGGCATCAAGATAATGGATCTAGCTTACCTGATAAAAGTAAATGGGAAAATATCATATAAACCTGTGAGAATTGCACCTCTATCCTTGTGATTTGTTTTAGTTTATGTGACCAGAGAAGACTCTGAACTGTATTTGGATTCATAGAAAATCTATTCCTACAGAAGTTGAGGGATTGTCAGTAAGGTTTAGAAGTTTATAATGTGTAAAAATGTGTTTCTAAGGGAATTTCAATGCCCATAAGTCAAGGGATGAATGGGAGGGAATTAATATGAATAATATGGAAGCTCAAACATTTTCTTTTGAATATGTGATTAAGGGACTACTGGTTGCAGTGGCTTTCCCCAGCCAGACCATGTTCTCATTGAGTGCATATTGTTTAGACAGAAAGTAACCCTGTGCAGTAGTGACTTGGCCAAGAAGGAACTTTATTCCTCTTGCACTGGGCAGGGGTTTTTCACATACTCCATCATTCTGAATGTACTTCACTGTTATCAAAAGTCACAGAAGTTATTCAGAGTTGATTTTGACAGCAACCCCAGAACACAGGAGAGACTTAGCCCATAACTACAAAATGGCATGACATCTGGAGGAGAAGTTAGAAATTACCCGGGTATTGGGTATCCAGGATATCAAACATCTGGCTGTAATGAAAGACTTTTTAGTGGGCAGTGAAAGCATCTGCTTGGAAATTGTTTAGTTGACCTTTTTAGTTTGTGTGTGTGTGTATGTATATTCTGTGTGTGTGTGTGTGTGTGTGTGTGTGCGCGCGTGCACACACACGCGTGTGTGTGTGTGTGTGTATTTGTACAGGCCACATCTCCCTTAATAAATGAAAAGATTTTGAGGGCAGAATCCATTTGATACCACACTATACTAGAGTGCACGCACATAGGAAATAATAAATATAATAAATTCAAGAGTGAGTAGTGATATTTAAAACAGACTTTGAAGCTATCATTTATACATTCACTGGATGATATTTTTAGTGCCTACTATGTCTTAGACACATGCCTTGGGTATACAAAACTAAAATATATAGTCCTTTTCTGGAAAGATCTCATGGCCTAATAGAAGACAGAAAAGTAGGTAAATAAAGTGCATAATGAGTATTGGTGTGATAGAATGTGCATAGAGTCTTGAAATATTTCAGAGGAGATGTACCTAACCCAGATTGGAGGGTTGAATGGGAGTTCAAGCATAGAGAAGATACAGCAGGACTAATTAGAATGGTATTAGTATAACATTTTAAATTGGGCTCCAGATTGTCAGACTAGAATTCTTTCCACTAGACACAAGAAACATGTTTTGTAAGGTCATAGAAATCAAGGATTGGAAGTGTTTTGAAGGGAAATTTTACCAATAATTAAGTAGGCATAGTTTATCCTTTATTTACAGCAAGGCACCACACTAAATGCTGAGGATGGGGTAAATAATTAATATGAAATGTTCATAGGCTATTCTCTCAAGAAACGGAATAATAACTAAGTATTGTCCTGTGAATATGTGATGAATTTTCTCCCTAATTCCAAATTCATGTATGCAGCTCCCTCCTAGGTATTACAACCTGGTGGTCCTGCTAGTACCTTTAACTCAAATACAATCAAAATCCCCATAGCTATCACTTAAGATCCCCCCAAATCTCAGCAAATATTAATTGTGATTACAGCATTTATTCATTTTAAAATGCAAAATGAAATGCTTGCTGTTTCCCACACATGGTCTATCATTTCCACCAATGTGTTTTTGTTCATCCTGTTCCCTCTATTGGAAAAGCTTTTCTACCATTTCTGCATTTTCAAATCCTACTCCACACTTTAAAGCCCCACTCAAAAGCTACCTCCCTACCAGGAAATTTCTGATTCCCACTTTATTGTCCCTTAAAAAAATAAGTTCTCAAAGTAACTGCTACTTTATTCAAGGTTTTGTAGCATTTTATGTGTACTTCTCTCATATTGGAAAGAGAGATTTGGGTATCATCCATACAAATATAATAATTGAAGCCTTAAAGTAATATGAAATTGTCAAAGGGCAAAGTATAGAGAGAAAATAGAATGCTGAGGTCAGAGTGTAGGGGAACAAATTTTAGGAGGTCTGAGGGGAAAAAGAACCAGAGAAGGGGACAAATAAAGTAGCAAAGAACTGACAAAGAACAAAGAGAATGGGATGCTTAACAATGTTGAATAAGGTAGAAAGTCAAGGGGCGCCTGGGTGGCTCAGTTGGTTAAGTGTCTACCTTCCACTCAGGCCATGATCTCGCAGTTCCTGAGTTCGAGCCCCACATTGGGCTCTGTGCTGACAGCTCAGAGCCTGGAACCTGCTTCAGATTCACGTCTCCCTCTCCCTCTGCTCCTCCCCTGCTTGCACTCTGTCTCTGTCAAAATAAATAAGTGAACATTAAAATTTTTTTTGAAAAGGTAGAAAATCAAGAGAGAGAAATGAACAATGAATATGTGTTAGTGAATGAAAGGATGAAGAAAGAATGAACAAATCAAAGAAGAGAGAACAAAGGAAGAAGCCACTGGATTTAACAAGTCTTTGGTAAGCAAAGAGTGGAGAGATGGAGAAATTTTGAGGGAGGAGAAAAGAAAGAATTGAAATCTAAAAATTCTGTGCTGGACTCCTAGATCTTCCACTGTGTAACCTTAAGCAAGTTACTTCCATGAAACTCTTTCCCTATTTTAAAACTGAGGAAAATAACCACCCCCTTACCTACATCTCAGGGTTATCATATGGATTCATTAAGAATGTAAGCAAAAAAGCCCAGCAAAATGTAAAGTGTTATACAAATGTAAAATGGTTTAATTAGCATGGTTTTAAAGTGCTCCATAAATGAGAAGACATTCAATCACCAGTCCAGAAAAAAATATTAGGAGGAATTAGTTTGCAGACCTCCAAGTAATCATCATCATGACTTCCAGTGCATCTAAAGGAATTGAGCCAGTGTTGTATGAATTTAATTTTATTTTTAGCTAACATCCCATTAGAGAGCTACATGGTATATCTTACTTTAGAAAATCAATGATTAAATTTATTAAAAGAAAAGATATTTACTTTCTGTAGGTTTCTCTAGGATTGGTGTAGCTCTTCCTGACGCTACTTGAAGAAATTATAGCCACAGAGCCAAAGGTGTTTCAGGTCAGTAGTTTTCAGCCTCCAAGTTACTATTTACTAGTGACTTATTTCAAGCGGTTGGTTACTCTTAAAGCTTGTAAATAGATTCAAGTATAGCCTTATGGTAACATTACTCACTGGCTTATATTTCTCTCTTAATTATTGAATGAGAGAGAGAGAGAGGATAGTATGCCAGAAGTTGTTTATAATCTATAACCTTCCTTACTTATGCTACAGCTCAGACATCTGTACATCTTCCACTATGAGTACACTAGTAGAAAAAAAAAGATTCATAATCAACCACATCTTCAGAGATCATCTATCTCTGAATGTCTTATCATCTCATTTATACAGAGGAAAGTTAAGGACTCAGGTAAGGGGGGGTTACCCCAAAAAATAAGTAGCTAGAAGCAGGAACATAGAGGAGCGCCTGAGTGGGTCAGTCGGTTAACCATCCGACTTTGGCTCATTCATGATCTCATGGTTCGTGAGTTCCAGCCCCCAGTAGGGCTCTGTGCTGACAGCTCGGAGCCTGAAGACTGCTTCCTATTGTGTGTCTCCCTCTCTCTCTGCCCCTCCCCTGCTCACGCTCTCTCTCTCTCTCTCTCTCAAATAAACATTTAAAAAAAGAAGCAGGAACACAGATTTCCTGATCTTAGTCCAAGATCCTTTTCACTATATCAGCCTTTCTCAAAATGTGTGAATGTGCAAGGTTTCTCTCTCTCTCTCTCTCTCTCTCTCTCTCTCTCTCTCTCACACACACACACACACACACGTGCACATAAACATACATTCATGGACATGTACATACAAGCATTTGTTGGGAGGGGAGGCTAAGTAAATTTAGAAAGTAATATGCCCTATACATCTTCTTAACAATTCTCTCATGAAGTCTCCCCAGATACTACCAACACAACTTGTGAATAAAACAAAATTGGGTTTATCTCTTAGACATCTTCACAAAGATTTTTGTGTGTCTCAGAGTGGGGAAGATGAGGGAAGAATTTTTGTTCTTTTAAAAATTCATATATATTTTTTAATTCATACTTTTTAAATTCAGAATTTGATCAGTTCATAATTATCTTAAAACATTAAATGGAAGGTACCAAGTATCCTTACCCAATGGTTTTTCTAAACGTTTTTTTATTTATTTTTTTTTTTTGGGACAGAGAGAGACAGAGCATGAACGGGGGAGGGGCAGAGAGAGAGGGAGACACAGAATCGGAAACAGGCTCCAGGCCCCGAGCCATCAGCCCAGAGCCTGACGCGGGGCTCGAACTCACAGACCGTGAGATCGTGACCTGGCTGAAGTCGGACGCTTAACCGACTGCGCCACCCAGGCGCCCCACCCAATGGTTTTTCTGATGGTTGATCTATCTAGTCATTCTACTTGACTAGGTTCCTTCTATTATAAACTACATAATGACTGCTCGCTTTCTCTCTCTCTCTCTCTCTCTCTCTCTCTCTCAGAAGAAGTGTATGAGTTGTAAAGCTTTTAGTTGAGGACCCTTTAGTGTTACAAGTATTATGTGCCTGGAATGGATAATTCCACTTACCTTTTCATCACTTTGAACCAGAAAAATATTTCGTTGTATCTACATAGCTTCTACCTCATTTGTCAATGAGTTTGTGTCATCATTTGCATTTTGAGATGCTCACACTCAGGTGATTTTCAGATATTACTTTTCAGTTGTATTTTAATAAAGTCTCCAAAAATTGTTTTCTAAGTCATTTTAAGTAGTACTTATTATAGATTAATCAACTTTCAAATTCGATTTATAAAAATGAGACGATTTTGAGTTTTGTCAGCTGCATAAGAAAATTATCCCCAAATTCTTAAATTCTTCTTTATCTAATTTTACCACAGCATAGTCAAAACTGGATTTTGCCTTTTTTAAAAAAGTTTATTTATTTATTTTGAGAGAGAGTGAGAGACAGCAAGAGCAGAGGAGGGGCAGAGAAAGAGGGAGAGAGAGTATCCCCAACAGTCTCTGTGCTGTCACCATGGAACATGATGCAGGGCTCTGACCCACAAACCATAAGATCATGATCTGAGCTGAAATCAAGAGTCAGATGCTTAACCGACTGAGCTACCCAGGTGCCCCTGAATTTTATCTTTTTCAAACTTAAAATTGTACCATTTGGGTTTTTTTTTTTGTTTGTTTTGAAACAACAGTTTATGGCCTATGCATTTCCTTAAATTACTCAAACATATACAGGTATTTAGTTACAGAGTCACAAGAAATTTTAAGTGGGAAAGGACTCAATGAGTTCAAAGGTAATTGTGTGAGCATAAATGAATTAAAGGAAAACTCACAAATGAGGGCTGTGGCTATAATGCTTGCTAAAACTGTAACTGTTCAGACTCTGTTGGATTACATTCAGTTGTTCTCAAGGTGTTAACTGGATAGTTCCTTTTTTTTACAACTATTTCTGACAGCAAAGGAACTCAAGGTGGAGCCATGTGGGTTTTGCTGACTGCATTACATGGGTCAGAGACTCATGGGAATCTGGAGGGCAACAACAACAAAATGTGACCATGGAAGAGCAAATAAACTATGACTTACTCTCTAACTGAAATTATATTACACCAAGACATTTAAAGAAATTAAAACAGTCATCTGATGTTTAGATGCACATAATGAAGTTGCATGTGTCTTAGTGATATAAATCATTCTTACCAACAACTAACATAAGAGGTCACTTAGTAGTAGTTATATAGATAACTGTAGCCCACAGGGTCACAGGATGCATAATGATTTGTGGAGATTTCACTAAATCAGTTTTAATTTTTAACATTTTCTAGCATTTACTATTGACCAGCACTTTTACATATATTATTTCAGTATATCCTCTCACTAACTCTTGACTTGTCCATTATCATACAGTCTTAATATCATACATCCCTAATATATATTAAATCAAATAATTCAGTACATGATGGGCCATCAAGGAATTTTAATTGAATTAAAACCTTGAGTTTTAAGAGTTGGAACTTTGTGACCAAGGCAAGCTTGTAGGCATAGTTATCAAGCTTTTGCTATATGGAATTATTTGGTTTGAAACAGGTGATTTGACACAGTATTTCTGAGTCATAATGATAAGTTTCATGTCTATGTAAGTTAGTACGTTTGTATATCAACACATTAAGTAAAAAAAAGACTTCATTTAGTCAACAAGTAAATTTTCTACATGATGTCAAGCATCTGGATATTCAGAACCATGTATCAATCAAACTTGGAGCCATCTGGGCATTTGGCATTATTTGGAAACAACATAACATGCTTGTGTACATTACTCTAACATTTCATGTTGAGATCAGTAATTACATACATATAGATACAATCCACCCTAGCTTCTGGGATACTTTATGTGTCTACATAGGGAAATTTATAAAGAGTTCTAGTTACTCCATGACTTGGTACCTAGTTCAATGGTTCTAAAACTTGTCTGATATTATAGTCAATGGGGGGCATTGAAAAGTATTGATGTCTTGATCTCACTCCCAGAGATTCTGATTTAGATGGTCTGGAATATAGTCTGTTTAGTACATTAATTCCCTAGTGGTTCCAAATAACTGGCTTACTGAAACTTATGTATCTACTATCAGTCACTGCCCTACTTAGATTCCTACCAAATTCTTTCCACTCAAAACTTAATTATGTGCTTGATCTGGCCCTGCTTGGCTAGAAAACAGCAGGTCTTAGGATCTGGTTTTTTGTTGACCAGTCTCCTATTTTCCAGAATATGGTGTCTTTTTCCCATGTTTTGATTTCTGACCTTTGACCAAATCTAGGAATATTACTAGATTTTCAGTACTGATTCTGTTCAGTCTGCCACAACATAGTATTAAAATTTTTATTTACAACATCAGTGTCTAGATGATTAGGAATCATTTTGCCTTTATCCTCCAAATATTTTGGTATTATGCTGCCACAAATGATATAGCATGGTAGTAAGTCCAGAGTTAGGTTATTTGAAATGTAAACGTGGTTCCACTATTTTCTAGCTGCCTGACCTTGGATCACTTATGTAACCTCTCTTAGTCTCAGCTTTCACATCTGTACAATAGAGATAATGATCATAGCCTTGTACATAGTTCAGTGTTCAAATCCATGTTAGCAACTCTCTTTTTGAATAATAAAAATTTGGCAGGTAATTAGAGCTTGTTTAAAATCAACAAAAAATTATTTGGTAATCAAAACAAATTGTCTCACCCATCTTACTCACCATTTATACACTAGACCTCTCAATTTAGACATCTTTCAGAACAATGAATTTGCCTTGGAAGTACTGAATTTCTCAGGGACAAAGTGAATGAGGATCCATTTTACTTCTTTTTTTTTTAATTTTTTTTAACGTTTATTTATTTTTGAGACAGAGAGAGACAGAGCATGAACGGGGGAGGGTCAGAGAGAGGGAGACACAGAATCAGAAACAGGCTCCAGGCTCTGAGCTGTCAGCACAGAGCCCGACGCGGGGCTCGGACTCACGGACCGCGAGATCATGACCTGAACCCAAGTCGGACCCTCAACCGACTGAGCCACCCAGGCGCCCCCCATTTTACTTCTAATGCATGGGACATCCATTGCCTTTAAGATCATAGATAAATGTTAGAATACTTATTTTATAATTACTTTATTGCCAGGAGTTTTCAGTGAAGTCATAAAAGAAAAAAAATTACCAGTCTAATTGCCTCAAGATAGATATGTAATGCATAAATCTCTTGTCTAATGGATCTAGTAATAGGTCACCTGTTTCTCTGCCTCCTTCTTAGTTCAGTTATATGAATAACTAGGACTTTCTGAAATTAAGATACCCAGATTTTGAAGTGCTGTAATGTTTTAATTTAATGACAGCTTATCTCAATTTTGCATCTTACATAATCAGATAATTCTAGATTTTAAGAAAATATCCATGCCCTGCTTATCACTTTTATTGCACAGTCATCATTGAACTATCCTCTAGATAGAAGTTCTGGGCTTAAAGTCCCCACTTAGAGGATGAACAAGACATAAGTAGAAAAAAGGAAATAGAAGTAGACAGGTGGTGGGGTACTTGGTTGATTTGTTTAAGACCAAATTCACAGTGTGCTAGCATAACTGAATTTAACATTCAGTCAGGCTGCTCAGCAATCATTTCCTTTTTGACTTCATTATTTAATCTATCACAACATTCAAAGACTGCCATACATGATCATATACAGAATAAGCATAAATTAAGTCTAAATGAGCCTTGCCACTTTTAACATATCAGAGATTTGGGCTCCAGTATTCAGAATTTGTGATGAATCAGACTTCTCTGAATAAAGGGTGTAATTATTCTCATCAGGTTAACAATGTTATCAGATGGAGGGAAGGGTATTTAAGCCATCATTTCCAAGCACCTAAGAACCCATTCACTACAAATACTACATAGGATAATTATAAATCATCATGACAAGCCTGATGAAACTTGTTTCTGTGTTTATAGTAAAGTTATTTTTTGAGGATTTTATTAATTATTTGTTCTATGAAAACTCATGGAATATACATTTCTCTCTGGTCTTGTTATTAAGAATACTCTCAGTTACCAGGAAAAGAGCATTAATTAGAGATTAAAATGTGGGCTCTCTCATCAGGACTAGCTGGAGTTAAATCTTAACTCTGTCACTTCCTGGTTGTGTGACCTTAAGCAAATCACTTAGCCTGTATGAGCCTCAGTTTCCTCACCTATAAAAGTGAGAGTGAAGTATTCAATGAACATGAAAAGAGCTTAGAACTAAGCCTGACACATGTGGCAAATGCTCAGTAAATATTTGCTGTAATAGTACCATTTTTCTCTTAGTAACCAGTTTATTTTTTTTCAAATCAACATTGTATGAATACTTCATTCTTCATGTTGCTAGACAGATTAAAGTTCATTTGGTGGCCCACCTCACACAAGTGTAAAGACCGCCATGTTGTGATTTCTCCTTTAATTTCAACTATTATTTTAAATTAATTTGACTTTGTTAAATTGTTTGAACCTCTGTAAAACTTTTTTTTAGAATAAGGCATATATCAATCAGCCAAACAATCAATAAAATATAAGGCAAAACTAGCTTAGCTTCAGTTACTATGAAGAATCAAAGCCCCCCAAAAAGTCTATTTTGAGAATTGTCATTTAGACCTTTTTATGATTTAAATTAGCTTTTCCCCATTAATCTGAATTGGTGAAAGTAATTAATGTTTTATTATAAAATTTTGAAGACATGCAGAAAAGCAGAAGGAATAGTATAATGGACACCAATATATCAAATACCTATATTTTACAGTTGTTAAACATCTGTCACATTTGCTACCTCTTCATTTTTCCAAATTTTATTTTAAGGTAATTATAAATACATATTTCACCCCTAAATACTTCAGCATGCACGGCTAAAAAATAAGGATATTTTCTTTTGTAACCGCAGTATGATTAAAACACCTGACAAAATTAACAGTATGAATTAGTGCATTTTAAGAGACTATAGACTCCTTGAAAGACAAAGGTACTGACTTCTACTACTTTTTGTATCAATGATTGACACAGATATGTTTATATGTTCTCAGTGCATCCTTGTGAATTGCCAAGTCATTTCATTGCTTCATGTAGTTTTATTGTATTTGCTGAGTTCTTCCCTCTGAAACACAAAGGTAGAAAACTCATTTGCTGTTCTTGTTCCCTCCTTACTTCCCCTTCCCAGGCCATCAAAAGAGAAAAGAATAAAGGGAAATTAAATTCCTCTTTCTCTGTAAATTCATTCAGGTTGCCCTTCCCATGGCATCCTGATTCTGTAGGCAAGTTAATAACTTTCCTCATTGGCAAAAATCACTGACTTCTCATGAACTGTGGTGGTTAATATTTGTTAGACACTTTGAAATTCATAGATGCAAGTTGCAATATATACCTGGAGCTATCTTAATCCCACAGTTAAAGTGAATTATGTCAGTGGGTAATAATTAAAATAGTTACTATATCAACTCTAGCAGTAACAGTTCTAGGACAAACCATATTAACAACTAGCCTCAATCTTTTCCCACCTTTCCCCATTTAAATTATCTTTACTATGTTTTTTTTTCTTTTCTAGCTTTTAAAAATTCTTTAATCATTTTGGAAAAGATTTGATAATATTCTGCATGCTAGAGGTATGAAATTTCCTCGAATTTGATCAAATGTGATCAGTGTATTGTCCATTTGAGGCTTTGCCTGTTGTTTTCGAGAAATACATGATTTAATCACTTCATTCTCATCTGGGGGAACTCAGGCCAAAAATGCTATTGGAAAGAACAGACCCCTCAAAATTTTCACCACATGGAAAATATACCTAATTATTTAATAATGTCTTTCATCAGCATTTCCCTCAATTCATTCTTCCTTGATTGTTTTCTCTCAAATATTAAAGATTAAATCTTGAGCCAAATATTCAATCTTGGACAAAGCATCACATTTAGAAATAACATGGGTTCCATCATGCCTAGGCAAGCACTGTGTGGCTCTTATTCGCATGATGGTGGTTATTGACAGGAATGCTGTCACTCTTTACTATTATGGGCTCCATTAACGCTGCCAGGAAAAAGGATTCTGGCATTTTGGCAGTTGTTCTTTGCCAGGCTCTAAACTTTTTTCTAATCTTCACAACTTGCCTACCCAGAGACTTGGGAGTGCTATTTGACATCCCGGCTGTTGACTTAGTCATAAGTGAAAAATACACTAAGTCGTCTTTGTGTTGTCTGGTTCTTTTTCTGGTTTTGTGCTTTCTGGGCAGGGTACATGTATTTCACATATGTCAAAGTTTGATGAAAAGTAATAATGTTCACATTTGATAGTATGAATCACCTCAAATGCATTTCTGGATTTGATCACCATCATAACACTAAGGTTAAGCTATAATTAATTGGTCCATTTTATAGATGAGCAAACTAAGAACATTTTTATTTTAATTTCTGGTGATTACAAAGGCCAGGAAGAGAACCTGGCTTGGCCAAAGTCTAATGTGCACCTTCTTGATCTAACTTGGTTGACTTATTAATGAGAGTTTGACAAAGAGCAGCTAACCACAAGCCAAGAGACTAGGTTTTAGAGTCAGTCATAAGAATTGAATGAATGAATGGCAGCATATATAATTTAAAGAAGATTGATAAGTATCCTTTATTCATAAGATGATATAATTGAATGGACCTGTAGATGTCTACTATTTATGTTCCAATGTTAATCAAGGTCTCCACCAAATAAATTATAGCCAAATGTGGATAATAAGTCACAAATGTGGCTTTCTTTCCAAAATCTACAAGAGAAAGCGGACATACAGTGAATTTGAGTGTGTGTGTGTGTGTGTGTGTGTGTGTGTGTGTGTCCTCTCTGAAATAATTTAGGGAATCTTACTATTTTTGACCAAGAGTTAACCTAGGTTAACTGTGGCTAAGAATATTGAATCAATAATTAAGTAAACTGAGTCCTACCCATGTAATGAATATTAAAAAAAAAAAAAACTAACTTGGGTATTGGCTTTTAGACAGTCTTTTCACTACTAACCACAGGGCAAATTGGTGAGCAGTTATAAGTGTTTGTTCTAGCAAAAAATCAGAATACCCCAAGGAGGTAGATATCTGTATATAACAGGACTTTCTGGTCCTCTCCCTTGCAATGTATCAAGTAGTCTCTTTATGACCCTGACACCTTTCCTTCCTCTTTCCTTCCACCAACCACTTTCTGCCCACCATCTTCTCTGGTTACACTTGATTTATTCAGAACTCCTACCACTGACTCAAATGGAAAATATGTGAAACTGCTGCCCAGAAATCAGACATATGGCAGAATCCTCTTGGACGCCAGTAGTCTCATTGAGTGCTAATGATATCCTGCAAGGACTATCAATCATTTTAGGGAATACCCACGTCATGAGATGCAGGGATTTCAAAAGCAAAGATGCAGGGATTTCAAAAGCACATTGAAAATGTGCAAATCAGTAGCTGTTAGTTTCCAGAAATGAATTTGGTAGTGGACAATGTAAGATGACGATAACAGTAAGAGTGTTCTGAATTTGAGTAGGACTTTTCCCCTTGTCAGTGTACTTTTCCATCTGTTATCTCATTTAATCCTCACAACAACCCTATAAAGTAGGCATGGCAAGGAGGTATTATCACCCCCTATTTGATCCATGAGAAAACCCAAGTGATATGACGAGTTAATGACAGGACCTGGACTATAATTTAGGGCATTTGACTCTATTTATTCACCATCCAGCTATTCCTTTTTTCTTTTAAATATAGCATCTTCAGACCCAGTATTTCAGATGACTTTAAGGAGAGAGAATAAATTATCTTGTTTTTTTTAGATTTTATTTTATTTTATTTTATTATTTTTCATGAATTTATTTGGAAAAATTTCAAACTCAGAAATATTGCATTAAAATTACAATGAATATACATGTGCCTTTTATCTAGATTCACCAAATTGTTAACATTGTGCCATACTTGTATTATCTCTATGTATACATATATGCCTAAGTATATCTGTATGTATTTTTTCTGAACGATTTGGAAGTAAACTGTAGATATGATACTTCACCCATAAATAATTTAGCGTGTGTCTTGTAAAAATAAGGACCTTCCCCTGAATAACTAGAATATAATTATCATAGGATATTTAACATTGGTACAATTCTATATCTAACACATACATATTCTACATTCAAATTTCCCCAATTGTTCCAATAATGTTCTTTGTAGAATTTTTCCAATCCACAATCCAAAGATTAGCATAGCATTTATTTATCATTTTATCCTTTTATTTATTTATTTATTTATTTATTTATTTATTTATTTATGTATTTATCTATCATTTTCTCCTTTAATCTAGAACAGTTCCCTAGCCTTTTTAAAATTGAAAATTGGGACGCCTGGGTGGCTCAGTCGGTTAAGCGTCTGACTTCAGCTCAGGTCACGATCTCACGGTCTGTGAGTTCAAGCCCCGCATTGGGCTCTGGGCTGATGGCTCAGAGCCTGGAGCCTGCTTCCGATTCTGTGTCTCCCTCTCTCTCTCTGCCCCTCCCCCGTTCATGCTCTGTCTCTTTCTGTCTCAAAAATAAATAAACGTTAAAAAAAATTTTTTTAATTGAAAATTATTTCTAACCGAGTTCATAACATTGCAATTTTGAAGCTACTGGGCCAATTGTTGTGTAGAATTACCTTCCATTTGAATTTGTCTGATTGTTTCCTATGATTAATTGTTCATGATTAGGGACAGTTTTGACCAAAATACTATTGGGGTGATCCTTGTGCCCTTCTCTGTGCCTAACTTCTAGAGGCAGATAATTTAACTTTGTCCCACTATTGGTTATTCTACATCTGATCATTGTAAAGCCATCTTTTATCCTTTACAATTAATGAATAACTTGTTGGGTGATACCTTGAGACAATTTGAATACTCTGTTCCACAAAACCTTTTGTTGATAATTCTTTCCTGAATCAGTGAAGGCAGTGGTGGTTGACAACTGCTGATTTCTAACTTCTGCATGTGTTAGTTGATATTCCTACAGAAAAAAGAGCTCCTCCTTCTTTTATTAGTATTAACATGGATTCAAAAGACTCATTTTCATCCAATGATGTCCATTTTGAAATGTGAGAAACTTAAATGTACAGTTCAGTAAATTATTTTTATTTACAATTTAACCATGTTTAAGTGTCTAAGGCATTTAGAACAGTCACATTTTTGTTTAAGCATTACCATCAGCCCTCTCCAAAACGTTTTCATCTTCTCAAACTACATACATAATTAATAATAGCTACTCACTCTTGCCTACTCCAAGCCCCTGGTAGCCACCATTATACTTTCTGTCTCTACAAATTTGATTATTTTAGGTACCTTGTATAAGTGCAATCATAAAATACATATTCTTTTGTGCCTGGCTTATTTCATTTCGTATAGTGGCTTCAAAATTCATTCATGATGCAACATGTGTCAGAATTTCCTTTCTTTTTAAGGCTGAATAATAGTCCACCATGCTGGATATCCCTCATTTTGTTTATCTCTTCACCTTTAGATGGACACTTGGGTTGCTCCCACTGTTTGGCTGTTACAAATAATGCTTTAGTGAATACTTATGTACAATTACCTGTTTGAGAATCTGCTTTCAATTCTTTTGGGTATGGGGCGCCTGGGTGGCTCGGTCGGTTGAGCGTCCAGCTTCGGCTCAGGTCATGATCTCACGGTCCGTGAGTTCGAGCCCCACGTCGGGCTCTGTGCTGACCCCTCACACCCTGGAGCTTGTTTCAGATTCTGTTTCTCCCTCTCTCTCTGCTCCTCCCCTGTTCATGCTCTGTCTCTCTCTGTCTCAAAAATAAATAAACGTTAAAAAAAAAATTTAAAAAAAAATAATAAAAAAAATTCTTTTGGGTATATACCAAAAAGTAGAATTGTTGGATCATATGGTACTTACATATTTCATTTTTTGATTAATTAATTTGAGTAATTAATGTTTTATTATAAAATTTTGAAGACATGCAGAAAAGCAGAAGGAATAGTATAATGAACACCAATATATCAAATACCTATATTTTACAGTTGTTAAACATCTGTAACATTTGCTACCTCTTCATTTTTCCAAATTTTATTTTAAGGTAATTATAAATACATATTTCACCCCTAAATACTTCAGCATGCACGGCTAAAAAATAAGGATATTTTCTTTTGTAACCACAGTATGATTAAAACACCTGACAAAATTAACAGTATGAATTAGTGCATTTTAAGAGACTATAGACTCCTTGAAAGACAAAGGTACTGACTTCTACTACTTTTTGTATCAATGATTGACACAGATATGTTTATATGTTCTCAGTGCATCCTTGTGAATTGCCAAGTCATTTAATTGCCATATCATTTACCATAGCAGCTACACCTTTTTACATTCCCATCAGGAATGTGCAAAGATTTCAATTGTTCTACTTCCTTACCAACCTTTTTTTTAAATAATAGTAATCCTAATGGGTGTAAAATGGTATATCATTATAGTTTTGATTTACATTTATCTAATGATTAGTGATGCTGAACATCTTTTCATGTGTTTATTGGCCATTTATATATATTTTCTGGAGAAATCTCTACTCAAGTCCTTTGCCGATTTTTAAATTGTTTATTTTTTGTTTTTATTTAAATTCCAGGTAGTTAACATACAGTGTAATATTAATTTCAGGTGTACAATAGAGTGATTCAACCCTTCCATACATCACCCTGTACTCATCTCAAGTGCATTCCTTAATCCCATCACCTTTTTAACCTATCCTCTCACCCACCTCCCCTCTGGTAACCCTTAGTTTGTTTTCTATAATTAAGAGTCTGTTTCTTAGTTTGCATCTGTCTCTCTCTCTCTCTCTCTCGCTCTCTCTCTCTCTCTCTGTCTCTTCCCCTTTGACCATTTGGTTTATTTCTTAAACTCCACATATGTGTGACATCATATGGTATTTCTCTTTCTGATTTATTTTGCTTAGCATAATAAGACTGATTTATTTTGCTTAGCATAATACTCTATCTCCATTCATGTTGTTGCAAATGGCAAGATTTTATTCTTTTTTATTGCTGAGTAATATTCTATTGTATATTTATATGCACCACATCTTTTTTTTTCTTCCTCTTTTTTTAAAATTTATATTCAAGTTAGTTAACCTACAGTGTAGTCTTGGCTTCTGGAGTAGAACCCAGTGATTCATCTTTTACATATGACACGCAATGCTTATCCCAAAAAGTGTCATCCTTAATGCCCATCACCCATTTAACCCCCACCCCATCACCCTCCAGCAACCCTCCATTTGTTCTCTGTATTTGAGAGTCTCTTATGGTTTGTCTCCTTCTCTGTTTTTATCTTATTTTTCCTTCCCTTCCCCTATGTTCATCTGTTGGGTTTCTCAAATTCCACATATGAGTGAAATAATATGGTATCTCTCTTTCTCTGACTGACTTATTTTGTTTAGCATAATACCCTCCAGTTCCATCCACATTGTTGCAAATGTTAAGAATTCAGTCTTTTTAATCACCAAGTAGTATTCTATTATATATATATATATATATATATATATATATATATATATACATATACATATATACCACATTTTCTTTTTTTAAATTGTTTTAATGTTTATTCATTTTTGAGAGACAGAGAGAGACAGAGTGTGAGCGGGAGAGGGGCAGAGAGAGAGGAAGACAGAGAATCCGAAGCAGGCTCCAGGCTCTGAACTGTCAGCACAGAGTCCGACATGGGGCTTGAACCCATGAACTGTGAGATCATGACCTGAGCCAAAGTCAGATGCCTAACTGACTGAGCCACCCAAGCACCCCATACAACATCTTCTTTATCCCGTCATCACTTGATGGACATTTGGGCTGTTTCCGTAATTTGGCTATTGTAGATAGTGCTGTTATAAACATCAGGATGCATGTATCCCTTTGAATTAGTATTTTGTATTCTTTGGATAAATACCTAGTAGTGCAATTTCTGGATCATAGGTTATTTCTATTTTTAACTTTTTGAGGAAACTCCATGTTTTGAGGAGCACTGTTTTCCAGAGTGGCTGCACCAGTTTGCATTCCCACCAACAGTGCAAGAGGGTTCCCCTTTCTCCACATCTTTGCCAGTGCCTGTTGTTTCTTGTGTCATTTATTTTAGCCATTCTGAACAGATGTGAGGTGATACCTCATTGTAGTTTTGATTTGTATTTCCCTGATGATTAGTGATGTTGAGTATCTTTTCATGTGTCTTTTGGCCATCAATAAGCTCAAGTTGATTTGTTATTTTTTGTCAAGTTTAAGGAGTTCTTTATATATTCTGGGTACGAATACCTGTTCCAATATATGATTCATAAATATTTTCTCTCATTGTGTGGGTTATCTTTTCACTCTGTTAATAGTGTCCTTTGATGCACAAATGTTTTTAGTTTTGATTAAGTCCATTTTACTTATTTTTTCTTTTGTTGCCTGTGCTTTTGCTGTTTTATCCAGGGAATCATGGCCAAATTCAATGTCATGAAAGTTTTCTCCTACCTTTTCTTCTAAGACTTTTATACTGTTTTTTCTCTTATGTTTAGATTTTTTATCTATTTTGAGCTTACTTTTGTATATGGTGTAAGGTAAGGGTCCAGTGTCATTCTTTTGCCTGTGGATATCCAGTTTTCCCAATATCATTTGTTCAGAAGACTATCTTCTCCCCCTTTGAATTGCCTTGGCCACTTTATCAAATATTATTTGACCCTATATGCTAAGGCTTATTTCTGGGTTCTCTATTCTATTCCATTGGTTTAAAAGTCTCTATACTATGTCATTGGTTTATATGTCTCTCTTTATACTAGTACAACACTGTTTTGATTGTTGAAGATTTGTAGTAACTTTTGAAATCAGGAATTGTAAGGCCTCCAACTTTATTCTTTTTCAAGATTGTTTTGGCTATCCAGGATCCTTTGAGATTCCATATGAATTTTAGGATGGGTTTCCTATTCTTGCAAAAAAAATCATTGTGATTTTGATAGGAATTTCATTGAAAGCTCATAGGATTTGAGTACTATTGGTGTATTAACAATATTAAGTCTTCCAATAGATGAATGCAGGATGTATATTTATTTGTGTCTTTAATTTCTTTCAGCAACATTTGTATTTTTCGGTATACAAGTCTTTCATGTCCTTGGTTAAGTTTATTCCTAAGTATTTTATTATTTTTGATGCTATTATGAGTAAAATTGTTTTTTAATTTCATTTTGGGTTATTTGTTAGTGTTTAGAAGCACAACTGATTTTCTGCATTGATTTTTACCCAGATCAGTGAATTTTTCCATATAAATGTACCTATGTAATTAGCACATCAAGATATAAAACTTGTCCATTATCCCAGAAATTCTTTTCATGCCTATTTCCAATCTATACTCCCCAACACTAGTATGGAATCTATTAGCATACATTTGATTGGTAAGGTTCTGATCTTCATGTAATTGATTTAAACAGTGTACACCCTATTGCTCAATTATTTTTAATGAACAGAAGTTTATTAAATGCGTACATTTTTGTAATATGTCAAGTATTTGGTACCTACACAGAGTCCCTGCCTTCAAGGAAGTTAAGATTTAATAAGAGGAAGAAGCTACCACCACTTGAAGAGGTGGAAGTATAGGTTAGGTGCACACTAACCTGGATGGGCAAAGTTGGGTCAATGACTTGGCTCCTGTGGTTCTGGAACCTTCTGGTGGTTAGATGAGAAGGATAGAAAGGTTTGCCAGGTAAAGGGAAGAAAATGTGCAAACACATGGACATGCTGGGCATGTCTGGGATACTGTTTGGGGTATCAGCTTTACTGGAGTGTAGTTGGATGACTTTCAGTCGAGAGGTGGACAAGCAGGGGTATATTGTGTTCAATATGTTTTTGAGATACATTTATTCAGCAATTTATTCTTTTTGTTGCTGAAGAGATTTCATTGCATGAATATACCAAAATGTATTTATCCTTTCTCTTGTTAATGGGCATTTGGGTTATTTCCATGTTTTAGCTTCTATAAATAAAGCTAATATCAACATTCTTGTTAAGGTTTTGGTAAACATATGGACTCATTTATCTTGGATATATACCTAGGTATGGAATAACTAGGTCATAATGGTAAGTGTGTGTTCAACTTTGAAAGGAACTGCCAATTTTTCCTCAAAGTGGTTGTGTGATCTTGGTGTTGTAATTCTTTGTCATTTTTTACTTTCTGGTGTGTGTGACAATATCTCACGGTAGTTTTATTTTGTATTTTCCTGATTACAAATGGTATTAAACATCTTACTGGTCATTCAGGTATCTTCTTTGAGAGCTGCCTCCTCAGCTGCCTCTTAAAACTTGTTTATGTTTTCTTCATTGAGTTTTAGGAGTTCTTTGTATTTTCTGGATAAGGAAGAAAAAAATAGATTGGAATTGGGTATTTTTTCCCAGTTTGTAGCTTGCTTTTTCACTTTTTTAATCATGTTTCTTGATGAACAGAAGTTTTGAATTTTGTTAAAGTCCATACTATTCTTTTTAAATTCTCACCTATCCCTAAATTAGGCCAGTGGGAGCCTCCTCAATCCGACTCCTGTTCTGAAACATCTCCTTCAGGTTTTGAATATTTCCTTATTTTCTGGCAGTGTTCCAGACTCACTGTGTACATTTCCTTTCATTTTAATGGGGGATGGCTTTTTGAAACCAAGCTGTATGGGCATCAAGTTTGCTCAATGCTATTGGAATATCATTGATTCTAGACATTTTCAGAGTAAATGAGTTCATACCAATACCTCTAATTCCAATCAAAACCACAGGTTTCATTCTCTTTTCCTACATTTCATATCCATACCCTGTGCCCAAAGTATGGACCCTGATTCTCTAAAGCATTTACATATTTATTTATTGGTTCACTCCTACAACACAATCAAAGCAATTTTGTAATTTCTATACCTATAGCATCAACATCTTTCAATTAAAATTCAAAATTTCTCTACAGTTATTTTTGTCCTTAGAATATATCCACTGAGTGTGCATAATCAGAATACTTCGTACAAAATTTAATTTGTTTTTCATCCATAGGCATTATCTATTTGATATATAATTAGGTACACTTTTTTCTGATTGTACCCAATTTTAAGGTTTTTCCTCATCTCTTAATATTTATGTATTTGAATATGTAAAGCATCAACATACTTAAAAAAAATCAACACTGTATAAAGAAGTAAAGTCAGAGAAGTTCTATTATTTTTACTCCATGCCCGGTTACTCCTTTAATGCAAATAATTTTATTTTATCTTCCTTATTATTCTTACATTTTGCAAAAATAAATACATAATTACATATTTTTCTTTTTTTCACTTTCTCCTTTCTTTTATAAAAGATAGTGTATTATATATTCATTCTCTTTTACACTTTTTTTCACCTGACAGTGTATCCTAGAAAGTCACTCCATATTAACTCATATTAGTTCGCAGAAAACCTCATTTTTAATTTAATTTTGAAATAATTATAAATTCACAGGTTTCAGAGAATGTATAGGAAAAACCTGTGTATCCTTCCCCAGACTCCTCCAAAGTTAGCATCTTCTACAACTACAGTTCATTATCTACACAAAGAAATTCAACATTGGTACAATCCACAGAGCTTATTCAGATTTCACCAGTTATACATTTACTCATTTGTGTTCGTGTGTGTTCAGTTTTTTAAATTTTTATCACATGTATAGACTTGCATAACCATCACCACAATCAGCATATTTAACTGTAATATCACCAGAAGATTCTTTTAAGGATGTGGAGAAAAGCAGACCCTTATGCATTGTTGGAGGGAATGTAAATGGGTACAGCCACTGTGGAAAATAGTATGGAGGGATATTCTTCAAAAACTAAAAGTAGGACTACCATATGATCCAGCAATCTCCTTTCTGGGTATATATCTGAAGGAAATTAAATGACCATCTTAAAGAGATATGTGTTACCCCCATGTTCATTGCAGCATTTTTCACAATAGCCAAGACATGAAAACAGCTTAAGTATCAGCCAGTGGATGAATAGATATGTAATAGATATGTGAGATACACACACACACACACACACACACACACACACACAGTGGGATATTTTTCACCCATAAAAAATAAAAAAAATCCTACGATTTGCAACAACATGGATGACACTTTAAGGCATTATGTTAACCAAAATAACTCAGGCAGAAAAAAATCATTGTGTGATCTCACTGTGGTATCTGAAAAAACTGAACTCACAGAAACAGAGAAATTTGGTGGTTTACATAGGTGAGGGGATGGATAAATGTTGGTCAAAGAGTACAAACTTTTAGTTATAAGATGAACAAGTTCTGTGTATCTAATGTACAGCATGGTGACTATAGTGCACAATATCATATATTTAAATGTTGGTAAGAGAGGAAAACTTAAATGTTCTCAACACACACACACACACACACACACACACACACACAAATGGTAACTATATATCGTGATATAGTTGTTAACTGACTTTGTATTAATCATTTTGCAATATGTAAGTATATTAATCATCATGCTGTAAACTTTAAATTGACTAGTGTTATATGTCAATTATATTTCAATCAAACTGTAATTCCCTCAAATTACCTTTCTCTAGCCACTTCTTCCCTTCTTCAATATCCTTAACCACTAAGAACCACTAATTTGATTTTTTGTCTCTATTACTCTATTTAGCAACTGTTACATAAACGGAATCATACAATGTATACCTTTTAAATTTGGTTTTTATTCAGAAAAATTTCTTTGATATTTAAGGCATTGTGTGTATTAATAGTTTGTTCCTTATTATTACTAAGCAGTATACTATGGAGTAGTTGTGCTACAGTTTATGGAACTATTCATCCATCGAAGGATATTTGAGTAATTCCCAGTTTTTTACTCTAGTAAATAAAGTTTCTCTAGACATTTCTGTATGAGTTCCTTCATTCTCATTCTTTTTTTTAGTCACATAAAATTTAATTGTGTGGATTTCTTATATATGGGCATGTAGATTATTTCCAAAATTTTGATATCATAAACAATCCTGCAATGAATATTTTGTGCACATGCATTTTTATATTGTTGAATATATATCTCCAGAGTAAATTCCCAGAAGTAGGAATGTTGGATCAAAAGGTAAATGCGTGCTTAGCTTTTCAGCCATTTCAGTGTTGTGCTGAAAGTGTGCATACTGGCTTTCAAGAATCAATTGTTAAATTTTCAAAAAATTTGTTTGCTATATTCAAAACACATTCATTAGTAAAAATTAAATTACATAAACTTACCGTATAAAAATAATATTTAATATTTTGATGAAGTTCCAATAGTTTATTTTTGCTTTTGTTTCCCTTGCCTCAGGAGACAGATCTAGTAAGAAATTACTACAGCCAATGTAAAATAGGTTACTGATTGTGTTCTCCTTTAGGATTTTAATGGTTTCATGTCTCACATTTAGGTCTTCAATCAATTTTGAATTTATTTTTGTGTATGGTGTAAGAAAGTGGTCCACCTTCATTCTTTTGCATATTGCTGTCCAGTTTTGCCAACACCATTTGTTGAAGAGACTGTCTTTTTTGCATTGGATATTCTTTCCTGCTTTTAGAAGATTGACCTCACAGTTCTGGGTTCATTTCTGGGGTTTCTTTCTATTCTGTTCCATTGGTCTATTGTCTGTTTTTGTGCCAGTACCATATTGTCTTAATCACGGCATCTTTGTGATACAACTTGAAGTCTGGAATTGTGATGCCTCTAGCTTTTCTTTTCTTTTTCAAGGTTGCTTTGGTTATTTGGGGTCTTTTGTGTTTCTATACAAATTTTAAGATTGTTTGTTCTAGCTGTGTGAAAAATGCTGTTGATATTTTTATAAGGGTTGCATTAAATGTGTAGATTGCTTTGAGTAGCTTCTGCACAGTGAAGGAAATAATCAAGAAATAATCAAAGTGAAGGAAATCACACACCTATAGAATGGGAGAAGATATTTGCAAATTATGTCTGATAAAGGCTTAGTATCCAAAATATATAAAGAACTTATAAAACTCAGCACCCAAAAAAAACAAATAATCTAATTAAAAATGGGCAGAAGAAATGAATAGACATTTTTCCAAAGAAGACATTCAGATGGCCAACAGACTTGTGAAAAGATGCTCAACGTCACTCATCATCAGGGAAATTAAAATCAAGACTACAATGAGATATCACCTCACACCTGTCAGAATGGCTAAAATCAGCAACACAAGAAACAAAAAGCTTTGGCAAGGATATGGAGAAAAAAGAACCCTCTTGTACTGTTGGTGGGACTACAAACTGATGCAGCCACTGTGGAAAACAGTATGGAGGTTCCTCAAAAAGTTAAAAGTAGAACTACCCTCTGATCCAGTAATTGCACAACTAGGTATTTATCCAAAGAATAAAAAAATACTAATTCAAAGGGATACATGCACCCCGATGTTTATAGCAGCATTATCTACAATAATAAAATTATGAAAAAAGACCAACTGTTCATCAACTGATGATGGAATAAAGAAGATGTGGCATATATAAATGAAATATTACTCAGACATAAAAAGTATGAAATCTTGCCATTTGCAATCGCACGAATGGAGTGAGAGAGTATTATCTAACTGAAATAAGTCAGTCAAAGAAAGGCAAATACCATATGACTTCACTCATACGTGGAATTTAGGAAACAAAACAAATGACCACAGGGAAAAAAAGAGAAGGTTCTTAGTTGGCTCAGTCGGTTGAGTATCCAACTCTCTATTTCAGCTCAGGTCATGATCCCAGGATCAAGCCCCACAACAGGCTCCACGTTGGGCCGAGAGAGAGAGAGAGAGAGAGAGAGAGAAACCAAGAAACAAAGAAACAGACTCTTCACTATAGAGAACAAACTGATGGATACCAGAGGGGAGGTGGGTGGGGTACAGGTGAAATAGGTGATGAGTATTAAGGAGTGCACTTGTGACAAGCACCAGGTATTGTATGGCACTGTTGAATCACTAAATTGTACACCTGAAACTAATATTACACTGTATGTTACGTAAGTGGAATTTGAATAAAAAGTTTAAAACAATAATAATATTTAAAATTAAGGTAATAAATAGTCTAAACTCACCACTTCCTAATTCCTTTTAATTACATTTTGTTATCATCTTTGTTCTTTCAGTTATCTGTGTTTTTTGTTGTTATATGATATAACCATGTGCTAATGTTCATCTTTTCCCTATTTGTGTTGAGTGACTTCACCTTGCTAGTTTGAAGTTGGCCATGATGGGAATATTTTCACCAAGGGAATCAGTAAATGCTCCATATCAGGGCTTTTTTTTTTTTTCCTGCAGAGAACCATCTGTGAAACGTTTACCAGAACACGACTGTGTAGCTTGAAATTCCCCTTGAAGGAGTCATATCATTCTGCACTCTTACCAGTAATATACAGGTGCCTGTTTCCCCATGGCCTCACCAACAGTGTATGGTCAAACATTGAAAGTGTTTGAACTGATGGATGAGAAAATGTTTCTCAGTGCAGTGTTGATTTACATTTCTCTTATTACAAGTGAAGTTGATCATCTTTTCTATATATCTAAGAGATAATTGTATATATTTTTTGTGAACTGTTTGTCTTTTGCCCATACTTCCTACACAGTTTTGATTTTTTATTTTATTTCTATTTTGAAGACTACATATCTATATATTAGGGATATTAGCCTTTTTGTGGCACATGCTGCAAATAACATTTTTTTACTAGTTTGCTATTTGATTTTTTGCTTTGCTTATGATTTTTTTGCCATGAAGAAATGTTCATATAATCAAATTTATCAACACTTTATTGCATCTGGAATTTGCATTATACTTAGTATGATTGTTTAACATGCTACCTCATACAATTTTAGTTGGGAGCAATATATCAAATTCAATGAAATAGACAATAGGTGACTATTACTTGAAGGATGCTGTAGTGAATATACAGGCAAAAAAGGCATATCCTTAACCTCAAGGAATCCATAATTTCTTGGAAAATATAGACCCATACCTGACTTTTCTGAACCTGAATCATCACTGACTGTGTTCTGTTTAAATTAAATCTGAAACCTAAAATAGATATGTAATACTACACAGTAATTCTACTACATTTCTCTTTAGGCTCACCTTCCCACTTATCAAGATGACTATTTCATATATTTTTCTCCCTTATCCAAGCATTCAACCTTTGCTTATATCTGATTACTTAAACTCATACCTCACTGCAAAGGTAGCATATGATTAAAAACATGAACTTTGAATCTATACCGATTAGCTATGAATTGAAGCTGTATGTAAATACCACTGCATGACATTGAGCAAGTTTCTAACCTTTATATATTTTAGTTCCTTCATCTGCAAATGGAGACAATAATAGTACTTGCCTGATAAGTTTTAATAAATGTATGTGTGTGTGTGTGCATGTGTGTGCACATAATGCCTGGCAAATAACTGCGTTTGCTGTCATCGTCATCATTATTATCAGCATCAGCATCAACTAGGAATTCCTTCATGTACCAATGTACGAATCTACAATTCTACCTTTGAATGCATTCATATTCTTCCCCTTTTCTACAGTTCCCAAAGGAGGGTATATCACTCATTGTATCAAAGGCAAATCATTTCATCTGTTCTTTATTTTCTGCATTATTTTTATATTATTAAAGTATATATTGTATTCAATGTTATATTAGTTTCAATTGTATAACAGAGTGATTTGATACTTTTATATATTACTCAGTGCTCACCGTGATAAGTGTAGTCACCATCTGTCACCAAGCATTTTATTATAATATTACTGGCTATTCTTCTCACGCTATACTTTTCTTCTTCATGACTTACTTACATACTTATTTAAATTTTAATTAATTTGCTTTTAAATTCCAGTAGGGTTAACATATGGTATTATGTTAGTTTCATGTGTACAATACAATGATTTCATAATTCTATACATTACTCGGTGCTCATCATGGTAAGTATATTCTTAATCCTCTGTACCTATTTCACCCATTCACTCACCTGTCCACCTCCCCTCTGGCAACCACTAGTTTGTTCTCTGTATTAAGGGTCTGTTGTTTGTTTGTCTGTTTGTTCATTTATTTTGTCTTTTAGACTTCATGTATAAGTGAAATCATATGGTATTTGTCTTTCTCTCTCTGACTTATTTCACTTAGCATCATTTCCTCTAGGTCTATCCATGTTGTTGCAAATGGCAATATCTCATTGTCTTTTGTGGCTGAGTGATATTACAGTGTGTGTGTGGTGTGTGTGTGTGTGTGTGTGTGTGTGTGTGTGTGTGTGTGTATCTTACATCTTTATCCATTCATCTACTGATGGACAGTTTGGTTGCTTCCATATCTTGGCTATAGTAAATAATGCTGCAATAAACATCATGGTACATATCTTTTGGATTAGTGTTTTTGTTTTCCTTGGGTAAATAGCCAGTAGTGGAATTACCAGATCATATGGTATTTTCATTTTTACTTTTTTGAAGAGCCTCCATACTGTTTTCCTCATGGCTGTACCAGTTTATAATCATGCCAACAGTGCATGACGTTTCCCTTTTCTCAACATCCTTGCTGACACTTGTTATGTATTATATTTTTGATACTAGCCATTCTGACGAGTATGAGGTGATATCTCATTGTGGTTTTGATTTGCACCCTGATGATTAGTGATGTTGAGCATCTTTTCATGTGCCTGTTGACCATCTGTATGTTTTCTTTGGAAAAATTGTCTGTTTGGGTCCTCTGCCAATTTTTAAGTAAAGTTGTTTGATTTTTATGTATTTAGTTTGTATAAGTTCTTTAGCTATATTGGACATTAACCCCTTCTTGGATATATCATTTGTGCATATCTTCTCCCACTCACTAGGATGCCTTTCTATTTTGGTGATGGTTTCCTTCACTGTGCAAACACGTTTTATTTTAGTAGTTTAATTTTATGTTCATTTTTCCTACTGAGAAGATATATCTATAAATATGTTGCTATGCCTGATGTCTAAGAGATTACTGCTCATGTTTTCTTCTTGGGATTTTATGGTTTTAGGTCTCTCACATTTAGGTTTTTAAGTTATTTTGAGTTTATTTCTGATTATGGTGTAAGGAAGTGCTCCAGTTTCATTCTTTTGTATGTAACTCATTTTTCCCAACTCCTAACCTTTATTTTAGATATAGAATTCTTTGTTGGTATTTTTTCAGTGTTTTTAATATTTCATTCTACCTTCACTGTTATGAAGTCTGACATAATTATATTAATGTTCTCCTGTATGTGACGAGTTATTTTCCTCTTGCAGCACTCAAGACTTTGCTTTTGTTTTTTACTTTTACTGGCTGCTTATGATATATCTAGGTATGGATTCCTTTGTGTCTCCCTTACTTGGAACTTGCTGAACTTCTCTGATACGTAGATTATATATTAACTATAGTCACCATGCTATATATTCCTTCCCCAAGACTTATTTATTTTACAACTAGAAGTTTGTATCCCTTGATCACTTTCACCCATTTTGCCCACCATCTGTCCATGCCTCTAGCAATCACCAATCTGTTCTCTGTATCTGTGAGTTTATTTTGTTTGTTGTTTCTTTCAGAATTTTAGTTGTTTTAGATTCTACATATAAGTGAGAGCATATGATATGGTATTTGTCTTTTTCTGTTTGCCCCATTTCACTTTTCACTTAGCACAATTCCCTGAAGGTCTATTCATGTTATTGCAAATGGCAGGATATCCTTTTTATGGCTGAATAATATTCCATTGTATAGGTACATACCACAATTTATTTTTCATGCCACAGTCTTTAATCCATTTATCCATCAATGGATGCTTGTAAATAATGCAATTGTAAATAATGCAATGAGCATGGGAGTGCAAATATCTTATCAAGTTAATATTTTAATTTCCTTTGGGTAAACACCCAGAAATGGAATTTCTGGATCATATGGTATTTCCGTTTTTAATTTTTTTGAAAAATATTCATACCATTTTCCATAGTGGTTGTATCAATTTACATTTTCACCAACAGTGAAAAAGGTTTCATTTTTTCCACATCCTTGCCAACACTTGTTATTTCTTATCATTTAGATAGTAGCCATTCTAATAGGTGTGAGGTAATATTTTGTTGTGGTTTTGATTTACATTTCTCTGATCATTAGTGATGTTGAGTACCTTTTCATGTAAAGAACAGTTTTATTGACTGATTTTTAGCTATGTATAAGTCACACTTTCATGTTTCTTTACATGTTTTGTAAATTTTTTAGCATTTTAGATAACATAGTGTAGCAACTCTGGATTTTGATCTTCCCCACCACCACTGTGGCTTACTGTAGTTGTTATTTTCTCTTTGTTTTTTTTCTTTGTTTTGTGACTTGCTTAAACTAATTCTATGAAATCAGTTTTGCCCACAGTTTGTAGCCTATGAAATAACTGTCAAGGTTTTCTTCCTTGTTCTTACTTTAAGCCTGTATTCATAGATGTTGCTCCTTGGTCACATAGCTTAGTTGGTAACCAATGATTTGTCATAAGTTTAAGCTCCTAAGTATAGGGGCTGATGGACCTATGCATATGTAGGGAAACACTTTGAAAGCCTAAGCTATTCAGATTTCACTTTTCTCTGGGTCCTTTCACATCTTATCAGAATTTACTACTGATAAGTATGTATATGTTTGCAGCCCCAGGGTTGGATTGAAGTGTGTACCTAGCTTGGGCAATCATTCAGAGGTGATTTTCCCAACCACAATTGCAGCCTTGAGTTAGTAGAGCTGTTGGTCTTTCTTGCTCACCTGCCTCCAAGTTTATCACTTCCCCTGAAGACACTCTTGGGCTTGAGTTTTTCCAATGCTCCCCTTTCCAAATTCCAATGATAGTAGCTGAGAAGTTGCCCATTCTCAAAGCCTACTACTCCCTGAGATAATCTCTGCCTGGGTTAGGTGGGGCAGGGGAAGGAAGAGATCATAAGGAGAGAAGCCCCCCCCAACAGACCCATACTTTTCTTACCCTAACATCATCAATTTTTCACAAATAAATTATTCTGATTATTACATGACTTTAGCCAATTTCCAGATTACTTAAGTGGTTATTTTTGCCAATTTGCCTATCATTATAGTTGCTTTTTAGAGAAAGGATTTGCCAATTACCTTACTTATCTGTAGCCAGAGCTTGCATCTTATGCATTGCTTCTCTGCTTTTTAAGTGGATAAATTCTTACATAGGAGATAAGCTCTCATAAACATGGAATAAACTAAATAAATAAGCAAAGTATCCCATGAGTCCCAATGAATAAATGGATGTACATTACCTTGCTTTTCACAGAATATTTGTTGAATGTAATTTGAAAGCTCTAGTTAATATAGTATTCATTCATTCATTTATTCAAGTAATTTTTTGAGAATACAATTTGTGCTACTTTTTGGTGGTGGTGGGGAATCTACTATATTGTTCTTTAGTTTTTCCAAAAAAAATTATTACATTGAAATAAACATAACCTAAAGTTTATCATCTTAATCATTTTAAGTGTACACTTCAGCAACATTCAGTATATTCACATTATTGTATAGCCATCACTACCATCCATCTCCAGAACTTCTTCATTTTACCAAATTAACACTCTGTATCCATTAAATACTAACTCTCCATTCTTCTTACCCCCAGATCCTGGCAGCTACCATCCTTCTGTTTTTCTGAATTTGACTATTCTAGGGACCGCATAGAAGTAGAATCAATATGTGTCATTTCTTAAATCCAGTGTTCCAAATCATATTATTTATATATCCTTAAGGAATTTAACATTTATTTAGGAAAATAAACATGCAAATAAAAACAATAGAATAAAATAAATGAAATGGAGAGAGGGAAGAAGGAAAATAAGAAAGATAATACTAGGAGTTCCTGCTAGTTCAAGGAACCTTATAGTGAGTTTTTATAAAGTGAGTAATATTCACTGTCTACTGATTAATATATATATATGTGTGTGTGTGTGTGTGTGTGTAGAATAAGTACAGAATTGGGTGAATGCAACAGGAAGGAGGAATCTTCATGAATTGTGTTGTATCTACAAGAATGTTTTGAAAACTGTGCACTTGGAGTCTGACCTTTGAAGGAGAAACTTGAGTTATAAAAAAAAGAGGAAAAATATACACCATGAGTAACTGAATTCATCTTTATCAGAGGTCTATTTATCTCTAGGTACAAGCTACATTCCTATAGATCTATGGGATTTTCAAATGATTTGGAGTCTAACACCCAATATAATGGGTAGAATTATATTCTCTCCACATCTATTTTCTGAAATATAGTTGATTATTGTCAGTGAAGTTGAGCATATGGTCCTAAAATGGCTCTAAATGATTTTATATGTTTTTTGTTTTATTATTATCCATCTGATACTTTGAATGAGGCAGCATATGGCAGTTAATTTTCTTCTCCAGTCTCTTGTGCACAATATTAAAACAATTCAAAGCAATGCATATTTCAGCTGTCTTTTATGGATGAATTATACCTCCTGCATTCTCTACATGGAGACATGGAACAAGACATGAGACAGATTTCAACATAAATGTTATTTTGCTTGCTAGGAAGCATTTAGAGAATATACTTAAAATTATGTGAGCTTTAAATACAAATGAAATGCTGAAATGCTTCTTTAATTATGGCATGTACAGTAAATTCAAACAAACAGATGAATAGCTTCTATGGTGCATTTCCAATACAAAGGGACTTGTTAGTTGTTTCAAATGACTTTTAGGTATTTAAAAAAGGACATTCAGTAAAATTGGTGTTGTTTAAGGTCATCTAGTAAAGACCTCTATCTGTTATTGAAAAATCTTTTACAGTAGCCCCTAACTCACTTTTCTGTCACTGTTTAACCAACATTTAATGGCTTTAAAATTTAATGGCTTAAACCTATATATATATAAAGGTCGGAGGGAAGATGGCGGCGTAGGAGGAAGCTAGGCTCACCGCGCGTCCTGCTGATCAGTTAGATTCCACCTACACCTGCCTAAATAACCCAGAAAACCGCCAGAGGATTAGCAGAACGGAGTCTCTGGAGCCAAGCGCAGACCAGAGGCCCACTGAAGAGGGTAGGAAGGGCGGCGAGGCGGTGCGCGCTCCACGGACTGGCGGGAGGGAGCCGGGGCGGAGGGGCGGCTCACCGGCCAAGCAGAGCCCCCGAGTCTGGCAGGCAAAAGTGGAGGGGCCTGACGGACTGTGTTCCCACAGCAAGCGCGACTTAGCGTCTGGGAGGTCATAACTTAACACCTCTGCTCAGAAAGCGGGAAGGCTGGAGGACAAAGGGAGGGAGAGCTGCTGAGCCCCTAGACGACAGAGCTCAGTTTGGTGGGGAACAAAGGCGCTAGCCAGTGCCATCTCCCCCGCCCATCCCCCAGCCAAAATCCCAAAGGGAACCAGTTCCTGCCAAGGAAATTGCTCGCTCTGCGCAAACACCCAACTCTGTGCTTCTGCGGAGCCAAACCTCCTCCTGCGGATCTGACTCCCTCCCGCTGCCACAGGGCCCCTCCTGAAGTGGATCACCTAAGGAGAAGCGAGCTAAGCCTGCCCCTCCTGCCCACCCCCCCCCCCCCCCGTGCACCTTGCCTACCCACCCCAGCTAATACGCCAGATCCCCAGCACCACAAGCCTGGCAGTGTGCAAGTAGCCCAGACGGGCCACGCCACCTCACAGTGAATCCCGCCCCTAGGAGAGGGGAAGAGAAGGCACACACCAGTCTGACTGTGGCCCCAGCGGTGGGCTGGGGGCAGACATCAGGTCGGACTGCGGCCCCGCCCACCAACTCCAGTTATACACGACAGCACAGGGGAAGTGCCATGCAGGTCCCCACCACTCCAGGGACTCTCCAAAATGACCAAACGGAAGAATTCCCCTCAGAAGAATCTCCAGGAAATAACAACAGCTAATGAACTGATCAAAAAGGATTTAAATAATATAACAGAAAGGGAATTTAGAATAACAGTCATAAAATTAATCGTGGGGCTTGAAAACAATATAGAGGACAGCAAAGAATCTCTTGCCACAGAGATCAAGGGACTAAGGAACAGTCACGAGGAGCTGAAAAGCGCTTTAAACGAAATGCAAAACAAAATGGAAACGACGACAGCTTGGATTGAAGAGGCAGAGGAGAGAATAGGTGAACTAGAAGATAAAGTTATGGAAAAAGAGGAAGCTGAGAGAAAGAGAGATAAAAAAATCCAGGAGTATGAGGGAAAAATTAGAGAACTAAGTGATACACTAAAAAGAAATAATATACGCATAATTTGTATCCCAGAGGAGGAAGAGAGAGGGAAAGGTGCTGAAGGGGTACTTGAAGAAATTATAGCTGAGAACTTCCCTGAACTGGGGAAGGAAAAAGGCATTGAAATCCAAGAGGCACAGAGGACTCCCTTCAGACGTAACTTGAATCGATCTTCTGCACGACATATCATAGTGAAACTGGCAAAATACAAGGACAAAGAAAAAATTCTGAAAGCAGCAAGGGATAAACGTGCCCTCCCATATAAAGGGAGACCTATAAGACTCGTGACTGATCTCTCTTTTGAAACTTGGCAGGCCAGAAAGGATTGGCACGATATCTTCAGTGTGATAAACAGAAAAAATATGCAGCTGAGAATCCTTTATCCAGCAAGTCTGTCATTTAGAATAGAAGGAGAGATAAAGGTCTTCCCAAACAAACAAAAACTGAAGGAATTTGTCACCACTAAACCAGCCCTACAAGAGATCCTAAGGGGGATCCTGTGAGACAAAGTACCAGAGACATCATTACAAGCATAAAACATACAGACATCACAATGACTCTAAACCTGTATCTTTCTATAATAACACTGAATGTAAATGGATTAAATGCGCCAACCAAAAGACATAGGGTATCAGAATGGATAAAAAAACAAGACCCATCTATTTGCTGTCTACAAGAGACTCATTTTAGATCTGAGGACACCTTTAGATTGAGAGTGAGGGGATGGAGAACTATTTATCATGCTACTGGAAGCCAAAAGAAGCTGGAGTAGCCATAGTTATATCAGACAAACTAGACTTTAAATTAAAGGCTGTGACAAGAGAGGAAGAAGGGCATTATATAATAATCGCAGGGTCTATCCATCAGGAAGAGCTAACAATTATAAATGTCTATGCGCCGAATAACGGAGCCCCCAAATATATAAAACAATTACTCATAAACATAAGCAACCTTATTGATAAGAATGTGGTAATTGCAGGGGACTTTAACACTCCACTTACAGAAATGGATAGATCATCTAGACACACAGTCAATAAAGAAACAAGGGCCCTGAATGATACATTGGATCAGATGGACTTGACAGATATATTTAGAACTCTGCATCCCAAAGCAACAGAATATACTTTCTTCTCGAGTGCACATGGAACATTCTCCAAGATAGATCACATACTGGGTCACAAAACAGCCCTTCATAAGTATACAAGAATTGAAATTATACCATGCATACTTTCAGACCACAATGCTATGCAGCTTGAAATCAACCACAGGAAAAAGTCTGGAAAACCTCCAAAAGCATGGAGGTTAAAGAACACCCTACTAATGAATGAGTGGGTCAACCAGGCAATTAGAGAAGAAATCAAAAAATATATGGAAACAAATGAAAATGAAAATACAACAATCCAAACGCTTTGGGACGCAGCGAAGGCAGTCCTGAGAGGAAAATACATTGCAATCCAGGCCTATCTCAAGAAACAAGAAAAATCCCGAATACAAAATCTAACAGCACACCTAAAGGAAATAGAAGCAGAACAGCAAAGGCAGCCTAAACCCAGCAGAAGAAGACAAATAATAAAGATCAGAGCAGAAATAAACAATATAGAATCTAAAAAAACTGTAGAGCAGATCAAGGAGACCAAGAGTTGTTTTTTTGAAAAAATAAACAAAATTGACAAACCTCTAGCCAGGCTTCTCAAAAAGAAAAGGGAGATGACCCAAATAGATAAAATCATGAATGAAAACGGAATGATTACAACCAATCCCTCAGAGATACAAACAATTATCAGGGAATACTATGAAAAATTATATGCCAACAAATTGGACAACCTGGAAGAAATGGACAAATTCCTAAACACCCACACTCTTCCAAAACTCAATCAGGAGGAAATAGAAAGCTTGAACAGACCCATCACCAGCGAAGAACTTGAATCGGTTATCAAAAATCTCCCAACAAATAAGAGTCCAGGACCAGATGGCTTCCCAGGGGAGTTCTACCAGACGTTTAAAGCAGAGATAATGCCTATCCTTCTCAAGCTATTCCAAGAAATAGAAAGGGAAGGAAACTTCCAGACTCATTCTATGAAGCTGGTATTACTTTGATTCCTAAAGCAGACAGAGACCCAGTAAAAAGAGAGAACTACAGGCCAATATCCCTGATGAATATGGATCCAAAAATTCTCCACAAGATACTAGCAAATCGAATTCAACAGCATATAAAAAGAATTATTCACCATGATCAAGTGGGATTCATTCCTGGGATGCAGGGCTGGTTCAACATTCGCAAATCGATCAACGTGATACATCACATTAACAAAAAAAAAAAGAGAAGAACCATATGATCCTGTCAATCGATGCAGTAAAGGCCTTTGAC